>NC_054754.1:2022500-2757500 GCF_018143015.1 Lytechinus variegatus | reverse complement strand
AAGTACAAAGTACAAACAACCGTCATACCAAGGAAGTTCAAAGGGCATGAATTATGTAGGACTATAAAGGGACTTCCCTGAGGATGTCTGTTTGACTTTACTACTAAGAAAACACAAATTAAATATCGCCCGCAGTTCAGAAGGTCTGTTGATTATTCCGAAGTTTCTTTACTCCTAAACATAACAAACGTATATACCGAGATGTCCGTTAGTCTGAAACTGAAAAAAAATATCAGTTTATCCGAAAACGAAAAAGCATTCGTTAATCCGAGCATTCGTGACATCATCTGAAATTTTTTTATTTTATGACCTACTATGGACATTAGGTAGGTTATATTCAGTGAATATAATCCTAACCCATTCTACTAGAATGCATCTGATTCTCAAAAAAATGTTATCTCCCCATCCATCAATATCGCAGTTCAAAGTTTATATGATTTCGGGTTTTTAGTGTTTAAAAGTAAAGTATGGTGTATCACATCGGATTGGACTTATGTGCGCATCTCAGTTCAGAAAGCCTTGTTGAGAAGATCCGGACGATGTGCATTCCATGCATATCAGTCAGTTGTTCTTTTGTAAAATCTTGGCCAGACAACAGGGAAGATGATAAGAATCGCAGCAAACACATCCAGTGCCCCCATGATGCAAAATGCGATATTATACGACTGAAAGCGGTCAAAGATGGATCCTGAAACGAAATATGAACCACGAACATTATTTTATACGAACGTTGTATAACATATATTTCATGACTACCTTAATCACGATTAGTTCATGATTGCTCATAACTGTTAACTGTTACTTCTCTATGTTAATCCTTTTGGAAAGCATACAATTATGGTCGTACGCATTAATGTAAAATGCTTAAAACATATTTGAAAGCGAGGTGCCAAATACGTAGAATACATCACTTGGCCATTCAGTTTAATTTTCGAAAATAAAGTTGAGATCGAAATATTTGGTATAAGCTATATGAATTCTCGTTGCAAAGATAACAAAATATTGAAAGGGGAATCCAGCCTTGGCCGTAAAATGTTGTGATGGGAAGGAAAAACATAAATTAAACAGAATGGTGAAAGTTTGAAAGATATTGGACAAGCAATACGAAAGTTATAGCTGCTTTAAAATTGAGATCACTAATACTATGTAGATTTCAAATTGGCATCTGGGTAAGTAAATTATGACAAGGGGCAAGGACAACTTTCCCATAGGCCATGTACTTTATTATCAGGGATTTGTGGTTTTCTCCTAAGTACCCATTCCCCTGGGGCAGTAATCTAAATATAACACATGTAGTATACTGTTTTATGTCCTCATGAAAGAAAAATATAATTTGAAATAAAACTTTTGGGAAAAATTACATTTTAGCCATAATATGTATTGGAGTAAATGGAAGAGTAGTCCTTGCCTTACATCACTATGACATCCCATATGCGGCCAATTTGAAATCTCCATGGGTATAGTGATTACCAATATTTACAACTTTTAAATATTCATACCTTTCTTTTTGTTTGTCCAATTATTGTTCAAACTTTCACCTATCAACTTGTCTGATTTTTCTTTTCCTAATAAAAACAAGTTTTTATTTGGGTTGGATTCCCCTTTAAAGCAGGAATGTACAGCCTTGCTCCCATTACTGGCTCCGTAATGCCATGCATATTTCTATTTGATTTGATTTATTCATTTGATTCTGGTAAACATCAATTTTTGTTCTGATCCTCAAGAAAAGGGACATAATCTAATAAATAGCATAAAAATAAATTATCCAAAGTTTGAACATTGAATCTTATGTACTTTATTGTTGAAGGATACTTTTTACTCTCTCTCTTATGCCACGGTCACTCTGGCGAAACCGATTCCAGATCGAATAAAGCTGTTACATTATTTCCAGTATCATACCATCGATCGATTTGGAGCCGATGGTGTGACTGCACAATAAGTATCATTAAATTATAAACCAAAAGTTATTCAACAATAAATAGGGAATTTTCGAGACGCAGAACGCTTTCAAAGAACATAGAAAATGCATTGTCAAAAGCCCTTCATTACAAAGGGCAGGAAAGAGGTCTTTGTCGAAAATTAGCGAGTCACACTCTGGGCAAACGACATATTTGTAGCTCCGAAACTTAGGACGGAACTGATTTTTCGGTTCACCCATTTTCTACAAAGACCTCCCAGCTGTTCATTGTCATTTGACTAACATTATCAATACATTTACCGTGTTCTTTAATTCCATCTGCGTCGTGGTATGAAAACTCTAGAATTCCTGTACAAACCTACAACGAAACCAAGGAATGGGAAGGACGAGCCACTGCACACATAGAGTATCCCAAGCCCTGTTTTGAAGCGTTTCTCTCCTACAGCATTCATCACAAGAGTAAATTGTGCAGGAATTTTGAAACCGATCGAAAATCCAAACACTAGAGAGAGAATCAGCAGGAACCAAAAGGAATCAGCCACATAGTTCACGAAGAATGCAATTGCTGAAACGATATTCGCAAACATGTACCAAACTTCGATTCGTGCGACGTTTCTTGAGGTGATGAAGCCACAAGAGAATCGACCGAAAAAGTTGGCAACTCCACCTGCGATTGAGAGTTGGACAGCCCTCAGGTCAGTTAGGCCTTTGGCTTGACCGTTGGGGATGGTGAACAGAAGCCAGGTACCGTAGGTAAGAGCAAAAATGTAGACTTGAACACAAACTGTGATCATGAGGGGATGCTTTTTGAAGAACCTTACGGGGGACGAGAGAGTGTGAAAAGAACATTTCTTGTTATTTTCACGGTCATTAACGACCTCGTCCACGTTCAGACTAGGCGTAGAAGCTTTTTTATTCTCATCTTCCAAAGGGGATTTCGACTTTGTCTTTGTTCTTACTGTAGAAATATCATTGGCAAGTGTCGGTGGCTGGTGGCTATCACAATTACCAAGCTCCCCATGATCTATTTTGATTTTATCATCGGTTGACTTCGAAGGAAGTCCTGTTTTTATTTGTGGAGTAGAGTTTGAACTGCGGACCCTATCATCCGACCAGCCATGCATCGAGGCTTCGCTCTCAGTAGTTTTCTCACCAACGGAATCCATTTCAAAGTTGACATTTCTATGAGCAAAGTCTTCGGCATCGCGATGAGTGAGATCGTCTTGTCTCGGGTGTTTTCGGTCGGTTGTTTGTAGTAACGAGCCGATGAGAATAAAATGAGTGGTAAACGCACCAAGAATTAGGAGACCGCCCCTCCATCCGTATGAATAGGTTACGGCATCAAAAATCAACGGCATTAACATGACACCGACGCTTGAACCTGATGAAAAGATACCCGTTGCAATCTCGAAATGATCAGGAAAATAGTCAGGGACACAGGAGTGAGACGGCAGAATGATGAACATGTAACCTAAACCTGCACATTGGATTGAGACAAACAGAAGCAATAATCAAACAATAATACAAATACAGGTTGCCGGGTAAAGATGTTTATACCGTGATTTTCTTTTTCTTATTAGACACAATGGCCCGTATTCTAAACTCGGGTTTAAGCTAAACCCTGGGGTCAAAGTTGTGGTTTAACTATAGAAAGCCAATCAGGGCACAAATCCATAACAATACACAATCAATTTATTAACTCATATGAGGCCGATGTTGTCCATACTTGTCTGGGAATGATAACTGGAGTATTTTCTTTATTATGAAAGCAAATTGAAACAAAAATAGTAAACATACGAAATATACAATATAGACAGAATTTCTGAATTTTTGCCCCCCCCCCCATAATTTAAGCAGAGAGCTAGACCGTGGTGTAAATTAAACCTGACTTCAGAATACGGGCCAATTCAGCAAATTGTATACCTCGATCAGAGACGTACGCAATGAGCAGAAAAATTTGATGGGCCAGATACTTCGGATGGAGAAAAGGTCTATAAAAGGTGCTATCGAGTAAATCTAGCCAGCAAAATTTGAAAGAAAAAAAAATTGATATTTAAATAGAGTTTGACATGATATTCAGATAATACTATAGTATTTCAATCTTTATCTTTCCATTTTTTTTCCTTTTCTCCTTTTTTATGGTCGTGAATCTTTTGAGGCATGTCTCCAAGCCCCCCCTCCCCCTCTACACCATGCAGAGGTACAACTATTTGTAAACGAAATGGCCAGCAGAGTACCACCAATTGCGATTGATTCTAAATAAAAAAATAGAGTTGCTCAACATAATGATTGGTCCTTGGCATAGGTAAACTGCCGATTCGTCCATTGCCAACTCGTCCACTCATCCCTTGGTCTACCTTCATTTAGTCTAATGCCATTCCGTCCAACATTTTGTCTAACAACCATTTCGTCGAATAATCACTTTGTCTAATCACTAGTTCGTCTATGACCATTTCGTCTAATAGCCACTTGGTCTAATACCCAAATTCATTCTTTTCGCCCATTTAACACTTAGTACAATTAGACCAAATGTTATGTGAACTAAATGGCTATTGGACCAACTGCTTATTAGACGAAATGGTGAGTGGACGAAATGGCATTAAGACCGTGTGGATAGTGGACGAATTGATGATAGAACAAATGATAGTAGACGAGTTGGTAATGAGACGAATTAGCATAAAACCAGTTGGAAATCAACATTGGCCTATTTAAATAGGCCTGCAGCTGTTTAGTCCCACCCCCCCCCCTTCGCATAGCTATTGAATCACTTCACTAGAGACTCACCAAATGCAATTAAAGATGCAGTGATCTGCGATGCTGTTGTGGTAAATGAGGCAGCGATCAGTCCCGCTGATGACAGTATACCACCAACTATCATGAGTTGCCGAACGGAGAAATGGCGTAGCAGAAGTATGTTGATTAATCCTGTGATCAAGATCAATTTCAGTCAATTAAATGGTTAAAGGTATTTCTGTTACCTGTTGTTAGGAGGATTGTTTAAGGCCTACCCATTGACAGTTAGCCAAAGGACAGATATCGTTTGTTCCTGACCCGGACATCCCTGTCAATGAGGATTGTAATTGTAATGGGAATGATCCCTTCCTAGTCCTGTTATTAAATGCTAACATTATTTTAGAAAGATAATCATGTTTTGAATACAGTTCAATAAAAATGTTGACGTAAAAAGAACGTGTTCCTGCCGTTCGCATCAAAGTCATGTCCAGGAATAGACTAACAGCAGAACGTCCCTCCCAGATAAGTAGAAGTGTGTTTTACGAGGCATATGTCGCCTACCTTTTCGGTATAAACTTCTAGCTCTACACACAAACGTGAATTATGTTTGATTTCTTAATTTTTGGCATATCCAGCCCCCTAGCACTTTTCCAAGAGTTCTGCGACCCCTTTGAAGCTCTACTCCTCTTTAACATGAACACACACACACTCTCCCTTACAATATAGACTGCTAGCTCTTTCTATCTTCTTCTCGCCTCTCCCCATGCATTTCTTTTAAAAATTGAAAGATCATTAAATGAAATGAATGACTCGGCCTAATAGAACCGAACCACCCTCCTTCAGTTCACGAGGCTTATGCCCGGACAAAATAATGTATCCCCTCACGCACATCCCACAGCACACACTCACCCAAATATCCCCAATCCCTATAGCTCCCCTCCCTTTTTACACTATCCCCACCTCCCTTTTACTCACAAGTGATTATAAATTCGTGTTATCTATCATGTTAAGCCAATGCAATGCTTTTAATTGACATGGTTATTACTAAGAACTATAATTGCCTTACCCAGAAAATATGGTAGGCCCGTGATGAGTCCGTATATTGCCCCCATGTAAGAAGTACTGACATCAAACTGAAATGTGAAGTCATCAAGGAAGAGGGAAAGTGTCCTGACTGATCCTACTTCTAGGAAGGTCACCATGAACAGACCTGCTAAGATCAACCATCGCTTGAATCCTCTTGATGGTCGACACCATCGACGACGGTGGGAGCCATCCTCAGCTTGGCTTGGTGGATCGACCACTACTGGCAAAAGAAATAATTTTAATAAATCTACAACGCATTAATCTGTTGTTGTGTGATTTTTTTCAGTGCGTGTGCGTTTGTGTGTGGGAGGGGGAGGGGGTGTAGGCCTAATACATCCAATAGTGCGGAGCGGGTAAGGACACGTGACCCAATTCAGGGGGCGCGAAACTGAGACAAGGAAAAAAAAAGAAAGAGGGAAGAAGAGAAGGCCGGGAAAAAGTTTCTTTATGATGGATGACCAACCTAAAGAACCACACGTTACTAAAATATTGAAAAGGGGCACGATTTCAGCATTAACTATCTGCCTCAAAATAATCGATGGATGTGGATATCAAGTTCAAAAAATTGCATCGGGCATCGATTTCCTCGATAGGCCTGCTCATGGGCGGAAATCCCAGGGGGACAGGGGGGCGTGTCCCCTCTACTCAAAATAGTATCAAATGCCCCCCTACTATTTGTAGTCTTTTATGATGGTAAAAAAAAAGATACATCAATCAAACATGTATTTTACCTTAAATTTTTTACATTTAAATTTTTTTTTTTTGCTTGTCAAATTTTCTAGCCCCTTGTCCCCCCTCCCTTTTGGGAGAGATTTCCGCCCCTGGGCCTGCTGCGTGTGGTCGAATTTTTATTTTCCACCCGCCCCCCCTTCCGGTCATTTGCTGGACTCTATTTCGAATCTGCTAAAAATTCAAAAGATCACAGTGCCTGCATCTAAAATAAAGATAAATAGCCGCGGCATGGCGCAAAAATGGAGGGTTGGGGCTGTGAAGGAAGACCCAAATATGACAACATTTTTCTCTCTCATTTTGCATAACGGATCTCCACAGGAAGGGAGCGGTACACTCGATCTATATGCACGTAAGCGCATGCATGAAGGGCCAAATAATGAACGATGTGCGAGAAGAGCCAATGGATATACCGCACCGAGGCCACAGGACCGAGTGCGGTATATCCATTTGGCGAGTCCAGCACATAGTTCATTTTGGTCCTCCATGCACAAGAATGCATGCATTGTTTGTTTTACACAACTTCCTCCCTCTCACCCCTGTTATACTGAGTTGCCCCGAATGCTATATTTGATCTAAATTCTAACGTTAGATAATTCTAGATATTTTCAGACCTCGCACTATCCTGCACTCTGACGTAAAAATGCATTCGGTATGACGTCAGAGTGCAGAATAGTACATTTGGTATAACGTCAGAGAGCAGGATAGTGCATTTTGGATGCCATAGTGAAATTTGCTGAATATCATGTGTTCCGATTCGGACCAATCAGATTACAGAACATTCTTGGGAGTTGTATAATGATCCTATGACCGGGGTAACAATAATTGCAATGTGTGAAGCGCTTAGAAAATTAAAACATAACTAGCATTATATAGTATACAAATAATGCACGTAAGCGCGTGCATGCGGGGCTAAATAATGAACGATATGCGAGGAGAGCCAATGGACATATCGCACCGAGGTCCGCAGGACCGATCGAGTGCGGTATATCCATTTTGCGAGTCGAGCACAGAGTTCATTATTTAGGTCCTCTATGCACAAGAATGCGTGCATTGTTAGTTTTATGCAACCCCCTCCTCTATCTTGTTACTGAGTTGCCCCGAATGCTATTATTCAATTTAAATTTTAGATAATTCTAGAATCTAGATCATTCCAGACCTCGTACTATCCTGCACTCTGAAGTCAGAGTACAGGATAGTACTTTTGGTATGATGTCAAAGTGCAGGATAGTGCATTTTGGATGCAATAGTGCAATTCGCTGAATATCATGTGTTCAGGTTTGGACCATTCAGATTACAGAACATTCTTTAGTATCCCGATATTAGTAACCATCTGGAATAAAATTATTGGAAATGGTTTTTCAACCGATTTGAGTAGGTATGGGTGTCAACATTTACCAAAAAAAAGTTAGGTGGAATACGGGGTGGGGAAAGTGATTTTTTTCAAGGTCAAAGGTCAATGACCTTTTCATATATCCTGTATAATGGTATATCTGAGATGAAAAGGCGCAGGTTGGCGATCATGGTGTCAAAATGCACAGATTCTTACAAGAAGATCAAATAAAATAAAATCAAGTACATAGAATTCCCATTCACCCATAAAATTTAAGGTCAAAGGTCAATGGCCTTTTATACATTATATACCATAATATATAATGATTTATTATCTGAGATGAAAAGGTGCAGGTTGGTGATCATGGTGTCAAAGTACACAGATTCTTACAGGAAGATTAAATAAGATAAGAATTAAGCAGCGTGAATGCCTATTCACCCATAAATTCAAGGTCAAAGCCTTTCAAAGGTCAATGACCTTTTTTTTACATTCTATACCATACTGTATAACGGTACCTCTGAGATGAAAAGGCGCAGGTTGGTGATCTTGGTGTCAAAACGCACAGATTATTAAAAGAAGGTCAAATGAAATGAAATAAAATCAAGAACATGGAATGGATATTCACCCATATAATTTAAGGTCAAAGGTCAATGACGTTTTATACATTATATGCCATAATATATGATTTATCTGAGATGAAAAGGTGCAGGTTGGTGATCATGGTGTCAAAATACACAGATTCTTACAGGAAGATTAAATAAAATAAGAATTAAGCAGCTTGAATGCCTATTCACCCATAAATTCAAGGTCAAAGCCTTTCAAAGGTCAATGACCTTTTTTTACATTATATATCATACGGTATAATGGTATCTTTGAGATGAAAAGGCGCAGGTTGGTGATTTTGCTGTCAAAATGCATAGGTTCGTACAGGAAGATCAAATAAAATAAAAATAATCACCTAGAATTCATATGAATCCATAATTCAACGTCAAAGGTCAATTACCTTTTTTTTTTACATATGTATCATATAATATCTCTGAGATAAAACGCTGCATGTTGGTGATCTTGGTGTCAAAAAGCAATTTTTGCAAGAAGATAAAAAGGCACAAAAGAATCATAAAGGATAATCATTCACCTTTGAAATCCAAATTCATAGGTCAAAAGTTAATATCTATATATATCCTTGCATGACCCCTGACCCCCCCCCCCCCCCATAAAAGAGAAAGTTATCCCTTATTTTATTAAATGTAAAAAAAAGATGGGTATTTGTAATGAAAACCTTGATGTAAAATAATTTCATTTGAAATAAGGATAAAGACCAGGAAAATGTATTTAGGGGTTAGAGGTCAATTTACTATTTCAATAATGTCAGGGGAATTAAGTAATAGGTCGATAACTTGATTGTGGCATGTAGGTATAGTGATTCTGATGGGATAAAGAAATTGAAAACGACTGGCCTGCATGGAAAATGAACACAAAATTAATAGTTGAATCCTTGATCAATTCTGCTTTCAAAATACAAGTTCGAGGTGAAATTAAGATCAAATAACACCTTTTAATATACAGTGCGTATCAAAAAAAAGTTTACACTTTGAAAAAACCCTGTAAGATTACACATGTTTAATATCCTAAAAATTTGTACACATTTTAACATTGGTACAGATCCATTTAAGCAAATGACGATATAACTGTCGAAAAATATTTCCGCTTGAATGAGCACCACTTACTTTTGAAAAGTTAGTGAAAAATGATTTGCGCAGAACTTTGAAATAGTTATGGGAATAGAAGTAGACCTTAATCATGAAGAACACGTTGAATTTAGCTAGTAAAATTGATTTGAAGATATCTTTTACCTTTTTCTACTTGTTTCCTTGCCCAAAACACTTTGAAGATTGCATTTCGCCCCATCCCACTCCCCCACACACTGAGGCCATCGTGACAATATTTGCTTTACACTGAGCTGTGATTTACATAAAATGGCTTAGGCTTGATTTTCATTTTGTTAATCATTTTCAAGCTTAAGAAAAGTGTGGAGAAACAAGTATTAAATGAAAAATGAAATGTAAACCCACTTTAAATGATAAAAACTTAGTGAAAAATGCTGGAGATGTCTGAAATAAACTTTTGTTCAGATTCAGTTATGTCCTCAGATCCAGCTGGCACAAAAAGGGTAAATGTTGTGCGTACTAAGAGTTGAAATTTCAATTTGGGTGGCAAAATTGTTACAAAATGCTTGAATGTATCCGTTTTATTTCAATTGACTAAAAGTGCAAGGGAAATGTATGAGAAATGTTTTGCAGGGTAAGTCTGATTTGGACCTTTCCCCTTGACACTGCGTGGAAACAAGCATTTCTGCGCAAAATTTCTGCGAGCTTTACAAAAATGGACAATACTCACTCAAGTGTAACGTTCTGTCAAAACTTTTACTTTCATTGGATAGATGAGACCCAACCCCAAGATTATATATGAAAAAATTACCCACATGTTGTATATTTTTTAATTCCCAGGGCTTTTTCAAAGTGTAAACTTTTTTTTGATACGCACTGTATATTGTAATGCATTGCCAAAAGTGAAAAAAGTCATTTATATAATTTGAAAATGGTGAAGTTGTCTGAAGTAGCAGCATTTAGATGTACAATTTATAAATCTAAATCAAGGTACTCATTTCTTTTTCTCTGTAGCAATAGGTCACTAACCTCAAATGCTACAATGATACTATAAACTACAACTTAATCTTTAAATGGATAGGCCTAACTCTCAGTCAGAGTAAGCATCATTCGAGTAATTTTCAAATAGCCAGGGACAGTGATGAAGACTTAAAATAAGGCATTCATTAGATCTGCAGCTTTTGTCAAAGAAAATGATGTTAAATGTCCCAACTTCAGCAAAGACTAATTAAACTCTGGAAAGCCTTCTGACATCTTCAGGTACTTTGATCTGGCCCATTCCACGAAAACCTTACGTTCTGTCAAGGGTTATCAAACAAGGATCTATATTTATTACTGATATGTTGCACAGCTTGATTCTCAAGAACTGGAAGTGGTGCTGTAGGAGTTTTGTTAGTTAGGTCGATGTGTACTTGTGAGCTACTATCTCCTTTTGAATTTCATTATTATATGCCTAATTTGTGCATTAATAACAATCAGTTGTTCTGAACCAAATATATGATCCCTTTACAAACTGATACCTAGCATAAATAGCATCATGGATGATTTAAGGTTGAATCAGATATGAAGTTTTTGTCCGGCAGCATTAGCATCTCAAGAGATTTCGGCAACTCGTAATGAGAGGTAATTAAAGTAATAAGGGAATATGATCTTTGCTGAAGTTGAGATACATGTACGTAATGTCATACACTTAATGCCATTTAATATGACAGAAGCTGCAGCTCTAATGATGGCCGTCTTTTCATCATCATCCCTCTGCTATTTGGAAATGCTCTCAGTTGATGCTAGCTGTGACATGATAATTGGACCTATCCTATCCATTTTCAGAAGATTAAGCTAGTAGTTTATAGTATTTATTATAGCATTGAGGTAGGTGACCTGTCACTGGAAAGAAAAAGACATGGCATAATTATTGATCAAGGATTCAACTTTTAATTTTGTGCTCAAACAGTTTTAGTTGTTTTGCACCAGAATCACTATAACTCCATGCCACAATCAAGTTATCAACTTTGTTTTAAACCTAATTTTCACTGATGATTTGGAAAGAGTTCATTGGCCTATACCCATAAATACAGTCACCATGACCTTCATTATTTCAGAGTGAAATTATGAAACTTCCATGTTTTCATTACAAATTAGCCATTTTTCTTTACATTATTCACAAATAAAATATGAACATAAAGGAAAATTTTCTGGTTATTTTTATGTCATGTATATATATATATTGCCTCTGAACTTGCATTTCAAGGGTGAAAGTTAGTCTTTATGCATATTTTTGTCTTGTTTGAGCTTGTTGTACAAATCTGTGCATTTTAGCATCAAGATCATCACCTGCGGTGTTTTATCTCAGAGCCGTGGTGTAGTGGTTCTGACTCTCGCCTTGTAAACAGAGGGTCGTGTGTTCGAAACCCACCGCGGTCTAGCGTCCTTTGGCAAGGCGTTAATCCACACTTTGCCACTCTCGACCCAGGTGCTAAATGGGTACCCGGTAGGATGCGAAAGATATTGTATGTTTGATTTTGCCAGCGCCATAATGTGGCTGCGATGAATGCAAGGAATGCTCCCCAGGGAGTGGAAATTGTGCACTTTTCGTGCTTGATTGAAATGAATCCAATGACCGGGGTAATAATATGCTGTAACGCGCTTTGGGCCATTCTGGGAAAAGCGCTTTATAAAAATTGGCTATTATTATTGTTATTATTATTATCATATAACGTTAAAAAGGTCATTGACCTTTGACCTTGAATTCTATGGGTGAATGTGCATTCTCAATGCTTAATTTTATTTAATTTAATCTTCCTGTAAGAATCTGTGTATTTTGACACCAAGACCACCAACCTGCGCCGTTTTATCTTAGAGATACCATTATATATTGTGGCATATAATGTATAAAAGGTCATTGACCTTTTACCTTAAATTCTATGGGTGAATATCCATTCCATGTTCTTGATTTTATTTCATTTGACCTTCTTTTAATAATCTGTGCGTTTTGACACCAAGATCACCACCCTGCGCCTTTTCATCTCAGAGGTACCGTTATACAGTATGGTATATAATGTAAAAAGGCCATTGACCTTTGAAAGGCTTTGACCTTGAATTTATGGGTGAATATGCACTCAAGGTGCTTAATTCTTATTTTATTTAATCTTCCTTTAAGAATCTGTGTATTTTGACACCTTGACCACCAACCTGTGCCTTTTCATCTCAGATATACCATTATATATTATGGTATATAATGTGTAACAGGTCAATGACCTTTGAACTTAAATTTTATGGGTGAATGTGCATTCTATATACTTGATTTTATTTCATTTGATCTTCTTGCAAGAAACTGTGCGTTTTGACACCAAGATCACCAACCTGTGCCTTTTTATCTCAGATAAATCATTATATATTATGGTATATAATGTATAATAGGGCATTGACCTTTGAAAGGCTTTGACCTTGAATTTTAAGGGTGAATGTGCATTATAGGTATTTAATTTTATTTTATTTGATCTTCTTGTAAGAATCTGTACATTTTGACACCATGATCGCCAACCTGAGCCTTTTCATCTCAGAGATACCATTATACAGTATATATGAAAAGGTCATTGACCTTTGACCTTGAAAAAATCACTTTCCCCACCCCGTATTCCACCTAACTTTTTTTGGTAAAATGTTGACACCCATACCTACTCAAATCAGTTGAAAACCCATTTCCAATAATTTTATTCCAGATTGGCTCTTTTGGGGTCTAATTTAGTGAAGTATACTGCGTATCAGAAAAAACACACATGTTACTTATGATTTTTTTTTCCTTCGAGATAAGGCCAAGTAAAAAAAGAAAGTAGTTGATCGTCCGGGTTTTTTGAAAGTGGTGATGAGGGAGGTCCTTACTGTTTTCTGTTTTTAATTAATTAATTATCAGCCACAAACTGCAGTACTTACCGGTACTCATGCTTTTAACGTGTAGATATCAAGCCAACAAAGCTGTCATCATTCACTGGTCCTTGAAATGAGGCATACTTGATGACACTTGATGACTTTTTTGCGTTATTGTAACAAATGGAGTATTTTTGCATCTTGTATTTCTCAAAGAAAGGAAAAATAAGGAATGGCAGACAAATCCCGATGAAAACATTCTATACAATGAAGACAAATATTTATAAGAACAGTCAATAAACTGTAAAGTTCATACAGGTATCAGCCACAAACTGCAGTCAGTTAACATAGTTAAGAAATATTTTAAGGATTATACTTACCGGTACTCATGCTTTTAACGTGTAGATATCAAGCCAACAAAGCTGTCATCATTCACTGGTCCTTGAAATGAGGCATACTTGATGACATTTTTGTAAAGATGGCATTTTATCCAGCATTCACATGTTACGATTATTTTTATATCCAAACACTGACACAATTACCTTGTACTGCCAGTGTTACTGCACTATATATATCTGTATCACCGATATTACGCTCCGAAGCTGAATTAGTACAATATGGTTCAATGGACTTGCTCAACAATGGACAATTTGTTTGAACTTTTGACAGAAATGTCTCTATGTCAATTGTATTTTTGTTGATCAAAAGCATGGCATAATATTTTTCAGAACTTTTATCTACAAGCGCGTCGTTCAATCGAAAAAGAAATATGATTTTGAGACAGATGTAGGCCTACATTACGTGTTTTGCACATCGTTCCGAACGATTGATCAAATCTGCACGGTAATATCATTTCTTTAGCAAGAAATAAATACTGAAACAAGTTGACGACCTGTTCGCTTGAGACTTAGTTTGAGATATGATTTCCATTTGAAAAGACATCGGATGTGACAATTGTGTTTTTACAAGATTTCAAGGTTTCTCTACTTTCTGAAACATTTAATTTCTTTAATGCAATATGTTATATTGAAAGAATTATAATCATAACGAATAAATATATGGCTTTGGGGTGATAAAATATAGGCATACGTTTCAAATAAAAAAGGGGAAACGGCTTAAGGGTCGGATCATTAGAAAGATAACTATTTCTTTTCTGAATGAGTATTTGCTATCTAATATGCACACTGTTTTCTATTTACCTATTCGTGTGTGATTTAATTGTCATATAGTTTCAGTTTGCCATGCAAAAATTATATATATATATATATATATATATATATATATAAATGTGTAAAGTTATACATGTACAACAGCTTTGGCAACTCTTTTTATTTAAATATTGTAAAGAAATGGATGAAGAGAACAATGGTAGGCGTTGCTTAAATCAACGTTCCCCAGAGCTATACATATATATTCATATATATATTTATGAAGTGCGTCATTATAGGGAAGTTCACCTTGACGAAAAGTTTGTTGTAAAAATACCAGACAAAATAATAAAGGAGACTTGGTGAATGTTTGAGAAAACAAAGATTAAGAAAGTTAATAGGATTTAAAGTTTTTAATTTTTGACGTCATATACGAGTAGATACGATTAGCAGCCATATTCATCTATCATGTATATAATGCACAAATTTTAATTATAGAGGCTCCTGGTGACTAAAAAATATTCTTCCCTCAGGAGTGGGGGTTAAATTTACGATACGTGGGAAGCTTCTCACATTCGACATCACAAATGAAAACAAAAATCTAATAGCTTTTTTAATCTTGGACGGATTTTCTCAAAAACCTTCACCAATATTTTTAATGATATTTTTAATATAAACTTTTTGTCACGGTGAACATCCCATTTAAGTGTTATTAGAAGCACACTAGTATTGTTTAAATGGGTTTTCCCCACATACAAAACAATGTATTAGATTGAAGGTCACGAAAGAAAAAAAGTACATTCTGAAATGATCAGGCTATCTCTTTTCACAAAACGAAAATTCAAGTCTCATGATTGATATGATGCATTTGCATGGCATTGACGATGGCTGGAGAAGTGTGCGTGATATTTAGTGGAATAGTGACTGACATGACCGCAATTGGGGATGTTTTAATGGGGGGGGGGGGGTAAGAGGGGCTACGTGACTTTTACCCCCCCCCCTCCTTGAATTATTTGGTTATTTAATAGTTGAAAGACACTGACATCCTATTTTTCTTGATGAATCTTTTATTCTTTCTCCCTTTTTTGTGCTCACTACCAGAAAAACCATAAGGATCGTTCCTACCCCAATCACGCCGCAACACCTGGGTCCCGTCTTACAAAGAGTTAAGATTGATCCAGTGATTCCCAGCTCTATGAAAATCCGTCAATGTCATAAATTTTCCTACAGAAATTTCGTTATCGAAGGAAAGCACACTTATTTTAAATAAAAACAATAAATAAACATCATAGAAAATATTTTGAACAACTACAATAGATGTTGATGTTACTGGCTTTCCATAGTTGTGGTTGATAAGATAAATCGCGACTCTATGTAAGACGGGGCCTTGTTATTTGTATAATGTTTACATAACTCACATAGAGTAATCGTACCGTACTTGAACCAAGTATCTCAGTTTGTTTCCTCCGCATATTTTCTCAAAATATCACATAATGAAACATGGTTGAGTGGGCACACTTTATAGTCATGATTCGTATCAAGTTCGCGTAGACAGAGGTCAAATATGTTTAGTCTTCATACAAGCCTAAATCCATGGAAATGTCACTACGGTAATCTTGTTATATATTGGGGCTTATTATCATATCAGATACAGGCCTACTGTTAACTACAATCAAAACATCCTCTAAAAGTCAAAGAATTGTCATGTGAATTTGCTCATTTCTGCCTGCATATCAATGGCTTTTTAAGATTTTTTTTATTTTTATACATTACCATAAGAATTACCATGGCTCAACATGCCCCATGTTGGCTGGCTCAAATCATGGACCTATTAGCAAATTACCCCAGTCCGAACTTATTGCGATATTTTCACATCCACACATTTCTTATGCATCCATCATGTAAAAGACTACGACAAGAATGAAGATCCATACCTGGACTAACAATATTATTCTTATTTCTTTACTATATTTAAATACGTGGGTGAGTAAAAAGCACTTATCTATTTCACACCATTTTTTACTTTTTTTGCTGAAATTTGTATTCTTCCCCCTAAAAAGTACTTTTTGTTTCAAAGTTGAAAACAATGTGGTGGGATAAGGGTTATGTAATGGGTCATCAATGCATGAAACCACCAGTGTCTGACTCCTTCATTTCTTTGAAAGGAAAACATTGATCATATAAAGTAGTTAATTTGTTCATAAAAATTATGATATCTGCAACTGAAATCCCATTGTATTCGTCGATCCTACTGTGATTGCATTACTACAAACCAGACATTTAGAAATAGGATACTTTCCTTTTAATATATATATGTCGCTGGAAGTGCTGAAGGATATCCTTCGTGGAGTCGACGGTTCGACGATTAAAGGACTCGCCATAGTGGTGTACAATTCGAAAACTATGGGGGTATTCCTAGAGATATGTTTGATCCTTTGGACAACCATACCTTACAAAAACTGGAATTAATCGGTGTCTTTTCCTCATTGAATCTACGTCCTTCTATATTCTCTAGTTTGAAAAGGATTTCAAGTTTTTACATCAACGGTAATGTGATTGAAAAGATCGAACCAGATTTCTTCTTTGGTATGGAGCAATTAAATGAATTGAAGTTGATTACAAACGAAATAAAATACATTAACCCGAATGGCTCCACATGGGAAAATGAATTAATTGAGGAGTTGCACTTAACCTATAGTGATATATTTGAAATTCCAAATTTCACATTCAAAGGACTGCGAAATTTGAAGTATTTGGAACTGGATTACAACAAAAATCTCAACGCAATTGCAGTGGACTCCTTCTCTGGATTAGATAACCTTATATCGCTGTCTTTTCAATGGAGGCCCCAAGCTTAAAGAGAAATGCCAGTAGTTGCAGTAAACACTGATTTCATGAGAAAGTCTGTAAATCCAGGCTTAATTGTCAGTATATCATCGAGGATCTAGATCTGGTACAGTTACATAAACTGAACTTTGTGGAATCTTGAAATCTACGCTGAAAAATGTTCACACTGAAAATCACCAACGCAGATAGGAACACGTGGGACAGTGTATTATTATTGCTGGAATAAAGACCCGACGGAAGTGACCGAATCCGCGCTTGTTTTGCTTATTTCTTAGAAATTGCACAATTTCTTCAAGAATCCTTTGGCACATATTTTTTATTCATATAAACAGACACTTGGGCGGTCATTATATTAGTTTCTGTAAAAAGTCATTTTGAGATCGTTACCAATACTGGAATTTATCTTTAAAAGGACTCTTCATGAGAGGCATGCATGGCATGGATCGCAATCAGTTTGATAAATTGAAATCCGGCAAATTCTATGCGCCTTCTCTGATAAAGTTTAACATGATTGATTCGTTAATTCAATTATTTGTGAGGGATCCGGATAGAAATGTCTCTCTATTTGATACTAATTTGCTCGAACTCAATGCTCTGGACCTCAGTAAAAACGGTATAGGCATATCACGTACTATTGGAGACTCGCAAAAGCTGATATTTCGAAATCTCTTCCATCTCGAAACTCTCACCCTTAAACAATGTGAAATATCAGTCATTCATTCTTTAGCCTTCATAGGACGAAATCTCTAAAGGAACTGAATCTGAACGGAAATAAAATCAAGCGGCTTGGTTACGATTCAATGAAGGACTTTTACACTTTGCAAATGCTATAGATCTCACCGGAAATGAACTGGAATGGCTTGACAAGGATGTTTTTACCAATAATCGAAATATTTCAATCGTGTCGAATAACAAATTAACGGGATTAGACCAAAAGAGTTTTCAACCTATCAAGCATTCTCTTAAATCTATCGACATTTCAAATAACCCAATCACATGTGACTGTGATCTAAGTTGGTTTATTGACTGGATCCAGAGTCAACTTGAACTTTTTCAAGAAGATTCTACTAATGGTGAAGCTTCTTGTAATAAGAAATCCTTAGGATCATTCAAGGACAAGCCCATCCAAGAATTTGTCCCTTAGGGGCTTTGTGACCCCAACGTCACTAATATCAGCGTCAGTTCTATCACTGTTGTGAGTGTGGTGGTTACCATTATGCTTGTTTATAACTATCGATGGCAGTTGAGACACAGATTCTTTCTTCTTAAACTGGCCGTCGTTGGATTTGTCGAGGTAAGAGATGCCCGGGACCAGAACGATTTCGAGTTCGACTTGAACGTCATCTCCTCCGATGATGACGAAGAATGGGTTCGCGAACATCTGCGGTAGTCATCGAAGAACGGCTTCCACAATTCCAGAGGAACGTCTTTGGCGATGAGGACCTCATCCCAGGAATGCACTACTTGGAGGCGGTAGATTACACAGTGAGCCGAAGTTACAAGACGGTCGTACTACTCAGCAGAGCCGCTGTCCGCGACCGGTGGTTCATGCTCAAGTTTCGCACGGCCCGTGACCACGTGAATGATACGCAGACTGAGTTTGTCCCCCGGGGGGAGGGCCACTTACATTGACGAGTGGATACCATGCGCGACCAAAAAAACACGTAAAAAGGATGTCCTTTTCACGATAGGGCACGTTACGTACGTAACGTGATAAGGGTGTCAAAAACACAAAAATAATGAAAAAAGGGTATCTATTTTGATAGGAAAATTACGTGTTTAGGGTCGAATTTGCGGAGATGATAAAACAAAATTAAAATGTTTTATAAAGGATGTCCTTTTTGCCCCAACACTTCGTGTTTAGAGTCCGAATTGCGCGAGGTGTAGAAGGCGGGGTCGTACTAAACCAAATAAGGTAAACCCGACGACCGAAGGACCCGTAACAATAAAACATTCCTGTACTTGTTTAGGGGTCATTTCCAGGGAATATTTGCCAAGAGTATCGTTTTGTTTCCAATACTTGTTAAGGGTAGGGTTTCACACGCCAATACTTGTTAAGGGGTGCATTTTCAGAATATGGAAATTACGTGTTTAGGGTGCTTTTCGAGACCCCATGGTCGCGCATGGTATCCACTCGTGAATGGAAGTGGCCCCCCCCCCCCCCGGGGTTTGTCCTCATTATTTTCCTGGAAGTGATCCCGAAGACGAGCTACCGTTTCTCGCAAGGTTGTGTCTCAGTGATGGCAGACCTTACATGCATTGGCCTGGTGACGCCAGGGGACAGGAGTATTTCTTAGATGAATTGGTCGTAGAGTTAACTAAAAATCTGAGGACGAATGATTTAATTCCAAATGAATGAGGCAGCCCCAGTGGAGGGGGAGGGGCTACTAAAAAGAATACAGTGTATCCTATAGTGTGTCCCGCAGTGTGATCACACACAAACCGCCACAGTTCAATTTCAGTATATTATTGATAGTGTGAATCACATTACAGAGTCTACACATTGTGAACACTCACAATGTCGAGGTGTCCATATCCACACTATCGACACTATCCACATCTCCACATACATGTAGGCCTGCATCATGTGTGTATTTCCAATTCTTCCAATTCTCAACTCGTCTACTATCATTTGGTCTATCATCAGTTCGTCTACTCACCACATGGTCTACTTTCATTCAGTCTAATGCTATTCCGTGTAATATCCAGTTGGTACAATAGCCATTTAGTCCATATACCATTTGGTCTAATTAAAATAAAGTGTTAATTGCGCAAAATGAATGAAAATAAAATGGGTATTAGACCAACTGGTTAATAGACGAAATGGTAATAGACGAAATGGTGATTCGACGAAGCGATGAACCTATTGTTAAAAAGTTAGAAAATGATACTGCAATAATTATGTATAAAGTTATGACAAAACAAGTGCCTCCGTACATCAGTGAAAAGTTTAAATTTCGAACAACTATTTACAACACGAGACAAAGTAACATGTGTGTTGATGTACCTCGCACCAAAACTGAATCTGGTAAACGTAGGTTTTTGTATAGAGGTGCTCAGATATGGAATTCACTTACTGAGGATACTCAGAAGTCTTCAAGTATTGGTATTTTCAAGTCTAAATTAGCTAATTAGTAATATAGAATATGTTTTTGAACTGAATCATGCCAAAGAAAGTTTATGAAACTGTTTAAATAAAAATATGGTGGATTTTGTTGCAGTAAAGTCATTTGAATGGCCTTTCAGATAACATTAAACATTCTTGTAATCAGATGAAAACAACAACTATGTATTGTGAGAACGGGATGGAATATGTGCACTAACTTTTTACAATTTACTATTCATTAAAAATATGTAATATCTATTCAGATAATATTATATTATTCCTCTCATATACATTTTCACCAGTCAAACCGTTTGTTTTTGTTATTTTATAAAAATTTATTTTATTCTGTTTTACATTACTTTCTATTTATTCGTATCGTATTATATTAGATTTTTCATCTCATATATACGTTCATCAGTCAAACCGTCTGTTTTTGTTATTTTTGATAAGAATTCTTTTATTTTGTTTTACATTACTTGCAATTTTGTGTTATTATATTATTTTTGAGTTTTTCATACATTTTAGTCTGTATTATACCTCCTCTATTTTATTAATAATTTAATAAGTTTGTGCATCTCAATTTACTGCAATAATTCTCCTTTTGTTCTATTTTTATAACTTACATGTTATCATGGTATTAGGCATATTTAAGTAAGCCTTATATATTTATTTCATTCATGACATAAATTATAGTTATGTGCTTTTTATTTATTTATATTTCCTTAGATAATCTTAAATACGTACAATTTTGTAGCTTAGCGTTTTAAGCAAACGAAAAAAGACCCGTATATAGTGCATTATACTGCACGCAAGTATATTCAGTTATTTTGGGTTCGTGGTAAGATTGTGATATTGTAGAAGAGGGTGTCATATCTGCGCACCTAAAACTAGACTGAAGATTAAACACTAATTTCACATGTTCACATTTCGCAAAAGCTTTATTTGGTATTATCTCTTATATATATATATATATGTATATATATATATATATATATATTCAGTGGAGTCACTGTAAAGAAAATCTGTAAAAATCTTAAACAACACAATATGAGGGTAAAAATATATAATTTTTCTAAAAAGAAAAATCTGTCGGGCCGTATTTTTGTCCTTTGTGAGATTTTTTTTGGTAAAATAACCATTGCTGGTCTTCTTTATTCATCAATTCACAGTGCTAACATTTAATTGCCTCCATTTCTGGAGGGAAATACATGGTTTTCTGGATTTCACACTTTCTTCTATCTGTAAACGATATCTTAATAGGTAAAACAAAATATTACACAGTCTTTGAATCGTTATTTTCCCTTTAGATTCTTTTCCAGCGAAACATGTATAAATGGTATATAAAGCATAATTCAAAATTATATCTACATTATTTTTTTCTTTTGATCCAAATGAAATTCCTGATAATACATGACATGGCTTGAAATGAAAATTTGGCAAAATATATTTTTGTACTTTTTTCCAAAATATTATCATTATGTTGCAAGAGAAAAACATATGACTGCAATCACCTTTTTGATCACAGTAAAAACATTGGTCGTTTTCTTTTAATTTCCATTTAAAAAGGTTAGCTGGTGTTGCCAAAATATTATGCATGAACTTAAAATTAAAATTGACCAACACATTGTCCTTAACAAAGTTTAACTTAAATAATCAAACATCTATCTAAACTGGTAAACAGTCAAATACTAAGGTATTACACCTAATTCCTCTGCTCTAGATTCTTCGGTTTTTACTTGGATCAATTCATGATATATTTTCCTGTCAATTTACTTAATGAAATAATACTATCAACCAATATAGTGTCATTATATACATTAACATTGGCTCTAAATGCAGAATACTTCTTCTGTAATAAACTTGCATTAGAAGAAAAAGACATGTTGCCACATAACTGAATAGCTTGTCGTATACGAGCATACTGAGTGTACCACCTTCCATCCTTAACTACTATTTTAGCGCTAATCTTATCCATATGTATATATAGAAAACCTTTATCATCCATTAAATCCCCTACAAACAAAATATCAGAGTTTATCCAATTCATGTAAAATAAAATTTCCCCTTTGTATAAGATATCTTTATTTAGCCAAATCATTTGTTTGTGATAATCATGTTGTATATCTGCTTGGATAATTCTTGAATAGTTATACCCTTTTGATAAGAAAAACGTTGATAATATCAAGTTATAATAAAAATAAGGCATCCTTTGCGGGTCGTCCTTTCCATAAGAAATAAAATAATAATTTATCGAGCTCCTTCACTATTTCTTTAGGACAAGAAAGAACTTGTGTTGTATAAATTATTTTCGACATAATCAACGATTTTAATATTAAAATCTTCCCTCTTAACGTAAGGTTTCTCTGTTTCCATATTTGTAACAACTATTTAATTTTTGTTATTCTTTGTTCAGACCAATTCATTTCTAAACTTAAATGCTTCTTTTGCAAAAATAAATACCAAGAGACTTAACATAAACGTTCTCCCATAATATATTTCCAATATCATTTGTCGGATTGTTGTTTCCCAGCCAAATATTTAGTTTTTTTCATTTGAATGAATTCCATAATATTTTCTAAAGTTTCTAATGATATTAATAGCTGTTTTGCCTGATATAAATGTCCTAACAAATAATTTCATATCATCTGCTAACTGCATTATCTTAAAAGTGTTCTTATTTTCATGTTTGTAACAAATACTCAACCTATGATATAATTATTTTGTCTTATCTGATTTGAAAGGGTTTCAATGCAAAGTATAAATATTAATGCCGATAAGGGACAGCCCTGTCTTATAGGTGCCAGGTAAAAATGGCAGAGGTGAAAATGGCAGAGGTAAAAATGGCAGAGGTAATAATGGCAGAGGTAATAATGGCAGAGGTAAAAAAGGCAGAGGTAAAAATGGCAGAGGTAAAAATGGCAGAGGTAATAATGGCTGAGGTAAAAATGGCAGAGGTAAGAATAGCAGAGACAAAAAGAGCAGAGACATAAATGACAAGAGTAAAAAAAAAATGGAAGATGTGATAATAGCAGAGGTAAAAGTGGCCGAGGTACACTATTGGAAAAAACAGTAGATTCTACAGAAGAAAAATTAAAAAATCAGGTTTTACAGAAAAAAAAATAAATTTTGAAGATTATAATAACAGGAGGATTTTCCATAATTTTTCTACAATTTTACAGAACAGATATGTTTTAAAAAAGGGGAAAACAGTTTTATTACAATAAATTTATATGGGTACATGCACAAAATACCAATTTTCTGTAAGTTTATACAAATGCATGCATGTAGGATTACACAGTGCAATAAGGTGTTCTCCAGACTCTGTTGCAGCAATTTTTTTTTATTTTTCAGTATAAATTTTCTAACAGTGTAAAAAAATGGCGGAGTTGAAAATGGCAAAGGTAAAGATGGCATAAGCAAAAATGAAAGAGATATGGGGTGCTGGTTTGTTAAAAAGCCGAGAAGAAAAAAGTTTTCACTCTAAAATCAAAGGGGATTTGGTTAAGGGGGAAAATGACCCAAAAGATTAGTTAAGTTCTTTTGGGTCAGAAAAAGAATTACAACAAAAATAATAACAATCAGATAATAAACAATGGTTTTTTAGCATACCAAGCTAATTACCAAGAGGATGCTGCTTATGGTGTACAAAATACCCAACAGCACTTCCGCTTCCAAGGGTAATAACCATCAAGCCGTCTATATCATATTGGATGCAGTGGTAAAGAAGGTTCAGGGTCTTCTTTTATGCAAAGAATCTGAACCAGACGGTCGAACCCTCGATCGACCCCAAATTGGTTTACCAGTCAAAGCAAGATTATTAATTTTCATAATCAGTTACATATTCAGTGCCAAGCCTGGGAACGCATGATTATTGTCATTCAAATATCCAAAAAGAATAGTACAGACGACAATACAAATAAGTACATAATATTTAGCACGATCATTCGTGACAATTTCAACGTCTAAGCTTTCCCCGCTGTGTTCTCTATGTTTTTTCCCACCCCTAACCCTCCTCTTTGTATCGGTAAACCTGGCAAAACTTTATAAAAAAAAGCCAGACAAAAAGAAATGTTATTAAATGATGGATGAGACTAGTGCAGTTTCATTTTGCTCCTGATGAATTGAATGAAAAAAATATTTCTCGTTTGATTTCTTTTTAAAAAGCCTTCACGGTACACCTCCAACGAATTCGTAGCATTGTTAGGCCGATAAAGACATAAGATGAAATGCCTAACCGTGACATGCACTTCTAATTTAATCTATGTACATGCGGGGGATTTTTGACAATTCATTGCATGGGGGTTTACGGCTGGCCATATTTTACCTAGAGCTGTCATTTTTACCTCTCCCATTATGACCTCTGCCATTTTACCTCTGCCATTTTTACCTCTGCCATTATTACCTCTGCCATTTTTACCTCTCCCATTATGACCTCTGCCATTATTACCTCTGCCATTTTTACCTCTGCCATTATTACCTCTGCCAATTTTACCTCTGCCATTATTATCTCTGCCATTTTTATCTCTGCCATTTTTACCTCTGCCATTATTACCTCTGCCATTTTTACCTCTGCCATTATTACCTCTGCCATTTTTACCTCTGCCATTATTACCTCTGCCAATTTTACCTCTGCCATTATTACCTCTGCCATTTTTACCTCTGCCATTATTACCTCTGCCATTTTTACACCGAGTCGTCTTATACCCCGCAATGGGTTTATATCTCTTGTTAACCATCCATTGTCCTTTGTGAGATGATATTCGAGCAAAATACACATTTAAGACCCTTTAACAAAAAACTAAGAAGCGCTTAAGTACTTTAGTAAGGATTTTAATTCATTTTATTTTTAAAAAATGGCTGAGCCTTGTGATGACAAAGCCCTTGTGTAAATACTTCCTGCTCATTGTTTCGCTGGGAGATAGATACCTTTCATGTTTTGTTTTTGTTCTTCAAAATAAATCGTATAGCTCGAGGATGTGTAGTTTAACTTTGGATAGAAACCGAATGCTAAACTATAAGGTTCCAGGAAGAATGGCATTCTCTGTGAGGTAACTCCCCATTCATCCAGGGTAGGTTATTAATAAAAGTAGGCCTATATTTCTCTTTGGATTTCGAGACAATAAATTTGACACCAATTTTTTTTCTTCACATGTCGACATCTATAACAATATATAAACTCCTCAAAAAAATTTGGAAATCTGACTTAGATCGATAATATCTCCTCGATTTTAGTAAATATCAATATGTAACTGATATTAATGAATAGATCATTTAATTCTCTTTAAAATGATACCCTATATGATTATGATTATGGTTCACGTGGAGGTGCAGTGCCTTGAAATGTGGGGCAAGGTCAAAATTAAAAAGTTGCAAAATGACACAATATTGATCCTTTTTTCGGTGATGAGTGAATTTCTCAGCGGTTTCCTTTAATTGTTTTCATGCACCTTAACATCAACATTAACATGGAATCAAACACACCTCTGCACAAGCAAACACATAGCAAACAAACAAACATGCATGGGTATTTCAAACCACGACTCAGACCATGTTATCTCACAGAACCATCACTACTTAAACCACAACAAAACATAAAAAATAAAGACGCAGGGGCTTGATCTGAATGGATTTTCATGACTATTTCTGCTCGTTTTGCGCCTTTTCAATTCAGACCTTATCCAACACTTTTCAATCCTGCTCTTTTCGCGATGGCATAATCATCACGAGCATGGTATCATTTTAAAGAGAATTAAATTGTCTCATGAATAATGTCAAGTATGCATTGTGTAAAATTGGGAGTTGGGAGAAATTAATGGCCAAACTTAGATTTCCAAACTATTTTTGAGGGGTTTATATTGTTTACGCAAAATTTCGAGCTTGAAAGAAATTGACTCTTCCAGAGACGGTAAATGTGATTTGTATATGAATATATACCCTCGTACAAAAAAATAGTATGGGGTATAAGATGTCACCCCCCCCCCCATACACACGCTTTAATAGCTCAAAGGTAGTTAGTTAACACAGATTCTTCATTTATATTACACCTACTTAGGTAAGTAGGTATATATATATATATATATAGATACATACATACATACTGTGTCAAGGGAAGGGCGAAATCAAACGTTACCCTGCGAAACATTTCTCATACATTTCCCTTGCACTTTTAGTCAATTGAAATAAAACGGATACATTCAACATGTTCAAGCAATTCGTAACAATTTTGCCACCAAAATTGAAATTTCAACACTTAGTAAGCACAACCTTTACCCTTTTGTGCCAGTTAGGTCTGAAGACATAACTGAGTCTGAACAATTTTTTAAATCATCACTTTGTTCAATATTCAAAATCAAACAAAGGAACATAGGTGAATATACAATAAAAAGGGAATTAAGCCCAGGTCATGAACTAATAAATTACATGCAGGGCAAAATCATACCAAAATATAAAAGATCAAGTTTTGAGCAGAAAAATATATATATCTCATAAGTTGTGTATAATGCTAGATAATAGATAACCTTTTAATTTAATTGTAGTTTCGAGTTCAACATAGAATGGCAAGACACTGCCTTAGGAGTATAAAGTGAGAGAGACAGAGGTAAGAAAAGAATCTATAAAGGAAACCAAAACAGAAGAAGAAAAGCGAACCCGTCGGAAAGAGTAAAATGAGAGGAACAATCCAGAGCAAGCCTCATCAGAGTCGGCGACGAGATAAGCAAGTCGAGGAAGCCCTAAGAGTCCCGCCACACCCCCATGGAGACCCCCCAAACCGGCCAACGCGCTCCAGAACCACAGACCCCTCTGACAACCCCCACCCTTTCCGCACACAAATCCTCGAATCCTCCCCACTATCCCTCAAATTGGGAAGAAAAGGAAAAATCCGAAAATCTATGCACAAAAACAAATGGAGAGCAGCCCACAGAGTCAGCCATTACGAAGCACGTCCGCCAATCCGAGGACCCCCAGGGAGCACGACGGGACCTCCAAACCTCCACACCTCGCTCATCCCAGAACCGACCCCGACAAGACAAGCCCCAGACCGGCCCTCCCACTCCACCCCCTCCGACAGGACCCTCTCCCTCCCCGTGTTTTGGGTTCCTTTAAGTGAGCGGTAGCCGACACTCCCATTGAGGCTCTTCCTTGGCTTTGTATATCACAAAGGAAGAGACGATAGCGAGTTTGGATAACTCTCTGCTGAAGATTTTGGGAGAGATTGGCCTTTTGCAAAATGACAACAGTTCTTTTAACCTTGCAAAGTTGTCATTCGAAACAAAGCCACGCGAACCAATTTCAACTGGAAGAAAATCAACTTTGACATTTTTTCCCTCGATGTCCGCGACCATTGGTGCGTATTTGTTACTTTTGTAGTTGTGTGCTTTGTCGATATTCGTTTCAAACGGAACAGACAATTCGAAAATTAGCATTTGGTTTCGTTGCTTAGATACAATACAGAGATCGGGAATTAGGTCGGTTTGTGTGAACTCAACGGGAATAGTTGATCTACCACGTGAACCAACGGGAGTGTCGGAGCCAAGATCACAATAAATTGCAATATCGTCATTACCAAATCCTCTCTCTATCCCGCTTGACACAATTGAGCGAATATAATTAAGCAAATTGTTGTGACGCCAGGTGTATCTACCTTGGTCTAGTGAAACCTGACAATGGTTTAAAACATGATGAAGAGTTTCACGATTGTTACATTTCGAACATTTCTCATTTGATCTTTTCCCCCATCTACAGGTTGACATTTGTATTGAGAGTGTCACAAGAGGCATTGAATAAGAATTTTGCAACCCGTTCTGGTAGATTGTAAGCAAAACTCTTCCAGTTTGTTTCGTTTCCCTCCAAAACAATGGGTTCGAGTAGTTTTCCCTGAAATGCTAGGTTTTTAACGTGGGAATGCCAAAACTCGGAGACACGTTTTTTGCATTCGTTTTTGGCCTGCTTCTTCTGTTTAGCAGGTTTAGCATTTGCGTCGCAAACGTCAGTCCAAACTGTTTCGTTTGTGCATGTAATTGATTTTCTTCGAGTCCAACTTTGCTCGCGCTCGAGTTTAGAGTCGAGACAAGCATTTACTTTCACATCTCAGAGTGATCGCATCCTCACATGGGCAAGCTAGGGTATGGCATTCGACATATAAGTCAGAAATACAAGGAATATCAAGTCCTTCTGGCATGTGTAGAAAAGCTAAGGTTGCGGGATGGGCAAGACCAGGCAATTTCTTAATATATCTATTACACAGAGCATCCAGATCCTTTAAACGAGTGTTACAAAGATCATTGACAGTTAAATGGTATTTCATAGAGGGCAAGAAATATTGAGCATACGTCTTTAGTTTATACTCTGACCTTACTAGTAACGCATCTATGTTACGTAATCCTTTCATAAGGAGGTCTTTCAAGTAATCGCTCACTGATTTGGAAGTGTTTTGCGAAGAAATCAGTGATCCAAGATATTTAAATCGATCATCTGAATCATTGATCGTGCTCACATTCTAGCCATTGACCTGAAATGATGTGTTTGTGTTAATCTTTCCACTGGATATTGAAAGAGAGCGAGATTTCGCTGGTTTGAATTTCAAACCAAGTTTGGTTGCGTGAGTCGAGAGGGTATTTGTTATCCGCTGATGGGATCTTTTGTTAGATGTAACTAGGCAACAGTCGTCGGCAAAAAAGGTTGTGATATACTTATTACCATTCAGATCATAGCCAAACCGTTCGCACGAATTCAAATACTCTACAAGAGGGTTGATACACATTGTAAAAATCAGTGGAGAAAGGGGATCCCCCTGGAAGATACCTCGTCTAAATCTAAAGGAATCTGTATTCCAATCTTTCGTCGACACATATCCTGAAATACATGAGTAGAGGTTTTTATAATGTATAACTGAAATTCTTCAGGAATACAAAATCTATCCAATGTAATATTGATAAGATCATGAGGCACAGAGCCAAATGCGTCTTGGAGGTCAAACCATGTCAAATGGGCTGTCTTTTTAGAAGATTTAGCATGGGTTATGATTTCATGCACTACCGTATTATGTTCGATACAACCAGAAATGCCTGTCATGAAACCCTTTTGGAGTTTTCTGTCGATCAGATCATTTTGATTAAGGTATCTTTCAAGGCGATTCGTAAGAATTTGGTGAAACACTTTGCCAAATACACTTGAAAGAGCAATCATACGAAAGTTATTAGGGTCATTGGTATCATTTTTCTTATGAATAAGAATTACCTTAGCATGGGTTCATGATAAAGGTGGGGTTAATGAGGAGTTTGTTATACAAGGTTGCTAAAAAGTGGTGGATACAGGGTAATCGTTTCAAGATGCCGTAGGTAATACCATCCGGGCCTGGTGAGGATTTCGAGCTCCTACTCTGTAGTGTAACTTTGACATCCTTTGGCCTGATGGGTCTACGGTCGAAAGGAAATTCAATCTCACTAGCTATTTTTTTCACTCAATCTAAATCGCGTTCATCAATGGAGGGTGGCTCTGTGTCATATTTTGATGAAAAGTGCTCATTTGCGGTGTCAAGGCATTTTTTCACTAAGTTTTTATCATTTAAAGTGGGTTAACATTTCATTTTTTAATTTAGTACTTGTTTCTCCACACTTTTTCCAAGCTTGACAATGATTAACAAAATGAAAATCAAGCCTAAGCCATTTCATGTAAATCACAGCTCTGTGTAAAGCAAATATCGTCACGATGGCCTCTGTGTTTGTGAGTGGGTGGGGCGCAATGCACTCTTCGAAGTGTTTTGGGCAAGAAAACAAGTTTAAAGGACAAGTCCACCCCAACAAAAACTTGATTTGAATAAAAAGAGAAAAATTCAACATGCATAACACTGAAAATTTCATCAAAATCGGATGTAAAATAAGAAAGTTATGACATATTAAAGTTTCGCTTATGAACGAGCCAGTTACATCCAAATGAGAGAGTCGATGATGTCACTCACTCGCTATTTCTTTTGTTTTTATTGTTTGAAATGTGAAATATTTTGATTTTCTCGTCATTGTCATGTGAAATGAAGTTTCATTCCTCCCTGAACACGTGGAATTCCATTATTTTAACATTTTGTGCTTCAGGCAAGGAGGTCCTAATCATCAAATTCGTAAAAATTGAAATATTTTATAATTCAAACAATAAAAAACAAAAGAAATAGTGAGTGAGTGACATCATCGACTCTCTCATTTGGATGTTACTGGCTCGTTCATATAATTATTTTGTTAAAAATAAGTGAAACTTTGAAATGTCATAACTTTCTTATTTTACATCCGATTTTGATGAAATCTTCAGCATTGTGCTTGTCTGATTTTTCTCCATTGATTCAAATCAACACTTTTCTGAGGTGGACTTGACCTTTTAAAAGGAAAGAGATATCTTCAAACCAATTTTACTAGCTTAATTCCACGTGTTCTTCATGATTAAGGTCTACTTTTATTCGCATAGCTATTTCAAAATTCTGCGCAAATTATTTTTCACTAACTTTTCAAAAGTAAGTGGTGCTCACTCAATCGGAAATATTTTTCGACAGTTATATCTTCAATTGCTTAAATGGATATTTACCAATGTTAAAATGTGGAAATATCTTCAGAATATTAACAATATATGATTTAACTGGATTTTTTTCTAAGTGTAATTTTTTTTATACGCACTGCGTGTATATATATATATATATATATATTGTAGCCGAACCGACTTTCTATCCTGACGAGCTGGTTCGTTTCGGCTGCAATATACAACCAGTTGGTGTAAAGTCCGTCTTTTTCACTTCTTACTCTTTGCTCCTTCTCAGTAATCTCATGGATTTCAACATCTCCGTCATTCCGTATCGTCATTATCTCAATCATAATTCCAGTAATCAGTAACTCCGTAATTTTCAGTGTTTCGCTATCTCACTTATTTCAGTACTTACAGTATCCTCGCTCATCTCAGTATTCTTAGTATCTCGGTAAATTCAGTATTTTCCGTATCTCAGTAAAGTCAGTATTTTCCGTATTTCGGTAAAGTCAGTATTTTCCGTATCTCATTTCTTCCAGTCTGTACTTCTGTTTTTTCGACCAGGCTTACTTGATGTATTGTAGCTTCGTACAACAAAATAACGACAAACAGGAAACGATCGTACGAGGCATTCAGTTCTTTTAACTTTACTGAGAAGAATTCAAGCTCATCCTGTTGCAGCAGGTTCCAACATAAATTGAACTGAATTTCGTTCTGAATCCTCTTTTTTTTTTTTTTAAACAAGTGCACACCAAGTTACCAATAATGCATATAGCATTTCCATTTATTTGAAGGCAGGATAAAAGAGCATTGTACATTAAATACTTTGCTCACGGGCATAGGTGCCGCGGCCGGGGATCGAACCAAGGATTTTCTATGTATAGCCAGGCGCCTTAGACCACTCGGCCACGGCACCTCCACTTACCAAGTGGAATCCTCTTGCTACCAAGCATATCGCCTGGCTTATAATCGAGCATGGAGCTCGATTATGCTCAACGAATTCAGTGTGTGTGTGTGTGTGTGTATTTGAGTTTTGTCAGACGTGTATCAATCAGATATGATTATTTACGTCTGGGACCGACCTTTAACGTCACCATCCGAAAGACGTGACCAGGGCTCGAACCTCGAACCTCTGCATCAATTTGTAACTTCCCCACAGCTTGGATTACAGACGCACGCCACAACGCCCAGTCAGGAGGGAGATTGTCATGCCGTAAAATTTAATCATCTTTTAAAACTATAGTTAAAGTCATTTAATAAATCTTTTTAACAACAGCCATGGTAATTGTCACTACCATTTATGCCCGAACAGTGAAGAACAATCAAAGGTACATATCTAATATAATCATACAGTTGTAAACATTGTTATTTCTCAGCAAATAGTGCTTATATACATTTGTAAAGAAAATCCTTACATAATCGATTACGAACGATTACTGAATTTCCCGATGGAGCTATATACATAGATTAACAATTATTCTACGCTCTTCAGCGTTCCAAGACCATGACGAACATTAAAGAAACCTTTCATTTCGTTACAATATATATACATGTTTATACTGTATAAAGAAAATTGAATTGATGGTGTCGAAAATCTGTTTATCTGGCGGTCAATCGGATCGGGGTCGCCCTAGCCTGCCTCTGTGGTCTAGTGGTTTAAGCGGATTCGGTTCCCGGCAGAGGGATTTTTTTCGGCATCACCAATTTTTCCAAAGGGCAGGTAGCTCTGGGGAACCTTGATTTAAGCTACGCCTACCATTGTTCTCTTCATTCATTTCTTTCACAATGTACTTAAATACAAAAGTTGCCAATTAAAGCTTTCTTACATGTACAATATCTCACATTTATATATATTTTGTTAAAAAAAAAACAGAGCTAAGAACAGAACAAGCTTCTTCCTGATGCTAGGAAGTGCGTGCGTCTGAAGTACGAGAGTCTATGTAGTACATAGGAGGAGAGAAAGAGAGAGCGAAATGAAGGCAGAGGAGGTTACTGCATGTGCATAAAATGTTGAAATAGGATACTGAGGGAGGTATGTAAGGGAGAGAGATATCCGAAAATCATTGTTCGAAATAGACATGAAATGAAATTCTTCGAAAATTTGCTTTGCCCAATTGATCGTGGGCCCGGCAGCCACCGTGCAGCGCCAGATCGACGAGGCTCTATCCCTTTAATTGTTGAACGCCAAACAGGGTAGCAGCAACTCCCATCTTTTAACGTCTTTTGGTCTGACGCGGCCGGGGTTTGAACCCCCGACCTCCCGGTTGTGAGACGGACGCTCTACCAACTGAGCCAACACACCAGATAGAGAGGGAATAGGATACATATCAACAACGCAAACAGCAATGCTTGGGAAAAGCGTAGAATAAATAATGATAATTTACAGTGTATTTTAACGGCTCTCCTCATTGATTGTTGGTTTACAATAAATCATACACAATGCGCAGAATGTACGTCACAGGAGTAATTTCCGAGGTGCTCCCAGTGTGAGAACGTTCAATTGAACTTTCATAGGTCTATATCTGAATATCATAATGATAATACACCAAGTCACAGGTCATCCAGAAAGGGTCGGATGGGAACCTCTCTGGGACACTTTTGATCTTATTCCACGTGTTTTCGAGTGGAGGATCAGAAGAGAACCCTTGAGAGACTCCATCACAAGATGACGCTGTTCGGAAAACCTTTTCAGATAGAATTTCCGTATGTTTTTCAAAGAGGGCGAAGCGTGCGTCGGGTACGTCATGGTCCAGTGGTTCTGACTCTCGCCTTTCAAACAGAGGGTCGTGGGTTCGAATCCTAGCCATGGCGTGTTTTCCTTCAGCAAGAAATTTATCCACACTGTGCTGCACTCGACCCAGGTGAGGTAAATGGGTACCGACAGGAAGTAGTTCCTCAAAAAAGCTGTGCGCAACAGAATCGGTAGACTAGCTTAGCCGGGGTAATATAGGAGCGCCTTGAGTACCTAGCAACACTGTTAAAAAAACCCTGATTTTACAGAAAAATAAAAGATTTTGCAGAAAGCAATACCAGAATCATTCTTTAAATTCATGAAACAGGAATTTTTCTGCAGTTTAACAGAACAGGTCTGTTAGAAAAAGGGGAAAAGAGTGTTTTATTTAAGGAAATTTGTAAGATTACACACACCAAATAACAATTTCCTGTAAGATTACGCAATCTGGTAAGATTACAGGTGTTCTCGAGACTCTGCTGCAGGAACTTCTTTTAATTTAAGGATAAATTTTCTAACAGTGAAGGTGGATACGTGCGCTTTACAAATCCTATATTATTATTATTATCATCAAAAGATACGAGTCATTAGTGTCTTCCATACAATCGTGCCCCTCTGTGTTCTATAAAATACATCTCTTCTGACTTGGTCCATTTTCAACCATCTTCGCCTCCATCTGTAGCGTTTCAATTTGAGTCTTGGTCCAAATCAACGAACGTAGAGGGCATGCAGCAACACACAGCAGTGCCTTCCAAGTTCGTCGGTCTAAATCTTCAAAGTGCGTACCTTGTTTGGAATGTTGCACACGCTTCTTTGAGCCTCTTCATTGCTGGTAATAGGAAAATCAAATATATATATATATATTGAGAGAAAAACAGGGATTCATCTGCTTCTTAATTTTCTAGTTGATCTGATCGTAATTCCCAAACAGGATTTTTAAATTAAATCATGTCCAATGGACCCTTTGGCCCGTATTCTGAAGTCAGGCTTAACTTAGACTATGGTTATCTCTGTGCTAAAATTATGGAAAGCCAAAAATGTCAAAATTGTTCTTACATTGTATATGTTTCTTTTGAAGCATTCAATGTAACATGTAACATTATTACTTTATCCCATTTATCCTTCCGAAGCAGTTAAGAATGTTTTTAGACAAAAATGAGCTGATACATTGACATGCTACTTTTAGAGATTTATGACACTATTGGCTTTCCATAGTTAAATCACAACTTTAAACCATAGTTGAAATTAAACTAGACTTCAGAAAAGGGGCCTTTTTTATATTCGAAGTAGGCCGAAACACTCTCCAAATGTGACCTCAACTGGTCACAAATATGAGACCCTTTTTCATGTTTAATTGCAAGAAGTGGTAATCAGTACAATAGATAGGTCCTATTCCTTTTCACCCCCGCGTCAGTCTTTTGAAACAACTTAAATACAGTCGACTGAAGTTTATGTGACAAGATATGAATCAATCAAAAACATTTATCAGTTAATAGTCAAACTGTAATCTTAATTACTGAGTACAATAACGTACTATAGGTGGGGCCTAATGACTGCCCCCCCCCCCCCTAAAAAAGAGAAAAAAGGAATGGGGAAGGAAATTTATAACATATTTTCTCTAATATTATTAATTAAACTCAACCGATTTTTGTTTTGAAAAGATCATAATATTGGCTCGCTTGCTTATTGAATAAATTTCCCAATGCGCCATAGGGTTTCAGTACGGCACTGCCTGATTACACAACACATCACACCGTTACTGTTATTAGTTGTTTTTTTATATATTGACTTGAGGAAACAAAATCAAATATTGAATGGTTTTTACCTTCGATAACTTTAGCTTTTGGTAGAGCATGGACTAGTCTAGCCCAGCCGAGTTCGTTATAAACGAAGGCGGACCCTGGTGCGAAGGCCAGTCCGTGATCAAGACAGTGAAGAGCAAATTGTTTCTCGGTGTCTTTGTTGACGTCCCCGATGATCTGCGTTTAAATGGAAATGAAAGATGCTTTCAAACAAACGTCTTAAAGCAGTTCTCAAACGGGAAGAAAACTGACCAGCAATTTGTGTGGTCTCTCACTGAATATGTCTTATAGATATAAATAGTCTTAAAATATACCTTTTGAGATAGCTTTAAATATAGCTAGTTAATTTTTTGCTTGTTTTTTAATGAGATCCCGACCAAACACATATTCATATACCGAAACAATTTAGGAAATATTATATCATGTCAAGTTAAGAGGAATAAAGAAGAGGAAGAGAAATCTACACACATGTAGATCTTTACAAGGGGTCCGTTTCATAAAAGTTGTTATAATGAAAAAAAAATGCATAATAGTTCGTAGCTATTGAATCTGATTGACTTATCGTAAATTTGTGACAGAAATTTTGAATATGTCATCATAACAAGGAGGGTCAAAATTTGACGAAAGTTAGAATATCAATAGATCTCTCTATATAGAAGGGTTTTCAACTCAATTTATTCAACCATAAAAATATGTATATACCAATCATACAGTGTTCAGAATTATGCAATCAATGATACAAAATATGGCTTGACCATAAAAAAAGAAACTGCTGGTAGAGAATGGCCCCCAAAACAATAGCATTGACAAAGTTTACACAATAGCAACACAATAGACACAAAAGTACATCATAATTGTTTGAATAAAAAAAAAGGCACGTGTTCATAATTATGCAATCAATGATACAAAATATGGCTTGGACCATAAAAAAAGAAACTGCTGGTAGAGAATGGCCCCCAAAACAATAGCATTGACAAAGTTTACACAATAGCAACACAATAGACACAAAAGTACATCATAATTGTTTAAATTAAAAAAAAGGCACGTGGCTCATTGAACTTGACTATTACATCATAATGGTACGTGTCCTCTTGTTATTCTTCTAGATAGAGGAACACTAGTGTAACATGACATTTCAAGGGGGCGTAAAGCTAGAGGCTTGGGGCCGGGGTGACTTGTACTCACATTTGTAAAATCTGCCCAAATGAATAACCCAGCGGTTGGTCTGACGAAAGATACACCCAACTCTTTCAAGGTCTCCATCACTGTGGTTGAAGATTCCTGCAACATCTTATTGTGCGTAGGAAGATACCATCTCAGCCACTCTAAAAAATAAAATGAAGTATGAATAAGTTGTGCCGTGTGAATAATTTATTCCTGGAATTGCACGTCAAGACATTCGACTTTATCATCAAGGTCCTTGAGAGCATTTCGTCAACATTTCTTGTCTGACAGGTTGTCTGATCTGTCAATTTTCCTTGATTTTGATTGGCTGAGAAGCATATTTTCTGTGGTATCTGTCAGATAAATAAATACTTTGCCAAAAAAAAAAACATCCGACATATGTTCTTTCATGGGTTTCTCACCTGATGAATATCATTAATGCAGATGCGACTTGGAATGCTGTGAGAAACAATTAATCCTTACCTTTATCCTCGAGCATTTTTGCCACTGCCGTTTGAACGAAGCTTGGGATCTGGTAGAAATCAACTATTTTTTCCAGGCCAGTTAAAACTCTGGAATTCCATGTATAGCATGCTCCAAACGGGCAACCTGGCATTCCGAAATCCTGTTAAAACACAAAAAAATATGAATAGATACTTGCCTTACAGAAGAGAGCTTTAGAAATGTAATTCAACCTCTACAAAGACTTATTTTGTTGCATTCACTTGGGCGTTGTGGGTGCGCCTGTAGGCCTTTTCCAATATAGCCACGTTTGGAAGTTAGGATTGATGCAGAGGTTCGGTAACGGTCTTTCGGATGGTGACGTTAAACATCGGCCCTGACGTACATGACCATATCTGATTGATTAAACACACACATAAGCACACCCCCATATATACATACTTAAAACAAAGGGGAGTGCAAATCCTTTGAACGCGTTTTTTTCTTCTTTATTTTCCTCCTGTTTTCAGTTGTCTATGCGCCATTTTGTATTCATAGAAGGGAAAGATAACGATAACACTTTTCATGATTTTATTTTATTTTCGACATTTTATTTAAAAAAATCAATTTAATGATAGATTTTGACATAATAATCAGAATATAGTATCATATATCGCCCTGCTATCTTTCCTTTTCCTTCCATTTCTCTTTTTTTAATCATGAAAATTGGGGAGGGGGCCAGTGACGCTTACCATCCCATGTAAATCTTGTACGGACTTTCAATAAGCATAATGAAAGGGGAATTGTAATCGTGGGCCTAACCTTCGCTGTTCCCCAGACGATATGCGTTTTCTCCTTGTCCGGGAGCTCATCGGAATGGAAGGTAAATACACTGGAACTTTCTACTGATTCGTCGAAGATACTTGCGCTGTAAATCTCATCGATTAGACAATGTATATCATGCCTGAATGTTGAGTTAAGATAAAAGAAAAACAAAGTATTAACAAAATAGTCATTATTACACTCTTAAAATAGTTTGGCAAATAATGCCCAACTTTTAACCAACCCTGGGCAACTGTCCACTATTGTAATGATTAACACTATTGGTTAAAACCCGCCAAGATAGCGTAATAAGAACTAAATATTGCATGGGTAATACATTTGATCAATTGGATAATAATTGCCCAGAATATACATATTTTTTTAACAACATGCATACCAACACAGTGGACAGTATGCTGCCCAGCATTTTAAGTGTGTATGTCTATATTTCATTTGAATCTTTACTTAGGATGTAATATTTGATCACGCAGTTTTATGATATAATGGCCGCTGGATGAAATGCGACTTTATTATTTTACTTATCATCCATGCTATAGGAAGTGAGGTAACAAGTCATTTCAGAAAGCACGAATAATTCTTATCAAGCCGATGTCGCAGTAGGCAACATAGAGTACACAAAGTCATGTACATGTACTGTAAATCTCAAAGAGCTACAACCCATCCGACATGTTAAGGGTTAAAGACTAGGCGGTTTTCTTTTACAAATGGACAGTAATTAAACCCCATTTCCATTCCTTTGATTTCAAAGTACTGAAAAAAAATAAGGAAACAAAAAGAAAACATGAACGAAAAAAGGAGAGAAAGAAGTATAACAAAGACAGGGAGAAAGAGAGAAATATGTGCCGTGTATAAATTTTGAATACCCCTGTTCTTCACGGTCACCTTTAAGTCATCTTGACACTCCCGCCCCTGGCCTCTTCAAAATTTGTTCTCATGTCCCTACACCCATGTAGACCATGGTCTAACTCTGTGCTAACATTAGGGGAAGCCAGGTGTTTCAAAATTTTGTTTACAGTGAATGCTTCTCATGTTAATTGTGCTCTTCACTAATTATTTAATGGTGAAGACAATTGTCATACTTATCCTTCCCAGGCAGTTAATAATGTTTTGGGAGTCAAATGAGCTAATACATTGAACTCTACTGTTAGAGATTTATGTGACAACTGGCTTTCCATAGTTAAACCACAACTATAAACCAGAGTTTAAAGTAAACCCGACTTCAGAATACGGGCCATAAACTCGATGAAAACATACCTTTTGCAGAATGCGAGGTACTCCAAAATTTGTTGTTTAGTGTACACTGTTCCGAAAGGATTGATAGGGTTTACCAGCAAAAGAGCTCTGACATTATGTCCCTGATAACAACAACGGTAGATTGATAATGGTATTAGTAATATTAGTAGAGGAAGAAGTAGTACTAGTATTAATAGTAGTAGTAGTAATAGTAGTAGAAGCAGTAATAGTAGTAGTAGTAGTATAGTAGTAGTAGTAGTAGTAATAGTAGTAGAAGCAGTAATAGAAGTAGTAGTAGTAGTAGTAGAAGTAGTAGCAGCAGCAGTAGTAATAGTAGTAGTAGTAGTAGGAGTAGTAGTGGTAAGATGTTATGATAAGTATAAAAGACGCACTTGAAAGCGGTAGTACTGATGGTGCTAATAATGATGTTTACATTGAAAATGATAATAGTAATAATAAAAGCGTTGTTGCCCAGTGGATTAGTCTCCGGACTTTGAAAGAGAGGGTCGTAGGTTCAAATCCCAGCCATTGCGTAGTTTCCTTCAGCAAGAAATTTATCCACATTGTGCTGCACTCAACCCAGGTGAGGTTAATGGGTACCTGGCAGGAATTTATTCCTTGAAGTGCCACAGCGCTGTAAAAGGCTGCGGGGCTACAACCAGGGTAATAATATCCAAGTCCTTTGGGAGCGCATAGAGACGTTATTTATAATGAGTTATGCGCTATACAAGAACTGACTATTATTGTTAAAAATGATGATTATAATAATTTTATGGTTATAAATATAAATACCTTTCCCTGTCCTGGTTTCAACTGGAGCTAATATCTAGAAACCTTAAAAAGTACTGTCAAGGGCTGCTAGACTGATTGCCATTCTCAGTGCCCCCCCCCCCCTCTGGTTATTTTTTCTCATTCTCTCCCTCATTTCTTCTCTCTTTATCTCTCTCTTTTTGGGTTGTAAACAAAGAGATTCGATTAGCATACCTCCTGCTTTGCATTTTCCAAGCCTGCTTCTAGAAGATCGACATTAAGTTCCCACGGTTTTCTTCCATCGGGTTCTGCCTTTAAAAGTAATAAGGAAACTAGGATTCAGTCTTATAAAGAAAAATATATTGACTAACTGAAAGGTATAATTATTAGATTCGAAATTTAAACTTCAACGCTAGCTTTGTGACAATGATATTTAGTAAAAAAGGTGGCAACAAAAACGTAACTCGTATTTCTCCCCCACAGTGATCTAAACTTGAAGTGACTGAGCGGTTGATGTGTGTGCGGGTGTGTTTGCATTTTGGTGTTTATTTGACAGTGTATATTGTGTATTTTTTGTGCGTTTGTGTGTGGTGTGATTTATATATTGAAAAATTAGGAGCTTATGGATTTAGTGAGCATTCTGTATTTGGGTTTATAAATTATTTTCATCACATAAAACAATCAACCGTTATCAATGAAAATGAATCAAACGAAAGTGAGGTACTTTGTGGGGTCCCACAGGGAAGTATGATGTGATAATGGGTCCACTTTTGTTGTCTTGTCTCGCTATACGTCGAAGATACTTGTACATATTAAGCTTCTAACGATCCGGAAGAAGTCAAGAATAAGATTAACGATGATTTGAATACTATATGTGAGTGGCTGTCACGCAATAAGTTCATGTTAAATGTTAATTTGTGCAAATTCATATTGATTGGTTCAAAAACGCAATCGTCGGAAGTTTGAAAACATCACCATCAAAGTAAATAATACACCTATAAAATAGGTCAATCATTGTAAGTATCTTGGTGTACAAATCGACTCGGATTTTACGTGGACGCCTCAAGTTGATACCGTTAAAGCCACAGTGTCACTTCAAAATTCTCAATAACTCAATTCCAGGCGTACTTCATTCTCAAATAAATCTGTGTCATCATATAATCTCAGAAATTCTTTTAAATTACAATTGCAAAAACTCAAAAGGATTTTTTGTAGAAACAGTATACTATCTACATTCCAATCCTCAATCAGCTACCAAAATATATCAAAGCGGGTTTCAAAAAGATATTTCTTCCGTCTTCATTCTTGAATTATAATTTCTTTCTTTTTTTTGCGAATATTTCTTGATTTAATTTTGTATTTGTATTTAGTTATCTTTTTATATTTTTGTATTCCAATAATGTTATTATGTTTATGTAGAACTTACTTTTTAGTTATTTTTTTGTTTTGTTTTTTATTGATTTGTATATAGAGACTTGCTGAAAAACAACCAAATGGCTGATAGCAATAAATGTAAATGAAACACAAATGTCATAATGAAAATAGATTAGGACTACAATAAAATTCAATATCCGCGCTTCTGTCAAACAATTAAAATATAGAATTAACTTATCTTGTTATATATGCATGGTTTCGTATCTCAGGCTGATAATATGATTTCTTTTTTAACGAAGAGATAGATGAAGAAACACTTAAACACCAAGATATACGAGGAGTAGTTTTTACCTTACTGCTTACATACACGGGAAACGTCTTCACTCCGCTCTGAACCACTAGATCACGTGGTATTGCTCCGTACATCGGAGATGGTGTCAAAATAGTATCTGTGCATAATAATTTGTTGAAAGGATGTGTTAACGTTGTTTGCGTGCTCCCATTATTACAATTGTTATTGTATCTCAAATCTACATCTCCCCCCCCCCCCCTCTCTCTCTCTCTCCTTTTTTGATGAAAATTGCATGTATTGGTGACTAATTCTTATTTGTATTACATGTATTTGCTCATCTACGAGTTCGCCATGACTTGTGTAAGAAAATAAAATGATGTTATCACGCTTGAACTTTCCCCCCTCGATCGCTACGCCCTTCTTACAAACAATTGAAACTAAATGATCGAAATAAACAATCTCATATACATTATTCAGGCCACAATGCCCCCAAACCATGTTAGTCTAGAACCATGCACGCCTGGTCTTCATCGCACTTCCGAGACCCGTTCAATAAAACCCGTTCTAATAAAAAATTTGCAATAACGGTTTAAAGCTACTGAAATCCTTCAATCTGATTCGCTGATAGTAAACTTGTTATAGAAATTGTGTATTTCTTATTATGACAGTTCTATGTGAAACAGTCCCCTAGGATTGGTTAGCACCTGATTCCCTTTTTGGTCAAATTAATACAAACAAACAAGTATACACATATATTTAATGTAATTTCAGATTGTTCAGTGTTTTTGTAGAGTGACTGAAAAAAGGTAATTATGTTATTTATTATATTTTATCATATTTACCCCCATGGTCGCATAACACATAAGCCATTGCACTAAGGGCTGACGTCACTCCATTCACGATGACGAACTAAAGAAAAGAAGAAAATGACGATGAGAATAAGTTAGTATATTAACTTTAAAATGCTTGCGAAAAAACCTAGATATCTCATAACCTGAAAAGGGAGACTTACTACTAGCCTCAATTATCATCATACTTGTTATTTTTCACTGCCCCCTCCCTCTTTATTATCCTTTTTATTCTTTTCTTTTTCGACCTCTGACCGTTTTAAGAACCAATTACATCAGTGTGATGAAGAAAAATTCACAATCTATGAAAAGAAATTCTTATTTTGATAAAGGACAAAAATTCTGATTCAATTCACTATACTTTGGAATATTTGTTTCGTTCACAGGTGGAGGGTGGGTTCAAATCAAGAAAGTTTACTTAATTTTTTATTTTTCCTATTTCAAGGAACTTTATTTCGTTTAAAAAGGAGAAATGTCAGCGCCCTTCAAGAATCGATGTTTGCTCCCTGTATGTGATTTAAAGCAAAATATGACACCCATCCCCCCCCAAAAAAAAAAGGTAGAAAAGGCAATTATGTGTGAAATCTTGAGAAAAGAAAAATTTCTTTGAACATGGTGAGCAAAAGAGAGCAAAAGTTAAGAGGGATCATTCTTTGGCGGTCGACTATGATTTTACTATGACTATTTTTTATCTCTCTCTTCGCATTAAGTGTAAATTAAAAAGGGTCTTAATTTACATGCTTGAATTCGTTAAGCCATTCAATTCCATCTATTTTGCTAAGAGGACAATAACTTGCATGAACATTGCTGAATGTTATAGTGTCCCAAACATGTAGTGTTTATACAGCGTTTAGTAACCATAAGGAAAATACGCTTTATTAAATGAGTTATCATCAACTTGATTGATTTGGATTTACACTGACAGAACAGGCGGGAAAGGGAAATACCTTATCTGGATCAACCGTTCCGGGAGCATTTTGACCATTCAACGTTGATAAGAAATCGGCCAGGGTTCTCCGGAGGCGACTGCTTCCGTTTCGCTCGAGATTGTAAGGAAGCATGCTATGGTCCCATGTCTGGAGGTCTTTCTGATTCATCTGGTATTTGAATTGAATTCATTTCAAATCCAACATTTAGATTTCATATTCATGACCAATGGACATTATATATCACAAATCAGGAGGCAGGACACATATTCGTTCTATAGTTATTTTCTCTCTACTGTTATGTAGTGATTGAATAAATCACTACATATACACAGTCTAGACTTCATAATGTATATGCCCCCTTCTCAGAACCATCCTTTTCAACCCCCTTCTCAGAACCCTTATTCATTAATTTAATCCAAGCCATTAAAACCCTTATTGTTCATAGTCAAACAAACTCCAATCAGAGAACAAAGAACTGCCTTCCCCTTCCCAATAATTAAACCCCGTTTAGTCTTATATCCAAACCCTTGGATTATAATTGGTGTAGAAGCTTTAATACATGTTGAGTGTACACCCAAGGAATGAGGTTAGATCAGTTAAGATCATCACAGAGTTCAGATCTACATCATCGTACGTTGTGATATGCTTTTCAACTCTACATATATTGCTGAAGATTGATGATTAATAAAGTTTCTTGATTGAAATGTACATCGAACGTTCCTGCGTGGTCATTGATGCTCCCAACTAAGATATAAACGATCCCAACACAACACTACTTGAATCTTCTTCGACACAAATCTCTGTCTCTTTTATGGCATTGTTACATCAATAATGCCCTAATCATGGGCTTCGGACAGTCATATAGGGGGCCAGATATTGCGTACGGGCAAAATGCAATAAATATTTATATTATATCCTAATTTACCATTCTCTTTACCATGAAAAAGGAATATTTGAACATACCTTTTCAGTAATGATCTCTCGTACCGACTCGTTGTGAGCAGTCGACATGTTTATTATACCCTTTTAAGAAAAAACAACAACAAAAGAGTGGTTTAAAGCAGCATGATAGGTTTGTGTTAAAAGGTAATATATTGTGACGTAAAGTTTTTTTATTTACCATTTTATAAAGGAAAACGTTAAACGAAAATGGCTACAATGATATACGATTTGTGATAGGTTGTCTCATCTCCGTTGCATAGTATTATTATTATTGTTATTTTTTTTAGTTTTTACAACACATTTACTCAGTGGTACCAATAACTAATGCAATAATGTATATATATAGCCCTATACCATTCATCCAAAATGAGGATCGTGCACTAGTTGATTAAATGCCTTGCTCGAAGGCAAAGGTGCCGAGGTCGTATCTCCTCGGGGTAGTAGCCTGAAACCCCAAAAGACAAGAGTGGGACACTCAAACACTTTTTTCAACAAACACACACACACAAAACACACACACACACACATACCTTACCCACCATACCCCCATGTTAATTATCTGATTCTATTAATCCATTTCTTTCACAACATCTAAAATGAACGAGTTGACAAAACTGTCGAACATGTATACCCATCCACAACACACACACACACACACCCTCCCTCACCCATATCTGTACTTTATATATATAGATATATATATATATATATACACACACAGAGACACACACACTGGTGCTAGAAATGTTAGTGAATAATATATATCTTAAGTGTTCAAGTTTGCCATACCATATGTTTTAGATATTTCATTGTTAAATCATATTACATTTAAACAAAGGAGTGCATTTTGTGGTGAGGTTCACTAGAACACCAATGAGCATAACTGCATATTGCATATCACTTTGCTTACATAGTATCAGGCTATCAGTATGATTATACTTCTCTAGATGGTCCTGTATTCACATAAAATAATAGGCCTTTATGATGACTAATAATATTTCAACCATTTATTTTTCTCCTTACCTCCTCATTGTGATTTTCGTCGTATTCATTTTTCGATGCGCGAATCGCAATATCTTTCAAGAGAAATTCGGAAGTGGATCCGTCTACTGCACGCTTCGCAACATCACATTGAGAAGCCATGACACCTGTGAATTCTTTGATAGGCCTATACTCCCTGATCACTCCATGTGATCAGTCAATATTCCCCGGCCGGCAGTGGACGGTCTCCCTTAAAAACCAAGAACTGTTTTTCCTAGCCGTTTGAATAATTCAGGCTCCCAAATGAATGTATATAACTACAAACGTGCTTGTATATTCACCCGGCATAAGATCCAGTTCAGGTAGGTGTTTCATAAAGCTGTTCGTAAGTTAAGAGCGACTAACGAGTGGTGATCCTTTCTTGTGGTATTGGTATACACCATTAGCGATGATTTAGCGCGTAAGAAAGGTTGACCAGTCGTTCTTAAAGTCACTCTTAATTTACGAACATCTGTATTAAACGGCCCCTGGTCTTTTTTCAGTCACTTGTTCACTCTATTACTTCCATTTGGTCACACACTGAAGCTCGATCCATTTTTATTCACACTTCATTGACCAACACACGAGCCCTCATTTTACAATCAATAAAGCACACTGGCTGCTTACTACTTATCGTTTGAATGGGATGTACAAATAGATAAGACCATCATTATGTAATAGGCTACTCTTTTGGTGTAACGTGAAGATTTAAAATGCTTGTGAACCTGGTCGAACGTTTTGAAACTTCTTCCGGTTAAATCTATTGGTAATATTTTTAGTTGGTTTAATTGTATATTGTGTGCGTTTTCAACATTCATCTTCTATTGCTGCCAAAAAACGTAAATGATCCAATACCGCAACAGAGGTATTTACCATGGAAGACAGTACAGGAACCTATAGCGGATTTCTCGTTGGCATTTCTTGGTTAAATTACCCACCTCCCTCGTGAAAGATATTTGTAAAAAAAAAAACCGTGTGTTAATTTTACCCCTCCCCCTCCCGAAATGTGGTTCGAGTGATGACATCTTTTTTACTCATTGCAACAACAAAAAATAGACCTGAAAGTAGCAAACTTGTGGCGTTATTCGGCTTTAAACACTTGTTCATTTTGTTTAAACCGTTCAAACAGCTACTGTAAGGTTTATAGTAAACATCGTTGGTTGTAACTTTTGAATACCTTTTTTTTACCGTGTAAGGAAGTAAAATAATAAAAAGAAATCGGGATTTGTGACTCTCGGCTGTGTGACAAGTTATTCAAACGAAGCATATACTTTTAAACACTTAAAAACAAATCCTGGCCACCCCCAGCACCCCGCTTTTCAGGGCGATGTGCTTTGAAAAAAAAAAGAAAGCAAGGTTTATAAGATTATGCAAAGTAGCAAATAGTTCTGGTGTAGACAAGAATAATCCTAAGCCTTGAAAAAGGCCTCTTCGGTAGTGTTAATATTCTCTCTTTTTGTCGTTTGTTATTCTAAATTGCAAAAGCAGAGAAGCATTCTTTTTTATGTGAATTCATATCAGCTTTGCCCGAGGGTCTATCTTTATAAGATGTTTGAAGTCATATTCTAGCCGCTTTCTAATTGGTTAAAATGCTAAAGGGCGTTTTCATAACATATCAAAACGAAATTAATGAGATAAATATCATGCACTCGATTTCATTATCGAATTAAATTAGCCACAGAAACTGCGCAAGGAGTGGGATTACTGAAGAATATGTCTAATTAGTGTGGCAATGAAATAATGACCCATGTCGACCTTACTTGTCGCCATGTGCTCAAGTTGCGCTATCTTCCGTAACTGCGATAGCGATTATTCGTTTGTCGGTTTATGTCATATACACGGTATTTTGTATTGCTTTTGCAAGACTAATGCAAAGTTTAAGATCTTGATTTTGAATATTGTAGATTGCATTTAGAAAAACACCAAGATCACAATAAAATTTGTTGAAAGTATTTGCTATTTAAATTGAGACAAAAAATGATTAAATTTGTTGGGTAACAATTCAAATAAAAATCTGAATACTTACACAATTGTTTTTTATTACACAAATCATTTGAATTTTTTCTATATGTTTCGTTGATTATTGTTCAAATTCAAACTTATAATTCATTGTGATAAAAGATGAATGACTGTAGCACACACGTTGTTCGAGTGTCGTGGTTTCACGGTACACATTGTATTCTTTCGTTGGCATAATTATGTTGGTCATGAAAAGGATTTATTTTCAATTGGTCTAATGCCAAATCGTCCAATTACCAACTCGTCTACTATCATTTGGTCTACCATCAGTTCGCCCACTATCCACATGGTCTAATTTTCATTTCGTCCATTCACCATCTAGTCTAATAGCCAGTTGTTCCAATAGCCATTCAGTTCATACACCATTTTGGTCTAATTGGACTAAGTGTTAATTGGGCGAAATAAAAGATGATTAGCCGGAGAGGTGATTGGACCAAATGGTTGTTAGACAAAATGTTGACGGACAGATTGGCGTCAGACTAAATGAATGTGGACCATGTGATGAGTGGACGAGTTAGAAATAGACAAGGAGACAATTTACCCTGAAAAGTATCACCCCAAATTGGCAGAATTTATAACAAACAGTGTTATTAAGTTCAAGTATATACCTAAAACCTGCTATACAAATAGCATTAAAATGTCAATAAAAATGTCTAAAGAAAAAGAATAAAACACGAGATATGATTTATGAATAATTATATATTCTAATACTACTTGAAGGCAGACTCCACTATTGAATTACAATAAGAGTGCATATAATTGTCATACTTATTATTCACAAACTATTTCTCATCCGCTTAGTGATGAAGATTCCATGGATCGATGTATCATCCCCTAAACTTTTCCGTCAATTAACATAATAATAATTTGATATATATCTACTGTAAAAATTAATATTCTATTGACAATTTGATGTTTATTTTCTCCAGATCACTGGAGGAAGCCTATTGATACACAGCAAAAACTGTGGTGTTAACCGGTGTACATAGAGGACCACACCAGTTATTCTACACCGGTTTTAAATTGGTGGTGTTAGTTTTACACCTATAGGTGTTATTACAACACGTATGGTTGTTACATTTACACTCTTTGGTTTATGTTCAATTTTTAGGGTGTTATTTTAACACCTCTGGGTGTGGTCCTCTATTAACACCAATTGGTGTCAGTTTTAACACCACAGTTTGTACAGTGTACAGTCATACCTTATGAATATATCACACTTCGTAGGATGATGAACTGTCAAATAATGTTGATGAATTATATACGATTTTTCTTATCAAGATGCAAAACTCGGACTCAGCAAGCAATCAGCTAATACCATCTGCATCTATAAATGAGATCTCATTAGATTCTAGTAAGATTATCTTATGATTGCGTTCTATAAAAACTAGTTGTTGCTTTTCTAATGACACCGATAAACCAAAAAAGAATACAGAATCCAACAGTGTGGAGCAAAATGCGAAATAACCCTTCCCACTGTTGAAATGCTGAAATTGAGCATATTCACATAGTTGACCATGTGGACACGCTGTGAACAGTCACACTGTCAAGGTGTTCACAGTGTGAAAATATCTTTATACTGTTGAAGTGGTTACACTTCGTAATGCCAAAGGTTCGTAATTCCGAAAGACGTAAATTGCCTATACCTCGATGTTCGTTAATCCGAAAACGCAAAAGGGTTCGTTAATCCGAACATTTGTGGCGTTATTCCGAAGGTTCGATAATGCGAAAACGAAATAAGGTTCGATGTTCCAAAGGTTTGTTAATCCGAAAACGAAATAAGGTTCGTTGTTCTGAAGGTTCGTTAGTCCGAAAACGAAATAAGGTTAGTTAATCATATAGTTTTCGGACTAACGAACCTTCGGAAATACGAACCTTCGGAAAAACGAACCTTCGGAATAACGAACCTTCGGAAATCCGAACCTTCGGAAAACGAAGCTTTGGAATTACGAATGTATGCGGTTTAGGTTGAGCATTTTAACAGTGTGAATCACATATTCACATATCATGTGAGCACGCTGTGAACAGTCACACTGTCGAGGTGTCCACAGTGAGAAACATCTCCACACTGTTGAATGTGAATAAAATGTTCACATACTGAGTAGTCCACACTGTGAACACACTGTGAACACACTGTGTGACACTGTGTTCTCATTCCAGCAGGGATACCCCCAAACCAGTGTGACCTCCCAAACTACTCTGTGTTATGATTAAAAAAATGCTCACCATGTTCATTGGTTGACTTCAAGTCCGGTGTTGGCCTTGGTGTTGAAATTTGGATCGCTTTCCCTAGCTCCAATACTTATTTTGTAAAACTGATTCAGATCACATTATTGCACATCTCAACAACTAGTGAGTGACTTTTCGGGACCATCTTCATTCTATGTTTGGTGTTATTATCGTGTAAAAATTGACCTAACACCAACACCAAAAGGTCAACACTGAACTTGAAATCACCCATTGTGCTTATGTTCCAATAGTGAGTAAGTATTAAAGACAATGAATATCTTTAAAGAAGTTATGTTTTACTTTGATTCAGTTAAAGGATTCACATGACCACAGCGAAAGTTCACATGGTAAAATTATTTACATCATAAATAAATAAGATGACTTAGATAGAGTGAAAAAGAGATAATATAATTACAAAACAAAAATATCAATAAAATTATCAATTGAAGAATTTTGTTTGGTACAAATTTTTATATACAGTCGATGCTAAGTACCAGAACAGTAATGGCTACCAAATTAACCCTCGTGGATTCCACATTGACTTAAGTATTATCTGATCTCGTTAGTATCCTGATTAACGGGCTTCTTCGATTTTCTTGATATTTTTTCAATATTTGGGAGATATTAAATTAAACTCTAAACAAAATTCGAAAAATCACGTCGTACTAAAATATCGCTGGTCATACTGATCAATTGTTCGCATCAATCAGTAATTTACTATCTAAAGAAAGAAATATATATACATAGGCATACAATGTGTATACAAGATGTATATTTCATTTTAGGATATATATGTGTTTCTTTCTTTAGATTGATAATAAGTCAATAAATTGATAATATTAACCCTGGTTGGCGAAATATTTTTTTTTTCGTTAACTTCTTTTGATTTATTACTTTTTATTGTGGTTAAGTTGAGAGATGTAGAGATAATGGACCTATAGTGAAGTTAAAGCTTCACTTATTTTCAAATATCAAATTGTACCTTGTCATAAAATACAGCGACTGAATTGAGAAAAACAATGCACTGTATGATTCCTTCATACTATTACCTTTACTCTTAGATAGAGATTTATTACCACAAGGAAGTGTATCTTTCCAGTATTGGGCTAACATTGCTGAAAGATTGCTAGACCTCTCCTCGATATCCTTCCCCGGCATGTCATCTACAATCAAATCTACTGTAAATTTGGTTCGCCCGACATTGTTTTGACTCCAACATGTGTAAAGACCGCTCATGTTTTTAGTAACGTATGAAATAAGGAGAGAATTATGAGGGAGCATAGAAACCCCATATGGTAAGGTGTCCCTACTAGAGGATGGTTCCCGCCCTAGAAACGTAACCGACCAGTACGTCTTATCGGATGTAAAGATAGGGCAAGGTAGCTCAATCATTTTGTCACCCACAAATGAAAGTAGAGTTTGGTATGGTAAAGAGCAGAGCTGTGGTCGACAGATGAATGTGTCCTCGGCAATCAGATCAGCCAAAGAAGAGTTGAAGTACATCGCTGGTTTGAGACACTTAATAGGCATTCTGGGTCCCACGGTTGGACGTAGGGCCAAAAGAGTTTTGACGAAGTCACAATCACATGACCAAGGATTATTTTGTAAGAACATTGTGATCGGCTTCAAAGGGAAGGTCCGATAGCCAAAATTAATTGTTGCGAGTTGGTTGCCCTCAAGATAAAGATCCATCAAGTATGTCTGATGCTGTAAGGAGCCCAACTCAAAGAACAGAATATGATTGTAACTTAAATATAGCTTCCTGAACTGCTGATGGTTGTCAAATGAATCGACTGATATGCTTTTTATTCTATTGTGGGACAGAACGAGGGTGTATGCCAAGCTATTATTTGGTATGCAATATTTGGGGACTGAAGTGAATGTGTTGTTGGACAAATCAAGCAGCAACAAAGTCTTTGTCAGCAACTTATGACAGTGATTCCCAAGACTTAATGAAGACAGGTTCAACATCTCTAGCTTTGAGAAGTCTAATGTTTTGTTTTCATGCATACTCATATTTCCCCCGAAGTACTCTCGAAAAGCCAAATTTTCATGAAGATCCAGGTTTTGTAGCGTTGGAATATTTTGCACTAATTCTATTGTCATATTTGAATATGGTATGGAGGAAAAGAACAGGGCCCGTAGACCATGTATTACCGAGAATTCTTGATCCGAAATGCGTATTAAAGGATTTCCACTTAAGTGAAGATATCTTAGCTCTTCGATGTATGAAAACACCCCAGAAGGAAGGTAGGCAAGAAGATTTCTTTCTAGATTCATTATCACAACAAACTTGAGACCGAGGAAGGCAAAAGGATATATATCAACTATATGGTTATCATCTAATTCAAGAAATGTGAGTAAGGATGCTAATCTAAAGGTGAAATCGGGTATTGAAACAATCTGATTCTTATTTAGGTAAAGTCCAGTCAAAGTCGGTAAAATCTTAACCTGATTGAAATCTGTCAGATTACTGTTGCGTGCAAAAATATTGTTGCCTGCCAACAACGATAGATTTGAAGCGCCGATTGCATTATTGTTAATGTTTATATGAAGTGCTGAAGTGGCAATAATTTCACTTATCCTATTGTCTTCAATATTCAGATGAATTATTTTTCTATCATTAAAGAGGAAGGTGAGGTCTAAGTGGGTTAGTTGATTATGACTTATGTCAAGCCTTTGGACAGACCGCAAGTTGGGTGTATTAAATTCGACGATGTTGTTAAAAGCTAAATCCAACCTCTTGAGATTGAATGAGCTTGAGAAATCTTGTGAGTTGATTGTTTTTAGTCTGTTGTGACTTATATTCAACTTCTCAAGTGAAGTAATGGCATCAAGAAAGCTTAGGCTAGAAATTCTATTTTTGGCGAGGTTCAAAGTGGCAAGACTTGGTAAGGATACAAAGGTGAAGTCTTCTATGGTGTGAAGCGTATTTCCTGATAAATCTAGCTCAACTAGAGTCGGCAAAGCTGAAAAGTTGGAGAGTTTTGAAATGGCGTTGTTTTTCAGGGACAGAAAAAACAGCTTATGTGAATTGATCAGGTAGTCATCATTCCATGTTGTTAAAGTATTCGAATCCAGATAAAGCCACTTCAAATTCGGCAAATTTCCTAAATTTGTTATATTCTTTATCAGGTTTAAACGTAAGTTGATGAACTGTATATGTTGATGACCAATTGTAGGAAATTCAACATCGGTAATCATGTTGTCTTTAGCATATAGCGCATATAAATTTGGTGTAAACAGAGCTGAAATGTTTCGCAAATTATTTCCATCAACATTGAGAACGATCATATTTGAAGCATTTCTACCATAAAATGTGCCTAATGTTACTAGGTTGTTAGAGGATAGAATAAAACTTTTTGGTATACTAAACGAATCAATGTTTAGCAACTTAGATATATCATTGCCGCGTAATTCAATACTCTCTATATTTGGAGTGTTAGTAAATGCTGCCTTACCTACAAATTTTATCCGGTTGTATTGTAACCAAATGAACTTGATATGTTGCATATTGCAAAATGGAGATACATCTACAATTCTGTTATACCTAAGTTTGATAATTTCTAAGTTAGGTGTGTGAGTGAATACATTGTTACTGATGCTTCTAATGTAGTTGTATTGTAGTGAGAGTATCTTCAGCTCGTCCATCCTTTGGATTTTATCAAGGTATTCAACATTGTTGAAAGAAATTTCCAGGTCTGTTACAGCTCTCGGATGCTCAAAGATCGGTGTGGAAAGATCCTTGATGGCATTTCCATTCAAATTTAGATAGGAGACTTTAAAGGGAATTATGGGAAGATTCTTAAGGTTGTTGTATGCCAGATCAAGTGTTGAAATGTGCATTTCTGGTGTACTATGAAGCGTTTGTTGATGCCATTCTACCAGAGAATTCCGACTGATGGATATTACCTGGATGAATGGTAATGAACCAAGGTATGGGACATTCCGGAGAAAGTTGGAGTCAAGATCTATGAACGCAAGTTCTGTTGCATTATCAAAGACTTGCCTCTCGATGAAGCGCAGCTGGTTGTTTGACAGTAAAAGCATACCCAACTCCCGTTGGCATGAGAATGATTCTCTCCTTAGTGTCGTGAGGAAGTTTCTCCGTAAGTTAAGGACACCGGTGTTGCATGGTAGTCCCTGTGGAATACTATCAAGATCAAGGCCTGTGCATGCTACATTGATCAGAGAACCCCGCCTTTCGCAGTCGCATCCCTTCAAACATAGTGCACTGCAGGTTCTTCCAAGCACGAATAGTAGAAACAATGAGAAAATCATTTTCATTCCACAAGTGCATTCATCACTCAAAAGAGAAAGATAAAACAAATCAGCCAATGGACCCTATTTTGACAGTGATCTCTGGTGAATACAAATATATTTTAGATTAAATACTCTGTTCCACAGCCGTTCATTCATAAGTCAAGATCAAGGTAATTGATATCTTTTGGTATTAAGTTCATAGTAATCTCGCACATAATCAACGTCTGCTCGGTGATAATACATTTGAATAGGCCTACTGAGAGAGTTACTTTAATACACTCTTAACATTGTCTAACCCAGCAGAGCATCCTGACAGAATATTATATCCGGACCATATACGTGCAATCTTATACTTTGTATTTTCAGTAACGAGATTCAGAATTTCGTGGTATTCAGTGGTGCTGTAAGGGTTTATTTATGTCTATTAAAAGCAGATTAGAAGCAGACATGCCAGAGGCGGCAGAACGTCCGACCCTGATGTTCCGCCGTCTCTGATTAGAAGAATTAGACACCCGAGGCATTGTTTTTCTTTATTTCTTTCTTACTGATTTCATTAGTTAATCAGATGAAATACAAATATTACAATATACATGTTCAGTGAAAGTGACCTTCGACCTGATATTCACGCTACGACTGAAGTTGGAAAGTCCGAAGAGCAATTAAAACTTAAATGAAATGATTCATAGAGGAATATTCATTGCTGTATATTTAATTCAGAATGCACACACCATTGTATATAAACTCTAAAATGCATGATCGTGAGATGTATAGAGTTAATGGTACTTGCAATTCTGAATGTTTTTTTTTTTATCTTAGTACTTGCAGGTTGAAGATTTTTCATACAGATTCTCTACAGTATTCTTTAAATCTGATATTAGTGATTTGATAATTTTGCTATTTTAAAAGCGAATTTTAGGATTTTGGTTGACCTTTGGGGCCAAAAGTATATCCTTTCTAAAGTATTTTAGTCGTTTATACCCTCGCAAATTGGACCGTAACTACTCAGTTTTCCTAGCAAAATATGTACCCTTTTTCATTATTTTAGTGTTTTTGACACCCTGATTACGTTACATATATACGTAGCGTGTCCTATCTTGAAAAAATATCCTTTTTACGTTTTTTTTTTTTGGGGGGGGGGCACGCATGGTATCCACTCGTCAATGGAAGTGCCCCTCGGGGGTTTAACCCCTAAAAAAAATCTACTGAATGATACCTACAGACTGTAGTGTAATATTGGATTGCCTTCCTTGTGTAAAGGGCACACGAACCAGCAGCCCCACAGGCACCACCTAAATTCCCGAACTACCAACTGGGCTCTGTAACACAAAGGTTTGCAATGGATTGCAAATATGAAAGAACCGCACTGATTGGATTTCACAGTACAGTATTTCTAATGGCGCTGTCACACCTTGGCGTTTTAGACAGCGTATGCCCGACGTATGAGGAATTTGGCGAATACGCTGGCGTACGTCGAATACGTTACGGGTAAGTTTTGCATACGTAAAGAGTACGCTAAAACACGCCGGTATACGTCGTCATACGGCAAGGTCGTCGAAAAATTTTGTGCAAGCACAAAAATTTTGTGCAAGCACAACATTTTTCGACGACCTTGCCGTATGGCTCATACGTCGCGCATACGCGGGCCATAAGTTGTAGGCAAGTTACGCGATCGATCGTTGATACACGTTGACACACGTTACTCGTAAGTTACTCATAAGTCGATGTACGTCGAGATAATGTCCAGCGTACCCTAAAACTTCTAACCTATGAGTAACGTGCTTTGAACGTATGTGTAACTTAACTCCAACGTATATTGACGTATGAAGACGTGCTCCGGACGACCACAAAACTTACTGAACGTGTTTATAACTTACAGCTACCGTATAATGGCGTATTGACAACGTTTATATGAATTGGTATATAAAGGTGGGGTTCACAGGAGGAACCCATCAGAACTCATGAAGACTTCATGGTGAACAGATGCCCATGCCATTCGAGAGACACGTGTTCGTCAGCGATACGCTGCCGCGCGCTATGCGTAAGTTAGGCTATCGTAGGGCATAAGTTGTGTACGCCAGCAATACGCTAAGCATTCGTTGGAATACGTTACTTATAAGTTAACGAAGCGTTCGATATAAGTTACTAATACGTTATGTATACGTCCAACTCGTTATGAATACGCTAAGTATACGCCCAGAGTTGAAAAAAAAAATCAAAGTTCAGCGTATGCCGACGTTTTAGAGAAATTTTGATACGTCGGGCATACGCTGTCTAAAACGCCAAGGTGTGACAGCAACCAAATTCGCGTGTAACATTGACGTTTCAGTTTATTTCCATAATTCATACATGCTTGACATGAGTATAACATAATTATCTTGAGTTGAAATAAATGGTTCTTGAGACAGAAATTATACGCAGTAACAATTTAAATCAGTGAAAAATGGAGGAGCCTAAGTTGAAAGCAGAGCTTGTGAGTTATAGGCCCCAATGGAAGAATGAGATAAGATATAAGGCTATATGGTTATCAAAAATAACAAGGTAAAAAGAAAAGCAAAGGTGTATACAGGTATAGTGAACCAATTGGTTTAATCACATCTGTAGCACGCCCTGGAAGGAAAGTAAGGGGATATGGTGTTAAAATAGAGCTGCTAAAGGGTTAGATATTTACTGCTGCCTGAACTGCATAATCATTCAGAAAAGTATGTTCAAGTTTACGTTTGAATATAAACAAATGAATTGGAGTCTGAAATGTCTTTGGATAGTCCGTTCCAGTACTTCGGTCCTGAGAAATCGTTTTCTGAGCAAAGTTTGTTCGAGTCAGTGGTAAATGATAAAATGTACTTTGTCGAGTCGCATATGAATGAATTACATTTCTTTTAACAAATAATATGGTGACAAGTGATGATAATTCATTTGTGGATAGCTGGAACATAAAAATTCCTAATATATCTACATAAGTCTGAGATTTTGAGAAGTTGATTTCCATGAAAGTAACTACTTGTATGTGAAAGGAAACCAGCATTATTTATGTTTCTAACCGCACGTTTTTGAATGACAAACAACCTATGTAGATGAGTCTTACTGCTATTACCCCAAGCAAGAATACCGTAATTGAGATAGGGCAAAATCACAGTATTGTAGAGAGATAATAAAATGTGTTTCGGAAGATCATGTTTAAGTTTGTTTAAAATGCCTGTGTTTCTAGACGTTAATGTACAAAGATAATTAATATGTGATTTCCACGATAGTTTGCTATCGATATTAACTCCAAGAAATTTTGTGAAATCGACTTTGATTAAATTTGTGTTAGCAATCAATATATTACGGGATAAAGATTTGATAGTATTACTGAACAACATATAATGAGTTTTGTTAAAATTTAAAGATAGCTTATTTGCATTAACCCAGGCTTGGACCATTTTCAATTCCTCGTTCAGGATTTCAAGGAGGCTGGTGGGGTTACGGTGGGAGAAAAATATATATATTACAATCGTCTGCAAAAAGAATAAACGACAAATTATCAGATGAATGTTGAAAATCATTAATATACATTATAAACAATAGGGGGCCTAACAAGGAACCTTGTGGAACACCACATGATACTAATCTCGGGTAAGAGACCTGTCCATTAATACTAACGAATTTTTTTTCTGTCGGAAAGATAATTTCCAAACCACTCCAAGGCCTTACCTCGAATCCCATAATGGGATATTCATGCAGTAAAATAATGTGATTGATAGTATCAAAGGCCTTGGAGAAGTCAATGAGAATTTCAACAGTGTGAGACATGATATCTATGCCATGGGCTATCTTATCTAAGAAAACAAGTAATGCATGAGTTGTGGAGTGATTCTGTCTGAAGCCAAATTGATTATTAGATAAGATATTATGATATATTAAAAATTTCATTGTACGTGAATATACTAGTTTTCCGAGAGTTTTAGAGAGGGAGGTCAAAAGAGAAATAGGGCGATAATTACCAAGATGATCAGAGGCACCTTTCTTTAGTATTGGTATGACTTTGGCAATTTTCATTTTCTGTGGAACGATACCATTTGTAATGGATAGATTCAGGATATGTATCAGGTGTGCAATAACGTGTGATATGATCTCTTTTAATACACGATTTGTTATACCATCATACCCTGGGCTTTTATTTTGTTTTAGATTTTTAACAATATCGATAACTTCATGTTCTAAGATTGGGGTAAAGAATAAAGAATATGGATTCGGGGATTTTAAAAAGTATTTAAAGTCTATGTCAGTTGAGGGAATGTTATGGGCAAGATTAGGGCCAATGTTAACGAAATAGTTATTAAATTCCTCAACAATTTCGAGGGGATTTAGAATGTCATTGTCATTTATACAGAATTTTTTTATTTGGTTGGATATCTTTTTCTGTTTCAGAATATCGTTAATTGTTTTCCAGGTACTTTTAATGTCTTTATGTTTAATGAATTCTTTCGAATAAAAGTTCTTCTTAGCAAGCCTTAACGAAGATGTTAATATATTACGGTAAGAAGAATACTTGGATTTATTCAAAGAAGTAGGGTTGTTTTTATATTTATAAAATAGATTGTTTTTTGTATTGATGCACTTTAATAAAGCCTTGGATATCCATGGACGCCTTGGGCGTTTTTTATAATTTGAATTTTTTTTTCGAATTATTGGAATACAAGAGTTAAAGTGATGCATAATTATTTCTATGAATTGTTCGAATGCGATGTTAGTATCAGTGCAGTGATAGATTGCAGTCCAATCAACTGTATCGAGTTCATTTTTTAGACGGTTGATGCTGTATAGTGACAGATCACGTGACCCTATATTGTTTGTTTGTTTTAGGCTTTGGATTAAGAATAGGTATCACTGTAAAGATGGGGAAGTGGTCTGAGATATCACTAACTATAATTCCTGACTTGACAATTGAAGTTCCTCCAACAAAAACATTGTCAATCAATGTAGCTGATGTATCGGTTATCCTGGTAGATTTGGTAATCGCTGGAAAGAAATGTTTAGATAGCATTAAGTTAAGAAAGTCATGACTATCAGTGTTTTGGTCACATTGGAGTAAGTCAAAGTTAAAGTCCCCCATAATGATGCATGTTTTATTATTCAGTATTTGTGCTGATAATAATGACTGCAATGTTTCAATAAAATCTTTAGGATTTGTATTTGGGGGTCTATAGATTTCACCTATGAATATATTCTTTTTATTAGGAAAATGTAATTCGACAAAGATAGTTTCCATAGTATTTGATATAATGGTTAGTTCGTCACTTATTGTAAAGTCAAACCCGTCGGGAATATACATTCCCACACCGCCACCTCTTTTTTCATTTCTATTGTTAGAGACAAAGGTAAATCCTTCTATATTATAAAGCGAGGAGGGAGTGTGTTTGAGCCATGTTTCTGCAATGCCGATCACTGTCCACTGATATTTTAGTTGTTTAACAAATGCTTCTAATTGGTCGAAGTTTCGATTGAGACGCTGAATGTCATATTGCAATAGTGTTATATTTTCATCATTGTGTGTATCTAAACTGGAGAAAAAACATTTGCTCAGAAAAATAGAGTAATACCTTGGTCACATTTGCTCTACGGCGGCCGTACGGCGAGTCGAAAACAGCCGTTTTCACATTTTATGTACGAGCTACATTTATAATAGAGGTGGTTGTATAAAAAGGAATAAAACGGCTGTTTTCGACTCGCCGTACGGCTGCCGTAGAGTAAATGTGACCATGGTATAAGGGTTGTTACCCTCTCCGGTTGTTGATTCGAAATCGAGACAAAGTTTAGTCATTTGGGGGTTAGGACATGCTTCAGTTGACTGAAGGTTCTGGAAAGATTCAGAATTAGACAGCGAAAAATTTGTTGGCAAGGATCCGGCAGTTCTCTGAACAATAAGCCGGTGCGTAGTTCCTTTCTGCGCATGATCAAAAGATTCTACGCATGATCAGAAGGTCATTTGTACTAAAGTGACATGGCGCTTTAAAATCTAATGAGATAAGCACCAACTTTGATGTCTTGATTATTCATATATTCTTTTGAATTGTCGTTTTCATTTATATCCACAAAAAACAACAATGCTTCCACGAACGACTGGTATTTCACAGTTTGCAAAGTACATTGTGCAACATGCTAAGATATGCATTCAAAGTAGGAATGCAACAGATGCCTTCATTAAGTGTTCATTTGTGTGCTATTCTAGTCACCTGGTCTATTCAATTTCTTCATCCTGCTATGTAAGGCAAGCTTACGTGATATCTTGCTTTGAAATCTGCCTATCATGATGAAAGAAATGAAAGGTCATTTGACCAAAATTGTCCATGAAGTAACTACGAACTGGTCCATTCCTTGAGGGGATTACAAGCATTAAAGCACTATTCCGCCAAACAGTCCATTTACCTTCATCTGCTCTTGCGCAAATGGTAATGAGGAAATGGCTCTTATATTTACTTTACCCCTCGATTTATCTCCAGACTGTGATAATAATAGACTGATAATAATAAGTTAGGTGCCTAAATTGCCATCGTAATACGAGACATCGTGAGTCTTGTATTGTTGTATTACATCCTATAATTAATGAATTACCATGTTCGTCTATTGGTCCCGTTTGATATCAGTTCCTAAAAAGTGTAAATCGCCCCTATACTCTGCATTCATGGGTCATGCAATATGAAGAATTTGTTAACTCCCATTGTAAATTTACTACTTAAAAAAACAGAGTTGAGTCTTCCATTTTATTATCCTTAAACTATGCACAGCAAAAAGTAATTGACAAGTTATGAGATTTATTACTCTGAAATTTAATTAACGGGTAATATTGAGGTAAAAGAACTCTCTTTTTCATTTTGTCTTTCCCCAAAATCCTCTTTGTTTCTCCATCTCCCTTTCCTCTCAAAAACAAAGACAAAACATTATCATTACTTAAGAAAATAACGGCCATGCACCTGCCCCTCGTAGCACCGCATCTGCCATTTTTATACTAATCATGAGACTTGAGATTTGGGGTGCACTTTTCCACCCATAAACTAAAACAAAGTACTATTAATCTAAAAATTCATAAGTCAAAATATCCGAAGAGTTCAATGTCAATTTATTGTACTACTACTTATAATAGAAGAAAATATGTCTGGGAACAGTGATGAGCAAAATGTAACAGAGCAGCTGAAATATTATTCAAAAATAATTGATTAAGGCAAGACCCTGATAACAAAATCTAGTATGTACAATGACGTAGCGGGACGGAAAAAATTCTAGAGGGACACTTTACAAAATGTCTAAAGTTAGAACAAAGAGAAATAGTGATGATGATGATAATAATGATAATATTCACAATAACAATATTAATGATAATAATGATAACATAGAAACAAAATATGTAATATCAACGCCAAAGGGTGTCGAACTAACACCAACATGTTTAACACCGGTGTAAAATACGGTTCGGTGTAAAAATGGCAGAGGTAATAATGGCAGAGGTAAAATTGGCATGGGTAATAATGGCAGGGGAAGGAAGGGTGAAAATTGCAGAAGTAAAAATGACAGAGGTATATATTGCCAGTCTTAAAGCCCTGTGCAATAAATTGTCAAAAGCCCCCGCATGTACATAGATTAAATAAGAAGTGCATGTCACAGTTAGGATTTTCATCATATCATTATGTCTTCATTGGCCTAACAATACGAATTCGGAGGAGGTGTACCGTGAGGGCTTTTACAAAAGAATGAAATAAAAGGACATTTTTTCTTTCAATATTCAATAATGTTTTTTATAACATTCCTCTTCGTCTGGCTGGTTCTTTTGATCTAAAGCTTTGCCAGGTATAGCCTACCTATAAAAAGGGAGGAAGGGTAGATATGAGAGAGGTGGAGAGACAAAGGGGTTTTGGGGGCGGGGAAAAACATACAGAAAGCTTAGACGTTGAAATTGTCACGAACGATTGTGGTTACATATTTTGTCTGTACTATTCTTTTAAATATTTGAATGACAATAAACAAGCATTCCGAGGTTCGGCACTGAATTTGTAATTGATGAAAATTAATGACAATCTTGTCTTGTCTGGTAAACCAGGTTGGGGTCGATCGAGTGTCTGGTTCAGATTCTTTACCATTGCATCCAATATGACAAAGGAAAAAAAATTAACACGCCTTGATGATCATATCTCTTGGAAGCGAGTGTGCTGTTAAGCATTTTGTACACAAGCAGCACCCCCTGGAAATTAGGTTGGTATGGTAAAATGTAGAGATTTGACACTTTATCTTATGGTTAATATTTTTTTGTAACTTTTTTCTGACCTAAATGAAATTCATTTAGTTGGAACAAATCATTTTCCCCCTTCTGAACGAAGTTCCCTTTCATTTTGGAATGAAAACCTTTCTTGGCCTCTTAACAAACCAACATCCCATATCTCTTTCATTTTTGCCTCTGCCATTTTTAACTCCGCCATTTTTACACTGTTAGAAAATTTCTACTTGATTAAACAAAAAATCCTGCAGCAGAGTCTCGAGAACAACTATAAACTTACGGCATTGTATAATCTTACATCATGTACATGCATTTGTGAAAAATTACAGAAAATTGGTATTTGGTGTCTGTAACCTTATATATTTATTGTAATAAACCCGTTTTCCTTTTTTAATAGACCTGTTCTTTAAAATTGCAAAAATGACTGTAAAGAAAATCTCTCCTGGTATCATAATTTACAGAATAATTTGATTATTTCTTTCTGTAAAATCTTCTGTTTTTTCTAACAATGTACCTCCGTCATTTTTACCTCTGTAATTATCATATTATTACATCTTCCATTTTTACCTCTGCCATTATTGCCGGCCTCTGCCATTTTACCCTTGCCATTTTTACCTTTGCCATTTTTATCTCTGTCATTCTTACCTCTGCAATTTTCACCTCTGCCATTTTTACCTCTGCAATTTTACCTTTGCCATTTTACCTCTGCCATTTTTACTTGGCACCGTGGAATGCTTAATGTGTATATCTTTAGAACACTAATCAACAGGTGTAAACCTAACGTCGCATAATTTTCAATGTATCAATCCCTTGGTTTTACTTTTTAAAGTTTAATAATTAAAGTGAATTTACAATTGCCTTACCTCTTTGTTGTGATGTTCGTCGTACTCATTTTTCGTCACCATCAGCAATATATCCTTCAACTGGAAATCACCAGATAATAACTTTTCAACGCGCTTTGGAATGCCACCAGATGTCATTTTGCCTCCAGTAATGTACTTGATAATTATTTAGTTTACTACAAGCATGGAGGTAGAAATAGTCGCCGAGTCACTTAGACGCGGATTCGAAAACAGTAAGTTTTGAATGAACTATTGTAATGTGGGTCACATAGAGTGGCGTAACAGGCAGGGGGCAGGGGGGGCAAGTTGCCCCCCCCCCACCTCTGGCGGATTTCACCGGGAAAAAAAATAGGAAAAGGAAAGGGGAAAAAGAATGGAGGAAAAGGGAAAAGTGAAAAGAAAACGAAGATTTTTTTAATGGAAAAGGAAGGAAAGCGGGAAAGGGAACGAAAGAAAGAACAAACCATTCTGAAATAGGCCTATGCAATGCAATATCATGATGGGAAATAAATCAAAATATGACAAAATGGCAAGCAATAGCGCGAAATGAAGGTAGAATGGAATTAGTGTAAAGCTAATTTGGAAAACAAAGAAAAGGGACAAGAAAAAAATAATAACATGATCGGGCTGCCGAGGATATAGAAAATAAAGAGCGGGAAGAAAGATGGACTGCATACAACATTGTGCTATATAAGCTTCCTAAATTTTATGCAAATATACCGGGGCTACCCCAGACCCCACGCAGTATAGGGGCCCATCATCTATAACCTTTCAATGGCTCTATAACGCCTCCTGTAGGGACCCTTCCTATATTAAGCTTTACGTTCAAACACTGGCGTACAGACGGGAGGGGGGGGGCTCTTGGTTCCACACCCAAGAGGAAATATAAGAAATTATAGGAGACAAAGGGTAATAAAATGAATGGAAACAATAAAATGTGTTATTTGCTGAATATAATGGAGAAATCTATCACATAATTAGAATTTAATTTTAATAGGTTTTTTTCCCCCGCTCGCCTTGCTCGCTGGCGAATTTTTACAAATTTTCCCACATAGCTATGTTTTGCCCCCTCAAAATATTTGGTTCATTACGCAACTGAGTTGAATAAAATGGTTTGTGTAAAAGCTATATTCTGTATATACCCGTGATTTGGTTAGAAATAGCGGCAATCTGCGAGGTTTAAACTGCTTTGATATCAAGACGTTCCGGGGGCTCCGCCCCGAACCCCAACCGCATAGCACTGCCGTATATGAGTATGGAAGGGTTGGGCCATGGCCCCAAAAATTTCTACAACCAAGAACAAAAAAAAAGGACGAAAGAAAAGCAAAGAAAAAGTGTTGGATATGATCTTATTTGAATATAATATAAAAAAGTATCGCAAAGTTATATTCTCATGAAAAGGTGAATTTTTCTCGCTCGCTTAATTTACTCTCTCGTGACTTATATTAAGCAGCTTTTAAGCACATGTGCCATACTGGGCCCTCGTTTTTTTTTTTTTTTTTTTAACTTCACGCTACTGCCTCATAGAATCCTGTTCAAAGTTGCGTACAAACCACACAAAAAAGGAATGGAAAGAGAAAAGAGTGAAATATATTATTTTCTTGATATCATGTCAAAATCTATCACAAAATTGGATTTATGTCAATTTTTTTTTTCGCTCGCAACTGATTTTTTTTAAAGATAAATTCTGCCCGATTATTTGGCCTTCTCAAAATCGCCTTCTCATTACACCTTTACACCTGTTCATACGCACTATGAAATGACCGGGATTTTTTTTGCTCTTCCCCCTCCCCCTGGCCACCGACCCCTGTTATGCCGCTGGTCATATACTTATAGATTGAAATGAAATTAAAATGTTCTTTGATTATGTAGGCATGTATTAAATATTGACCGATACGAGTGGTGCAAAGTCCAGTAGATAAATGGATCTCATTTTTCTAATTTTCTTATTTCGCCGTGCACTGTTCTTATTTCATTATCACATTTCATATTTGCTTTCGCTTTGTCACCAGGGACCCGTTTCATAAAGAGTTACAACTGTTGTAACTCTGTCACTATGGCAACTACAATGGTAACCTTGATTTTGATTGGCTACTGAGCCATGTTACCATGGTAGTTGCTATAATGGCAAAGTTACAACAGTTGCAACTTTTTATGAAGCGGGCCCTAGGTTTTTATGTTGGTTTTTTTCAGGTAGAAATAGGATGGGTTCATGAGAGTGTAAACGTTTGCGAAGTAGGATGGGTTCATGAGAGTGTAAACGTTTGCTTAACAGGGATCGTTTGATGATTTACAATATGAAATGGAACTTGATCGTCTGTTTAATGCTCTTTGTTTCTTAATAATCTTTTAATTTGCCTAACTTCCGCTTGCACTTTTTGTTATTTAAATACCTCAAATTTGTGAGTTTGAGACAAATTTAATAAACGTGAAAAGAATAATGACCTACTCTGTAATGCTTCTGCTTCATACGCACCCTTGGATTTTTCATTAAAAAAATGAATTTAATTACAAAAAGATTTACAAATCTTCAACTTAAAGTTTTTTACTTCAAACAAGAGCTCCAAACGGATTACAGCAGTGTAAATATCACAATCAGGAGGTCATGTTTACGTTTTTGTACACGGTTTTGGTAAAAAAAAAAGTTGGTGCTAAAGTCTAAAGACCCCAACCCCGCCCCCCCCCCCGGCCTTCCCCGGCACCTGTATTAAAGGTCAATTCCACCCCAGGAAAACACTGACTTGAATAAATAGAGATAAATAGAGAAAAATCAAACTGACATAGTGCTGAAAATTTCATCAAAATCGGAAGTAAAATAAGAAAGTTACGACATTTTAAATTTTTGCTACTTTTTCACAAAACATTGATACGCACAACTAGGCGAGTCAGTCGATGATGTCCATCACTCACTATTTCTTTTGTTTTTTTATTGTTTGAATTATACAATATTTCATTTTTATAGATTTGACAATAAGAACAAACTTGACTGAACCATATAGTATTAAATAATGCTAATTCCACATGTTCAGGGAGGAATAAATCGTTGTATCACTTTACAATGAGGAGAAAATTAGAGTATTTCCTATAATAAAATACAAAAGAAATAGTGAGTGGATGACAACATAGTCTCCTCATTTGCATAATAACCAGGATGTGCATATAACTGTTTTGCATAATTGAGCGAAACTTTAAAATTACATAACTTTCTTATTTTGCATCCGATTTTGATGAAATTTTCATGCTTATTGGATTTTTCCCGTTTTAATCAAATCAACTTTTTGTTTGGGTGGACTTCAAGGGCGCCGGAAGCGGGGGGGGGGGCACTTGCCCCCCCCAAGAAATTTTTTGGGGGGCAAAGCTAGATTTTGCCCCCCCCCCATGTGCCCCCTAAAAGTAGAAAAATTATATATTTAAGGACAAAAGTAAACGATGAAGGCACTTTTCTGCCTAAGAATTGTCATTTCTTTTGTCAAAAATGAAAAAATTTCGCCCCTGACGGGGCAATTACACATCATAGTAAGCCTTGCTTCTTTGGACGAATATGTCCCTCTGTGAAACATACCTTTGATAAGCCCCCTTTCCATCTTATTACAGTGTGATAACGTTTTACCTTTTAATCAATGAATACATTTCAGACTAAAACCGAATCTCAAATTTAAAGTGGTTCACCAATGCAATGCTGGCTGTGTCGGCTAACAAACGCGCGGTCGCCCAGAAACGCTCAGACCGCGGGGTGGTGTTTCATCAATATTTTCGTCCGACAAGTTGTAAGATCTGACAACTTTCCTGTATTCTAATTGGTGGAGAAGCATTGTTACCATAGTAACTGTCGGATAAAACAGGACTTGTCGGATAAAACGTCCTACAAGCCCTTTCATGCAACGCTCCCCGACCCGATATCACCAACGCGCGTGAACGCTAGTTACTCGAGCAACATATATGGAATCTGAAAATAGCTGTAAAACCGAAAAGTTTAAAGAGTTATAGAGGATTGAGTAGTTGCTTATTGGATAAATGAGAAGATGCTAGCTTGAGTCGGCGAATGGAGTGCAGAGCAGGAGTACTCATCTATCAACTATAATCAAGCCTCTTCAAGTCTTCAACCTTTTCTGGTTTACTGTCTTTATCAGGACTACGCTCATTTGAACAAAAAATTACTCGACTATCAACTGTCTAATTTCTCCTATCAATTTCACTTTTTCCTCTATCCACTTTTTTCGAAAACTCCACATGGTGTACCGTCAACCACATCCGCTGTTGGAATGTAATTGTTTTCTTCTAAATAATGTTACATAATGTACATTATGAACTGCGGCCGTAGTTTGTTAGTTCATGAATATTTACAAATGAATATTTCCTGGAATTTGATATTCATCATTTCCTAGTTATGGTCACATTTCCCCCAGAAAATATGTAAAGAAAAAAAAAATTGAAGGGGTCATCCAAAAGTGTTTCCCAGCCATACAAAACATGCCAAAGGAAACTCATAAATCGAGTAATGATTTAAATTTTCAGAAAAGTTTTAAATTGTTAGACAATAATTAAGCAGGTCATATTACTTTTTCCTCCAGTTACAAAATATTAAACGTTTTGCCTATGCATGGATAATCAGGGACTCTCTCCAATGCTGAGGTCAGAAATTATTGAAATAGAATGGGGATTTAATAAGCGCTTATCGTCGTCTGCTACGTCAGAACAGTATGACATTTTGAATTTAAAAAGACATTCATTAGAATGTATTTTGTTTCTGTTGTTACGCTTCTTCTGCTTAATACACTCCTTGAAACTTATGATAATTGTGCTCTCTCGCGTCGTCCGTGTATGTAAATGAACATAAATAAATCTTTCTGAAAGGATATTGCATGAAAAGTGTAATTTCTGGTACTTTGAGTCAATATAAGCGTATTACGTAATCTAATTGATCAGACACGAAAACCACATTCCGAATTAAGCGATCGTTTTGCGCGTAGATTTCATAGGTTCTCATAAACTCTGAGTATAGTCTTTCGTCGTGAATTCTATGTTTAATTGTCAAGAAATTTATTTTTGAATTCTCTTAGATACGTAACTTTTAAACTCCATTTTTACACAAAGTCCTTACCGTGGGGGGGGCAGAGGGGGGGGGGGGGGTCCCACGCCCTCTCCCGCTTGATCGCTTCGGTAACTCACGCTGTCAAAAATATTGTGCCCCCTTCGGGATTTTGCCCCCAAAAAACTGAAAGTGTTCCGGCGCGCCTGGTGGACTTGTCCTTTAACAAACCTTAAATTACTTTCCCCCCCCCTCCCTTTGGAAAATCCTGGATCCGCCCCTAGACTTAACAGTATTTTTATAAACAAGTGCTTAAAATCTTTAACAACAAATTTCAATTGATTAATATCTAATCTTCTCTAGATTAAGCATTCTTGTTTTAAACCTTTTATACAGCTGCTGAAATGTTCATATATAACGTTGTATAAATATTAAACAACGCCTTAACTGTGTAAACCAAAGTTTTTGGCGCTTGAAATAATTTTCTTACCTTCTTGTTGGTATCTTCGTTGAACTCATCTTCCATTACTCTTAACATGGTGTCCTTTAATTGAAAATAATACGACCTTTCAGCGCGCTTGGAAATGACATTAGATGCCATCGTGGCTCCTCTAGAAATGAATGCCAGTAAAATAGTTTGCATTATACAGTTATATAGGTTCTTCTGATTAAATATATCTTATGACGGGGACAACTGAACTGAACGATTGAAGGCTGCTGAACAAATTTATGAACAATTAAGCTCTAAATCTTTGTCATTGACCCCAGCGACTGACGTCATTAATGATAAAGGCCAGTGCCAAAACGTCATTGCAAATCCATTGAATATAATGATTTTTTTCCCCTCATATTATGTTACTTTGTTCCCAACATTGTCCAGATTCTTTCATTATTTTTTAATCATATTTCATCATACCCTTATGTTTTGTTTTTCCGTTTTGTTTACTTCCCACTTTCACTACAATCATAAAAAATTACTCATGCATGACCCAATCGATCAATCTCATTTTTCACCAGGAGTTGCTTAATGAGTGTAGAAAACTACCTGCCAAATATCACATCTCAAAATAATTCTGTTCAAAAGTTACAGCAATTTGATTTAGGGGGACTTACTTTTTTCTGTGTGTATACATCAAAAGGTCTGCCATCGAGCCCAAGCTTTGATTTCCAGTGCGTTCTTTTTTTGCGTTATAAATGTTTGTTGAATTTGAAGTGAAAAAATAAATGCAACAAATGTGATGCAATCAACCAATCAATCGATGTTTATATTATAAACAGAGACGGTGGCACCACGGGGAGGGGAGGGGGGAGCAGAAGGATCAGGAAAATGGGGCAAAAGATGAATAAGATAAAAACCAATAATTCAGTGAAATAAAGATAAACAAAAGGAAGATGACTAACGATCGAGAAGTCTGTGTTGTGTAACCGTACAAAAAGCTGAAAATATCTCAATAATTCAATTGAGAAAAAAATATGACGACATCTTTACGCCTTCTCCCCCCCCCCCCTCCAGTCCATCAAAATACCCTGGCCCCGCCGCCCTGTATATGAGCCTACATCCATTAGCCTACCTGGGGGGGGGGGAACTGCCCCCCCCCCTGACGAGTCACAACAAATGCAAGGGACGCATCCCTACCCACCTGACGAGCCACAATTGGCCCACTCCATTGAACTTGAAGACCTTTTTTTTCTTGTCAATTTTTTTTCTGGTGCGAAATGTCCTTTACTTGAGGTTAGAGACCTATTTTTTTCTTGTCAATTTTTTTTCTGGTGCGAAATGTCCTTTACTTGAGGTTGAAGACCTTTTTTCTTGTCAAATTTTTTTCTGGTGCGAAATGTCCTTTACTTGAGGTTAAAGACCTTTTTATTTTTTTGTCAATTGTTTTTCTGGTGCGAAATATCCTTTACTTGAGGTCGAAGACCTTTTTTTCTTGTCATTTTTTTTCTGGTGCGACATGTCCTTTACTTGAGGTCGAAGACCTTTTTTTTCTTGTCATTTTTTTCTGGTGCGACATGTCCTTTACTTGAGGTTGAAGACCTTTTTTGGCGGGGCGCGGACGAATTTGCCTCCCCCCCCCTGGAAAATCATAGGTACGCCACTGCCTACCTTCACACTCCCTCCCTCCCTCCCCCTCTCTCTCTCTCCCTCTCTCTCGCTCAGATATATAATTCGGAGGTCCATTGGTCCAATGGAGCGTTGTGGCCCAGTGGATTAGTCTTCGGACTTTGAAACATAGGGTCGTGGGTTCGAATCCCAGCCATGGCGTAATTTCCTTACCGGTAGGAAGTAGTTCCTTATAAGAAGCTGTGTGCGCTATGAACGCCTAGCTTAGGTGGAAATGTGCGCAATATAAATATCCTATATTATATTATGGCATAAACTTTTTTTTAACAATTATTACAATACACCTCAATTTCATTTTATAACAGATTTAAGCACAATGTAAAATCTATATTTCATCAAACGTGACTCTCGTTGAATTTTAGATTATTTTTGTCTTTTTTCTTCTCTCACCCCCCCCCCCCTGCTTTAGATTCTCTCCTACCCTTTACACGTATGTTTGTTCTGGGGTTTGTCTTGGTGCAAGACGCAATTTATTTTTTATTTACTGAATATTCACTGAATTTGTTCTCCGCTTTTATTAATTGATCAAATACTATGTTATTAAGGCAGCTGTCTTGGCAAGATCTTCATGGGTTTTTTTTGTTTACAGCTATACCTAATTTCAATATTTTTACTATTTCAATATGCATGTACATAATATTGAATCGCTTTCTTTCATCTTGAATTGCAGTTTTTATCCAATGTGTTGTAAAATGTTTTTGATATTGGAATTAAAAGTTGAATTGAACTGAACATATAAAAAGGGTACTTTTGCTCCATAGTATACCAAACACCAATGAATCAGTTCAAGTCCGCAAAAGGCAAACGCAGTATTGAATGCATTATTGAAACAAAAAGAGAAAGACCGTCATGACTAACAAAGTCGGTAATATTACCAAAAAATAATAATAAGTTTGGTCGGATCTAAGGACGTGGAAACAATTTGGGAAAAATATAAACTTGTCTCTAAAATTCCTCATTCTGTTCACGATCACGGATACGACTTGAAGGCCAAATTTGTCATTTCCTATGCGACCTTCCAACTGGTTATTTGATATTTGGTCCAGCGGTCAACAGTTTCTAATCTAATCCAAAGGCGCCTTTTCCTTTCAGTTACCAAGCGCTGCGCACACTCTTCTCCATGTTTGGGCAACTATATAAAACAATATTAAACACATCAGATTGGTCATAGTCCATGCAATTCATTGTCCGTTATAGCAAAATGGTAATGGCAATGGTAATGGTTTAGCAAAATCAGGTGCAAAATTGACATACAAAACATACAATAAAAATATTTCCATTTTTCTTAGAAAATTACATTGATTTCTTACCATTCGCTATGTAGGAATGCTGCTCGCATTATATGACGTTACAAATGAAATACTACTAACTTTTCACTTCTTTGATAGGTTTATCTCAGACCTTGGGCAATATTGATTTTTCAATCATTTTTCTGCTATTTTTACAAGAAACGTTTTGTCAGGGTGAACTTCACCTTTTACAGAACATGGGTTTATATGGTTTTTATTACCAAATTCCCCTCGGAATCCATGAAAAGGAATAGAGATTATACAGCAATAAATAGTGGATAATTATTTATTTGTTTTTATTTATTTTATACTGCAGGGTAGGCCTGTTCAGTTATGAAAAACTGCTTTCCAAAGGGGATACACTTCGTAATTCCGTAGGTTCGTAATTCCGAAGGCTCGTAATTCCGAAACACGTAAATTGCCTATATATACCTCGATGTTCGTTGATCCGAAAACGAAAAAGGGTTCGTTAATCCAAACATTTGCGGCTTAATTCCGAAGATTCGTTAGTCTGAAAACGAAATGAGGATCGTAATTCTGAAGGTTCGTTAGTCCGAAAACGAAATGAACAACGAACCTCATTTCGTTTTCGGATAAACGAACCTTCGGAACAACGAACCTTATTTCGTTTTCGGATAAACGAACCTTCGGAACAACGAACCTCATTTCGTTTCGGATTGTCGAACCTTCGGAATAACGAAGCTTCGGAATTACGAATGTATACGACATATGGTTAAGACAGAATACATTATATAGAGTGTGAAATCTTTGTGGTAGGGTCACTGGTGAAATCAACAATTACTCATGGAATCATTACATTTACATCAAGTTACTCAGTGTAATTATTGACTTATAGTTCAACATTTGAATTGAGCTCCTTGCATTAAACGAGGATGACTATGAAAAATACGACTGGGAAGATTTAGAAACATTTATTTTCCTCCTAGATTGCTCTCTCATTTTGTAGCTTGCCATTTGTAATTACCCTGAGAGAGAAAAAAGCCTGGGGAAAAGGGCAAGTGTTGGTTCATTATCTGGATGATAGAAATTAAAAAAAACTTTAGAGCATGCAGTATCATTCATTATTTTTAAAAAAATTATTATTTACATCTGTATTGTTATGAAAGTTCATCAAAAGATGTCAACCTCGCTTGACACGCTCCTGTTTTATATGCACGTAGCCTGTACACACTGCGTGACCAAAAAAAAAACGCGTTTAAAGGGTACGTGTTTAAAAAAAAAATAGAATCACTTTTGGTAGATTTCGTTGTAAAATCATAGACATCCTATTTAATTGACTCAGGAAGAGATAACAAAAGAAAAATCATGTATGATTTGATGAGTATACTTCTCTGTTTTGGATGACAGGTATTTTACCTTTAAGGTAAAATACCTGTCAATCCAAATTATATCTATCTTTATTATTTCCCCTCTGATTGCTCATTTGTATATTTACTTTGTTCTTTTTCTGAAGACTTTGTTTTGTAGTCTCATTTAAGTTATTTATTTGTTCTGACAATGATATACTAGCTTAATTAGTTTTATTCCCGCGGCTTTATTCTTTATAAGCTTTCATCTTTCTTTCAAAGTGTCATCAGTTTTGTGTGAGTTTTCTTTTGACCTGAATCCTACCAGTGAAATTAGTTATGTAACGCCTTACTTCTATGTTTGTTGTGTTGAAATGTTTTTTTTTATCTGGTTATTATAGGTCTCACAGTAAAAGAACTACAGTACGTATACGCTATAACTAAGTGGACCCTGGGAAATATTATTGGGAGAAACAGCCTGCATTACAACTACAGCCTTGATGGAACTGCTCTTGAGGAAGTGTCAGAAGAAAGAGACCTGGGCATTATCGTGGACTCAGAACTGAAATTCCACACACATGTTGCTTCAGCTGTCATGAAAGCTAGCCGAGTCCTTGCAATCATCAAGAGAACCTTCCTCACCAGGGATAGGGATACAATTCCAAAACTCTTCAAGGGTCTTGTACGACCAGTCCTCGAATATGGGAATGCAGTTTGGCATCCAAGACACAAGACAGACATGAAAGAGATTGAGAAAGTACAAAGAAGAGCAACAAAACTCATACCATCCTTGGCAATGCTAAGCTATGGAGACAGGCTTCGAGCCCTAAAACTACCATCCCTGCAATACAGAATGAGAAGAGGTGACATGATCCAGACTTATAAAATAATGCATGGAATTGACTGGCTTGACAAGGATATGTTTTTCTCGTCTATTACTGTTGAGGCAACCCGTGGTCACCCATTTAAACTCTTCAAGAAAAGAAATAGACTGGATGTAAGAGCAAATGCCTTTGGAGCCAGAATAGTGCATGACTGGAACTCGTTACCAAATGAAGTTGTCTCTGCTCCATCTGTAAACTCCTTCAAAGCCAGGCTTGATAAGTTTTGGAATAGAGAATGGTACAGTCACCCTTGGGAATGAATTGATTTGACAAAAAAGATGGCAATTGCACCATGTACACTGAACACTGACACTGTAACACATAGTATACTTGTGGAAGAAGATTGAGCTTGGTTGAAAGCTAGACCTGGAAACTTGGCTGCAGCTTTCTGCATTTTTCCAGTACATCCGGTAATAAGGTAATAAGGTAATTATAGTTTTGCATACACGGTACCGTACGTGGGTTTACGTCGTGCAAGTAATCGGTAACTTCAGCTTTTTCGTCACAGGTACTACTAGTTTGCATCTCCGGCGAATGGTTGTAAATCACCTATTTATTACAGGACTTCAAAGGATTTTCCATCTTCATCTATTTTGCTATGGGTTACTCTAACAAACTTACAGAAGAAGAGGAAATGCTCCAGAAAAAGTTCGCAAAACTAAGGAAGAAGGTAATCTCAACTCACCATTACTGTCCCATACGTGTGAATTTGTGTTTGTAAATTCTAGGCCTACCGTATAAAAATTCTTCTTTGAAGAAATGGACACACACAATTCCAAATTCCGAGAGCTGTTATAAATTTATCATTAATGCCTAAAACTTGTCCTTAAAGAGTCCAATAGGATTTTTTATGCTCATTCTGATAGTATGATTTTTATAAAGATTTAGAAACCAGATCACAATGAAAAATTGTGACAAACTTTTTGTGAAAAAAAATGTGCAAAACAGACAATTTATTTTCCCATAGAAACGCATGGGAAAATGGCAATCTCAACACACACACACAAATAAGAGTCTGCATCTTATCTCTAAATCCTTATTTAATATATAAACTTGTCCTTACTGTCAAAAGTCCATAGGCCTACATGCCAAACACAAGTTAATATAATCAATTCATATCACATTTTTCTAGCAGCCTGAACTTCCAAAAAATGTGCCATATTTTCCACTAAATCAGCCTGTTTTATGCTTACACTTTTCAGTGTGGCTTCAGACACCCTACTATTGCATTCATCTAAGTTACATGAACTGGCAAAAAACCTCAAACTCCCCCCCCCCCCCCCGAGACTTCTACTTTCCAAAAGATTTAGGAAATTAGGGCCCTAGCCCTAAATCATGTACATGGGATACAACTTCATTTCCGACATTTCTACGATATTGATTTCATTCTCAAACAAGAATTCATTAAAAATAGGGGAAAATGTTATGAAAAGACGGAAAACTTGCCACAGTGTTTACGTCGCCATCTTGATTTCATTGTCTTTCACTTGATGACAGCATGCAACACCCCCCCCACACTTTTTTCCAAAACCATGTACAAAAATGTAAAAAAGACCATGTGATTGTGATTTTTGAATGGTCAGCCCCCTCACACTTTGGGCTCAGTCCCCCCACTTTTAAAGTTGTTCCAAGCCCCCTGTTCGTGACTAGGACTTAAGTTAGGGGCGAGTTAATCTAGAGTCTAGAGAAATAGAAAAAAAAAATAGGGGAAGATCTAGACAGCTGGCAGCCGTCTGTTTCGAGGATTTTTTTAACATTTTTAAAATTTTATTTCTCCTCGTACACAGACAGCTCGCTATCGTGCAGCCACCATTAGGGGACTTGCAATGCAAAATCCCCCCTTCGGGGCTCTTCAAGTTTTGTCCTTAACTCTTCATGCGTTACGTTCGCATTATTGCACATCCGTAGGCGTGTTTCGTTCGCATTTTTGCACAACCACACATTTCCCATAGACGTCCCCTGTCCCATTGTTTTTCGAACAATGGCATGCCCCGGTGCGTGCCTAGCTACAATGTATACTAGTAGCTTGGCTTTTTTGTATACCGTACATTACCGATCGATCGATCGCGCGTGAGACATTATAGTTGAGCGTTTGACGGATTATCGCAGTTTACAAATTACAAAATCTTTGAGTTATCCCCAAAAATCAATCTTGATCACAGCCAGGAAGTTCATTGAAAAAGGAGAGGAGAAAATCAATAAAACCCTCCTCATAAACAATACCATGGCCAGGTTTATTGTTAGAAATCTGTGACTCATGGCACGAATGTGAATGAGAGGAGATCACTGCTAACATAATGCAACACACGGGGGGTTTACAGGTGAACGCATGAAGAGTTAACGAATCAAAATTTTGGAAATTAACTCGACCAAAATGCAAATTTATATTCCCTCTTGGCATTAATTGCCCCAAAACGGAGAAAAATGAAGTTAAAAGGAACAAAAACAGTGACTTACCTCAGCTGTCTCGCAAATTCACTTCCCTGTTTTATCCGATCTTAAGTACATAAACATATGGCCATTGAGTCCCCTGTACAGATCGCGCTAGAACTTCGGTCTCTGTATTTGGTGAGTGAAGCCAACAGAGTTCATCTGAACAACCAACAAAACAGAGACCAAAGCTTTTGGACTGGGGAAGATCGAGACTCTGAGAATAGGAGGATGTTAACTGTTTGTGGTAAGAGAGGGGTGGTGAATGGGAGAGGATGGGCAGATTGGAAAGAGAGAGTGGGGAATTTGGGGCTGTGGAGAATGGAGATAAAGAAAAACAAAATCAAGAAAAAAAGAGTGAGAAAGAGGCGGGGGATAAGAAGTCAAGGTGGAGGGTTTTAGACAACATGTGGACATTCACAAGAGGGAGAAAACATGGCCTGACGGGACGTTAGCTGGGGGGGGGATCCAACACAATGGACAAAAGAAAAGTTTTTTACGAGACATCAAAATTTGAGGTCAACAAACTTTGAACCTTTGAAGAACACGTGTTGATATGCGTGGTAAACAAAAGGGGCGAATCTGAATGTGAATGAGTGTGGCGAAATTGGTGAAGGAAATATCACGCAAATCTCCTTGACTGTTTCAGCAGGGAATTTCGTGCTTAGAACTTGGCACATGTACACACGTTTAGCAAAGGAAGTAGCAGTGAATAGGTGCGGTATAGCATTTGGTAACTTGACTACTGTACAGTCGTAATTGATTTCAGCATGGAGATAGGATTAATTGTACCACATGCTTGCTGAGATAATTTCGCGCACATGCACAGGTATTTAACTCTCTCTCGGTGGGGAGAGAGCATGATCGTATAACTTTTAGTAAAAAAACATGTTGGCAAATTTTTTGCTCAGGTCTGTAATAGTCGGGTCTTGAGATACGATCATTTCTTATTTTCTACTCTCTTTTATAAACAAATCAGGATTGTTTCCATTTGAAAGTCTAAGGTTAGTGGTGACTGGCAAGGCTCAGGACAGGTCTCGACTTCGTCATAAATTTTTAAATCTATGAAAATATGTTTAAAAAAGTTTCTGTCAATGAGAGCGGACAATGCTGAGCATTCCTCAGCTGACCTCAAGCATCCACTTGGACACTGTTTGCACCATGAATTGGGAATTTACTCGGTATTAGTCGGTATACCGGTATTGAAGCAATTAGCAATACCAGTATTGAAAATATTAATACTGAAAAACTTACTTTGGTCTGTACATGTATATAACTAGGTCTTTGTCATGCGTCATGAGGTCGCCCCCTTTTGCGTTACATGGTGATTTTTGCTTTCGCGACGCACTTTCAACTTTAAAAACATTTATCTGACAAAGTATACACCCTATGATAGCAAAAGTATACATTTTCTGAAAGGAAATTGCACAAGGAATCCAAATCTGCACTCAAAAATAGCATCAGGTGTAAGGAAACAGTTTTGCATGGACTTGAATAGGGAAATTCTGATATTTTTTTTAATCTCATGGTTTTTGTCATAAAATTTTATGTAGTCCTCCTATGACAAAAATAATGCTATATTATGACAGAGCACATTCAGACCTTTCTAACAATATATAATTGTGTAGGGTTCATGTTCAATTAATGATCTGAAAATTGACTCCGACTTTAGCCAAAAAAAATCATGCGTTTCAGGAATCATATACTATATATCAGGTGTTATAACGCTTGCAATACCAACATTTGTTGGGTTTTCTTTGCCTTGTACATCAGAATTTATAAGTTATTAACATTTTAAAGGAATTGATGGTACATGTAGGTACATAAACAATTCAAAGGAAAAGTAACAATTGAAATGTAAGTTACACAATTTGCTTACCGAGGCTCTTATTGTCTGATGATGACATGCAAGAGACAATGTCTATAGGTTCAGGAGTAAAGACTGAAACAAGTTTGCAGATGCTGTATGTACAAACATACATAAATTTATATGACTACTGCAGCTTCATGAAAGAAGTTTCTAAAGTGCAATTGCACACATTATATCCACATAGTCTGTGTTTGATAGTTTAAAGCCATGGCGGGTTTTGATGAGTTCAAAGCCAAAATATAGTATGCAGTCCTTTGGTATGATAGTATTTAAGGTAGTTTATGTCCATTTGACCATTTCACACAGACACTTATTGTTTAATGTCAGTGTGTGTGTATTTAGTGAAATATACATGTATGTATACATGAATGTAAATAAGACATCAGTGAAGATGTACAAACTTGGTGCTTTTAAGAAAATAATGCTAAACCTTCTAAAATTTGTAACACATTTTCTGAATGTTTGAAGGTCATTGACCTTTGTCAGTTAATAATTTGGATTATTTGCCTTAATACTGAGCAGTATTTTCATCCCCTCAGAATTGTAGGAAGTGTTTTTTTTTTAATTGATGCAAGTTTAGTGCTAACAATAACTGTCATTCAAATATGTGTCAATCTGGAAGAAATGTCAAAATTAAGACATTGCAAATTTATCATATTTTTATGTTTCAACCTTATCACACAGGTCTATGACATGGCCAAACCTACTTTTCAATCATTAGACAGTAAAGTAGAGTATGTTAGCTTTAATTTGATACCAAGTTTGTAGGTTTAGGCCAAGTTTTGACAAAAATATTGATGTTTTCCCAGAAATTGCACCAAAAATTGCGTTTTCCCATTGACTTTGTACAGGCGGCGCCGCTTCCGGCACCACCCCTCATCACCTCTGGTGTCCTGACTTTTGAGAGCTATAACTCAAGTTCTATAAAGTCTACAGCAATGAAACTTTCCAGGCTATTGCCTTATTAATTCAGCTTTAAAATGATACTAAATTTGTTGGAATAGCCTCTATGGTTTTGAAAATAATTAAGAATTACTATAGCACGAAGCCAAAGTGTGTAACAGCACCACCCTTTTTGGGGGGCGAGCTCATGACGCATGACCCTAGGTCTTTGTACTCTAGATAAAGACCTAGATTTTAGACAGGGTTGTAGATATGAATGAAAAAAATATATATTGTTAACTTGAAATTCGTTGAATTGATCAAAGCAATGAAGAGAAGAATAAAAGGGGCTCTGTATTGAGATCAACTCTAATGATCACATATTTTGCTTTGTAGTAGTAGGAGTGGGCTATAAATGGGTGATTTTGGGTTTTACTGTGGGAACAGTTTTTTTGTGTTCCTTTTACCTTATCTCAACATGAAATGACAATATTTTTTGTCTCGGGTCCGAGAAAAAAGTGTGCCGGGCCAAAATCCAAAATGGCCGCCAAAACCACCTAAAATCACAGTTTTGGCCACAACTTCTTTATTTGGTGGTCTTTTTCTTTGGTTTTGGTGTCCATTCATATGTATTTGGGGGCAGGCAATTTGTTTTTCCTATAATTAATACTTTTAAACCATTATTTGTAGAGTTAAAAGGTAATTATACCTAAATTTTTCAATTTTTATAGCCTTTTTTCAGACAAATGTAGGTTTTATTGTCCTGGGGTTCTTCGATATAAGATGGTACGAGGTGAACAACAGCAAGCAGCTTCATAGAGCTATATTGCTTTTATTCCTCTACTGTGGGTTTTACGGATATTTGTGAAATATATCTTATTAAATAAAAAAATGTTAATTATCCATAGGGCAATACAGTATACAATGTACTGTTACTGTACATACTTCACTGCATATTTCCATGCATTGACCACCATGACATATGACAAGGCCTGTATATAAACTATAGTGTCATAGAACTAAGCTCTTAAGGTTTAAAATTAGATTGTGAATCGTGGATTTGATTGCTTGTCAGCTGATCTACATGATGAAACCAGCAACGTGAATTGCACATAAAATATCACATATCAATTATCATATACGTACATCACATATCTACATGTAGCCATATCTTCTTCATTTGGAGGCTTTTTTACCTGGTTGTGGTGTCTAACTGGCCTATGTTTATTGGGTGAGGTAACTATATAATCATGGTAATGTTGATCAACAGCCAATCAGAACCAAGGATTCCATGTAAGTTACCATTAAGTTAACATAATGGTAAATTTTTATGCAACGGGACCCAGAATATCTACAGTGTAAATGCCATGATGTGGGGTTAATGACCTTTCTCCGCCCCCTGAATTAGCATATTTGACAAAACATGTCCTCAGTTTCTGAGACAAAACATATCTTCAATTTCTAAGCCATCTAATTCTAAACCTAAGAGCTCATTTCTACATGTTTAACACTATAGTTTATACATGCCTTGTCATGGTGGCCAATGCATTTCTGCAGTGCAGTATGCACAGTACATTGTATACTGTATAGCCGCTATGGATAATTAACATTTTTTTTTAATTTAAGATATATTTCACAAATATCCGTAAAACCCTCAGTAGAGGAATAAAAGCGATATAGCTCTATGAAGCTGCTTGCTATTGTTGACCTCGTACCATCTAATATCGAAGAACCCCAGGACGATAAAATCTACTTTTTGGCTGAAAAAAGGCTATAAAAATTGAAAAATTTAGGTATAATTACCTTTTAACTCTACAAATAATGGTTTAAAAGTATTAATTATAGGAAAAACAAATTGCCTGCCCCCAAATACATATGAATGGACACCAAAACCAAAGAAAAAGACCACCAAATAAAGAAGTTGTGGCCAAAACTGTGATTTTGGGTGGTTTTGGCGGCCATTTTGGATTTTGGCCCGGCACACTTTTTTCTCGGACCCAAGACAAAAAATATTGTCATTTCATGTTGAGATACATTACAAGGAATAAAAAAAACTGTTCCCACATTGAAATTACAAAAAAAGTATTTTTGACCCACGTATAGCCCACTCCTATTTGTAGGTTTCTTTTCTTCTTTGCTTCATCATACAACAATTGTTCATGAACTTATTATGAATTTATTTGAGAAATAATGATATTGCAACTATAATTGTCTCCAAGTCTAATGGACCATTTATTATTATTATTATTTTATTCGGCATTTCAACAAAAAAAGTTTACAATCAATTTACAGGAGAATATACAATTACAAAGTGAAAAGGGATGTTTACAGAACAAGTCCAGGTTGCCTGGAAAAGGAAAAGGTTAAATAAATTTGAATACAGAGCATCAGCACAGTGGAAAAGAAGGTGATCCTGTTCATTCTGTCTTTTTAATGAGACAACTTTTAATAGGGTATGCTAGCTTTCTTTCAATGTGTCCTTAATATTTCATCCAATAATTTGATATGAAACAAATTTTACAATATTACACTAAATTCACATCAGATTTATACTCCACCAGTTTGAAAAACATACCCATTAATCAGAGGTGCTGGTCCAAAATTAATGACAGTCCCAGAAAACAAAGGATACCTTTACAAACCAAGACAGATCATGCCTTGATGGGTTGAAATCGTCCTTTTTTTACAAGGACAGGTTTTTTTCAACTATTATGGGAATGGAGTGCAATAAATAGATTCTGTGACCTGAATTCCACTCCCCCCAACATTTGCCCGAAGTCTTCCTATAATCATGTTATGTCTGGGATCTCTGTGGCCTGACCATGCAGTATACATGTAGATTATCCATCCATACATGGATCAATGCACCAGACCTGCCGACCAGTACGTTTTTGGCGTGTTTAGTACATTTTTGCAACCAAAATACGGCAGTACGTTTTTTTCTATAAAAAAAAAAGTTTTTGTAAAAAAATTAAAGTTGTAATTTATAAGAAAAATCGTCTCTATATGTCTCTATTTCATAAAACTTACACTAATATGGTTATTAGAACAATGTAATTTCAGGTTACTTTTTTTTTTTCGATAATTTTGTTAAAACTAGAGTGAGATATACACATGTTTCATTGTTTTTTTTCATCTGCATGAGCAGTGCGCATTTTAGCTTGCATGCACCTTGAGCGCCGCGATGAGCAAGTGGGCCACACATTTTATTATGAAATACACTTTTTTTGGGGGAAAAATACAGTTTTTTTTATCACAGAATACAATTTATCATTCCCAGAGGTTGGCAGGTCTGATGCACAAGTGTGAATAGACAGTGCGTTGTGTTCATACACACAGCTTCCAACCTAACTCTCGTCAATATAAGGGAGCTATCATGCCTCTATATGTGGTCTATACGGTTGTAACCATTTGCCTTCTATTTGTTTCTTACAGAAAAAGCTGATTCAGCAACTAAGACAGAGCAAATCACATCCTCAAACCCCAACAACTCCTCAGCCTAAAGCTGCAAAAAGACGTAAGAATACTTGACTCAAATATAGGTCATTTACATGTAGTCCACCACATATGTTCTATACTTTTATCTTACCAAGATGGGATGAAATGAATCAAATATATTACAACATGAAAATACTTGTGGAATATATTGAAAGTGACATATATCAGTACAGGTATTTGAAAACAGATGCCAACTCAGTCATAAAACTATAATTTAGCTGAAAAGAACTTAACCATTATTTCGGTGTCTTGAATATAGAAATTTTGATAATAATTGATGAAGGCTGAGTAGGTAATAGATTATTGGTCACTCATCCATATCTATGGAGCATATATTTGAAGATATATATTACCGTATGTTTATCTCGTTAATGTCATTGCAACTTTTAGTGACTCCTTTTGCACTTTTGGAATGTGGAAATTTCAGAAATCATTTTGAAAATTGCACTTTCTGTAAAACCAATGATATTTTATGTGAGCTGAACTTGTTAGATTGCATTTTCCTATTTTCCTTCTATTCTAGCTGCTGAAACAAGTCAAGAAGATGCAAGAGAACTTGCAAAGAAGGTTCTAGCAGCTCAGGTACGTAGAGTATGTTGTTTTGAGGGAGAGGTAATCAGAGGGGGGGGGGGGGGCGGAGGGGAGGGGAATGGAGGGAGACAGACAAGGGTGCGTAAGGGAGATTAAGTGTAAGAAAGGGAAGGAGAAGGAATGAAGTTACCTGATGAATTTGGAATTTAAGCTACATTTTGAAAATCTGCCTGCAGTAATATGTAGAGCCACGGATGCACCTACTGTTAATGTACACGACCTCGTTTATGAGCGTGTCTTTACTAGTGCTCTTTGTTGTTTGTAGCAGAAATAGCAGTATTGAAGTACCGTAGTAGTTTTAGTAGTGGTAGTAGAAGTAGCAGTAGTGTGAATGTAGCAGTTGTAGTAGTAGTTGTTGTAGAAGTAGTAGTATTAGTACATGTAGTAGTAGTAGTAATAGTAGTAGTAGTAGTAGTAGTAGCAGTACAATTTTAGTAGTAGTAGTACATGTAGTAGCAGGAGCAGTAGTAGAACATGAAGTAGTAGTAGTAGTAGTAGTAGTAGTAGTAGTAGTGGTAGAAGTAGTAGTAGTAACAGAGCTAGCAGTAGTAGCAGTGACAGTCGTAGTAGCAGAAGTAGTCTTTAACAGGCATGTGTACATGATCGGCTTGATCACAAAGAAGCTACAGAAAGTTGAAATCAAATTTTGAATGACTGGAACAATAACACAGCCACACACAGATCTCTGGAGGATGTCCAGGTAAGCGGGGAATAGTCTGAACATGGTGTTTGGCTGAACCCTGAACAAGATACAGACCCACACCGTGTTCAGATAATCCCCTGCTTACCTTGGCATCCCCAGGGAATTTGTGTGTGGCTGTGTGATTGTTCAAGTCATTCAAAATTTTGATGTTGATTTCCTGTAGCTTCTTTTTGATTGAGTCAATAACTAAAACATGCCTGTAAAATAAACATGGAGTTTTGTGTAATCCCATCTCATTTTCATTGGTCTTCTTTTTGTCATTTTGTGACTTAAGATTCTGAAACTAATTGATGTGAGGGACAATAGCATATCTGTGATTAAACCATTCTCTTAATCATTGACATGTGATTAGTAAACATTATTGAAGTTAGCCTGTGTAAAAATATTGTTCATTTGATGCATTGGAATTGTGCAGTGCCCTCGTAAAGTTGGATCAGTTTCTTTTGGAACCCAGTTTAATATTAGTAGGAGGAGGAAAACTATTGGTTGTGGGGTATGATGATTTTGTTTTAATCAAGTCATCACCATAATCATTGTTATCAGTTTTATTGCTGTTAGTGTTCATTTCATTGTTATTTTACATTTGATATAATGGTAGGTTTATATTTGTCTTCTCTCATATTGTTGAACAGCAATCCAAGTTGTCCAAGCCTGAAAACAAAGAGAAAGGTTTCAAGAGGTCCCGCAACTTAGAAAGACACCGTCGAGATCCTGACAAGCCTCCCAGTGCTGCACCTTCTTACAAACCATTTGATGATGCTAAATCTGGTCTTCGGGGTCCCGGAGAGCGGTCCTCATCACCAGGTGTCGACTCTCCTAAGAAGAGTCTCTATGACAGGTATGGTAGATGTAACAAGATCGACAGAGATGAAAATTTTGATCCGACGTACGGTATTTTTCATTTTCTGAAAATCGTATCATTGCAAATTTTGTAGACATCAAGAATTAGAGTAAGAAAGATTTTCATCCTTGCCCATCCCTTTTCGCTGCCCTATGCCTCGAAAAGAATGAATGAGTGTATAATTTAAGAGGTTGCTTTGATAATAGGTAATGCTTAAAGGGGAAGTTCACCCTGAAGAAAACTTTGTTGTAAAAATAGCAGAAAAAATAGTAAAAAATATTGGTGAAGGTTTGAGGAAAATCCGTTAAAGAGTAAGAGAGCTATTAGAGTTCAAAGTTTTGGATTTATGACGTCATAAACGAGCAGCTGCCCCATGTGTTATGTAATATAAAATGCATGAATTTAAAATTTTGTATGGTTCCTGATGACTTAATTTTGTTTTCTATTCATGATCAGGTGTGAAATGATTGATCTATTGATATACAAAAGGTACAGTGAAAACCATTTTCAATTTTTTGAGAAAATGACATTTCATTGATTTTTTACCATTCGCTATGTAGGAATGCTGCTCGCATATGACGTCACAAATCAAATAATTAAAATTCTAATAACTTTTTAATTAATTGATGAATTTTTCTCAAACCTTCGGCAATATTTTTTATTATTTTTTCTGCTATTTTTACAATAAACTTTTTTTCAGGGTGAACTTCCCCTTTAAGTGATACAACTGTTTTCTATTGTTGCCATGTTTACTGAAATTACACATAAGAAGCAATAAGATTGATGTCGCTGAAAGTAAAGACAATGCCATCCGAGATGTGAGATCGCCAGTTGGCTCTTGAAAGAAGTGTTCCATATGCAAAATCCTAGAGGAAATTACAAAATTTGGTCACCAATGTGTCCATAAAGATCAATATTTATCCTAGCCTAATTTCAGTTCCAACTCAGTGGTCCACCAAATTGCATATTTACATCTTTTTTTGCTTCATTGCAATCTCTGTAATTTTCCCCATAGTTCTTTACCATCTCATTTTTAGATATACTTTAATTCCTGTAATGTCCAGCTTTGTGATGTGATAATGCCAGTTGGCTCTTGAAAGAAGTGTTCCATATGCAAATCCTAGGGGAAATTACAAAATTTGGTCACCATTATGTCCATAAAGATCGATATTTATCCTAGCCTAATTTCAGGTCCAACTCAGTGGTCCACCAAAGTGCTGAATACTATTTGTTTCATTGTATTCTCTGTATTTTCCCCCAAATTTCTTTACCGTCTCATTGAAAAAAAACTAAACCTTTTTTTACTCCTTTTATGTCCAGCTTTGTGAGTAGCGGAACTCTGGATGATGAGAAACGTGGATTCCGTGAGTATGAACTTTCTGTACCTCATTCATTGACCTCATTTTATTTTTTTATGGCCTAAAAATTGAGAAAAAAAAATTGTATGAAATACATGGGTTGGTCTGATTACTTTCAATACAAAGGCCTAAGAAGTTGAAAATGATAAAATATTCATGACAAGAATTTTATTGATTTCCTGCCTACTTGTCACAATCTTTGTTACTCCTTTCTAGATCAAGACTCTTTTGGTGGTAGGAAGCGAGGACACACAATCTTTTTAAACTTTGTCACAATCTTTGTTACTCCCTTCTAGATCAAGACTCTTTTGGTGGTAGAAAGCGAGGACCCACAATCTTTGTCTCGGCACAAGAAATCAGTCAGGAACTGTGTAAGCAAGCCTTCAGCAAGTTTGGTACAATGGCAAACTTGGCCTTGGAACCGGAAAGAAGGTAAGCAATCTGTTCAATTCACTTTCCCTTCTACTCCATTTACACCTATGAACTCCTTTTAGCCACAACTCAGTCATCAAATCCATTTAGAAAAGAACTGTTGCTTTTGGCACAGTCCTTGCATTAGAATCCATTCATTTATGACACTGGTCTATTATCATGATTATAGTGCATGTTCATGGGCATTATAATAATAATAATAATATAGGTATATTTACCCAGGGTAGCCACTTCAGTTTCAAAAACTTTTCTACCGGTGGGCCCTGCTATTATTATTACCCCAGCTTTAGCTGAGCTACCTAGGCGCTCAAGCATTCAAGGAATTTCTTCCTACCGGGTACCCATTCACCTCACCTGGGTTGAGTGCATCACAATGTGGATGAGTTTCTTGCTGAAGGAAATTACGCCATGGCTGGGATTCAAACCCACGAGCCTCTGTTTCAAAGTTGGAAGACTAATCCACTGGGCCACAACGCTCCAACGCTTTCAATTATTCTAAGCCTAGTTGGGTTTCACAAATATACCTTTTCTTTATTTGTTCTAATAATACCTCGTGTCATATATCTCTTTTATTAGATTTATTTTTTCAGACATGTCAATATCTGTACAGTGTATATGATATATATATTGTCTCATATTTGAATTGTTTGATTCTACTGAAATTTCAAATTTTTGTCTGTGCATATGTATATATTTCGTATTGTAAATTAAAATATAATTAAATGATAATTTAGCTGATGGTAAAGAAAATGGTTTACAATCTGATTCAGCACCTGAAAAGGCTCTCCTGTTGTGTATAAATTTGAGTATGACTTATGAACTTTATGAAACACTATTTAGAAATGATTATTACAACATGAGAATTCATATATGACTTACATGTACATGTATGGCCATCCACCCCACAACCAAAAATTAGAAGCCAAATATGAATTTTGAAATTTTCATTGAGCTTCAAAAATCAGTTCCTAAGCTTTTAGTTTAAATTGATGTATAACTTGTCAAAATTGATACCAATAAACCTCACAAGTACTTGATTGGATGCAGAAGATATTCAAACAGAGCTTAAAAAGACTGAGAAAAACCAGGTATGAAGTTTTGGGTTCATTCAAGCATGAGATGTGCACATGGCAATCTCGGATACTTCCGAAGCAGTTTTCAAAATACTACTACTAATAATAATAGGCATTTATATAGCGCCATCTATCTAGAGATATTCTATTCCGAGGCGCACAAGAAAAGAAAGAATGAGAAAGTTTGGATGAGTGTCAAAGTGCCAATAACTAATACTGTTAGAAAAGATAAGATTTCAGTTTGGATTTGAAGGTCTCCAGTGATTGTATAATTCTTAAATTTAACGGCAAATTATTCCAGAGAGAAGGTGCTGAGGCAGAGAAAGCTCGTGCACCATATGCTACACGTGTCTTGGGAGTCTTAAGAAGTTGCTGGTGTGATGATCTCAGGCTTCTAGCTGGTGCATAAGGCGTGACAAGGTCTTGTAGATATTTTGGTGCCAAACCATTTAACACTTTCCAAGTGAGAAGAAGTATTTTAAATTCTATACGCTTCCGGATTGGCAACCAATGTAACTTTTGGAGAATTGGTGAGATGTGTTGATATTTTGACATACCAGTTAAAACCCCAGTTAAAAGATAGTGTCAAAGAAATTCTTGTATTATGAAGAAGAGGAATACTCTCTCAGATAGGCTAATTTTCTTTTTAAAGACCATCTAGTATTTTCACAATTTATTGGAAACCTTCCCTTGTGACATTTGTTGATTTTGATCATGTAGGCGTGCCTTCATCACATTCGACACTGTGGAAGCAGCGGACAAGGCCTGTGAAGAGATGAATGGCAACATGGTGAACGGAATGACCCTCAGGGTGAATTTTGCAAGGAAACAACCTGCTCTAGAGGCAGTCCAGAACAATACCAACTCACCTTGGACCAAGATAGGTAAGATGATCTGAAATATTCCCCAGGGAGTGGAAAATGTAAATGAGATTTGTTCCTTAGGGTATCCATGACCAGGAACCCAACTGCTATTTAGGATTTTCAGAACAATACCAATCCACCTTGGACCCAGGTAGGTAAGATGATCTGAAATATTCCCCAGGGAGTGGAAAATGTAAATGAGATTTGTTCCTTAGGGTAACCATGACCAGGTACCCAACTGCTCTTGAGGATTTCCAGAACAATACCAATCCACCTTGGATTAAAATATGTAAGATGTTGGGAATATTCCTCAGGGAAATTGAAAATGAAGAGATTTATTCCTTGCCGGAGCTGTGACCAAGGGAGTAAACTGCTTTTGAGGCAGTCCAGAACAATACAAACACATCTTCGACCAAGATAGGTAAGATGGTTGGAAATATTCCTCAAGGAGTGGAAAATGGAATGGGATTTGGTCATAATGGTAGCCATGATCAGGAAGTCTCATCCTGGTGCAGTTCAGAACAATCACAAACTCACCTTGGACGAAGAAAGATAAGATGGGAATATTCCTCAAGGATTTGAGAATGTTATTGATATTGCTCTTAGGGTAGCCATGGCCATATACCAAGTGGTCATTGAGGCAGCCGAGAAGAATAAAAACTTGCCTCAGACCAAGATACATGTAGGTAAGATTATTGAAATAATTCTTCAGGTAGTGGAGAATGAAATATTTATTCTTATGTTAGCTATGGCCATATGCCAAATTGTTCCTTGGGCATTTCAGATCATACCAATCATCTTTTACCAAGATAGTCATATTATTTGAAAAAGGTAGATGGATTGATATGAAAGAAGCCTCAGGGAGTGGAGAATATAATGAGATTTTGCTCATTTGATCAGAAGGTCTGCTTCTAAGGCAGTTACTAACAATACCAACTGACCTTGGACCAAGATCGGTAAGATGATTGGAAATAGTTCTCTTGAATTGCAGTATGAGAATGAAATATCTTCTGTCAGGTAGCCATGACCAGGAGTACGGTAGATGCAGTTAGGTGCTTGTCAATAGTCAGAGCAGCTTTTCATCACTAATCCTAACATTCATCAACTATAATACATTCGGGATTGTGGGAAAGCTGCTATGAAAGACGTTTAGCACCTTTGTAGCCAGATTCCTGCTTAAAGATGCAGGACAGATATCATGGTGCCTAAATGTGAGGAAATTGGGAATTTTCGATTGCTTTAACTCTATCTAGGCCGGGATATTTTGGGAGTTCATATGGCCGGGGGGACCTCCCAGGCCCCCCCTAAGATCTCGGCCATCGACCGCGATCACGCCGAAAATTGGCACGCAGGTTGCCTGGGACATAATCTACAAGATTGTATAATAATATATTTCATGTGAATCGCTATTAAGTGATTATGCTAATTCATGCGTAATGAGTATGCGAAATCATACTTTTTCTTCTAACTCCCTTAATAAAGCTCCAAATGTACTAATTTTTGGTATAGAAACTCTTTGTGGTGTTCTTAGCAAGTGTACATGAAAAAAATTGTGATATCAAATCATTTTCTTATGTATTTTATTGTTTTTTGCAATTTCTTATGTATTTCGTTGTTTTTTGACCTTTTGTTTTTCATTGTTTTTTCAATGAAATTTGTTTGGGACTCTTCTGTGATCATAAAAAGCATAAAATAAATACATTTAGACCAGCAAAACTAAAAATAATCATACATTTATGAATTTTGGTTGAAAACACAATTTGCATTGACTTTGTACACGAAATCACGTTTTTGAGCAATTTTCGGTCTGACATGCACTTACATAATGTTGCGTAATTTCGGAACCATGTACCCGGGTGACACAAAATTGATCTCAAAAGTTGCGCAAGACTTAAAAGTAAAAAGTCAGCGAGCGGCGTGGTAAAAAAATTTCGCGCGGCGAAAATATTGCGCGATTCGTTGAGGGGGGCCTCCGTGGCCCCCCCCCCCCCCCGGCCTAGTTTGAATCACTTGGTCTACAAGCAGTGTGTAACATAACTGTAATTTGGTCTAATACCCATTTAGTTTAATGCTCAGATGGTAGGAATTCCTCTTGGCCTACTCAATTACTCTGCACTTTTTTCAAATGAAAGTTTGGTTCACAAACAATTCATCTAATTCAAGTAGACTAAGTTTTGATTGACCAAGAGGATATTAGATTAAATGGGTGTAACCTAACTGGAAATTAATCCCAATGGTCAGTAGGTGAATTGGTTGTAGACAAACTAGGATTAGAACATGTTGGATTAGACCAAACAGAAAATTTTAAAAAGTAGGTGTAGGTCAAGTGGCAATTTCTGTTTTTGTTTGTTTTGTTTCAATGTATGTCTACATTTCATATCATATACATTGATTTATACTTCAAAATCATAAGCATTTAAAAATTTCTTCTTTTTTTTCAGCTGGCGGCATTACCAAGACCAGACCAAAGGATAGTAGAGAGGTGGTTGTATATGATAATGATGACCCGTTTGCATAGAAAAGGTTATCACTGTACAGCGACTTATGCTGATGATTTTGGTCCATTCACATTGAATAGATCAGACCGAAGGATGGTAGAGAGATGGTTGTATAAAACAATGATGACCCGTTCGCATAGAAAAGATTATCACTGAGCAGTGATTTGTGCCGATGTTGCCCCATTCGCATTGAAGAGAAAAGACCGAAGGATAGTAGAGAGGTGGCTATATACCACGATAATGATGACCCTTTCGCATAGAAAAGATTATCACTAAGCAGAGATGTGTGCTAATGATTTTGGCCCATTCACATTGAATAGACCAGACAGAAGGATAGTAGATAGGTGGTTGTATACATGTACCATGATAGTGATGACCCTTTCGCATAGAAAAGATCATCACCGAGGAACCAGTTTGCTGTCATACATGTATGATGACTAAGAAGTAGTATGCTGCAGTTCTCCACATAAAGAAAATCTTGAAAGTAATGGTGCCTGTGACGATATGTGTTAACACAGCTTAGCAGAGCTTACCTACAGTAAAGTGAAGATGTATGTGAGAGACTATGATGATGATGATGCAGATGCACTTGCCTCTTAACAGTATCAGTGGTGACCACTTTACATGTAAAATCTCTTGCATTCGTGTCTGTGAATGTTTAGTTTAATACAGCTTAGTAGAATCACCTACATGTACATGTATAAGCGACGTCCGAAGAAATGTTGGATGTAAGGGATGATGGCAGTAAAGTCTGTAAAAATACTTGTTTCTCACAATATCAGTGGTGATCTTTTACCACATGAAGTCTAATCTTGACATTGTCACAGTAAGGGGAAATTGCATTATGATAGTGATTGATGGCATGAAAGATCAGCGATGATTCCTTTGCATTTAAAGGGATGGTCCGGGCTGAAATTAATGTATACCCGGTAGCTTAATAAATAGAGTAGAATTCACTTAGCAAAATGCCGAAAATTTCATCAAAATCGGATAACAAAGTTATTGAATTTTAAAGTTCAGCAATATTTTGTGAAAACAGTCGTCATGAATATTCATTAGGTGGGCTTACGAAGTCACATCTCCACTTGGTCTTTTGTATTTTTTTTTATATGAAATTAGGTTTATTCAATTTTTTTCCTCCAAGAACTAGAATAATTGGATTAACAACTGATTTAGTGCTTTAGATATTTATTGCTGCAACTTATTTCATTATGAGGGAGACATATTATTCACACAAGTATGAAATAATGAAAAAAATATGATTTTATGTAATAACATAAGAAAACGGAAAGTGGAGATGTGACATCATCAGCCCACCTAATGAGTATTCATGACGACTCTTTTCACAAAATATTGCTAAACTTTAAACTTAAATAGCTTTATTATTTGTTATCCGATTTTGATGAAATTTTCGGCATTTTGCTCAGTGAATTCTACTCTATGTATTAAGATATCAATATTTTCAGCCCGGACCATCCCTTTAAATGCTTGTCCCTGTACAACAGATTGCAATATGTGTTTATCGTATTGAATACACTTTGACATAGGAAAGATTGATGCTTTAAAGTGCTCCAAATTCCATATTTGAACATGACAGAGTCGAATGAGGGACCATTGTTGTGTTATGTTGCCAGGATATGTGCTAGGATTCACATGATGGTATCATTGTAGGTGCCACATTTATTACAAAATGAATAACATGCCCAATTTTGCCACTGGGCCTCATCCTGCATTACATGTTTTCTTTGTCGTTCTTTCCAACCTGGGGGGTGTTTCACAAAGATTTAAGTATGACTTAGAGTCGCACTTAAATACCGAGTTGCGTACGGTATGAAAGGCTTGACCGCATTGGTCAGATCGTGTCATGAGGACGCGCACTAATGTGTATCTATCAATAAGATCGCGCGTTGCATATCATGTACGTGTCGGCATTTAAGTGCGACTTAAGTCGTGCTTAAATCTTTGTGAAACACCCCCCAGGTGGATGTTTCATAAAGCTGTGCATAAATTAAGAGCGACTTTACAAACAATTGGTGATCCTTTCTTTCGCGCTAAACCATCGCCAATGAACATTTTTTTTGTTTAAACCATTTACCACAAGAAAGAATCACCAGTCGTTCTTTAAGTTGCTCTTAACTTACAAATAGCTTTAGGAAACAGCCCCCGGGCAGGTGTTTCATTAAGCTGTTCGTAAGTTACCAGTGAATTAACGAACGACTGGTGATCCTTTTGTAGGAACTACATCAACACCAATTAAACGCTGGTGTGTATCATTTGCCACAAGAATCACCAGTCGTTCATAAAGTCATTTGCGAAGTCACTCAGAACTCACCAGAAGCTTTATGAAACTCCCAAGTGGTTTGAATAGGTAATGAAAACTGGCAACATTGCTATTACTGTTTTAAATCTAAAATTCCGCTAACACACCTGGTGGGTGTTTGATAAAGCTGTTTATGAACGACGGGCAAACCTTTCTTCGGGTAAATGATACACGCCAGATTTCTATTGAAGTTGATTTAGTTCTGAAGAAAGGATCACCAATCTATTGCTGTTCCTTGTAACTTGTGAACAGCTTTATGCAGTACCCATGGAGACTAAATGTTTGGTGATTTGTAAACACCTTTAATGTAATCAATATCATGGTAGTAAACTCAAAGGATCTTGATGATATTGCAAATGTTACGTGACTTATTTTAGAAAAAAATCTGTGTGATTGTTGTAAAATTGTATGTTGTATTCTGTAAAGAATAAAGTGTAGAATGTATTCCTTGTCAAATTTTGAGTGTAAATGGTATTGTTTTTATATTGATTACATCTAGTTTCTCTTCATTGGCCTTTTGCAACATTAGACCTCTCTTCTTAGCCTGCATCCCTTCCTTTCCCCTGCTCATCTTCCCTCTCTCTCTTTCTTGCTCTACCCCCCCCCCCCTCCTTCTCTTGCACTGCCTCTCCGTCTCTTCCGACACTCCCTCCACTTCTCTCCCCCTCCTGTATTCTAATCCCAAACCATTTCTTCTTTTATTCTACTATAATTCCAAATGACCAAAACTTGGACAATACAAAATGGATTTTATACATATTGTATATCTTTATTTATCTTCAACATCATGCTTCTCTATCTGTTCAAGTAACCCAAGCACATTTCACATTCTTAAGTTAATTCATATCAATATCACAGGTGTCATGAGGATTTCCATTACCAGACACATGGGGAGTGTTTGCACCGTGATGAAAAACACTCTCAAGAACGTAGAAAATGTCAAATGACCTTCAAGACAAAGAGCAACCAAGGTCTTTGTCGAAAATTGGCGAATCATCAAAACGGCGGTTTCTTCCTGGATTATGGACAAACGACGTGCAATTTTTACATCAGCTCCGAAACTTGGGACGAAACTCTTGTTCAGGTTCACCAGTTTTCGACAAAGACCTCCCAGCTGTTGACATTTTCAATACATTTACTGTGTTCTCTAATTTGTTCTGCATTGCTGTGCAAAACCCCCAACTGACAAATTGCGCAATAACTTTCAGAATAGATGAAAGATTGGAGGGGTGACTATTGTAACTATATGATCAAGAGAGCATATCATCAAACGGAAACAGGTTGTATTTTCACATGCATTGTAGGCAAAGTTAATACCTGTAGTAGATATTTTGTCTGTTTACTCACTATCTCCAATATCTTTGTAATTGACTAGTCAATTTCTCAGTTTATAAATGAATGGATACATGTAAATAAATAATTATAAATGCTACATATACAATACACAGTGCATCAAAATGTAGGCTCAATAACAATGCACTAAATGCAGAGTTCAATTTTGAATGAAAATCCTAGCACAACAAAGGAAGTGAATTTTAATAATATAGAGTTACATTGGGGTTCTTGTATTGTTAAACAAAATTTAAAAAGTTTGGCAAGTTTATAAGAACAAAGAAATCCAAAATAAATTTGATAAATGACTTGATAATTCAAAAATCACAACATATTTCCTGTATTAAAGCAGGGATGCAATTTTTAAGGTAAAGCCTGACCTGAGGCCATTTACGTTTACAATTTGTACATGTTCAAATATTTGTTTACTGTATACCTCAGATATACAATAGATTAACCATGAAGAATAAATGTATATAAAAAAAATTACAAAATAATAATTGTAATTAACAAGTTCACATATCTCTTGCACATCTTTCATATCAAAATGTAAATCTTAACTATATGCTCATCATTTGATTATATCATAAGAAAATTTTACCACTCAGTAGTTTTAGTAAGCATTTTCTATTCTAATCTTATGAGGGACCGGGGGAGGGGGGGGGATGACACCTCTCTCTGATTGTCCCAAGCAGTGAAGAAAAGTTCAAGAGAAGTGGGAAGGGGGGATGTAGACTCAAATAAGAAAAGGGTAACTAACAATGCCACCATTAGATGTGTACACTCGGGTCAAAAGGGAAGGGTAAATTAGTGACCCCTAACCTACTTATTTCTGAACCATTGCACATGCTTCAGTTGTTAGCCATACATACATACCCATACCTTAGCTGGATAACATTGTAAACATAACTGTTCCCTGACAGCTGGACATTATCAAATACCCACTTAAAGTGTATGAAATATCGTGTAGCCCTATGTCATATAATTCTAATACTTGTTTTATCAATTGCATTTTCAATAACAAATAAATTACTTTCATTATTTTCAGTCTGTATTAAACACAAAATTACAAGCAGCATTCGCCTTCACATGAAAATTAATGAATATAAAGCAATTCAACAATTTACATTTATTTTCTGTTTTTAAATATGACATGGAATGGATACTCTTCAGCCTTAAAGCTTTACATGTAGTTTTCAGCAACAAAAACAAGAGAGCTGAAAAGTATACCATAAACAAGTATAATAAACTTATTAAAGGTGCACGACTAAGGGAATAAGATATTTTAATATTTCAGATTACAAAATTGAAAAATTGAAACATTATGACATTAATTAAATAAATTCACCTATGTTTGGATTAATAGGCAATATTTCCTGAGAGAAATACACTGTTTTATATCGGGATAATTGTCATGAAAGAATGCATGAATTGGGTTATCAAAGGGCAACAAATGCTTAATTATGCAAAAACACACAAAAATAGAAGCCATTATGAGAGAGTGATCCTACATGTATACCTAGGTCTAACAGCTTTTCAAAAGACTGATGACATTTGATTAAAGGGATATTTAGTCCTACTGTATACATGTACATATAATCCTTTGGGACAGATTCCTCCTTGGCCTACAACCACTTTCCGCTTGGTCTAACTTGCAATGATCTAATCCCATTTTGTCTACAACTTATTCATCTACTAATCATTTGGTATAATTACCCCACTTACCAGTTGGTCAAATACCACTTATATTTCAGTATAAATGATTAGCTAAACTGCATCTGACTAAAATATTCATTTAATACAAAATAATTAGTAGACAAAGGGAAGTTAAAACATCTGGGTATTGAACCAAATGAGAATTAGACTATGTGTGTTTGTATGAGGCAAAGTGTAAGGGCGACCGCACACCTTACGATTGGTCTGCGACCCGATTTCACAAAATGTAGTAGAATTTGATGCTAATATTGAGACTTGGAATATCTTACTGTGTACGTTTTAAATCATCGTACGAATACCTATGTTCAAATCTGTGACTATGCTATCATCCTTAGAGTGAAAGCAAATTTAATATCTAATCGTAATGACGTCACAGCAGTCGTACGATTGGCTACGATTTGAAACCAATTTGGCCTTTACTCCAAAATAAAAGCTTGCAATCTTTCAAAATGGTTATATTAGTATTCTTTCAATTAATTTTAACCTCAAAGTGATATGATCCATTCACATTTTCAGAAACTGAGCAGAATTAATCGGAATCGCGAACAGTTTTAAGGTGTGTCGCTAGAGCAGGTTAATTGTACATTTTATAAATGCTTGTTATAAATGCCTTATGAGAAACTGAATTATCATTATTACTCTACACCTACCTAGGAAAACATTTAGAAAAACATTTTGGCCTCAATTACAAAATTAAAATAAGTTTTGGGGTGATGACACATATACAGTATATAAATGTGAAGGAATAATAGATAAATACAAAACGCACTGATATACAATTAAATGTACATGGTGAAAGAAGGATGTACTAAGATTAGTTTTATTGCACAAAAAACGAACATGCTCTTAACAAATGAGTACATTATGTGCATCATGCTAAGCAAGTCTAAATCCTTAATTGATCTTCATAGAGATTTCTGCTTCATTGCAGGTCTGAGGGTTAAAAGCAAAAAAGCATACTTCTTCAGTAGTAAACTCCAGTGGAAACCCAATCCATTAGAAACAGGTTTCATCACAAAGATACGGGACAATGTTTACGCTACTAAATTGTACATTGCCAAAGAAAATTGCAATATCTATTTAGAGTTTTGGGGTGATGTTTCTCAGACATGCAGGAAGGTCAACTTCATGTAATGAGTTTGAATAATTGGTTCATAGAAAACAAAGGAAATATATTTTGTCATCTGGGGAAGCTTCATATAGGGTGAAAAAAAGCAATGTTCCTCAATACAAACAAAACAGGACAATTATTTCAAAGCCACAAAAAAGAAGGGTTCTTTTCAAACTCAAAATTCATTCCATTTTTAAATGGAATAGATTTTAGTCAGTCACTACTGCACGACCACGTCTATGAAATAAATTGAACATTCCTTACTGGGATTTAGTACACAGATTTTGAATAAAAAAGAAATCGTAGGCTGGAAATATTTGTATCTAACTAGAGTAAAATTCAGAGCAAAATGCTGAAAATTCGATCAAAATCGGATAAAAAATAACAAAGTTGTTGAATTTTGAAGATTTGCATTATTTTGGTGAAACAGTTCTAGGCATGTCTTTATGAATATTAATTAGGTGGACTGATGATGTCATATCCCCAATTGTTCTTTTGTATTTTATTGTATGAAATTAGGTTTATTAGAAAACTGATTAAGAGCATTATTTAATTCCGCAGCTTATAATGGAGACACATTATTTACACATGCATGAAAAATGAAACATTTATGATTTCATGTAATAACATAAGAAAAAGGAAAGTGGGGATGTGACATCATCAGCCCACCTAATGAATATTCACGATGATGTGCATATAACTGTTTTCACAAAATATTGGGTCGACTTTAAAATTCAACAACTTTATTTGTTGTCCAATTTTGATGAAATTTTCAGCATTTTGCTCTGTGAATTTTACTCTATTCATTCAAATATATTTTCAGTCCGGACCATCCAACAAATTTGAACTCATTAACAAATATTAAGAGTGCATGGAAGAGATGGTAAGAACAGCAAAAATACATAATGGTTATCCACATCCAATTACGAAAAAAAAAATATTTCACAGCTTATCTAATAAGATTGTCCATGGTTTGTAGAAAAAAAAATATACTGCTTTCGGTACAAATTTCTGTTTTTGTTTTCCTCTTTGATACGAAGATAATGAATACATGTGATTTTCCAGTGATCTATTCACAATATTTACACATAAATTCCTCTTTTAAATTTCTACATGTATGTACATGGTTTGCAATGTACAGTTTTTGTTTCTCTTCTTCCATAAAAACTAATACTTTCTGATTTTTTTATTTTAAATCTATGCTCATTTGATGTTAATGATACAGTACCAGCTAGCACTATCAGTCTAATTCTGACACTCAAAAACCCAAGAATAGATACATATGGTTCAGAGAACCTATATTGTTGTGTGCTTTTGATGTGTCAAAAGAATTATGTGCTTTTTAAAATGTTCAAGTGAGCTAAAGAATGCTAGCTGCTACTCTATTGGGTGAAACAGAAAAAAGGAAACCCAACTTTCATATCTTTTCCTGAGAAATATAAAAAGTAAAAAATAAAAATCCTGTTTTCTAAAGTGCATTCTATCAGCATTCCAATTGGAACATTAATAATGCTTCTAGAGCCATGCATCAATGAATGCTCACAATATACTTGTTCAATGTGCAGTTAAAGGAAACCATCTGCTATTTTGCACTACTCTTTTGAACGATGGTGCTCAGTGCTACACATCCAAAGAAACCTAATTCTGGTATCATTTGAATGCTGACATGTCACACTTCTCCATGATCACATATAAGTTTTCATAATTATCAATTTGATAATTTGCTCACTATCAATCATGAAAGTTGGGTTTCCTTCTTATTGATAAACCCTGTACATAGAAAATAAATGTTGGTACCTTAACAAGTTTGGGGAGGTACATAAACACGCACGTGCTTCTATTAACCTGATATTCATAAAGATCTTCAAACTTGATTGCTTGGAAAACAGCTACACTGCATGACTATACGCCACTGACATCTTAAGTAGCATGCAGTTTGTTTCATATATTTCCCTTCTTGCTCTTGTATAATGATGGCTGGAATAGTCATACTATTGTTGGGGGATTACATGAAACTTGCAATCAATAACTGTAATCACAAGTCTTGCAATCCATAAGAATTTGCAATTGATCGTTGCGTTCCCTCCTTGCACCAGTGTAATGACTGAAAAATCCATACAAACTATACAAAGGAGCATTGCAAGAAATCACAAGTCAATTTTAGGTCCCTAAATCAATCACGTCTTGCAATTAATAAGAAATTTGCAATTGATAGTTTGTTTCACAAATGTTCGTTCCTCGTTTCAGAGTAATGATGGAAGGACCTCGGCAAAAATATCCTTAAGGCCGTTGCAAGAAATTTGCTTCCAGGTAGACGCTTTCCGAGATTCCTATGATCTGTAATACTGCACTAACGTTCACAGACTTTACCTACATAACACACGTTTGGATAGACAACAAGATCACAAGGAGTTTCAGTGCTACCATACGTTGGATTCCGATTGGGGAAGTTTGACGACCCCGACGCCGCCGCCTAATCGACGATAGTTCATGCTACCGCACATACGCCACGACTTGGTGTCCGGGTCGTAGACTTCAACTGTCTTGAGGTACGTAGTCCCGTCAAACCCGCCCACAGCCATCAGCCTACCGTTCACTACCGCCAGACCAACCTGGTGTATAACAGCGAAACAATAAATGAACAGAGAATGGTGATAAAACAGAGACAGTGATTTTTAGCAATTCAGAGACATGTACAGCCAAGGCACTGTGCACACGGCACCCTAACAGAGTATACAGTACAAAGAGTGCTTTTACAACTTATGTCCATTCTCCTGAAAGTGACAAGAACATACTTGTCCAAATGTTGAGTATGGTTGGTCCTATTCAGAACAGAAGAATACACGGTGTATTGTGAAATCTCTACACTTAACAGTGATAAAAGCATGAAAATGAAAAGGTTAATATACAAATAGCGAATAGGCATGAGTGCGATGGTGCAAGATTTCGCATGAGGTGAAAGAAAGATGCTCTATTAAACGAGGCGTTAGCCGAGTTGAATAGAGCGTTTCTTTCTTTCACCGAATGCGAAATCTCGCACCATTGCACGAATAAGAATATTCGCTATTTGTGTTGTACAACGCCTCGGAATCTAGCGAAAATATGAAAAAAACATGAGTTTCCCCCTCCAGTAATCTATCAAAAGGGAGCAAAAATATTGAAAGCAAAAAGCAGAATCCCACAAGCGTACATGATCTTGGACAGCATTGCGCATTTAGACAGCGGGATGTACGCGCATTTACTCAATGAAATCGCATTGTGACGTCACCTCCTAAAGCCGTGCAATGGTACATTTTGGATGGTACGTCTTGTGCTGTGCAACGGTACGAATATGTCAGCCTCCCATTTGATCGCGTACAACAAGCTAAGTAGGCGTTGTACAATATACAATAAACTCTACTCATGTCTAACTTTCATAAATCAAAGAGTTTCTAGAAAAAAAACAATATGCAAACATTGGATATTTACATCTCTGAAGTTATTTTTATTTTTTTAAGTCTTTAAGTTTAAAAGATTTATGTGGTTCCCAAAATTTGCCTTACATGAATGCAGATTCACTGGTATTTACATAAAAACAAGAACACATTAAATGGTATCACTGAGAAGACTGGGGTAAAGGGCTAGGGTTACAGTTTTCTAAATTAAAAATTACCGCAGGGCACCAAGACTGCAGGCAAAAAGGCCTGTTACTTTGGCATTGGTCTACAATATTTGTAAGGGCATCAAGGCCACTTCTGAGGGCATCGGAAACCATGGCCTTGGATCAATTCAAGCCCTGAAAGTAAAATAAAGAATTCACTCACCCCGCTCCTCCTCGAGTTCATAGCCACTATAGGCTTCCATGTATTCGTCAGAGGATCATATCTCTCCGCACTGCTCAACTCAGTCTGTTCGTCTCTCCCGCCAACGGCATACAGCATATCATTGTAGACTGCGCATCCCAGGTGCTTTCGCTTCGTACCCATGGGGGCCACTGGGGTCCACTTGTTGGTTCGTGGATCGTACTTTTCAACTAGAAGGGTAAGAAATGATATTTTGAATGAAATTGTAAATCCTTTTAAATTCGGCGAGATGGGAGCTGAAGTCATGACCATAATACCATGATGATATTTCTCTTGAATTCATAGATGGATGGAGTCAAGGCCTCATACCAAGTCCTACATGTAAACGTAAGTCTACGGGAGAATGTTTTTCTCAAGCAACCTCATGACCTAGGTCACCTGACCTGGGTACCCTTACATAAAAGTTACTACAATAGCATCTTCGCCATTCAGCAGTATAATCCTTGGAATCCTTGATTTTTGGTTGGCTGTTGAGCCATGTTACCATGGTAGTTACCATTAGACAGCAGAGTTACCACAATTCTAACTTTTATGCAATAGGGCCCTGGACTCCTTCCCTGCTGTAAGTGTGACTCAGCATTTCAATATGTTCCTTTGAAATGAAGACTGAAAAATAATTACATCAATGGCTTTCCATACTTTAAATCAGCAAAGAAACATCAGCTCCTTACAGGATAGGAACCAGGCAATTTTTTTTTTGGTTATACTTCCAGGCACTTTCACAATCTAATGTCTAAATCTACTACATTGGATAAGCTTTGACACTGCAGTAAATGGGAATTTTCTAGAGCTTCTGAGCATTTAGGGGAAAAGTTGCCCTAAGCCCCCCCCCCCTATATGAACCTACCTGTATTGAGAGGCGATGTGCCATCTGATCCACCTACAGCATAGAGGAAGCCCCCAAGGACAGCTACAGCCACACCTAGTCTCCTGGTACTCATAGAAGCTACTCTTGTCCATCGATTCGCATGGGGTTCATACCTGCAATAAACCCAGACACAACACAAAAATAATAATAATAGCTGGATTTATAAAGCACTTTTTGCCTTAGGATACAAAGCGCTGCTATTATTACCCTGGCTTTAGCTCGAGCTACCATCTACGGCGCTCAGTGCATGCAAGGAATTACTCCTGCCGGTTACCCATTCATCTCACCTGGGTTGAGGGCAGCACAGTGTGGATAGCAAATTTGTCAGCAATAATCACTGACAAGATTTTTCATGAAACACTCCCCTGAATGATATTTACAGATGAATGTACCTTTCTACAATATTTAGACACGACACACCATCTTGACCTCCGACTGCATACATGTAACCATCTAAGACTGCCACGCCCACGCTCGTCCTACAGGTGCTGGTTGGTGCTACATCACTGCTCCATTGGTTTGTCTGTGGGTCATATCTGATGTTGAGAAAGCAACAAAATATTTCAATAAAAATATTGTTTATGAAGAATAAAGTTGAAATTATGATTCTAATTAGCTTTCACAAGTTTCATTAATTTGTTGTGTATCATTTCATGCACTCATTGACCGTATAATATCATAAAATTCATGATAAAGGGCATGGAGAAACGTGCAAAATAATTGCCCGCTATTTCAACTAATATCCTAACTATCATCATTATTTTCATCATGCCTGATTGTGAAGTAATCTTTTTTACAAATGCCCACAAGTAATTTTTTTATTTTTAGTGACAAGTGGACTGGTGATAAGGAATTCAGTGTCACCAAATATGAAAAATCAATAAGATAAACAACTAAATTCCTGTAGCTACATGCACATTAAACTTTCACATATCAAATTTCAAACCTTCAATCAACCAAGTGGGATAAGATAAATAAAGAGACTGCTTTTGGAACAGGATATCTCAATTTTCTAACTTGAATTTATCGGTCCATAACATTATCACATGGATACATTTTATATGGGTGCGGCAATATTTGTAAGTTAGTTTGCAACTCATAATTACTCCACAACAACTCCAGTGGATTAATATTCAAATGACTCACCTTTCTATACTATTTAGATACGATGACCCATCGTGACCTCCGACAGCATAAAGTAGATCATCTAAGACAGCGATGCCTACCCCACAGCGTCTCTTACACATCGGAGCTACCATCCTCCATTCACCGCTTTGAGGGTCAAACCTTTCCACGCTGGAGATAGCATCACCGCTGCACCACCCTCCAACTGAATAAATACAAGATTTCATCAATTAGCCTTTCCTTCAAGTTTTCCCCTAACAAGAAATACATGTAATGCATGTTCGATTGAAGGTTTCTTGGACTGCAGATGTCCATACTAAAACTAAATCATACCAACTAAATGTGAACTGTCTAGTGTACTCAGAATTGTGGATAAAAAGTCAAACAACAAATACTTTGGATCAATATGCCTTTCCATGAAGATGAGATGACTTTTTTTTGCCGAGATTTTGAACCACACTTTGAACCATAATGCCAGGGGTTCAAATCCCATCAACACACTTGCATCCTTTGGTGAGGCATTTATCTACATTTGCCACTTTCCACCCAGGTGTAGTCAATAGGTACCCGCTATTAGAAGGAATTCCTTCAATACCTGAGCACCCGATCATGGTAGCTGTACTCAAGCTGGGGTAATAGTATTCTGTGCTGTGAAACATTGTATTAAGCGATACATAATTGTTGCGTATTATTATACAATTAATGCACATTTCTGAGTGCGTTATGACGATGCAGCACACTCGAGGGTATTTACAATTATGCGAAAGCAAGAGGCGCTTGCGCCGAGTGCTTTTGCATAATATTGTGAATGCCCGAGAGTTGCTCGCATCATCACTGACATCACGAATCTTAAAATGTGCATTGTTTTATAAAACGGGTCGGCAAAATGAATTTTTCATGGAAATCTTGTTCAAATCCCTCCAACTTGTGTACGATCGCACAGACAAAGAGATCACAAGACTGTCAATTATGACATCACAGGCGTATCTACTATGCGCGCCTAAGTAAGCGCATCAAAATCCTAGCCAGCCTTACTGAACGCGTATCAGTTTTTACGTGCTATTGGAACTAATGCTGCACAAAATATGCACAGTGCTGCACAAAAAATGCACAGTGCTGCACGAAAAATGCACGACTGGAAGGTTGCGCACAATTAAAGCATGAACACGTGACTTGAATACGCACTCACCATTGGCTACATCCGTGAACCCGTTTTATAATATTTATTAATAGGAACGTACCTGCAAAGAGTACTTCTCCACATCTGATAGGTTTCCTAGGCCTGGTCCTCGGACCTTGCATTAGTGGTCTCTCCTGGGGTAAGAGCAAGTAATTCTTGGCCTCGTCCACCAGGTCCCTACAGGCCTCATCACTCCGTATTAGAAGATCTGAGCTAACGGTTCCTACTAGGAACTTGGGGTTTAATAAAGGGAGTCTCACATGTTGTAACACCTGTAAGGAAAAGTGAAAAGAAACTTAATATCAATAATAAAATCATACTGTACCTTTAATAGCGAAATGTGAGTGTGCTCTTTTTTCTGGAATGTTATATCAGGGAGATACATGTACTGCCGAACTCCCTGGTTATATCTAACCCACATGATGATTACATATTGTACATAAAAAAGAGCCTAATGAATAAGGGCGATTCCATACGTGTCGTATGGGACATTTCGATAACAATTTCTACTCTCTTTGCTGAATGCTTAACGAAAAATCAATTTTGGTCAATAATATTAACGTTACATGTATAGTGGGGAGTCATGTAAAAAATTTATCACCACCAAAAAAGTTTTGATTTTGCGTGAATTAAAGGAGAAAATGTTTTGCATCATACGGGAAATTATGTCCTGTATGACAATCAACATTTTCACGTCTAATTCACCCATGGACAACATATTTTGTTGGTTGTCATTGTTTTTAAATGACTACCCAGTAGTACTTAATTATCACCAAAAACAAATCAAACTTTGACATTTGTTTGGATAGAAGGTTGTATAATGTTGCAAAAATGACTGATTTTTCTGGCATGGAATCGCCCATAAGGAAGAAATTAGAACTACCATTAATCTTCTCTCTGAACATAAATTATTCTAAACCTGGAAGACGATTGCATGAAAATTTACTTTATTTATAAATAACATACAAATTATTTTGAACTACTGTACAAGTGCCTCGGCGAAATGTGCTCACTTTTCTGGAATGTTGTATTCAACAAAGATGATGATTACATGATAAGAAGACTCTAATAAATTAAAATTGAGCCACCATACATCTTCTTTTTGAATCTAAAGTATTCCAAACCCAGGAGATGATTGCATGAAAATGGAGTTTAAAAATAAATAATCTACAAATTATTTTGATTTACTGTACCTCTGCTAAATGTGCTCGTCTTTCTGGAATGTTGTATTTAACCCACGAGATGATTGCATTATAAACCTGTTCTTCACTGTGTACATTCAATTCATCACTTGAGATGATCTCCATGAGTTGATTGACTGGAAGAAGCATAAACTCCTCGCTTTCCATGACCTAAGATAAAAAAAAAACAAATGAATGTTTATTCAACTTCTTTTATGCATAAACTTGTTTTTTAAAGTGATTGGTTAACATTGGCTTGGCTTTAAAAAAATCTGAGCTAGAAGGTCACACTTGTCACCTGTGTCTGTGCTATGTTACAAAAATGAAGCACAGAAAAAATTGCGTTCGAAAATAATTATTTAGTGCTTCAAAAACTAAAATTTGCATTCGAAAATAATTATTTAGTGCTTCAAAAACTGACATATAAAGTGACCGAAAACACCATCTTAATTTCATCCCATACACTTATGTGTACTATTTAGGTGTCTATAAGACGCCTATTTACAAAATCGGGGTTTGCCTTGTAGTTTTAGAATTTCATTCTCAATAATGGTTGTTTTCAGGGTTCATTTGTTCTAATATATGCACTTGTACACATGTTTCATCTTGGTTTGAGAATTTTTTTAAATCGGCTGCTCACAAAGTTAAACAATATGAATACCTTTAATGTGCATATCAGGGCCATGCAATATAAAGGTTACTTTGAATTACAAGCTAGAATAACTCTAAGGATCTAGAATTATAATTATTTCTTTGACTTTTCCTGCTTATAAGTTCCCTGATTTAGATTTGGGTTAGGGTAAAGGTTGTGATGGAGTAGTTATTGCTTTTGAGATAAGGACTAAGGCTCAGGTAAATTTGAGGATAAAATCATGTTTGGATTAACATGAAGTTTTGCAAAGGACCATATAAAATTCATGCTTTTTAGATATTATCTAGTAACCTTTACATGTAAATGCAATATGCATGTTTCATTAAAGTTATTTACATGTATTTGTTCCTTAGCATTGTTTGGTAAAGGCAAAAGTTTCTAGTTCTAACTAGGCAAATGCCTTTGAACTTTTCAAATGAGACAAGTGAACGCAGAAATAACTTTAGTGTAATAAAAAGGGGTTTAAAATAATATTTTCAGAAAATAAAATGGAAGTTAAAGTACTCTGGAAATATCTTATTCATAATCAAATCTTGTCAATATCTGTTCATCTTGGATCAATTTCACAAGACTTGAGAAGAGCATGTAGGTTTGGGATTTCATACCTGCAAAAATTTATGTTGGGTGAACTTATCAGCAACTCTGAGCAAATCTCTGCATGCATGAGTGTCTGCGAACGCCCTGATTCCAAGGCAGTTTGAAGGGTCAAGCTGCCTTTTAAGAAACTCGCAACAGGCTTCCTGGATTTCAGACAGCTGTAGAAGACAAGCTGCCGGAAGTAGAGTCTGTACATTGCTCTCTTCGACAGTCACTGTGGACGTGTAGGCAAAGTCCACCAATGCTTCCATTGCACGCTCATCGATATCCCTGATGGCCACCTCGGTCTGTCGGCTCTCGGCAAGCTCCCCGGTAAACATGGCGCGGAAGTAAGGGCTGCAGGCTGACAGGATTATCCTGTGTGCATATATCTTTTTGTCGTTGACATTGATGACGACATCACAGAGTTCTCGCTGCTTGCGAAGAATGTTCGTCATTTCAAGAGTGTCTTTGGGATGGCGATCGGATATGTAGACAAACTTGGCCTGCTGGGGCTGCGTCTCGAAGACCTGCTGAGCACCTGCCATTGCTGTGTTCATTGAATTTCAACACTTGGAAAAACTGCAAAAGGAAGCATTTTTTTTTTTGGGGGGGAGCAAAGGTGGGGGGGGGGGGGTGGTGAGAAGTAAAAGACAAGAAAAAGTCGTGTCAAATTACAATAACACAAATAACAATAGCCTACGGTGTACAGTGTACCTGAATAGTCACTGAATTTAATCCCCTAGTTATCAAAATGTTTACAATCTTATCAGGCTCTTCATTGACAACAAAAGGAGATGTTCTTTTGTTTTGTTATGTTCTGATTTTCAATACAGATTTGATTTAAGAAGCTAATCTACCACTCCAAATTCTGATTCCACTTTCGCTCTAACTTAAATAAATTTTAGGTTATCACTTGCAATATGAGCAAGTACCAGAAAAATGAGTCTTGGAGAATCATCTTGTATGCATTTGCCTTAACTCTTAAAAAAAAAACATCTGGCTGGGGGGAGTGAACGAACAACCTTTGAAGTTGTTTACTTGCATCGGTCGATAAATATCATAAAAATTGTTTAATGATATTTATCGACCGATGCAAGTATTTTATGATTCATTATATTTATCGGCCGATGCAAGTATTTTTAAAAATCTAAGTTGGCAGCTATACACGCGTGTGGTACATGTATCTAGGTATCGATAACCAAGTTGGCAAGATGGCGACGTAAACGCTCGTGCTCTTAATTTAAAAAAAAAATTACTACTAATTATTGAATAAATATATACAAAGCTATCAAATAAGGGGGGTAAATATTGTTTTGGCCCATGTACATTGTCGGTAGTTTGGGCTCAAAACGATATGTATACCGTGGGAAAACCCAAGGTATATAGGGAGCAATGGTAACCCATCCCAGGCTTGGAGAGTAAGCCTACGTACAGTAGATACTTTAACTCTCCAGGGGCCTGTTGCATGAAATGGTCTTTGGTAGAACTGCTCTATGTAAGGACGAGATATCGCTCAACTGTTTCACAAAGCCGATTTGGGCGATATGAAGAATGGTCCTTGGAAAGACACCTCCAGACATGCCTATGTAGGCATGAACTTCTCTGCACACCGCCCGCCACCGTCAGCTTTGAGAGAATATATATGCATTTACGGCAAGCCACACTGACATATCACCTTTAAACATTTTTGGGGGGTCATTCGAGTGCACTCTTATGCATTTTATCTGGGATGGCGCATGGGGATGGCAAGACGACCCAAAACGGATGTCATTTTAACTTCTCCGGGGTAATCTAGGCCCAAATAAATTTTTTAAAATATGTTTTCTTTTATTCTCCCTCCTGTATTTTCCCCACTCCTTTTTCATTTTTTTTTCAAATAAACTTGAAATATCGAAATGGGCTGTAATCTCTCTCATTAGTTAAACAACATGAAAACAATTTTTTTTTATTAAGAAATTATAGAAAAAAAATGTAACGAGAAAAACAAATAGCTTAATTTTTTACTCTTCACCCGTATTTCACTCCGTGTCCATCCTCCGGTTATCCTCAAAATTGGTTATTTTGGGTCAGTATCTATTTCCCAATCATTCAATGAACAAGGTTATGATATAACCTTGTTCTCAGTTACATCCCCATGTGTGGCAAAATAAGGGTGGCAATGTTTGGCTTATTTTCTCTTTTTCTATGGGACAAATGCTTGATTTTCTTACACTGTCAGATTTCATTACAGGCATTCATCATATAACTTGGCTCTTATGTAAATTCAATTCTTTAAATTATTTTTTTCTTAATTGAAAATAGAGATTGAAAAATGAAAATTTTCTTGCCATATTACTTTCCACCAATAGAGGGCGTACACAAATATATGCCCAAAATTCAAGTTTTTTAGCACTCTGGTGAATACAAAAATTATTCCCAAGTTACTAATGAAAAATAAATTGCAACTGTATGGAAATTAGTGTGGTCAGTTCCCCCATGTCTGCGCGGTCTCCCAAGTCTGCGCAACGCGTATCTGCGCGATTCTAGTAAAAGAAGATACGCAACGAGCACAAACTTTACACATGCATAGACAGGTATTCTTAAAATAATCCGACTCAAAATGGTGGAAAAATAATGAATTCAGGGCATTTCATGTGACAGCCTCAAAATGCAGCCTTTGTCATCAAAATCCCCGAATCGTGTGCAAAGTGAATGAGTACGCAGACATGGGGTACCATTTTTTTTTTCAATCTGAAAATGACTGCCCGATTTTTTCCAAGAAAATCATATATTTCTTTCAAATTTTTATGAGATATTTGGCACACTAACTCATTATGATGCAAGGAACATTATCATCTGAAAGATTTTGTGAAATAAGAAGAAATTCATGTTAATTCTTAACTCAAATTGTTAGGTGCGCAGACTTGGGGCCAACCATCATAATTTTGGTCACATAAGTGATATTTTAATGATTTTTTGAAATTGTGTGCTATGTAAAGCATTGGCATTCCATAGTCCTAACTGTACTACTGTAGATTCCCAGCAGGCAGGATGGTTGCAGTGAACAAGTGCTATTTCCTAGACCTAGCCACAAGGTTATATCATAACCTTGGTCATTGAATGAGTGGACCTAGCAGTAGCACACATATTATTCACGGCCGATTTCAAAACATCACATGCGATCGGTCGCAGGTCAAACAGCAAGCCATTTGTGATGTTTTGAAATCAGCCGTGAATAATACATGTGAGGAAATAGATACTGGTCCAAAATCACCAATTTTGAGGATAACCGGAGGATGGACACGGAGTGAAATACGGGTGAAGAGTAAGAAATTAAGCTACATCATGTATGTATTTTTCTTTCTCGTTATATTTTTTTTCAATAATCTTTACAATAACATTTCCATCCCACCTTTGTCACTCGGAATATCCGATCGAGTTCACCGTCCCGAAATTTGGGTAGGTGGCGTTATTGTAGCGGTAGTGAAGTGGAGTGGAGCCTGCACGAACTTCGCTCGAGGTAACATCATGACTAGCCTGGAGGCGTCTGGGGAGTAAAAGTCATCTACTCTACGTATGGTTACTCTCCACTGATGCCTGAAATATCAAGCTATATTAACCCACGTACGGGTACAAAACCTGAAACTTTCGCCCCCGAGATTTCTACTTTCCCTCTAAAAGATCTAGCCCTAAAACATGTACATGGGGTCCAACTTCATTTCCAACATTTCTGCGATATTGATTTCATTTTTCAAGACGAATTCATTAAAAAACAAGAAATTTGTTATGAAAAGATGGGAAGAGCTTACGGCCATGTTTACGTCGCCATCTTGATTTCTTTGTCTTCCGCTTGGCGACAGCACGCAAATCGCGCGATTTGCGTGCTGTCGCCAAGCAGAAGACAAAGAAATCAAGATGGGGATGTAAACACGGCCGTAAGGTGTAAGCTCTTCCCTTCTTTTCATAACAAATTTTTTGTTTTTTTAATGAATTCTTCTTTAATGAAATCAATATCGCAGAAAATGAGAAATGTTGGAAATTTTCAGGTTTTGTACCCGTACGTGGGTGAATATAGCTTGGGATCCCAGGCATCAGTGGGGAGCATGACGAAAATCTTGCTTTGAAGAGCAGTATACCCCAGTTTCCCTTATCATCAATTCTCTTCTCCCAGTACTACAAACCCTATTGCCCTCAAGCATGAAATTTAAGTATAGAAACACCTGTTTCTTGACCTCGGTCCGAAGATAACATACCCCAGCATCAACGGTCACAGCAGGGGGCCACACACGATGGATTGCAATGTGTGTAGTTCTGGTGAGTGCATGGAGTTCCATGTATACACGCGTTGATAGAAACTTTTTTCTTTCTTTCTCTCTCTCTCTCTCTCTTCCTTCCTTTCTTTCTTTCGTTAAGACTGTATCATTGCGCGAGTGAACGGCATGCATCCCATATTTTCTTGCTAGACGGACAGAAACTATATAGGATGCATCGCGGTCCTTGCATGCTAATTGCTAAGCATACCGTAATTTTTATTCGCTTACTTTCCTTATTTCGAGGTCGATTTTCTTCGTTCGAAATTGAAAATGGACTAGTATTGGATGTCTGAATGTAATATGCCTTTGAAAACGTGATTAATATCGAATACAATAATTTCATTCCGAAGATCATTCTACAGGCAGACAAGTCTTACGTAATAGCACAGCTGTTGTTTATCATTTCGTCCTTGGCTCAACGCTCGTTTAGCTGGCCCGTGGTGGTGAAATTGAGACAAGGGGATTACCTGGCCAAGATGGGTTTATTTGGGGTTGGAAATGTTGTTGAGATTTTCCAAACGAAAAATGGGGTATATGACCACAGTTTGCAGTCCGAAGTGCGGTCGAGAATCAAACGGGAGATTTTCGTAATGAGTAACCATACGTAGAGTAGATGACTTTTACTCCCCAGGGGTGGTATTCTGAAAACGTTCTTATCTTAATTTTGGTCTCATCTACGTCACGTTCTCAAATTGGTATTCTGAAAACATTCTTATCTTTTGTTCTTATCTTTGTTCTTATCTTGCTTTCCATCCAATGCTGAGCGCGTAAATTTATAATTCGCGCATATATACAAAAGCGCGCTATAAGATAAGAACAAAATTAAGATAAGTGGTATTCTGAAAACCTTATCTTTTTTCTTTCTTATTTCTTTACGATATTTATGATAATATTCGGGATAGCTAGAGGGTTATCACATCTTACGAGGTCCGCCTTCTTTCTGTTTTTCTTTTCCTTTCATCCTTCACTTTATTTATTTTTTGTAATCTTTTTATTTCTTCATTCTTTTTCATTTTTTCCTCTTTATATTTGTTTTTTTATTCATTTTATTTGTTCCTTTTTCTTTCTTTCCTCCTTCCCTTAATTTTCTATTTTTCCCCTCATTCTTTTTTTTTCTGTATTCTTTCTCTTATAATTTCTTTCATTTTATCTTTGGGGTTCTTCTTTTTTCGCTTGTTCGTTTGCTCTTTCTTTCATTCTTTTTTTTCTGCTTTAATTTATGACACTAAATGTGTGCCATCTTTCGGCCCACTTTCTTCTTTATTCTAATTTATTTTTTTCTCATTCTCATTTCATTCGTTCTTTATTTACTCTTTCATTGAGATAAGAACAAAGATAAGAACGTTTTCAGAATACCACCCCAGACGCCTCCAGGCTAATCATGACTCATGTCATATCATGGCTGATGTGATGATGGGACATGTACTTCACCAACATTTTTGTCAGTACGTGGGTCCATTATAAAGATTAATTGCTTCCTGAAAATGGCCTACAAAAAAAGTTGATTATTGAACTAAAAAATCGAACATAGTATTATTTCTATCACATATTCCCTTGAATCAAATATTGAAGCATACTTACAGTCAAGAATATTCTTTTATCACTTCTGAAAAGGAGTGAAATCCTACCATTTTGTGGAGGCAAAAAAAACTGATGACAACACTTTCTTCAGAATATTTTGTTTGAGAATGCGCATGCGCGTATTTCGTGGAGCAATCGTTTCGGAGACACATATCCCGCGGCAAACTCAAGTTTATTGTCTAATATTTCGCATCTTAGGAATAAATATGGTATGTGATTGAGCTTATATTATACTTGATATATTATTCAATCAATAATTTTTAATTTCATGTCTTTCTAGTTCGTTATTTATCTGTAAACTCGTGCAGATACCAGAGAAGCGGTCTTTCCTTTTCAATCGTGGATGTGACTTCAGCGGGCATCGTCTATGATTTCGGCCGAAACTGTGGGGTAGCTGTACCGGTACCTATTGTACCTGAAATTTTGAAAAAGTATATGTGCGGCATGCGGCCCAGCTAGCAGCTCCACATGATCACGCATCACCACATCAGCCTCCCACCCCCAGGTCCATCTCCCCTAGACAGCTGGCAGCCGTCTGTTTGAGGAGTTTTTTAACATTTTTTTTTTCATTTCTCCTTGTACACAGACGGCTCGCTATCGACTTATCGTGCAGCCACCATTACTTAGCTTAGGAAGTTAGGGGACTTGCAATGCAAAATCCCCCCGCCGGGGCTCTTCAATTTTTGAGTTTAAAAACTTTAATGAATAAAAATTTTGAAAATTAATGTAACCAAAATGCAAATTAATATTCCCTCTTGGCATTAATTGCCAAAAAACAGAGAAAAATGAAGTTAAGAGGAACAAAAACAGTGACTTACCTCGGCTGTCGGGCAAATTCACTTCCCCGTTTTCTCCGATCTTAAGTAGAATCTAGGTACATAAAGATAAACATATGGCCATTGAGTCCCCTGTACAGACCGCGCTAGAACTTCGGTCTCTGTATTTGGTGAGTGAAGCCAACAGAGTTCAGCTGAACAACCAACATTACAGAGACCGAAGCTTTTGGGTTTTGGTCTACGCAGGCCGCGCAGGGTTAGGTGGTAGGCACTTTTTCTTCCAGTCTGGTACAGTCCACCACTGGCGTATTATCGTACTTATGACAGTAGACAGCAATGATATAACACAATTTGAATATTTCAATTTTTTTACCACTTTTTCAAATTTTTGACTACCTATTTTTATTTATGTCCTTACATCTTGCAGGGCTATACCATTCATAATTTTTTGTCATGGATATTCTAATTTCTGCTTTTGTTTGTCAAACTATTTTTCATATTGAAATTAGATCTATAATGTTTTAACAATGTATAATTTATTAAAGGTCAATTCCACCTCAGAAAAATGTTGATTTGAATCAATAGAGAAAAATCAGACAAGCACAATGCTGAAAATTTCATAAATCGGATGTGAAATAAGAAAATTATGACATTTCAAAGTTTTGCTTATTTTTGAAAAAATAGTTATATGAACTAGCCAGTTACATCCAAATGAGAGAGTCGATGATGTCACTCACTCACTATTTCTTTTGTTTTTTATTGTTTGAATTATACAATATTTCAATTTTTACGAATTTGATGATTAGGACCTCCTTGCCTGAAGCACGAAATGTTAAAATAATGGAATTCCACGTGTTCAGGGAGGAATGAAACTTCATTTCACATGACAATGACGAGAAAATCAAAATATTTTATATTTCAAACAATAAAAAACAAAAGAAATAGTGAGTGAGTGACATCATCGACTCTCTGATTTTGATGTAACTGGTGTAAATGTTCTTTAAATTGCATTCAGTCTGTGATATATGTACTTTTTAGTTATGTAAATAATTCCACTGTTTTGAAACTGTACAATTTTAATATTGTATATCCATGTGCAATTCAGTCTTTGTAACTGCAATGCATGATTTAATAAATACCATACCATACCGTATCATGCTCACAGTTATACAAGATGAAAACATGTTCATTGTCATTGTATTTTTTTGTTTTAAAACTGTTCTTTTTTCTTGTGCCTTTGTTTCAGCTGTTCTATTCTTTCTTCAAGTCTTTGGTCGGTAAAGATGTGATAGTGGAGCTCAAGAATGACCTCAGGTAGGCTAAGGGCAGGGGCAGATCCAGGAGTTTCCAAGGGGGGGGGCAAATTTTTGGGAGGAAAATTTTGACAAGCCCAAAAAAAAAAGGTTTTCAACCACAAATTTCGTACCCAAAAAAATTTGACAAGCAAAAAAAGGTCTTTTATTATAAGAGGCATTTTTACATTACAAATATTAATTTTGCTTCTCAAAAGGGGGGGGGCACGTGCCCCCCCCCGGATCTGCGCCTGTTAGGGAGCATTTTATGAAACAAATAACCAAGGATATTCACTGACACTGTTACAAACTATTGAAATCCTTGCATCTGATTGGCAAAAAGCCCATTGAGCTTGTTCATCACGGACAAATGTGCTTTTGAGCAATCAGATGCAAGGATTTAGGGTTTTATATTTTGGGGGTGTCTGTAATTTCGGTGATAGAGCTTCAAAGGATGATGAGATGATTTGTCACTGACAAATTTGCCAATCATATGTGATGTAAGTGGCATGACCTAAGTTCTGCTGTTCTTGAATCAATCATTGGCCATGGTCATAAATCAATAAATAACTGAGTTGCAGATTGGTGAAATTTGAACAAATTAGATCATTTGGATTTGAAATCATCTTTACAAGGATTCCAAAGTAGACGAACAGGTAAATGTACATGTAGGCTATGTAATAATGGTGATGCATATAACACCAGGACAACTACATTTGTCTACTGTTGCATATGTAAGTTTTAATTGTTTATCTAGCATTATAACTCTACTTGTAAATTACTGTTATTATTTTTTAGTATCGGTGGGACGCTCCATTCTGTGGATCAGTTTCTGAACATCAAGCTGACAGATATATCAGTGACAGACCAGGAGAGGTATCCACATATGGTGAGAAATATATCATGGGTGAAAGCAGGGTCAGCGCCACTAGCGTACCTACGGGGGGCAGGGGGGATCTGCCCCCTCCCCTTACGAGTCACAACCCATGTAAAGGGCGTATCCCTGCCCCCCCCCCCCCCCCCCCCGGCGAGCTTGAAAACCTATTTTTCCCCCCCTGACGAGCTTGAAGATTTTTTGGGGGGGAGGGGGGCTTGTCAATTTTTTTTTCCGGTACAAAATCTTTAATTTATGATTGAAGACCATTTTTTTTTTTTTTGGTCAAATTTTTCGGCGGATGGTTTTGCCCCCCCCCCCCCCCTTGTGGAAAATCCTAGGTACGCTACTGGTCAGCGCGCCCATCCCTTGTGGATTTTCAAATATCGAAGAAATAAAAATAGGATGGCCCCCAGTTTATATTATTTTTCAATTGGAAAAAAAATAACCTGTTAGTGCTGACAAGCTTTGCCCTCTAGTGCTCAATATTTGAAATTAGTGATTTTCCTACAACTCTGGTTGAATTCTAACAATTAATGCTCGTTTGTGTGAAAAAAAATCAATAAATTTTGCAGCCCATATGAGTTGATTTTGATTGATAAAAACACAGTTCAATAAAATTGAGTTATACTGGTTCTGTGCAATTGAGTTGTGCTTAGAACTGAGTGATTTCAAGTTAGGTGTTAACCTTTTGGTGTTGATGTAATTTGGACAGGATTTTTTTTCCTTAGCACAGCACCAAAATAAATATTTGACTGGTCAAGGGTCAAGTCTCTTTTGGCTTTGAGCTATATCAATAATGTGAATTGTTCCAGATTTGTAAACTTGCCACTTTCAGTATGCTCTCTCTCTAGTCAGGATCAGTCCCGGGCCAAGTCATAAAATTTTGAGTTTATTTTGAGCTATTTTAGCCCATGCCAGGTCTGGGCTATTTTGGTGGTGTTTTTATCACCACCAGACCAGCGCCGGGCCCGCACCATGCGCCGACCAAAGAGTTTATGAACAATAGCAGCATCACGCCCCTCGCACAGACAGAAGGTACATGTAACAGTACAGAGCACTTCCACTCTGTATATGGTGTGTTCAGTTACCACGACAGTTATCCCTTTATGTGCCCAAGTTTTTGAAAGGTTGATAGTAAAACTAGTGTGGCTTTGCTATAGTGCTGAATGCTTGTGGTGCGGACTATTTCAGTGCGTGCCTGTTGTAGACCAAAAAATCATGAGTTACTGAAAACTGTAATAGATATGGAAGGCAATGCATGGTCTTCAACACCAAACACTGCACTTGATATCACCCATTGCATCATATTTCCCTTTATGCAGCTTTCCGTGAAGAACTGTTTCATCCGAGGGTCGGTGGTGCGGTATGTTCAGCTGCCGGCAGACGAGTGCGACACGCAGTTATTACAAGATGCTGCAAGGAAAGAAGCAACGCAGAGCAAACAGTGACCTTAGCTTGCTTCAAGCAATATCAGTTGAACAGACATTGAGATGTTGAAAGAAACCTTGGGTTATGATTCTGAAACTGGAAGAAGCACATACGTTCAATGATTGTTGGAGGATTGCTGGAGGATATTGAAGATGTTCTTGGACGATGGCATCGTCAAGATGCCTTGAGATGGATCAGGATCCTGTTTTCACATCAGCTTGTGAATGATATTGATGGAATCACCCCAACAGGATCGTTCTTTTTATTTTGTATTTGGCATCTCCTGCATTTTAATCGGGCGTTGCAAAAAGAGTAATGTTTAAATGCATCTCCAAAAATCAACCGAAACTTGATGTTTAACCAATCAAAACACATATTGAAGACTTGCGCTTGATTTTATGTAGTTGCGGTCAAACACAACTCTTTCTGTAACACGCCCCTGCCCTTCTGAATTTTTTGTACATGACACAAGCCAAATGAAGGTACATGTACTCATCTTGTTCTATTTCAGTTATTGTTTGACATATAACGGTTCATTCCTGAAATGCAATTGATCACTTGAGCCATAATACTCCCAGGGAGAGAGAGAGAAGGGGGGGGGGGCGTTATGAGCCATAATGGGGGTCATAAAAAGTTAAAAGCACTTCATCTATTTGCAGTCATTTAAGGACTCTAAATTCGGGCAGCACAGACATCTCTTTTTTATCATGGACAAACCAATTACAGTATGATCAAAGAATCAATCATGAATTTCTTTAAATAATTTGTATATTAAATCCTATAAGAGGTTTTGATAAAGCTTTAAAAAAATGTGATTATTCATTTTCAAATTTTAATTTGTATCCAACCAACAATAAAATCTTCTTTTATTTTAAAACCACTTCTCAATCATGGAATGAGCTTGAAATACATTGTACATGTATTAGGATATAACTTTCATATTTAGCTTTTAGCTTTGCAATTACTAAACTTTTTCAAAGTTTTTTGTTGTTGCTGGAATATTTCCATGACTAAAATGATTTTTAAGAATAATTTTTGTTAGATGTTGGAAGGAATTTTTAAGAAGAAAAACATTCACAAGGAGACCACAGACAGTAATACATTTTATCCTCAGAGATGAAATTGAAATGTTTAGTAATTTTACAAAGAACTAACTGATGAAATAGGTTTGATATGAGATGATAAACCTATTCCAGGGGAAGTCCACTTTAACAAATAGCTGATTTTTTGTTTATAAAGAGAAAAGTCAAACTGAAGATTCATCAAAATCAGATGTTAAGTATTAAGAAAGTGGAATGACATTTCAAAATTTTGCTTAACTTCAGAAAAAAGGTATATGATGATGATATAGATGACATCTAGTATTTCTTTGTATTTTATTAAATGAAATATTTTAATTTTCTCATTGCAATATGAAAAAATATTCCTCACTGAATATGTGGATTTGCCATTGATTTCACCTTTTGTTCAATCAAGGGGGTCCTTGACAAATCTTAAAAACCAAAATTATGTACATATATTTTTCCATATCACTGAGTGTTGCATAGAACTTTGTGAAAAATAAACAGAATTTCAAAATGTCACAACTTTTATAAACTTACATCTGATTATGATGAAATTTTTAGCATTTTGCTTGTTTGATTTTCTCTATTGAAATAAACCTTTTCAGGGATGGGCTTTGCCACTGACTTTACCAAAGCTTGAAAGAGGTTTTAAAGGCAAACACTATAATTTACTTAATCGAAACAGGCTTTTTGTATACATCTGCCTGGATGAAGAGAAAATTATAAATTCTGATCAAGAAATGCCAAGTTTTTTTGTAACCTTTTTCTTGGTAGATCCTCAAAATAAGTGAATAAAACTTTTTTTTTACATTTTTAGGATTAAAAAGCAGCAAAGCTATTTTGAATATTATTGAGACATTTTGTAATGTTATGGAACATGTACATGTACTATTATGCTGTAAATAAAGTGTAGGTATCACCATACATGTATGTGTTTGAAATAACTTAGTGTCAACAAGCATTGCTTTGATTTTCTGAAGTTGCAGGCTGAGGGATGCGGCAAGAAATTTTCAATCAATTGCAAGTTTATTCTAGGCCCTTTAATCAGTCATAAATCTGCATGTAGCTAGTAATTGTTATTTTGACATTGATTGAGGATGTACTTCTTGATACAGGAAGTTTGATTTGATCTACTGAATCAATGAATATTGTAAATTGACATTTGCCATCGATTGTAAATTTCTTGATACATTCCCCCCCTCCTCACATTCAAGCCCGGCGCTCACTATATGATTCGTTGTAATCCAAATTTCAAAGAAATTGTAATAACATTTGATATGAACAATCAAACCAATAAAATCTGAGTAATCAGAGTTCAGAATGTGGTAGGACTATTGAAGTAGAAATTCAGCGAGTCAAGTTCGAACCTCCCTTTGGGAATTAAAGCAAATTTAGTTCAAAATTGTAATGTCATCATCGGGACTTACATGTACACATTTTAAAATAATGCAAAATGCGATTTATGAAAAGATTGTGTCATATCAGATCGCATAGTGTGTGCTGGGCCTTTCAGTCATTGTTGAGACCCATCTTTCAAAAAAGTTCAAATAAATTCAAACCAATTTCAAACTGAGAATGATCTCAAGATAGCAAATGAGATCAAAATCAAGGAGTTTGGTTTTACTTGATCTATTACAAATTGAGAAATGGATCCACATTTTCTACATTTATACCGAATTTTTTGCTCTGGCTTTTTTGTCATTGCCTAATGGAAAGGGGTGATCCTCGTGTTTATATGGGAATCGGCTATAAATCAGACACTCTCTCTCTTGCTTTCTGTCAGAACTCTTTAATTCACAGCCCAAATTCACAAAGGTTTAACCCTAAGAAGACTGAGGTGGGCTGATTCAGCCCCCCCCCCCAGACATTTTTCGTGATAAATCTGTTGCGCGTAATCTTTTGACCGCGTCGCTTACTGACTTTTTACATTCAAGTCTCGCGCAACTTTTGAGACCAAATTTGCGTCCCCCGGGTACGCGGTTCCAAAATTATGTTTTTAGCCAAAATTCATAAATGTATCATTATTTTCCATTTACTGATTGAAATCAATTAATTCCATCTTATAAAATAAAGTCCCCGACAATTTCCATTGAAAAAAATAAAAAGAAATTTAGAAATCAATAAAATACATAAGAATGTAAATGTGATTTTGAATTTTATTTCAAATACATTTGATGAGATTCATATAAAGTGTCTGTTAACCAAAAATTGGCATTGTAAGGGCATTATTTAGTTAATTAAAGCAAACTTTTGATTTTACGCATAATTTAGCATAATTACATGTAACTACCAATGAGATTTTTCGCAAAATTTGATCTTGTAGGTTTGTAGATTATGTCATTGATAATTCGCGATCGCGCGATTGACGACCGAGATCATGGGGGGGGGGCTGAATCAGCATATTAGGATCATTACAGAATTATGAAAATAGCTGCATGTCAAAACATTCCCTTTTTCCTGTGCATCACAAAATTGCTCCTATTTACAATCGAGACAGTAAAAGCAAATAGACACATTTTGTATGGAATTTAATTTTTCTCATTTGACAAAATTTACAAATTACATACATATACTGTACATGTATTTACATGTATATAACTGATTATGTCCATGTTAAAGTTTTGCCCATTTCTTCCAATACTCACATGGAACAGGGGCGGATCCAGTATTTTCCAAAAGGGGGTAACACATTTTTCAGAGGATATTTCGTACCCGAAAAAAATTGACAAGCAAAAAGAAAGAAAAAAAAAGGTCTTTAATTTCAAGAGGGGGCAAACCTCGGTTTTAATGGCATTTTTACATAAATTTTAATTTTGCTTCTCTAAAGGGGGGGGGGGCACGTGCCTCCTGTGCCCCCCCCCCCCCCCTCTCTGGATCCGTGCCTGACTTGGAACATGCAGACTATGTGATTAACTCAAGTTATACCAAATGATCGTTAGAGAAAATGGGGAAATTATCAGAAGAAAAGTGTTAAATTATAACTTTACTCACTGTAGACAAAATAATAATTTATAGCCTGAATATACATGAGATCTTATGAGGGTTGGACCCAACAGATTTGAGACCACAATGACTTTAAGACCATAGGCCTTTACAACCTCTAATTGTGGTACAGGTATTAATCTTGGTCTGGTAGTAAAAAGAGCTGTGAATGATGGGATCAATGGAGATCCTTTTACACCATCATCTTGCATGCCAGTATCCATTCAAATGTGACTAGCCACCCCAAAAGTAACAATACATGTAAGTCGCCCACAATGACGTTTGATATTTTGATTGAGTTTGTAAAAGCACATCCTAAGCTTCAAAATGATACTCTCTTACGATGCGAGTAAAAGAAAATTACTTGCCACCTCACAAATTCCCAATTTAAGGAAAAATATATATATCATGAACACATAATTATTATATATGGCCTGAAATAATATCTTCTCCCAAATAATTTGATACAATATTCATCTGGTATTGCTTTGAGGTATTCCACTGTGATGTAAAGTTTGATTTGCACTGAAGTAAGGTGATGAATTCATATGCCAATGATGTCAAAATCCTACAGTGTACATGAGTTAGTAAACATATTTACAAATCCCTTTTCAAATAACATGAGAATTGATACTAAATTGTGTTTATTAAACAAAAGTAATGTTTATTGAATAGGTGTTCTACAATGGATTTAATGCAACCCTTGTAAGATTATGACATCATTGACATCTGGGTCCCGTAACACAAAGGTTAGCGATTGATCGTACGCTTGATTTTCACGATCGATTGTACATTGTAGTCAATGGAATCAATCGTAGAAAAATGTTCTAGATCATCGCTAAGCTTTGTGTTACAGGCCCCTGGATTCATTAATTGCAGTCATGCCTTACTTTGGTGCAAATCAAAAGTTTCAATGAGAATATTTACTGATTTTATATCCCAAGTGTGAAGACATACCGTACCACTCAAAATGTTTGGGAGATATTTGAATTCCGGCCATATATAATTATTATGTTTTCATGAGATATTGAGAGGTTCCTCTTTTTTAACTCGCATGGTATGACTCTTCAAAATTGATCAACATTAACCAACACTAGTACTTGATTGAATGTAAAAGAAACTAAGCAAGAACTTCAAAAATAAGGAGAAAAGTAAATAATGTTTGAAGTATCACATAAACTGCCATTTTGGGAAAAGTGAGGTTGGACGATTTTCTACAGAGTAAATCCAAAACTGAAATAATAATACCAACATGCTTAATAGCATATATCATTACCCTGGCTTTAGCTTTACAGGCAATCATGAATTGCATTAAATGGTTTTCAGAGTCTGCAAGGATTACTGATATTTTGATACTAATATCTCAAAATGATCCCAAAGCAAGTTGTGTCCTTCTGTTTGTAAACCTGTAAACTTGCTTCAGGTGAGTGATGCAAACAGTCTGAATATCATGTCTTTTCATCAGTTTGAGCATCGTTATCAAGGCTTGAAATTTCCAATATGTCATCCTCTGTAAGCTGAGATCGTACCTCCTCACCTTTCGCAGCCATGATTTCTTCTATATTCCTGTACAAGGAAAACAACATAAAAAAGATAAATGCTTTGAATGTATAGCTTTTCACCAAAAAAAAAATGAGTAGAAAGGCATTTCACAATAATGAAGGCCATGTCATTTGACCAAACTTTCCAGGTGGGTGTTTTATAAAGCTGTTCGTAAGTTAAGAGCGACTTTAAGAACGACTGGTGAACCTTTCTTACGCACTAAACCATCATCAATGGTGTATACCATTTACGAAAAGAAAGGATCACCAGTCGTTCTTAAAGTCGCTCTTATCTTACGAACAGCTTTATGAAACACCCACCAGTGTTACTTTGGTATGTTTTCAAGGCCTAATTTAAAAAAAAAATTCATATGCCTATGGTGTATATTTTTCATTTTATAGGAAGTTCAAGTAAAAAGCTGGGTAAAATTTAATTGGACCTTTGTTTGACATTACAAAATTTGAGTATAAATCCTGTCAAAATCAAATCCATAAAATTCATAATTTTTCCTGAGCAGTTCAGAAATGTATACCAAATGTGAAGATTACTGGAAACCCTATCTCATGCCAAAACACACACACACAGCAAAATTAAGTTTATCTTGGATCTGAATAACAAAATTAATTTTGAACAAATAATCATCAAATCTCTTTCCCATGATTAGGGATTTTTTTTATAATTTAAAATCATCCATGAATCCACATAATTACTACTATTATTATTATTTTTTTTTGAGGGGGAGGTCGAGAACCCTCACCCTATTCATCTCTGTAACAAAATTATGAATGCTGCATCGTAATTTCCTCCCGCAATTATTCTCTTCCTCTTTTTTAGTTTAAATATTTCAATTTTCTTACCTTCCCGCCCCTTTTGCTCCTTTGAACCAGTCCAGGTTATCAGCAATGAGATGATTATTATCGCATCCGTTACACTTGACGATGACCACGCCCTTCTCATAGGCGTGCTTGGAGATGCTCCTCGCTGTACGCATCCCACATACTTTACATGTGAACGCAAGATGGAGTTTGCCTGTACAAAATGGAATTGATCAACATAAGGGCAACACTTTCAACCAAACTTGTGCTGGAAAACACTACTATCTTCAAATGGAATTGATTTGCAAACTGAATATCTTCAGAAAACATTCCCATAATACATGTATGTTGAAAATACATTGCAATTTAAAATGATAAACAATATATTGAAGTAGTGTAAAATTAAAACCTTAACATTGTTCATAAACGTGTTCAATAAACCTAAATATATAATAAGTGGAACTTCATCAAAGATAGGCTGTTTCAATCATTTCAACAAAATATGGAAAGTGAACATCATTATTATGCTCAAAGTCACTGATAGTTATTTATTATATTAAAATGCAGGCTAGTTTGGAGATAGAAGTTCATAAGCCAAGTCGGCCAATATGTTATAAATTTGCTTGAACTGGTTTTAAACTTTTAAAGTGAATAAAAAAGATATCAGCAAAATATATTAAAGACTTGAAGGGGAAGTTCACCCTGACAAAAAGTTTATTGTAAAAATAGCAGAAAAAATAATAAAAAATATTGCCGAAGGTTTGAGAAAAATTCATCAAATAATTAAAAAGTTATTAGAATTTCAATTATTTGATTTGTGACGTCATATGCGAGCAGCATTCCTACATAGTGAATGGTAAAAAGTCAATGAAATGTCATTTTCTCAGAAAATTGAAAATGGTTTTCTCTGTACCTTTTGTATATCAATAGACAAATCATTTCACACCCAATCATGAATAGAAAACAAAATTAAGTCATCAGGAACCATACAAAATTTGAAATTCATGCATTTTATATTACATAACACATGGGGCAGCTGCTCGTTTATGACGTCACAAATCCAAAACTTTGAACTCTAATAACTTTCTTACTCTTTAACGGATTTTCCTCAAACCTTCACCAATATTTTTTATTATTTTTTCGGCGATTTTTACAACAAAGTTTTCTTCAGGGTGAACTTCCCCTTTAATAGCCACACAAGTTTTGTCTTTTATGTACAACAAAACTTTTACATCAAACCTTTTCAGGTGGGGCAATAGAAATTCTGGAAGAAAAAAAAAGGGTGAAGGGTCTAGTCTTCAAAATTCTGTCAGGGCCGGGGGCACTCTGCCCTCAATGTACACCCCACCCCCCCCCCCTCCCCTCTCAACACGCTGGTGTAGCTCTTAAATTTGTTGCCACTAATTACCTGCAATTTTACCAAGTGCCTGCTTGGCTGCAGCTGCTGAGGTGTCATCTGCTTCTTTTGAACAAAAACATCTTTTTGGTTCTTTGTTTAAAGCATCTTTTGTGGAATAAAATATGTGATCCTTTTGAAGAGTTTTTACCCGTCTTGAGGCAGAGAAATACAAAGAGGAGGAGGCTCCTGTTTTCTGGTTAATCAAAGTAGTTCCATGTCTAATGATGGGACATAATTTCATCCTTAAATTTTGTCGGCTTCCAAAACTCCATGTTGATAGGCATCGTTCGAGTCCAACTCTAGCTACAGAATTCAGCATCTTAATTGCTTAGCCGGCTACAACTTCTCTAACGGCTTTTCTGAAGACTGAACGAACATCTGAAAGACAGAATCAAATAGAGATGAAAATTGAAATAAGTAATGTAACATGACCGTTTGTACACTTCCAAACTCAGTCTCCTATGCTCTCCTGTACTCAATCAAACTAAGCTCTCCTTTAATTAAACTAAAATTATTAAACTGAAGATAGGGTGAACACAAAATAAATTAGAAGTTGACAAGATGAATATCCCTACAACTATACATGCTATAGTACAAGCCCTATTCCCATCACTTAGTCATGCTCAGCTCAGGCTAGTCAAACATGCACACATCACTAACATTAGGGTGTCTGGAGGAAAAATTCATTTTTCTGCAAAGAAGAAATTTGATGCCGTTTCTGATGGTATAATTTTTAAATGATTTGGAAATCAGATCACATAAAAATTGTGACAAAAGTCAAAGTGAAAAAATTGTACCAAATAGAAATTTCACTTTCCCATCAAGACAGTTCAATGCATGGGATGGGGAAATGGCAATGGCAATCTCAACACACACCAAAATAAGGGACTGCAAACTCTTAATCCATATTTTTAAATGAATCAAACTTAAATTTTCTCTTTCCATACCTCCCGAAATATAAATTTTAATTGTACTAGCAGATTGTTAATCTTTAACATGTTTAAGTTTTACGTACTATCCAAGGGCACAGGCAAGCTTAGACCAAAAGCTTCAGACTCCACTATTATGTTGGCTCCACTTTACCAAATACAGATTTTAAAAGAATTACAAATGTTCATAAACTCCTTGAAACAGATGGTTGCCAGGCAGGCTCAGCTGTCTACTGTCCGACTGTAGCCTACTGATGCATGATGTTGAGTCAAGCTCAGCTCTGACTCTGTCTGATCTGACACATCACTCTTCAAAGGAAAAGTCATCTATCATAAGTCAGCTGCTTCTTTTTTATCAAGTCATTCATTCAAGTAGTTAAAAAAAATGGAGTAATAACGTTTTTACCTCCTTGCAAATATATTCTCTACCGCCAATGTTACGCCGACTCCAGTTTGGTGTCACTTGGCCAACCCCTTGATAGACTTGGTGAATTAGCCCATGTGCTATTCAAATGCTTGTACCAAGGAAACGTGATTTCGCCCATTCACTTGCGTTGAGAAGAAATTGCATTCGCTGGTGATACAAGCGTATTTGGCATACACGTGATCGCGGGCAAGCATTGATTACGCAATACGTCGGAGTATGCTGAAATTGTACCCAAGTTTGTGTTAATTTTTATTAAGAATGGCAGGTAGTGACAGTGGACTAGTCTTAAATCTCGTATCCAGTGTCGGAACAATAAAACAGGTGAGGTAGACTCTAGATATTTACGCCTGAATCATTATTGTAGCGATTTTCCAGTTACTCGTGATATGACATCTGCTCATCACGGTCCCATTCGTAGATTATTTTGTCATGAGTGCAGAAATGCCAGCGAGGTGTGAGATTTTGGGCAGGGAATTGTGACTCGGCGTGATGTTAGCTGAGATGACCAGGCATTGTGTATAATGTATAAGGATAATTTTTTATACAGGTGTGAGAGTGGGATTTGCGGGAAGAGCGAGAGTCCAGAAAACAGAAAAGCATGTTTGTTGCAATCATGGCAATCGCAAAAAACAAAAAATGTTGAACTGAAGGCGCATTGCGGCCTCATAACATGGACCTGTTAGAGCTAGCAGCCATCTGTTTCGAGGAGTTTAAATTTTTTTTTATTTACTTAAATTCCTCCTCGTACACAGATAGCTCGTGACCGTGCAGCGGCCATTAGGGGGTTAACGATTATACCATTTTTTGCGCCATCAAGTTTGGTAAAGTGGATAAAATATGTGCCTGAGTGATAGAATGGAATGTAAAAAAAGTAATTTTGGGAAAAAAAAAGTCAAGGCATTCCTCTAAAATGATGATTGAAAGGTTAATGTCTTATTCAGTGACAGCCTGTGAGACTGAATTTTTTTCCTCCTTCATAGGGTGCCGCGATCGAGTGGTTTAAGGCTCCTCATTCATTGCCGTGGCGTAACAGGTGCCTGTTATCAGAGGGGGGGAGGGGGCAGAGCCAAATATTGCCCATTAATTCCGTCTAGAATTAGTGGCATAACTAGGATTTCAGTTAAGGGGGCAGTAGTGAGCACGGGAAGCACGTTCCGGGGGATGTTGGGAGGGAAGTGTACCCCCCACGAGAAACGCGGAAGGTCCAACGTACCTTTGCATTTTTCCTTATCTGCAGCTCACTCATCTATCTTAATACGTCCTCTGCCAATTATCGGAGGGAGGGGCAGAGCGAAAAAATTCCCGGTAATTAAGAAGGGCGGTAGTGAGCAGGCAAAGTGTGCGAAACACTTAATAATGAGCGTGAAAGGCGCTCCATATTATAAGGGGAGTTTTCCCCTCCCGCGCAAAGCATGGAAGCTACAACTTTTTCTTTGAATTGTTCCTTGCCCGCTCCTGCTCTTCTTACGTTCTATTCCTGTTAATGTAGCGGGGGAGAGAAAAATTTTGAACTGCGGAAGCTCCGTTTCTTTGAATCGTTCCTTGTCTGCATCCGCTCTTCTTACGTTTTCTGCCTGAAATAGGGAGGGGCATAGCCAAAAATTTCCCATTAAATAAGTCTAAAATTAGTGGCAAAGCTAGGATTTAATTCAAGGGGACAGTAGTCAGCACGCGAAGCGTGTGAAACGGGACACGGGAGCAGACAAGGAACAATTCAAAGAAAATGTTGGAGCTTCCGTGCTTTGCGCGGGAGGGGGAAAACTCCCCCTCATAGAGAGCGCCTTTTGCACACTCAGTAATAAGTTTTTTTGCCACTTCCATGCTCACTACAGCCCCCTAAAATGAAATCCTTCTGGACTTATTTTCCAAGAAATATTTTGGCTCCACCCCCCCCCCCGAAAACAGGCAGAGGACGTATTAAGATGAACGGGAGCAGACAATCTTCCATTCTTTTTGCGGGGGACACTCCCCCTCCCTGCACCCCCCCAAGGGAGCACGCTTCCCGTGCTCACTACCAGCGTGCTCCCTACCGCCCCTAAACTGACATCCTAGCTATGTCACTAATTCTAGACGGAGTTACCAGAATATTTAGCTCTGATAACAGGCATATGCAGCTGCAACGAGGCACCTGATGAAGGAAAATAACATTTTTTTAAGTCACTCTTGCGGGCCTTCGGTCAAGTGGTCGGACCCCTCTCATTCAGGGGTGCACAGCGGACATGTGTGCCCCTCCCCCTTTTGAGAAGCAAAATTAAAATTTGTAATGTAAAAATGTCATTTAATTTTTTTGGTATATAAATATCCTTAATTTGTGGTTATTTTTTTTTTTTGCATATCACAATTTTACCCCCTCTTTTGGAAAATCCTGTATCTACCCCTGATTGTGTCGAATTCAGCCCTGCAAATCATCAAGATCTTGAGGAGGAATTACAAATACTTTATTTAAGTGTCCCAAAAGGAAATAATCACAGGGCGCGAGGTCAGTGGATCTTGGTGGCCATTCTAATCATGGTTTGATATCTAAAGAGTTCTTTAATTAGAACGATGTTGGATCAAAGGACAGGAGTGCTAGTCCTGAATCCACCGAAGATGCAGGTATACTCCTCGAACCTGCCTCTCAAAATGTTGTTGGATTAACGACTATGGTACGATCTTGTCATTAATCATTTGCTTGTACATTCGCCCACTAACACTCCTTTGGAAGGAAAAGGTTTTTGCCAGCTCAGGCATCGATGAAAGTGTTCACATTTGCCCTTTCATCAAGTTTTCGAAATTTTGGAAAAAGTGGTATCTGCACCTGTTGTCTTCAACATCGGTAAATTTGGTCATGCGTGGCACAAATGGTACAAATAGGGTATCAATGGAAATCTGATGAGTTTCTCTTTCACATCCATGCAGAATAATTTCACAAAATTAAACATAATTTGAATACCAATCTTCTAGATTTGGATTGCCTTTTCCTGAAACACACTTTATATGCACCATTCATGTCACCTCCGATATCAATACTGTCAAACCTCAATGGTTCTAGGACTTGGAGTGTGTTTGTTGATTGCCAACAGAACAAAATGGCTGTGCACCTATTTTTTTTTTCTTTCACCCTTAACAGGTGCATTTATTTTCCAACAAAAATCTCACATTCGGTTACAAAGCCATATACATGTATATAACATTCTACAAATACAGTTTCAACGTTTCAGGCAAATTGTACATTTTTCGTTTTCCCTTTTTCACAAGAGCATTATTGTTATCAATTCGTATTTTAAGTTCCTTCAAAAAAGTAAACCACAATCTTTTCTTCCTTTGATCTGTTCCCTTTTCGTTCCTCAGAATCAACATTTTGTATATGCTCCAGAAAGCAATAGACATGATATCATCAATACTTTTTTCTTGATAATTTTTCAACAAAGTATTAATGTCAAAGCAAAGTTCTACGTTATAAACATTCTTAACCATCATAAACAGATTATCGAAAAAAGGAATGTTCATTTTGCATTTCAACAAAACATGAAGTAAGTCTTCTGTGCAGTTACAAGCTTCACACTTGTCAGAATTGCTAAGCTGCCATAGAAATAACATCCTTCTAGTAGGAATCAAGTTATACAGCATTTTGAAATTAAACTGTTTCAATTTGTTTTCTTTTGTATTTTCTAGATTTCTTTGAAAGATATTTTTCCAATTTATGTAATCATCAGTTAAGTTTGTCCAGTATGATGGACCATCACTACTTCTTTCATATGTTAATAAGATATGATAAAACAATTTACTGGAACAAAACTTAATTTCTTTTTCTCTTTGACGCACTGGTATTTTTGGAATTTCTAACAAACTGGTTTCCTTTATATTATTCATCCAAACTTTCGGTACTGCCTTTTGTAATTTGGAATAATCAAATAGGACTCTCGCCTTTGTTTTTTCAGCATGAAAGTTTTCTTTCAATTTTGAAAGAGATATAAATTTACCTTCAATACAAATATCTTTCAAAAAAATTATATTACTTGAGTACCAATCTTTGTAGAAAAGTGGCTGATTATCATGAATGATATATTTGTTATACCATAAAATCTGATTATTTGAATAAATATCGTCCTTTTTGATATTTCCTTTAAAATATTACCACGCTTTTATCATTTCTACATAAAACCATGGCAATTTGTTAACAAGACATTTTTCTATCATGTATTGATCAATAGTACAATTTAGAAGGAGTTTGAGACCTCCAAGTGTTTGAAAGTATATTAATGCAAAATCCTTCCAGTATCCATGTGTGTCATCAACTATTCTAGCCAACCATTTCAATCTAAAACTCTGTATCAGTTTCTGAATATCAATCATTCGTACGCCACCATCCTCGTAATCTCTGACAATCATTGCTCTTTTCACTTTGTCAACTTTTGATTTCCACAAAAATTGATAAATTATCTTTTCTAATTTCTTAACAACATAACTGGGTACTGAGCAAAACATTATCAGGTGAACTATTTGTCTAACAAGTAATGTCTTAATTATATTGACTCTACCAACAATTGTAAGATTTCTCCTCCTCCAATTATCTACGATTCTCTGTATCTTTTGTAGCTTTGTTTCCCAATTCAGTTTGACAACCAAGTCTAAATCATTATCTATGTGAACTCCCAAGTATTTAATACAGCCATTTGTCCAATGTAACCCAAAATTTTCAAAGTTCCAATAATTCTTTGTGGAGCCTAACCATTTCAGTATTGTTTTGTCTTTATTAACCACTGGGCCAGCAACATTTCCAAATTGATCTATTTCTTCCAAAATGTATTTCATGGAAGACTTTTCTCTGAAAAACACAGACGTATCGTCTGCATATTGCAAGATTTTTAATTCTTTTGTCTCACTGTTGTTTCCAAACAAAAAACCTTTAATTTTATCATTTTTTCTAATTCTGTCTGCTAAAATTTCTACCACTAAAATAAACAACATGGCCGACAGAGGGCAGCCTTGTCTAATGCCTCTACAAATCTGAAATGTTTTTGTTCTCCAACCATTAATTAGTACTGAACTCTCTACTTTTTCATACATCAGTTTAATCCAACAACAAAAGTCTTCACCAAAAATTGAAATTGAGCAAACAATATTCAATAAAATCAAATTCAACGGTATCGAATGCCTTTCGAAAATCAACCAGCATTAATGCCCCTTCTAAGTTTTGCTTTTTCATGTATTCAAAAACATCTTGTGTGAGTCTAATATTAAAACCACTCATTCTGTTTTTGATATACATGTAACCAACCTGATTTTCATGTACAATTTTTGGAATCACTTTATGTAACCTATTTGCCAAGGCAGCTGTGCACCTACAGATAGGCTATATTCACTGGGATTACTCGTTACAGGCCAAAGCAACAAATTTAAGAAAGAATAAGAAGAACATTGAGAAATCCTGATGAAGCCTGTGATAGCTCTAACGTTAGATCTGGGGGCCGTTTCATGAAAGGACTTGTCAGACGTTTTATCCGACAAGTCCCATTTTATCCGACAGTTACCATAGTAACATTGCTTATCAGCCAATCAAAATCAAGGAAAGATGTCAGATCTGACAACATGTCGGACGAAAATGTTGATGAAACACTCCCCTGGCCTCCAACGTTTTGGAAATAAGTATTGTAGTGCTGTAGTGTGAACAGGGTTTCAAGAATAGTTAATGTTATTTATTGATGTGTTCTTTAGTATTCGTGATCATCCTCTCTCCTCTGTTAAGCCCCTTTTACACCTTCACGGATGCAACATGGATCATCACGAATCTCATTCCGTGATGATCCGGGGTGCCAAATTTGTATTTTCCTAGCATTCCTGGAGTGGGTACGGAGTGAACTGGTTATTGACACGGATATGTACGGAAAAGTACGGAGCCTACAAGGATAGGCAAGGTAGCAATAGGGATCTTGTTTGATATGCTCCCGGAGCCAACACGGAATACCCGGATGATCACGGATGTTACTGGGTCTTTACACGGACCTTCACGGTTGCTCACATTCTGTACTGGCAAGAATGAAGTTTCGTCCCTTTTTGCAGCATCTGGAGCATGCTCGTGCTTGGTTATGAATACGGACTATTGTTCATGTACGCAAACAATACAAACATTTGACCCCGGATAAAGCCGGTATCAACAAGGATCACCCGGTTTTTACAAGGAGCCTCCCGAATGCATTCGGCAGCTACACGGATGTACAAGGAGGCTACAAGGATGAACACGGATGATTATCAGTCCGTGTACTCCAGGATGAAAAATTGAACATGTTCAATTTTTCTCCCGGACATGCCGGTACATCAAGGATGGCGCCGGATGAGTAGCCGGAGTGTACACGGTAGTCCCGGACTGTACACGGATGACCCCGGATTGACAATCCGGGATGATCCGTGTTGCTTCCGTGAAGGTGTAAAAGGGGCTTTAGTCATCAAAATTCCATCCTTTCTTCCATCACCTTCTTTACATTCCTTTCAACATACCAGATTCACTCTTCCATCCCTTTCTTTTGTTCATGCTCATGCTCACACATACAATGTAGTTGACTCTTGCTAAGTTCTTATTCTCTGATTGGTTCTCTCCCTCTGACTTTAGGTCATTGATATTCAATAGCAACTATTCATATGCCATGTAAATTCATGTATTTCTTTTATTTGCTATCTTTGCTATTTAAATAGTCATTATTTATCTTTGTTATGCATGTAAATATCTTATATCTTCAATAAACCCCTGAGGTTCAAAAATTTCAACAAAAAAATTCATAATCCATGTTTCAATCCCCATCTCATTGACCTGCATATAAAGCCAAGCACACATCTTTCAAACAAAAATAGCGTGTCTCATATGGTCTCTCTCTCTCTCAATATAATGTGCCCACAAAATAAACATTCGTCTTTTAGCAATGTGATAACCATTCTTAGCTTTTTCACTGTGTTTGCCTTCAGGTCCAGAAGCCAGCAAATCCTCAGGAAACTGTTCGGAAGAAGAAGAAGACCCCACTCAAAACTGCTCAGAGGAGAGAAGAAAACATCTCATTTCAAAGAGCAAATGAAACCGAAGCTACAAAGAATGCAAACTCTGGATTCAGTTTTAACTTTTCACAAGCCAGTGGGGAAAACAGGACAAAATCGCAGGGGAAAGGTGTGAGGCAAAGAGATGGAGAAAGTAAAGAGAAACAGTCTAGTCAACCCTCAAACAACATCATTTCTTCCCTCTTTCGGCATAATCCAGAAATACCTCAGGTTTATGTGTAAGTTGATTTCTTTCTTTTTTTAACCTTTGCATACTGTTTTACCCCATCTACTGGAAAAATACAGTTGTGTCTGCAGTCAAATTTCCAGGTCTATCTTGTACTGTACGTTATCTTCCTAGCTTGGATAAATTGCTGTACTGCATCTGTGCTATTTGTGCTTTGCTGTTCCAATGCAGTGACTAAATCACTATTCCCCTGCGTGAATATTCTGCCACGCAGACCAAAACTTGTCTAGTTTTGTTTTGAAGTGATTGACTGTTGATACTGTGACTGTCTTACTCTTAGTAGTGATTTGTCTTTTTTGCTCTTCTCTTTTGTCATACCCTATTTGTCCCATATTTTGTTTTGCCTGTTTTTTTTTAGTAGTACTGTTAAAGTTTCACTATAGAAATTTACGCAAAAAAACAGAGAAAGAAAGAAAGTGAAGGGTAATGTGTGATAAATACATTCATACTAACAAATTTACAGGTAGTTTTTATATGCCATTTTACTACTGGTTTTTATAATGAAAGGAATTTATCCATTTACCCCATGTGATCTAAAGCTTAGCATTTGATGTAGGGGCTGATGATTATTGTGAATGATCAGTTACGTGATCAATTGTAAAAAAAATCAGGCCAGACCCCGTAGCATAAAAATATGGTCACTTTGCCATCCAATGGTAACTTGCATTGAATCCTTGATTTTGATTGGCTGTTGATCAGCATTGTTACCATGGTAGTTACCATTGAATGGCAAAGCTACCATAATAGTAACTTTTATGCAATGGGCCCCAGACAAGTGTTTTATAAAGCAAGTTTTCACTGATTGTCACCGATTTATTTGTTTTGAGCCAATCAGATGCAAGGATTTTAGTAACTTTTATCAGCTTTCATGAAATGCTTTCCTTGATGATAAAGCCCTGTGATTTTTAAAGTGATGAGCTTTTTCTTTTCTCTATTTGACAGCCATGATGTCACCCAAAATAAGGAGGCCATCTTTTCATCAACACAGTTCAGTGAACTACCACTGCATTCCTTCATGGTGAGTCATAACCATAGATGGAGCGTTATATATAGATATTATTTTGTCCTGCTGCAAATGGCTTCCCATATGGCTGGATTATGACCAGCTGAATGAGATTTTTTTTTTTTTTTTTATGATTTTGATGTGCACTTTGATGGCTTTTACTAAAGACTGGTTGCAGTGCTGAGTTGAATTCTATTTGTGATGGTGTTCCAAATCAACAAACCTGGGGTCCGATGCATAAAACTTTTTACCTGAGAAAACTCAGGTTGATTTTACCGGAGTTTTTGTCCTGTGTTAAAGTCAATGGCAGAAACCAGACTAACCTTAGTTTTCAGTTTTTACCAGAGTTTTCTCAGGTAAAAAGTTTTATGCAACGGGACCCTGGTGGATGTTTCATAAAGCTGTTCGTAAGATACGAATGACTTTACGCACGACTGGTGATCCTTTCTTGTGCTATGTGATATACTTATGAAAGAGATTAATGACCTAAGACCATGTTCCAGTCGTGCGTAAAGTTGTGTGTAACTTTACGAACAGCTTTATGAAACACCCACCAGGTACATAAAAGTATTCTACCCATATTAGCTAAGGTTTGATTTGCAGAATTGGTCAATAATTGATAGTCAGTGAAATGTAATTACTTCCTACAATCTTTCACAAGAAGACACACATGTACATTGTACATGTATAATAATGCAAACAATTTTGTCTCTTACCATGAGAGATTTCTAATCCCAAGGTTGTAAATCAGGTGTGTGTAAGCATAGGGGGTCAAGATAAGAAAAGGTAATTTGCATTCTATGCAAAAAGAGGAAGTTAACCCTATGTAGGCCGGGGGGGGGCCTCGGAGGCCCCCCCCCTCAACGAATCGCGCGATATTTTCGCCGCGCAAAATTTTTTGACCGCGCGGCTCGCTGACTTTTTACTTTCAAGTCTTGCGCAACTTTTGAGACCAATTTTGCGTCACCCGGGTACGTGGTTCCGAAATTACGCAACATTATGTAAGTGCGTGTCAGACCAAAAATTGCTCAAAAACGTGATTTCGTGTACAAAGTCAATGCAAATTGTGTTTTCAACCAAAATTCATAAATGCATGATTATTTTTAGTTTTGCTGGTCTAAATGTATTTATTTTATGCTTTTTATGATCACAGAAGAGTCCCCAACAAATTTCATTGAAAAAAACAATGAAAAACAAAAGGTCAAAAAACAAAGAAATACATAAGAAATTGCAAAAAACAATATAATACATGAGAAAATGATTTGATATCGCAATTTTTTTCATGGACACTTGCTAAGAACACCACAAAGAGTTTCTATACCAAAAATTAGTACATTTGGAGCTTTATTTAGGGAGTTAGAGGAAAGAGAATGATTTTGCATAATAATTACGCATAAATTAGCATAATCACTTAATAGCAATTCGCATGAAAAAAATTACAATACAATCTTGTAGATTATGTCCCAGGCAACCCGCGTGCCAATTTTCGGCGCGATCGCACGGTCGACGGCCGAGATCTTAAGGGGGGCCTGGGAGGCCCCCCCCCCCCCGGCCATATGAACTCCCAAAATACCCCGGCCTAGATAGGGTTAAGTGGAAGTGTTAAACATGCATATATTGGTTAAAATTTGTCAGAAATAAAATAATTTCAGTTTACTGAGTCAAGGTCAGAGATTGTTTCGGATCAATTAATCTTGATAAGACTTTATACATGTACATGTAATTTGTTCCTTTTTTTTAATCAAATGAAACTTGTATGAGGGTTTTTGTATACTTCAAATAATATGAAATGAATAACAAGTTTCTTAGTTCACATCAAAGGTCATTTGAGGTCAACGAAGTTAGGGTTTATCATCAAGTAATTTTTTTTGTTTTTCTCTTCATTTTTGAAAAATTTATTGTTTTTAAAGTGAGCACTGCTGATTGTATATAAAATGTAGGTGAAACTGCCAGAGGCATTCCACTTGTAATAATGTATTGGTCATTGATTTATTAACTTGTATTGTACTGTGTTGTTTCTGCCAGATATCAAATATTGAGAAGAATCTTGGGTTTAGTCAGATGACGACTGTTCAACAGAGAGCCATTCCTACTCTACTCCAGGGAAAAGACACTCTTATCAAATCACAAACCGGAACAGGTAATAAGAAACTTCGCCCAGTTTAACCCTAAAAGAGCCGGGTTATTTGGACCCCTCTCACAGCCTGGGGGATGGGGGCGGATTCCGCCCCCCCCCCCCACCCGAGATCTCAGCCTTCGATTACGCGAGCACCGCTGTATGGTTAATATTTTTTAATAAATATTTTAAGATTTTTCATTAAATTGCTTCATTATGCTAATTTATGTATGAAATAAAACATTTTCTCTAATCTACTATCATATAGCCCAAAACTGCCAATTTTTTGTTCTCAGACTCTTTGTAGGATACCGATCAAATTTACTTTTAAATTTGGTATTTCTTATGTATTTTATTGATTTTTTATTTCTTGTGTATTTCTTTGTTTTCAACTTTTTGTCTTTTATTGTTTTTTTTATGGAAATTGTTGCAGATTTAATTCTGATCATAAACAAGACAAAATTAATTAAGTTTTATGAGTAAAAGTAGAAATAATGATACATTTATGAAATCTGGCTAAATACACAATTTGCATGTGAATTCACGTTTTTAAGCAGTTTTGGGTCTGACATGCACTAACATGTTGCGTGATTTCGTAATCGCGTACCCGGCCATCACAAACTTGGTCTCAAAAGTTGTGCGAGATTTGAAAGTAAAACATCAATGAGTGGCGTGGTTGAAAAATTTCGAGTTGCAGATTTATCATGATAAATTTAGAGGTGGCAGAATTTTTTAGGTTTAACCCCCCCCCCCTTAGAACCCTTCATTTGTAGGATTAGTCCAACGACTGTTCAAAAGAGAGTCATTCCCACTCTACCCCAGGTACAAGAAACTTTTCAAATCACAAACAGGAACAGGTAATTGGAAACTTATTCTTTTTTTTCATTGATTTTCATGAATATGCAGGAAAAACGTTGGCATATGCTGTTCCACTTGTGCAGCAACTTCAAGGTTTCCAGCCTAAAGTTCAAAGGTTACATGGACCTTATGCTCTTATCCTGGTCCCTACGAGAGAGGTAAGGGTTGTTTTACAATCAGGGTATACTAATAGTAATGATAATACATGTAATTAAACTGCTTTTATGAAGTGCCTAACACATGCCCCGAGTATGCAAATGCTCTAGGATAATGCACTATGATAATGCACAGGAATTGCTCTGGTTTTTGCAGAGCAGCTGTTATGCCCTTTTTTCAGAAAAATATAAAACAGCCAGACCTGTGTCAAGGGCTTAGAGTTTTGATGGATTCAATCGCTACATATTTATCAGTGATTAAAATGCTTTATTTGCCCATGATCACAAATTATGTTGCAATTAATTTTTTTTTCTTCACAGCTGGCATGTCAGAGCTTTGAGACTCTTGTGAAGCTTGTGAAGGTGAGTTCTACAATTTTAATTTTTGTGTTTTTCTCATTGATATATGTATATGTGTTGTAGGGGGTTCAGGGAAGTACATGTATGTCCTTAAAGGTCAAGTCCACCTCAGAAAAATATTGATTTGAATCAATAGAGAAAAATCAGACAAGCACAATGCTGAAAATTTCATCAAAATCGGATGTAAAATAGGAAAGTTATGACATTTCAAAGTTTTGCTTATTTTTAACAAAATAGTTGTATGAATGAGCCAGTTACATCCAAATGAGAGAGTTGATGATGTCACTCACACACTATTTCTTTTGTTTTTTATTGTTTGAATTATGAAATATTTTGATTTTCTCATCATTGTCATGTGAAATGAGGTTTCATTCCTCCCTGAACACGTGGAATTCCATTATTTTAACATTTTGTGCTTCAGGCAAGGAGGTCCTAATTGTCAAATTCGTAAAAATTGAAATATTGTATGATTCAAACAGTAAAAAACAAAAGAAATAGTGACATCATCGACTCTCTCATTTGGATGTAACTGGCTCGTTCATATAACTATTTTGTTAAAAATAAGCAAAACTTTGAAATGTCATAACTTTCTAATTTGACATCCGATTTTGATAAAATTTTCAGTATTATGCTTGTTGAATTTTTCTCTTTGTATTCAAATCAAGTTTTTGTTGGGGTGGACTTGTCCAAATAGTTACATGGTTTTCACTGACCACTGTTAAAAGATACTAAAATCCTTGCATCTGATTGGCTAAGAGCAAATTACTCTGTGAAAATCACTGACAAAGCCTTCATGAAATGCTACCTACATGTAAGTCTTCCCCGACTATGGTATATTATTTGTAGTAAATTCTTACAAGTAATTTTCTATCGCAACATAAAATGTGTAGATTGTTGCCTGGGCAACAAGACCTACAATAAAAAAAGGAAAACAAAAATGTTGAGCAGAGTAAAAAAAACTTGTCTGACAGAGAGCTGTATCCAGTGGGATGTCTGCTCAGTGACATAACAAAGTAGCTTCATTATAGAGAGCTGAGATTCTGAAATGATATCACTTATACAGATGTAGTTATGTTTGTGAATTTTGATAATGTAGGAAATTGCCAAAGAGTGACTGTGAAATGCTCTTTATAATGTAAGAACTGATGCTTGCTGGAAAGCTGTTCCAGTGCCCGTTGTTACCTTTAAATTTAGAATTTACTCACAAAAATTTACTCACAAATATTTGTAGGATGTACATTTAAGATCAATAGAATTTAAACCTTTGCAACTATTAAACTCTTCCAAAAAAAAGATTAAAAGTTTTGTAGTATGTTGGATAAAGGATGCCTGTTGAAGATGTTAGATACAAGTAATAAGGGAGACTTATCTTTCAGGACTGTAAACTACTTTTTTCCAGCAGTTACCTTGATGTGTTATCAAGCGAAAAAGAGGAGCCTTCAGTTTTTCCATTATTTTTACGATGAAAAATAAATCAACCCATATATGTATTTGTGTGGTGGGGTGTGGGTGTGTGTGTGTGTGTATGGGTGTAAGAGTAATACAGTTTTTATATTCTTTTTGTAATTTTGTAATATTGTAACTTGTAATTTCTCAATGTTTAAATATAAGAATGCTAAACATGTCTTGATTGAAAAGAAGTGAGGGAGACACACCCGGCATCGAGCAGAAAAATTTATTCCCCACTATGACATGTAGGATTCCTTTTATTTTCATTTTCATATGTTGGCAAGCCTGATCTTTCTTTTTATTTTTTTATTCCAGCCATTTCAATGGATTGTACCAGGTGTACTGATGGGAGGAGAAAAGAAGAAGTCAGAGAAAGGAAGAATAAGGAAAGGAATTAACATTCTGGTGTCTACCCCTGGTCGATTGGTAGATCATATTAATACTACCAAAGCTCTTACCTTTGCAAGAGTGAGGTGGGTTGTCTTGGATGAGGCCGATAGGTAAGTTGTTGATGGTAATGATGATGATGATGATGATGATAATGATGAAGATGGTGATGATGATGATGACGACAACAATGGTCATTAATGATAAAAGATGCGAGAGGAACATTTTTAAAGAGAAATGGAGTGATGTCAGGTGTAGTTAATACTATCATAATGCATGATATGAATTTAATCGGCCATTTATGTAAGCATTGGAGAGAAAAGAAAGAGAGTTTGTGACTATTTGTCTTTTTTCATGTCCTTTCTTTAATATAGGTTATTAGATCTTGGTTTTGAGAGGGATGTATCTACTATCTTGAATGCTATTAATGAGCAGTGCAAGAACCAGAAACAAACTGTCTTGGTGTCAGCTACACTTTCAGAAGGTATGCTTGAATGTAGTAATGATCATTATTGCAATATGCAAAACGGATGAAAGCTTTTGAAATATCACCCCTTCTTCAAGTATGATAATTTGTTGTTTTTATTAAAGATACATGTAAATGATTGTACAAAAAAATTTGTAAACCAAGGTTGATTATCACTTTATTAGCATAGATCTAGATCTTGTACAGTTACATTTACTGAACTTGTGAAACCATTGTATCTAAGCTTATAATTACTGATACATATTAGCAAATATTGGACAATTTATTGGTTTTGCTTGGAAAAAGACAATACATCATGCTCAACTTTTATGTGTTTTTTTTTAATTCTCATAAAATACACTTTCTTTCAGAATGATTGGTAAATATTCACACCCATTATATTGATGCAAAAACCAATACATGACAAGGGAGGCATTAATTTTGGCATTTAGTAGGCCTACCCTGTACATGATCCAAAGAGAAATCGCTTTCAAGGGGAACACAAAGGGGAATCTCTGTATAACCTTGACCACCTGCAATACATCTTGTTTTCACATTGATCCACATTGTGCTGCACCCAACCCAGGTGAGTTGAATTGAGACCTGGTGGGTGTTTCATAAAGCCATTCGTAAATTTAGAGTGACTAAGAATGACTGGTGAAACTTTCTTACATGCTAAATAATCACAAATGAACATTTAATGGTGAATATCATTTACCACAAATAAGGATCACAAGTTACTCTTACCTTTAAACAGCTTTGTGAAACGGCCCCCTGGTGGGTGTTTCATGAAGCTGTTGGTATAAAGTTACGAGCGACTTCAAGAATGAATGATCACCCTTTTTATTGTGGTACATGTGAATGGTAAGCACCAGACGTTCATTAGTGGTGATTTAGCACATAAATGAGGTTCACCAGTCTTTCTTAAAGTCACTCTAAACTTGCAAATAGCTTAACAAAAGAGCCCCCCTGTAAGACTTTATTCCTTGAATCATGGTGCGCATTACAGCTTCTCTGCGAAAGCCAGAGTAATGATGCTGCATTATTGTAGAGCACTAGAAGAGACTTCTGACTATATTTTATGTTGAGATCTATATAAGCAAGTTTAATTATTATTATTATCTATAGGTGTGAAACGACTTGCCAACATCACCTTGAAAGATCCCGTCTTCATCGACGTTGCCAAAGACCAGTCAGGTACAACGGAAGCACCAAATACTGCTTCATCCTCGAGAGAAGAGACGAAAAGTACGGTTAAGATGAAGGTCGAAGATGGCTCAGGAGGAGAGAAGGAAGATGCAGAGAAGTTTACCGTTCCAGAACGCCTGAAGCAGCAGTTTGTCATTGTACCAAGCAAGCTACGACTGGTTGCACTCACAGCTCTGGTAGTAGGCAGATTCAAGGTATTCAGGATTTCAGTAATACTTGGGTCACACGGCCACTTACGGTAGTCGCGGATGCCGATACCTAGTACCCACTCTCATGATTTGCGCCATGATTTGCCTTTCATAGCTGACTGAATTTTTTTTAACCATTCAAAAATTTTCTACGATGAATACTTATTGCCACGACTGATCTGATAATATCACTACGATTACTCCATGATCAAGACTGCCGCTTAAACATGGCGCAAATCGTGACAGGGGGAACTAGGTATTAGCATCTGCAGCTACAATAAGTGGCCGTGAGACCTAAGCATTAAATTATTGAATTTCATTCTCTGTGGCATGTGTTCTTATGATCATCAGAAGATTGAGTCATTAAATTTTTTTGCAAAGTCTGACTGTGATTTCTGTGTGCTTCAATCATTTAATTTGAAATCAAATGAAGCAGTTGGCATATGGAGTGGTTTGCTATCAATGGTTCATGGATCACTAGTCTACCTAAACTGCCATTTGGCAACTGGAAAATTGTATAGATTTCTCGGCTGGTAAACGGTGAAAATAAAAGTGAGAGCCTTGATTAATGTGCAGAATATAATTGCTGGTTTCAATAAATAATAGAACTCAAATTATCAATGATAGACATTTTTAAAAAAATTTAAAAATTAAATTAAAATTTTAATTAAAAAAATTATCAATGATAGTCATTTTTTAAAAGTTTGTCTTTTTAACTTGAACACTCATCGAGCTCATTTTAGTTAGCTACATATTTGTGCCTCTCCAAACAATTTGTTGGAATTAGATTCCCTTTCTGTATTTATTTAGACATATTTTCCTCATATTATTATAGATAAGTGTTATTCTATGAAGACAATCTCTTTCATATGTACATGTATAAAGGAGATAAATCAATCATACACATTTTTTTTATTTTCAACATTAAAGATTTACTCAAGTGAAATTTGTTTGTGGCCATTTCTTCAATCTACTGATATACTTAAATTGTCATAGTGATTCTGAATATTTCTATTTGTAATTCATGTATACATTTTTTCAAAATGTCTTTTTTGATATATTTAGAATCCCTCCGGATGTAAGATGCTGGTCTTCCTCTCAAGTTGTGAATCGGTCGACTTTCATTACACCCTCTTTCAGAGCTGCAAGGGATGTTCCATTCTCAGAGAGGATGGGACAGCATCAAAGAAAGAGGGGATGCCATTATTCAAACTCCATGGCAATATGTCTCAAGAGGTAAAGTTATTACATCATTTGGAAATAAACATTCACATTTCATACCACAGTAGATTATAAATACAGATAATCTCTTTCCCTTTTTTTTGGTTGCCGTGCTGTTTGCTACTTGTATTTGCTTGTATGGATTTTGACTGCATTCATTTGCTAATGTTTGAAAAAATTAATACTACCTAGCTCTTATTGCAGTGTCTGTTTCCATATTGACCTCATATTAGCTTGTTTCATCTCGTTGTGATGCATTTTATTGATTGTATTATTTTTTTTACTTTATGATATATCTAGGTTTGTGTATGTTATATATATTCATGTCGAAGCATAATGTCTGACAGAAAATTTCTGGAAATAATGAAATTTTGATCCTAATTTTCAAGTCATTGATGACATTGTGAATACCAGTAGGCCTATGTATATTTTAGAATGTGTTTATTGTACATATTATTTACAGGAAAGAATTAAGATGTACCATGCATTCAGTGAAGCAAGAAAAGGAGTCCTCCTATGTACAGTAAGTCATGTTTTGTGTTCTTTTGCTTTTTTTTGTTTTTAATGTGTATTTTATTTTTCAATATACGTGAACTTGATTTGCTAAATTTTGTAATATGGTGCGTATTTGTTATGATGTGTAGTATCATTTTTTTTGTAAGAAGTGCAATTCTTTTAAAAAGTTATTACAATTTGTGATAAGTTAGTGCAAAAGAAATTTGTACAGAATATGCGTGAAAAATTCAGCAGGAATCCAATAATTCTATTGTTTTGATATTATAACAGAATAACATACATGTAGAAATAATCTATTTTGAGGTGCACTTTTATTACTTTGGCAAGTTGCAAAGTTGGACATAGAGACTTTGAAGCGTACAATGGGCATTCATTACCATGTTACCATAAGCAGGGGCTGCGGAATGGGTTTTGAAAGTTGGGGAGGGGGGGGGGGCTTAACCGAAAATGTGGGAGGGGGATGCTGACCATGCCAAAATCACAATCAGGTGGTAATTCTTCTCTTTGGTGACGCTTTTGGGAAAATGTTTGGGGGGACCCCTGCAGCCCCCCACCCCCCCCCCCCCCTCCGATAACTTGCCCCCTGATGGGTACTGTAATTTGTCTTGCCATGTCTGAACCCTGTGAAAACTGTTACTGGGCTTTGTCTCATCAATAGATAATGAATGAAGTGGAATTTTACCAAGTGGCATAATTAATGTCACCTCTTGCACATCTTGCCTTTTTTTTACAGGATGTTGCTGCTAGGGGATTAGATTTACCGAAGGTCAAGTGGATCGTACAGGTGAGTATTGAAGAGAAATGGGAGATGTATTTTCCCCTTCCGACCATAATTCCCACCTCTCTTAGGACCATGTTTGCCTATGGACACCATATTTCCCTTTTTGGAACATACATGTATTTCTCCTCTTGAACCATACATGTACATGTATTTCTCCAGTTGTGCCATACTTCCTCTTTGGGACTTTGGGATCAAATTTCTCCCCTTAGGACCACAGTTTCCTTGGGACAATATTTCTCCCTTGGAACCATGCTTTCCCCTTTGGACTATTATTTCGGTTGATTAAACTCAGTCTCGACTGAAATAGTGGAGAAGACGAAGAGGAAGAATCAGGATGGTATGTTATGTACTTCCTATACATGTAGTTCATGTTGGAAAATTACAGTGTTAATCACGATAAACTTACCTACACATTTCTGTTTCAAACCGCTTTTGATCTCAAGAAGTCATTCCTGCTTGATCAAGAATGATGTCTGTTTTTGCCTGCAGTCTGCTTTCCTTAGTAGTCAGGTAGACAGACCATCTCCTTCCCCCCCCACCACCCCCTATGAAAATAGCCTAGCACCACCCATGAAGGCGAATTCTGCAATTCTTCTGAAGTCGACAAGAACATACTTGTGGAAATGTCGAGTTTGGGTGGTCCTTTTCAGGATCAACATAATAATAATAATAATAATAATAATAATATAGGATATTTATATTGCGCACATTTCCACCTTGTTAGGTGCTCAAGGCGCTCCTATATTACCCGGCTAAGCTAGGCGTTCATAGCGCACACAGCTTCTTAAGGAATTACTTCCTACCGGTACCCATTTACCTCACCTGGGTCGAGTGCAGCACATCGTGGATCAGTTTCTTGCTGAATGAAATTACGCCATGGCTGGGATTCGAACCCACGACCCTCTGTTTCAAAGTCCGAAGACTAATCCACTGGGCCACAACGCTCCAACATGCTTATATAGCGCATATAATAATAATACCAACATGCTTATGTAACGCATATCACTGCCAAATATGTCCCTATGCGCTTAATTGGATATTATTACCCTGGCTTTAGCCTCGCAGCCTTTTACAGCACGATAGCATTTCAAGGAATAAATTCCAGCCATGTACCCATTTATCTCACCTTGGTCGAGTGCAGCACAATGTGGATAAATTTCTTGCTGAAGGAAATTACGCCATGGCTGGGATTCGAACCCACGACCCTCTGTTTCGAAGTCCAAAGACTAATCCACTGGGCCACAACATATACCCACGAAAGAATACATGGTGTACCGTGAAACCCACTACATACTGCAATCCTACTTATACCACTGATACATGTATCTTCTGATTTTAGTATAACATACCGGGGTCAGCAGCTGACTATGTTCATCGTGTCGGAAGGACGGCTAGGATCGGCAAAGAAGGACAGGCCCTTCTATTCCTAGCTCCATCGGAAGTTGATTATATCAGAATACTAGAAGAACAACATATCAGGTAATAGTTTTAGAAAAAGTATTCTTGAATCCATCCGGGTGACTCCTTTAGTTCATCTTTCCTTGCTAGTTGATACATGTAATATGAAATATTCAAATTTTCTCCTCGTCGTCAAGTGAAATAAGTTTTATTCCTTCCTTAACATGATGTGTAATTATCATTGTTTGAACATTTTTTGTTCCTACAATGAGGGTGCATATTTTCAAATTTGAGAAAATTGAAATATTGTATAATTCAAACAATATAAAACAAAAGAAATAGTGAGTGACATCAGTGACTCTTTCATTTGCATATCACTGAGTTGTGCATATAACTGTTCTGTGAAAAATAAGTGAAAATTTAAAATTTCATAACTTTCTTATTTTACATACGATTTTGATGAAATTTTCAGTGTTATGCTTCTTTTATTTTTCTCTTTTTCTACAAATCAACATTTTTCTGGAGTGGACTTGACCTTTAAGCAGTTGTCATTGAAAATTACAGACTACATGTATTTGCTTCATGAGGTGCTCCCCTGGCTACACCATTTTATAAGAACAATCTTTTTATCCACCACATTCCACAAAAACACACACAAAAACTATAGTACATGATGTATGGGGAGCTGCTCACATACATGTATGACATTAAAAAAAAGTTTAACAATCCATAGCTCTCTTATTCCTGTGGTAACTGTTGAATAAAACATAAAATATCAGATAAACTATTAAACAATTCCTTTCACAAAATACTTGCTGTGTGATCCCCCCTTGCATAACGTAACCTTAATATGGTTTCTGTTTCAATCTTAGAATCAACGAACTGCCTCTGGATGATATCCTATCCAGCCTGATGACCTCTGAAGCTCAGGACTTCATCCACGGTCAGTTCAAGGGTCAGATGCAACGCTCTGTTGAGGAAGCAGCGACCAACCTGCAGCTCAGATATGAGAATCATGTCCTGAGTAGTACAGCTCACACACAGCAAGCGAGGAAAGGTAAGTTTGTGGGAGTAGAAGCCCGCCCTCACAGGATGGGGACGGGCGAGGGATAGCAAGTGGATATCTTGTTTTGCTATGAAATTTAGAGCCTGTCTACAGCTTTGGTGAAGGTATAGTAATGTGGATTATATCAACCCTATCTAGGCCGGGGGGGTGGCCTCGGAGGCCCCCCCTCAACGAATCGCGCGATATTTTCGCCTTGCGAAATTTTTTGACCACGCCGCTCGCTGACTTTTTACTTTCAAGTCTTGCACAACTTTTGAGACCAATTTTGCGTCACCCGGGTACGTGGTTCTGAAATTACGCAACATTATGTAAGTGCATGTCAGACCGAAAATTGCTCAAAAACGTGATTTTGTGTACAAAGTCAATGCAAATTGTGTTTTCAACCAAAATTCATAATGTATGATTATTTTTAGTTTTGCTAGTCTAAATGTATTCATTTTATGCTTTTTATGATCACAGAAGAGTCCCCAACAAATTTCATTGAAAAAACAATGAAAAACAAAAGGTCAAAAAACAAAGAAATACATAAGAAATTGCAAAAAACAATATAATACATAAGAAAATGATTTGATATCACAATTTTTTTCATGTACACTTGCTAAGGACACCACAAAGTGTTTCTATACCAAAAATTAGTACATTTGGAGCTCTATTTAGGGAGTTATAGGAAAAAGTATGATTTCGCATACTAATTACGCATAAATTAGCATAATCACTTAATAGCGATTCGCATGAAATAAATTACTATACAATCTTGTAGATTATGTCCCAGGCAAGCCGCGTGCCAATTTTCGGCTTAGATCTTAGGGGGGGGCCTCCCAGGCCCCCCCCCCCCAGCCATAGGAACTCCCAAAATACCCCGGCCTAGATAGGGTTAAGAGCATCATCTAACATTCTGATCTTATAAATGTATGGGGACCGTAAAGTATTTGTTTCATCTATTGATTTTGTGTGAAAATTTGAATTCTACTTTTTAGGATATTGATAAAGAATAAGAATACATTTATTTGGTGCATATACATGTGTAGCGCAGTCAATTACAATTGCTCTATGCGCTCTATATTGAGTGCCTTCTCACAGTAATGTTTTCACTTCTATTCTGAGAAGGCCCTTTGAGCTCTTATTATTGTACACACCGAGGGATTACATATGAGAAAGGTGCAAACAGAGATCATATCCTGAAATGTTCATCCCATTTATTTTTGAGAAGGTGTTTTACACTAGAAAGAGATAAGAAATCATTTGCAGTTATATTCATTGATTAATTATAATTACAAATTCACAATAATGATAATAAAATGTATACAATATTATTGTTCAAATTACAAATGTGACATTTGCATATTAGTAACAATAGATAAAGTCATATCAATAAGCAGAAATGATTTGAATGTAAGGGCCAGCTATCATAAGCATAAAGCTTCAATGAATACCAGTTCTGGTCTTGAGCTGACCAAAATATATGTTCATGTTTACTTCATCAAAAGATAAATGAAAATAAATGATGTTCTTGTTCATGTCTACAGCATTCCACTCTTTCATCCGTGCATACGCCACATATCCATCATCCCTCAAACACATCCTTCATATCAAGAAACTTCATCTAGGTCATGCTGCCAAGAGCTTTGGACTACGTGAAGCGCCCTCTAACATCAATGAGAGGATAGGCAATAGCAATGCAAGGGGCACCAAGAGAAAACAGTAAGTGTACATTGCTTTGTTTCATTGTCAGGGCTGCCAAGTAGCACTGATATTTCGGTATCAAGTACTGAAAAATGAGATGAATATTGAAGGGTATATGCAATATACTGATTTCTAAAGTTTCAATTTTATGTGATGTGCTTATGGTATTTCTTTAAAATACTGACTTTCTCACCAAAATATTGGTTTTCAGCTTTAAAAATGCTAAAACATTCTTGTTCGGTTTGGCAGCTCTACATTTTTTTCTTGGGCTTTCACAAAGCTGTGAAACTAGAATTTTACTGATTTTTTTTCTGTTTGAAATTAATATTGGTGTACGTACATTATTGGTAACTTTCATCAATTTTTTTCTTGTGTAATTCTGAAATTTGACATTTTTTTATTGAAGTACTGATGATAAGGCCTGAAATAATGTTTGTTTGCCTTAACAGCGATGAAAAAAAATAGGTAGGTTGGCTGTTATTTACCCTTCCTATATAATGGATGATTCACCAATGAAAAACAAAAAGTAAGCAAAACAATGAAATTATGGAGGGTTGGCATCTTTCTTTTCGGGGTGGGGGGACAAATTTAAATGAAAAAAAAATTGGCATGTCTGATAAAGGCCAGTTGGGTTACAGCAAACAAACATTTTTCGGGGGCATAAAGTGGAAAAAAGGTGCAAGAGGTGGACAGGGAGATGGGAGAGGAAGAGGAGGATGGGAGAGGAGGAGGAGGAAGAAAAAGCAGAATGGGAGGAAATGGAGGAAGAAAAGAAGGGAGATGCAGACCTGCCAACCAGTACGTTTTTGGCGTAATTAGTACGTTTTTGCAACCAAAATATGGCAGTACATGTAAGTTTTTTCTTTTAAAAATGTTTTTGTATTTTTTTAAATGGTAATTTATTGAGAAAAATCATCTCTATATGTCTCTATTTCATAAAACTTACAACAAATATGGTTATTAGATCAATGTAATTTCGGGTAACTTTTTTTTCAATCATTTTGTTAAAAACCAGGGTGAGATATACACTTGTTTCAATGTTCTTTTTTGATCTGCAAGAGCTGTGCGCATTTTAGCTTGCATGCAGCTTGAGCGCCTCGATGAGCGAGTGCGCCACACATTTTATTATGAAATACACTTTGGGGGGGAATACAGTTTTTTGTATCACAGAAAACAATTTTTCATTCCCAGAGGTTGGCAGGTCTGGAGATGCACTGTACATATATAGCAGAAGGAGAAGAAGATGGGGAGAGGCGGGAAAGAAGAAGGTTAGAAGAGGGGGAGAGTGAAGAAAGAAAATAGGAGGAGACAACAGAGAAGAAATACAGAGTAGATGGAAAGAAAGAAAGAAGGGAATGATAAAGAGAAGAAGAAACAAGAAGGAGGAGGAAGACAAAAAGAAAGAGAATGAGAAGTGGAGGAAAGGGAGGTAGAAAAGGAGGAATAGAGGGAAAAGGGATGAGGAGAAAAAAAGAGGAGGAGGTGGGAAAGAGTTGAGTTTTGAAAAATACAACTCAAATGAAATCTTTGTCATAACCTCCACATTCACAAATAACAGCCAGGTTTTGCATCCTTCAAAATACTTATTCCGGACTTTTCTTATTTTAATACGGAGACACTCTCTACAACGCACCAATTCCTTTGAAAAATATACTTTTAGCATGTTGCTTTTCTCCTTTATGCTTTGTGCACTGTGTTACTACAATGCTCATGATTGGATACATTCATAATTTCCTGATGAAACACTATTGAGTTGAAAATCTGTTTTATTTTTGTCTCATATACAGTTGTTTTTGTTTATTTCTTCTTTTATTATTTCATTTGAAACTGATGCAGGACCGCCATTATTATTCAGTGTTCAGCCATCAATTCGTTTCCATTTTGTATTATTTTCCAAAATTATATGTAGAAAACTATGATATCAAGTGTTTTCTGCTTTTAACAGTACCCAGACAGTAAGTCATATTTTCACTGCTTGTGAATAAAAACCCAGGTATTTAACTCGGTACTTTCAATTTCACAAATTGAGCCCAGTGCCAAAGATAATTTGAACCAGGATTTATATAGAAACCCGTCTTTAAAGGGGAAGTTCATTCTGACAAAAAGTTTATTGTAAAAATAGCAGAAAAAATAATTAAAAATATTGCCGAAGGTTTGAGAAAAATTCATCAAATAATTAAAAAGTTATTAGAATTTCAATTATTTGATTTGTGACGTCATATGCGAGCAGCATTCCTACATAGCGAATGGTAAAAAAACAATAAAATGCCATTTTCTCAGAAAATTGAAAATAGTTTTCACTGTACCTTTTGTATATCAATAGACAAATCATTTCACATCCGATCATGAAAAGAAAACAAAATTAAGTCATCAGGAACCATACAAAATTTGAAATTCATACATTTTATATTACATAACACATGAGGCAGCTGCTCGTTTATGACGTCACAAATCCAAAACTTTGAACTCTAATAACTTTCTTACACTTTAACGGATTTTCCTCAAACCTTCACCAATATTTTTTACTATTTTTTCTGCTATTTTTACAAAAAAGTTTTCTTCAGGGTGAACTTCCCCTTTAACTTCAATGTTCGATGGGTAAACATGATATCATGTGAACATTGGAGATTCATTGTTTAAGTTAAATCAAAAGTCTATTCTCGAATTGAGGATTCAACTTAATATTGAATCACAAACTTTTCAAATAATAATGACTAAAAAAAAGCCGTGAAGCATTGATATGAATGATTCCATTATCCTTGGAATTCATCACATGCAGTTTGTACATGCGAAGTATGTGTGCTGAAAATTTGATGTGATTTATATAATAGGTCTCTTTCCCCTGATAGCGGTTGCTGATTTTAATCACTTTAGCATCAAGAGGCCATACTGAAATCTGCATACAAAATGCAAGGACACATTACAGGGAAATTCTTACTTCTCATATTTCATTAGCATTCTGGTTTAGAAAAGCTTTCAAACTATGTTCTGCACTGTCCTACATGTATGTAAAAATCTGTAGACACAAAGGAAATTTTTGTGTATCGGTCATTAAAAAATTGCGGAGCAAATTGTGATACATTAATTTGATGTATTATATGAATTAAAGTTAAAAGTGTACTTCATGGCTTAAAAATATCATTCAATATTTCAATGGCTCTTTGATAAAGTAAGACATTTAATCAACTGATGGTGATGCATTAATGATTATAACTGAAAATTGATCTGAGTGAGTTGAATTGGCAATTCAAATTCACAATTAAAAATTGTTTAACTGAATCTTTTCTAGTAAAAAGATGAAAATAGCCATGTACAGGTATTTAAATTTTGTGTTCCCCTTTTGTCGAGCAAGTATATACTGTACACTGTATGTTTGCAAGTCAGAATCTGATGAATGGGATGAGCTGTATTAACCCGTTGAATACTGAATTACTGAAATACTGAAAACTTCAGTGTTGCTCTTGACTGCCCATTGATGAAATGCTCCCCAGGGAGTGGAAATGTGTAATATGTATACACTGTACGCATGCAAGTCAGAATCTGATAATCTTGATAAGCTGTATTAACCCGTTGAATATGGAATTACTGAAATACTAAAAACTTTAGTGCTGCTCCCGACTTCTCTTTGCTGGAGTACTCCCCAGGGAGTGGAAATGTGTACTGTGTATACACTGTATGCATGCAAGTCAGAAGGAGTGTTCCATGAAAGGACTTGTCGGATTTTTCATCCAACAATTCTTGTTTTATTTGACGGTTACCTTAGGAACTGAGTGACTTAGCCAATTAAAATCGAGGAAAGTTGTCAAATTCGACAGCTTATCAAATGAAAAATGTTGATGAAACACTTTCAGAGATGAACCATATTGTGCTTTCCGAGAGACATTGTGATAAGCACTAAAGAGTGGAATACGAAAATTATAACTGTCTGTACTCTTCCATATTTGCCACCTTTTCAAACCAGGAAACTCATTATTTTCCCAGAATTTTACAAAACTAATGAAAAGTTTAAGAGGTTATGTATACTGTAGCTGATTGTTTGAGTAAGGGTTTTTACTTTAGAGCATGCATGTCCTTTCATCTCGCGCATGCAAAGTGCTTCATTATTAAAAGCATCAATTAGTTAAGTGAAACTGTATGGGTTTATAAATAACCACTGATTTTATTGTTCACTTTGGGATCATAAATATCAGAGGTAATTCCTCTAATCATTAAGGTCCTGATCATCGCTGCATTAACGCTTTTTATTTATTTACGAGGAGTGAAAGTAGGTTGACAGATTGATATATTCAGAGGGTAGTATGTTTACCTGTACATCTATGTTATATACAATCTTTCTGAGAAATATATACATATTAAACACATGCCCTTTTTTCTCTCTGGCAGGTTAAACATTAAAGATTTTATTACAAAATCAAGCAATGATGGCATTTTGTTGTTAAAAATTGGTTGTTTACTGCACAGAGTAAATCTTGAGTTCCCAATTTTTTTTATTAGGTAGGTTGTTACGAGTATTGGCTGTGCATCCCCACTCAAGGCTTCAGGATATATCATTATGTCTTTTTCCCACATTAGATTACAAATCTTTTCTCAGGCTTGTACAATCTTGTTCCCTGTACTATCTTCCTTTCAAAACAATAAAGGTTGAATCCCCCTTTAAAAAATAAGATTTTGAATGGAGTAGAATAAAGTATAAGGTAAGAAAATAAATGAACAAATTTGTATAATGCTAAAGGTCAAATCCACCCCAGAAAATTGTTGATTGGACATGACAGAGAAAAACCGAACAAGCATATCGCTGAAAATTTCATCAAAATCGCATGTAAAATAAGAAAGTTTGACACAGTATGGTGCGCTTATGTTTCACAAAACATATTAAAGCACAATTCAGTGATATGCAAATGAGAGTCGATGATGTCCCTTGCTCACTTTTTCTGTTGTTTTTTATTTTTTGAATTATACAATATTTCAGTTTGTACAGATTTGACAACAAGAACCAACCTGACTTAATCATTAATTGTTAAAATGATGCTCATTCTACATGTTCAGGGAGGAATGAATTTTTTTTCACATAACAATGAGGATAATATTAGAATTTTTCATATTTCATAATACAAAAGAAATAGTGAGTGGATGACGTCATCATTCTCCTCATTTGCATACCGACCAGGATGTGCATAAAACTGTTTTGTGAAATTAAGCGAAATTTTCAGTGTTATGTTTGTTGGTTTTTTTATTCAAATCAACTTTTTATTGGGGTGGACTTGTCCTTTAAGAAACTTTTTGAATGACCAGAAAAATGTATAAATTTCAATTTATCTAATAAATCTAATGAAATCGAATTTTCTGTGATTTCTCTCTTACCTGCTACGTTAGTAGAGTGTTATTGTTGATGAAAATGATATTAGATCATATACAAATCGAGATACATGTTGCTTGTATGATCTGATAATTTCTTGAGAAAAAATTAGTACTTTTGTCTTGCCAGTGTTCCTCCTCTCTTTATTTCCAATCAAATGTTTATTCAGGAGTTTAAAAGGGGGATGGGGTCGGAGGGCGAAGGAGGCCTTATTAGATAAGACTGAAGATCTTTTTTTTTTCAAACTTAAAAAGACAAAAAAGAATGAAGACAGGGGAGAGAATAGGACAAGATATGCATGTAGGGGAGGTGTGCAAACTCGAGGGTTATAATGAATCCAAGGTCATTTTAGGCCATCAATGGCCTTGGCCATGGATGTGCTGTTGATTGGCCTTGATGCCCTTAGAGATTTGTTGTCCTTTTTTTATTTGCCCAGTTTTTGGTGTAATGCAAAAATGTGCCCTTTAGTGAAAAAAAAATGACTTAAAATATCAAAGGCCTACAAGCCTCCCTGTTGATCTTGTTTGAATGCCACCTCAGATATGTGTGCTAAAGTTATCAATTTTGTATAGGATACTTTCTGAGGTTTAGGAGTACTTTCGGGTTTAAGTATGCAAATTAGTATAATATATTGTGTTTAAAAATAGATTGGAAATGAAGCAATTTTTAGGTTAAGGCACTATCCTATCATGTGGTAGTATTATTTCGTGTGTTATACGTGACAGATAAAAATCACTCAATCAATCCATCATTATCTCCTTGCATCGATGATAGGGCATTTTAGTAGCACTGCTCCAAGGTGATTTGTTCTGTGGTGAACTAAAGAGAGGACCCCCCCCTCTCATGAACTTTTCATCTTTGTTAAACAAGACACTGTCCATGGAATGCTTTTTGCCATTATTGCTTTTAATTATTCCTCCAATAAGAGATATAAGGACCACAGACACTCAAGCTAATAGAATAGTTTATTGTTGATCTCGATCCTTGGCTGTTTTGTTCCCTACTCCAAACATCCTCATCAACTAATATCATCAATAATTTTCCAACAATTTCTTAATGGTTATTGTTTTGAATGTCCTTCTGCGTGGAGCTGCTTTTAATTGAGCCTGGCAGATTACAAACAATTAACTCTACAAACGCCAAATCAAAGACGGGACAGATTAATGAAAATCGGAGTGAGGATAATTGAAATTATTCGATACGATTGATTGAGCATTGTCGTATCGGCCTTGTCGAGGATTCTTGAAAGTGTGTTTGCTGGTGATAGATTACCACCTATTAAAATTGAACGGGATTTGTCGATGAGAGTCCGCGATGCGAGCGGCTGAGTCTTAAAAGATGCATAGGCAAGGCATTCAGGGTCAATCCACTTCAAAAGCAATTCATTTGATTTGGAAACGATGTGGGGATCGCTTTTGAGGGACAAGTTGTGATTGGTTTTAACAAGTAATATGCTAATGGCCCATCCTTTACAGGTTCTTTTATGAACAGTATCATTTGTTCACGGGCCCGTATCACAAAGCTTAGCAATGATCATAGAACGTGTTTCTACAATTGATTCCATTGACTACAATGTACAATCAATCGTGAAAGTCAAGCGTACGATTGATCGCTAACCTTTGTGTTGCGGGAGCTTGGTGATGTAAGTGGGTGCCGTTGAGGAGTGTGTGTTATTCTATGATGTTGAACGAGAGAATGGCCAAAAAACATTTACAGATTGGTGTTCTATTGTTGGTGCTCAGTGGCCATTGTTTAACGTTGAATAGTGGTCTCCCATGCGCAGCGCACCCACATTTGTGGTGCAGGCAAGGGTATAGGACTGGCGCTCGTGCGGAAACCGCCACCGACGTCCCTAAATTGTCCGTACCAATAACAGTAATAGCTTTGGATATAAATGGTTTGTTTATGAAGGTAAAGGAGAAAAGGAAAGTAGAGGATTAGTATAATTAAGGAATTAATATATTCATGGACATGTTCATGGCTTTTTTTGTCTCCATTATTCTTTTTTTTAGAGTTGATGGTAGATTGATGGATTTTTTTTTCCGAAGTGTTTCAGAAAGTGCAATTGAGAATTGAGATCCCAGTAAAGCTTTGTTTTGGGAGCGTATCTGATCCTAAAAATGTTTGCCATTATCAAAGGTGAAATCTTGATTTAGGTAGGTCGTAGATTGCTTCATGTAGTTCCGTAATTATTTGAAATAAACAATGTTTCTTGCAAAGCTGAACCGACTGACATTTAATACTATGTCATGCAGGCTATACAATTTAGATAGTGTGTACATTGTAACTGTGGTTGAGATTAAATATCTTGTTAAACAACATTATAGCTAAGGAGTTGTACAGAGAAACTTTGCACTTAAAGAAAAGGCAACTGATGGATGGGATCATTATTATACACAATGATTGGTAAATTGCAGATTGGTCAAGCTGCCAACTCGTCCACTCATTACATGTTCTATGTTCATTTAGTCTAATGTCATTCCATCCATCAATATTTCATCCAACAACCATTAGGTCCAATAATCACTTTGTGTAATCACAAGTTCATCTATGACCATTTTGTCTCATAACCAGTTGGTCTTATACCCATTTTCTATTCATTCACTTCGCCCAATTAGCTCTTAGTCCCAATTAGACCAAATGGTGTATGGAATAATTGGCTATTGGACCAACTGGTTACTAAACGAAATAGTGAAGAAAAGGGCAATTAGACCTAGTGGCTAGTAGATGTACTGATGGTAGACCAAATGATTGTAGACGAGTTGGTCATTGGACCAAACGGCATTAGACCTATTGAAAATAAACCGATTGATCCAAGTATTGTAAAGGGGGAAAGGGGAAGAATTGTGGAGTGGGGAGGAGGGTTGCATAGAGAGACAAGGCATACGTACAGACAGGGGGGAGACAGAATAAGCATTTGAGAAAGGAAGAAAGTTTACAAAGATTGTGACACTCATGAACATCTTCTTATACATGTATGTTGAAATTAGGGCCTTGCAGTAGGCTATATATATATATATATATATATATATTCTCAGAATTATTATGCAATGAAATGAATGATCTCCAGAGAAACAGGAAGAGGCAGAGAATTTAGGGGATAATGTAAAATGTTAAAGAGAAACGAAGGCCTGAAATATGGAAATATACACTTTAAAATGGCAAAGAAAACATGACACAGGAATATAATCCATCTCAATACACTTGTGTAACCATCTGCTAATTTGCTTCATCATCCTTATGAAGTGGTTTTCAAGGGGGAATTAGCAGCGACGATGAACGGCACTTAGCCAAAAAGAAAGGAAGAAAGAAATAAGTAAGACTATATTTTTTTAAAGGGGAAGTTTACCCTGAAGAAAAGTTTGTTGTAAAAATAGCAGAAAAAAAATAATTAAAAAAATGTTGCTGAAGGTTTGAGGAAAATCCATTAAAGATTAAGAAGGTTATTAGAATTCAAAGTTTTGGATTTGTTACATCATAAACGAGCAGATGCCCCATATGTTATGTGATATAAAATGCATGAATTTCAAATTTTGTATGGTTCCAGATGACTTAATTTTGTTTCTATTCATGATCGGGTGTGAAATGATTTGTATATTAATATATGAAAGGTACAGTGAAAGCCATTTTCAGTTTTCTGAGAAAATGAGATTTCATTAATTTTTTACCATTCGCTATGTAGGAATGCTGCTCGAATATGACGTCACAAATCAAATGATTAAAATTCTAATAACTTTTGATTCTTTGATGAATTTTTCTCAAACCTTTGGCAATATTTTTTAATATTTTTTCTGCTATTTTAACAACAAACTTTTTGTCAGGGTGAACTTCCCCTTTAATCAATGAAGTGTGGATTCACCTGAGGATTTAAGTTGCAAATTGAATGGGATGTTTGGGGGAATGGAGACGCTCTGAAGAGGATGATGTTCATAATTTAGGTTGGGAGAAGAGAATGGATGCATTGGATAGTTCCCAGTTGCCCGGGGCAAGTTGAAACAAACCCGGAACAATGGAAGCTTCTTCATTCCTCTACCAAGGTGTAAAGTAAGAACTTACCCACAATAATATTTGTGATTACCATCATTCCTCTGGGGAAAAGGCTGGAGAGTCCCCCCCCCCCCCACCTTCCTTAGATTGCAATGTTAGGAAGAGTTTTTATTGATTAAGTTTTCAAATATGGAAGGCCAATGGCACCAAAATTATGAACAAGTTTACAACTACACTGCTCATTGGTTAAAAAACTTTCAGTGTATCTTGTCTTGTGCTTTTGTACATCTGCCAGATAATGTCAACTTTCATTTCATTTATTTCACATTAAAAACCAATACACAAAATTACAAAAAGGAAAAGAAAATTACTCCATGTATATATGAAAGAGAGAGAAAAAAACACATACAAAAAAAACTTTCATTTCAAGAAACATGGTGGGGGGGGGGGGTAATTCATGAAAGGACTCAATTTTTGGATGCTATGAAAAAGTCTGCTTCATCTGGCACTTACCATAGTAATAGTCTTTATCAGCCAGCGTGGGAGATACATGAGGCCAACAGGTGATTTTGCTCTCATGACAATCCAAATAGCCCCTAAAATTCCCCCAAAATGCCTGCTTTTGGGCGACTTTCCTTTCTAGAGTCGTCCGAAGATCTGACACAAACAGCATTCAAGATTGTTGAGAAAATCAATATTATGGCAATGGCAGAATAATGATATTTGCTTTGCAGCATTATTGCCTGTTACCCCTAAAAAAGTGGCCGTTATTTTAAAGAAATAGCACCAAAAATTCCACAATCGCCCAAATCAAGTGTAGAAAAAAAATAGCTCCTTAAGTAAAAACAAAATTATTTCCTACTCCGTTGTCAGCCTATCAGAATCAGAGAAAGTTGTTAACTTGTCAGGCCACAAATGTCATTAAAACACTTTCCTGGGCCCTGTCTTACAAAGAGTTACGGTCAATCCAATCAATCGTAACTCTACGGAAATCCACCAGTGTCATAATCATTTAGACAGGAAATGTTCAAAATGTCCTTTGTAAAGAAAGGAGAACACACCAAATAGTCAAGAATCAGTAAATTTATGGATATACATTCATATCTTGATAAAATTATGAACAAACATGCTATTTTACATGCTGACATTGCTGGCTTTCCATAGTTGCGATTGATTGGATCAGTCACAACTCTTTGTAAGACGGGCCCCTGATCTTGAACTCTTAAGGCAAGCCTAATGTGAGCCTGGAACACATGACTATGGCAAGTCTAATTAGGGCTTCAATCACAAAACTATAGCAAGCCTAATGCGATTCCTAAACTCTGATTTTCAACATCTTGATATGTTACTCCTTTTTGGGGGGCTGTGATGTTACAACAGAACAAACAAACAAAATTGATAATGTGGATAGAGAGATAGAGAAAGCCTTCTCCAAAGGGGATTATAATTGCATTGAATACAACTGTCAAAAGAATCAACAACCAATTTTCTTTTTCACAGCTTTCCTCTCAGATTTACTTGCGATTGCTGCTTAATGTAAGTTAAGATAAAAATTACTTCAGAAGAAGTGTACAATTACAAGCCATTCCTAATTGTGTTAGTGCCTTTGAGAGATTCTCGGGAGGCTTATATTTGTCGCGATATGTTTTTGATGTTGTCAATTTGTGCGTTCAGTAATGGCTTTGAATGTAATTACTCTACCATTTTACTTTGTTAATTTGCTCTGATGGTGGATAAATCTCCCACAGGTTTTTTGCATTGGTGGGGAGGGGGATAATGCATATTGGGAAATTTCTTTTGGGGAAGGATGATAGCCTGTATCGATACAAAAGAAAATGATTTTCACTCTAGCAAATTGTATAGGGAAAGGCAATTTTGTTGTTTACTGGAGGCTTAAATTCAACTTTGTTCAGACAGGATAATGCAATTTTTATTAATTGACCAAATTTGATACTAAAGTAACAACTCTCTTTGCGATGCCTCATATCATTAAGGAACAACACTAATACATGGTATCGTTGCCAAATTATAGTACTTTGTTTGATATCTTCAAAACCATTCTTGCTTCAATATAAAAATTGTTTCCTTTTATATTTTTGTTTGTTTATTTGTTTGTATTTGTTGAAGTGCATTGAAATCAGGAATTTAACTCCCTCCATCTCTCCCTCTCTCTATTTCTCTCAACCCCCCCCCCCCCCCTTCCCAGAAAGCAAAACTATAATTTTATCACTCAGGTTGTAACTCTATCTCAAAATTAGACAAATTTGAGGTCCACTTTACAAGGCTGTTATTGGCAGTTGTGTCAAAAATAAATCATATTGTCTGAAAATAGTCTCCGGATTCCAGTAGAGAACTTGATCTTTCTATAATTCTATATTAATATAAATCTATATTATTTTCATTGTTTTATACTCATTTCATTTATGATTTTTTCTTTTTGTTTTATTTATTTTCATTCACTGTGTTTATTTCTGTATTTGTTATGTAAATCATGTATGTACACTTTGACAGGGCTCCCTTGTAAAGCAGACCTTTTGGCTTGAATGAGACTACCCTGTCTTTTAAAGAAAACGTGAATAAATAAATATGTAAAGATTGTTGCCTCTATATGTTGTACATGAGATATAGCAAGTTTTATAAAATGGTTGGATGGCTCCTAATCAAATGTGTGATTAGCTGAAATCTATCTTGTGGACAGTTTTTAGTTGACAGGAAAATAAGCTTATGACTATTTAAATGACTAGTGCTAGATCCTTAGATTTGACCATTCATGGTTTTGAGATGAGGATGCGCTATTAATTAAGATCTTCAAAACTATCTTCTAAAAACATGTAATACACATTTTTCGCTCTGGCATTAGAATAATTGATAAAACAATTTGAATTGAAATCTTTTCAGATTAAACCTTAAATCCCCGAGGATTCAAAATAAATCTAATTTTCGGCTGGTTGTCATTCACAGCCATTCTGGATTTATTTTAAAGAGAAATGCCAGTAGTTGCAGTAAACACTGATTTCACGAGAAAGACTGTAAAACCAGGCTTAATTGTCAGAATATCATCGAGGATCTAGATCTGGTACAGTTACATAAACAAAACTTTGTGAAATCTTGAAATCTACGCTGAAAAACGTTCACACTTGAGATCACCAACACAGATACATGTAGGCACACGTGGGACAGTGTATTATTATTGCTGGAATAAAGACCCGACGGAAGTGACCGAATCCGCGCTTATTTTGCTTTTTTCTCAGCAGTTACACAATTTCTCCCAGAATCCTTTGGCACATATTTTTTATTCATACAAACAGACACTTGGGTGGTCATTATATTAGATTCTGTAAAAAGTCATTTTGAGATTGTTACCAAAACTGGAACTTATCTTTAAATCCTAGAAATTTAGAATGTACCTTTAAAAACTATTTTCATTTTTCATCTACATGACAATTATTTCCCCAAGAGCAAGCCATTAGCCGGTACATAATGATAGCTCTACCTTGAATAAAACCATCAGAATACTGAATGGTAAATAAAAGTTTAATCCAAAAGGCAATTTTCCATGTGCGTTCATTCGTTAAGCATGTTGAAAGCAGCAATGAATATATCCATCTAAATAAACTTTATAACACGAAAGGATTGGGGTTTTTCTCTCTCTTTTTTGCAGTCACACTCGACCACATACACGATAGTTTGCGCAAAGAGCAACGGTTTAGAATGTCGTAATTCAATTTGTTAAATGCCTTCTGTTCAATGCTGTGTTTCCCCCTTACAAAAGTATGAAATGAAAGCTGACAAAGTGATACAGCATTTTGATGCATTAGTGAATTTTTAAAGTGATAGGTACTGTATTTCATTTCAATTTTCAAGGCATCGGATAGTTCTTGCTGTTGCATTTTTTGCACTTTCCATTGAATTTGCTTTTCAAATTCTGTTTTGTTTTGTTTTGAGGCTTAAGAAAAATACCCTTTTCGTGTTAACTTCTGGTATCAGTTATACTCTGAAACTTAATTCCTATCCAATTTCACTTGCACTCTCAAATAAGTTTGAACACTTGGTATTACAGAGTAAGATAATGTATTAGATTGTTCTAGTTGTTGTATTGGAAATGAACACTGATATTGCATTTTTTAAAGAATACTTCGAGTTGTTTTTGTGCTTCATTATTTGAAAACTTGTATTCATCAAAAGTTTTACTGTTGAAAACTTAACATCTCACCAGTTGATCAAGCATTTATTGTAGAAGAAGAAAAAAAAGAAGGGAGAAGAATGGAGGAAAGAAGGAGAAGAAGAAGAGGGAAGAAGAGGAGGAGGAGGAGAAGATGGAGGAGGAGGAGAATAAGAAGAAGGAGGAGGGGGGCATAGTTATAAGAAGCAGAGGGAAAAAATACGAGAAGAACCCCCAAATTATGAGATGCAATAGTAATCAATCTACTTTTGTTGTAGGGAAATTGATGTATATACTTTATTGTAATTGGATTGACAAAAAATTTATCATTGTGCTTGGATTTTTAAAGCTGCATTTTGAGTAGGTCAAGAATCACATTGGAGTTCACAATAGGCGGTTTCAAACCGCCTCGATCACAAGAATCCCCGTTAAATTACGAGAACTTTTTTTGGCTAAAAAATACCCATTAATTATTCCTGCATTCACACCGCCCCGCGACGTACCCTTCGGGATAAGTTCCCGAAGTTACGAGCATGCGCAGTATGGTCTGATAAGCAGGCAAGGCGCGAGATTCAAATTCACTAGCCCAGCAGCCACCCACGCCGCCGCGCCCAACGACACGCTGGGCTAAAAGTTCCCGTAATTTGCTTTCACATCGCCAAAATACCTGCGACCTTGGAAAAATCCCCACGAAAGTTCTCGTAATTTCGCCAAGTACCTACTATTTAGCGGGTATTTTCTTTCGGGGAGATTACGCGTAGTTTGCTTTCACATTACCAAAATACCTGGTATTTTCTGATCAGGGTAAATTTCCCGATCAGAGAATACCTGGAACTGGCGAACTTCGAGGCGGTCTGAAACCACCTAATACTGCCCTGGACAGACCTTCTCTTTAGTTACATGGCCCTTTTTGTAATGCAATGAAGAAATCCTCAGGAAATTAGATGGCCAATTCATCCGATTTTTTTTCTTTCATATAAATTTCCTTCCTCCCTTCCATCCTGTGTGTGTAGAGTAATATGTCTCATTTCATTTGATAGTGTGTTTGATTTGATTAAAGTAGATTGAAGTATATGGTACTCTTGTTCACAATACATGTTTGTCATCCGCATTCAACTTGTCAAAACACTCACTTTAATTTGGCATTGAAATCCTGCTTCCCCACACCTTCTTCGTGGCTTGTTTCTCTGTGAGCACTTGTATTTAAGTGCAATATTCATTATCAACGACTTGATTTATTTTTCTTTTCATGTGGTTTCTCTCTTTTCCGCCGTCAACGGCAGTAGCACGCGGGGCAGGAACTAAGTGGCATAATGCGATGATGGTGATAACCAGATAATATCTGCTTTATCATAGCTCAAAGGTATTTCAAGAATTTTCTGACGGAGCGAGAATTGCTCCGTCGGACGAATGTAGCAAATTCAGCGAATTTAGCGGATTTGCGCTCTCGAGGGATGATGCGTTGCTATTTTGTCTCCAATTTTGGGGTAGCAACGGGAATTGCTCCGTGGCGGGGATTTGTGTTTTGTGGGAGCTGTGTGCAGTGTATTTATAAAGTCATTTCTAATCGCGGGGTTTGGCCATTGAATGCTATTCCTGCTGGGTTTCGGTGGAGACGTCGTCGGAGGGGTAGAGCGGCGTTTAAGTTCTGATCCCCATGACAAATGAGAGTTGTTATCATGCCATTAGTCATCTATTCAACACTCCCCGGTGCCCTTATGCCGTGGTATCGTTTGTCGATTAGGAGCCTTTCAACCACCGCTTGCCATAGAGAAACTTACAATCATGCCATTATTCCTTACTCATTACCTCTACTTATTCTTTAATTTATGTTTTCTTATTTATTTCACTCTTTTGTTGCCTGATGCACTTAATTTTCTGTATCTGTAAGTAATTTTTTTCTCACTGCATATCTTTCTGTCTCTCTTCATTTCCCTCTTCTTCTCTCTATATCTCATCCCCTTTCTCTCCATTTCTTTCTCCCTCACTCTCTCTTTCTCATGTTCTTTCTCCCACTGTTTGTCTCTTTTCCCCTTCATTAATTCTTCCCTTTGTAAAGTTCTTACAGGGGCCATGGAAGCAGGGGGGCTGGGTGGGCTTCAGCCCCCCCCCCTGACTTTTTTCCCAAACCGTGTACAAAAACGTAAAAATGACCATAGGATTGTGATTTTTTGCATGGTCTGCCCCCCCCCCCCCCCCACTTCACTTTGAAAATCGTCCTGTGGCCTCTGCTGTATACTGACCATTTTTATTACTACTAATTACTACTAATGAGTTTGAATTATAATTTCTAATCATCTTGTATTTTTTTTTTAAATTCAAAGACCTTTTACATCCAATATCCCATCACTTCACCAACCCCTCCCCACCCCCCTTCATCACCGTGATGCTCTCGCCCCTCTCTCTATCTTTCCTAGTGCTACTACATTGCAAATGTACCTTTTTTTAATTTGTGCTGTTCTCCCTTTTTTTCTCTTTCTCCTTTTCTAGATATCTCACCCATTCCTTTACCTTCTCTCCTTTAATTTCTAGTTTTATTTTTCCCACTTCCACCAGTTACGTGCTTTCCTCACCCTTTGCCGCTGTCTTTCTCCATCTCTCCCCCTTTTCTTTCTTTCTTTCTTTCGTTCTTTCCTTCCTTCTTCCCTTCTTTCTTTCTGTCTGTCTACCTTCTTTCCTTCCTTATTTCTTCATTACCTTACATTTCCTTTCTCATCTCTCTGATATAGTTTCTCTTAGATCAGATTTTTCTCTGCACCCCACCGCATATATCTCTGTCTGTTTGCCTCCCTCCCTCTCTCTCTCTTTTGCTCGCTCACCCTGTATTTCTGTCTACATCAGTCTGCCTGTATGTTTGTCTTTCTATCTTAATCTCTGTGTCTGTCTGTCTTTTCCCCTTTCTACATCTCCCCATCTCTGTCTTCTTTCCCACTCTGTCTCTCAATCTCTCTCTTCCTCTCTCACCCTCCCATCCTCTATTGCCATCAATGTCACTTTCAATGATAACAGATTGCGAGAGATTAGCTCCTGATATTTCCCCCTCTCCTATTGTATCCCCCCACCACGGTGGTTTTTGCGCTGCGTCCAAGCCCCCTTCTTTTGTTTGCGTAACCCACGTACCTACGGACAACCTCGGGCTAGCTTAGGACCACGTCTCAGAGCTCCAACTCCGACAAAGCAAGTCCCTTTTCCGCTACCAAAAATCCAAAGCCAAGTCTCACTTCACTTCTTCAATTGAACTTGGAGGTGTCTCCAATTTGCCAGGGTGCAAGCGAGACCTGACGCAAGAAAGTCGCAAGAACAACACGGGTCTGGTTGGAACAGCTGTGTGCCGTACCCCACACACATGTCACTTTTCTAATTATTCGTCTGTTACCCCCAAACTCCCATAATCCCGCTCCTTTCCAATTGAGAATAGAGGCCTCCAATAGAAAGACCTGTCAAGGACCCGTTTGAAAGATCCACAAACCGGTAAATCATCATCTTCAACAGTGGTTGCAAGTAATTCTTTATTTCTCTGCAAAAGGATGTTTATATTTTCAGTTGTATTATGATAGGATGTATATTTAAAATAATTAAGTCTGACCTTTCACCTTACATTGCTTTGACTCTTCATTGTTTCATTTAGTTTGATACACATCAAAAACTGTGGTGTTAACCGGTGTACATAGAGGACCACACAAGTTATTTTACACCGGTGTTAAATTGGTGGTGTTAGTTTTACACCTATAGGTGTTATTACAACACCTATGGTTCTTACCTTAACACTCTTTGGTGTTAATATGTTCAGTCTCTAGGGTGTTATTTTAACACCTCAAGGTGTGGTCCTCTTTAACACCAATTGGTGTCAGTTTTCACCACAGTTTTTACAGTGTACCATTTCTATATACGGTACATCTGGATTAAACATCTGAACACTTGTGATAATATTTCAATATTTGAAATAATCATTGTTCACTCTTTTACAATTCTCTTTCCACAGTCTCTCTATTCTATTGCTCTTTCTCTCACACTTACTCATATGCTTCTTTTTCTACATGTATCTTGTTCTGCTTCTCTCATTGTCTCTCTTTATCTTGTATTATCTAACACCATTCTTCTTTAAAGGACAAGTCCACCCCAGCAAAAACTTGATTTGAATAAAAAGAGAAAAATTCAACAAGCATAACACTGAAAATTTCATCAAAATCGGATGTAAAATAAGAAAGGAATATGGCATTTTAAAGTTTCGCTTATTTTCAACAAAATAGTTATGTGAACGAGCCAGTTACATCCGAATGAGAGAGTTGATGACATCACTCACTCACTATTTCTTTTGTAATTTATTATATGAAATATGAAATATTTTTATTTTCTCGTCATTGTCATGTGAAATGAAGTTTCTTCCTCACTGAACACATGGAATTCCATTATTTTAACATTTTGTGCTTCAGGCAAGGAGGTCCTAATCTTCAAATTCGTTAAAATTGAAATATTGTATAATTCAAACAATAACAAACAAAAGAAATAGTGAGCGAGTGACATCATCCACTCATTCATTTGGATGTAACTGGCTCGTTCATATAACTATTTTGTTGAAAATAAGCGAAACTTTGAAATGTCATAACTTTCTTATTTTACATCCGATTTTGATGAAATTTTCAGCATTGTGCTTGTCTGATTTTTCTCTATTGATTCAAATCAACATTTTTCTGAGGTGGACTTGACCTTTAAATATTAATACAGTATAAATACTTTGCATATTATTTTCTTTGAGTAAAGTAGAAAATTGACATACGAATGTACTTTTCAAAGTTATTTTGTTGAATGAATGCAAGATCATAAAAAGAGAATTTGACACTTCTGATATTTCTTCATATATGATTTGTGAAAAACTTCCAATACTCCCCAGGGAGTGGAGGATGTGCACAAATTGTGTGCGGGAATGACTGATTGAATCCGATGACCAGGGTAATAATATACATGTATCTGTAAAGCGCTTAGACATGTCGTTCCAATATATCAAGCGCTATATAAAAAGCGGATTATTATTATGAAGGTCTTTTCTTCTCTCTTATGTGTGGTTATTGTGTGTTTGTTTGATTAGTTCAATATTTTGGAAATTAATATGAAAATCAATTGACTTATCAATTGATTTTCAGTGAGATGACCTGCAACAAATTAATTAGTTATAGATTCTCAAAAAACATATCTACTGTTCATGTGCCACTTCTTTTCTTCCTCATTCTCAAAAATACTGCAAAACTGATGTATAATAAATCTTCACTGGGGATATTCACTTTATTAAGGGGAGAGAGCAAGAGAAGCAGAGAGAGAGGGGGGAGAAGGAATCTGACAGATAACAATAAAAGAAACATATCTACATTTGAATTGAAGCAGACAAACTTTTGCTTTCTTCTCCCTTAGCATCTAACTTGTAACTACCCCACCCCCCAAAAAAAAAAAATCTTCAGAATTGTTCCATTTCCCAGGAAATATTTGATTTGAAATGCAACATGTGTAACACTATCATTAGTGTGTACTCGCTGTCATTCTCACGCTTTGAAATCAACTTTTCTATTTGCCATCACCAGGAGTATAGGATTGCTTTTGTCTAATCTAAACTTGATGCTCGATGCCGGAGAAGATTAGTTTTTACATAAAGTCATAATATATACCTTCTCCTTTGTCTATCCATTGTGTAGCGTAGGTGCTTGGATCAAAGGCATTGCTGTATAAATATGCTTCAGATTTCACAATAACGTTGACGCAACTCACAATTGCAGTTTTATCTTCCCCTGTGTTCTGCCTGGAGGCTGTAAGTAATATACTAAGACACAGCACGGGAGATAATCCAACTTCTTCAGGTATAGCCTACGCAGATATTTCTCGTCCGGTTTTCGGGGGGTTTTCATCTTTCGGCCCGAAGTTTTCTCCCTTCTTTCTGTTTTTTTTCGAAGTGTACCACCAACACACCTGATTCGTGTTATGACTCCCTCTTCCGTTAAAAAAAAGGAAAGGAAAAAAAAGTGGAAATTGAACCATAACAAGAGATGGTTGCTAGAGGGGCTTTTCCTTTTTTGCCTTTCATACTTTTATTCCTCACAAAAGTGCGCATTACATTTATGCATAGGATTACTCGGGCTTTGTGGAGTGGCGTTTAGGTTTACAAGGTAGGGACAATAGGAGCTGCCTTTGTCGCACTTTGGGAGAGAGAGACTGGGACTAAGGGCAACAATTGACACCAATACCGTGGTGAACGGTAACCACTGGTTCAGGTTAACAGCAGCCGGAGGGTGGGAAGTCACTCAGGGGAATAGCCTGGTCAGAGAGGGAGAGAGAGAGAGAGAAGGAAATAAGATAAAGAGACAGATACTAATATTGCATGACAAGCGAATGTAAGGGAGAAAGAATGATAGAAAGATAGACAAACTGATAATAGAGAGATAGAGAGAATTTTGCAGATATATAAGATCACATATTGCAGCATTTGATAGGTGATGCATCCATTTGGGATTCTTGAATTTTTCCAAATACTTGGTGAAAATTTTGGTTAAAGGTGGAAAGGAAATAGATTTGTGTGTGAGATTTGATTGTATTGGAGGGGCACGTTTTATTCAAGTTTACTGTATGATTGAGAGAGTGAGAGAGAGAGGTAAGGATTTGTAGAAAATGATGAACTTGAGATTATTCCACTCAAACTTTCTTGGCAAGAGCTTGTTTCAGTGCTATTCAAAATGTCAAACAAGTCCCAAGTGCTGGCTTCTGAAGATATAACAATAAAGTTGTGTTCAAATTTCAGAATTGGATTTGATCGCAATTGTTTCTGGGCGCCAAATTTACATTAATAACAGCAACAAGGCAACCGTTCATAAAGCAAGGGCAAAACTATAAATTTAGAATTTGAAACGTGAATTTGAATATGATTGATTAATATTTCAGCGCCAATATTTTGGAGACTTACAAAAAACCTGCAATGATATTTATTTGGTACAATGGACTATTTGAAGCCAGAATTCATTAGCTTTTATACTTCTCAACAGCAGCTTTGGTATTTATTTTCATTACTACTTTGATTCTATAAAAATTCATTTATCAAAAATTGAATATTAATATAAGTTTGATAAAGCATGTCTTTAAAAGTTTGGAAATTTGCATGAAAAAAAAGAGTATAGGTTTGGTGTTGCAGGGGGTGCATGTTTATCTTGTTTATGTGGGTTATTTGTAGTTTTTTATTTCCAATGATCTTTTTACTGGATTATTATTGTTTAGTCACCATATTACCATCATTTTTTACCAATCATTTATGATCTGTATTGTTTCAATGATATTTCTATCATTAATCATTATTACCTTGTACATACACCTCAATTTAGTCTTGTCACTACGAGGTCTTGACTTTTATTGATAAAACATTTCTTTACATATCTTTTCTCCTTTCTTCTTTCGCAAATCAGGAATGCTATGAAGACGAGTAGTGTTTCAGAGTTTGATAGCGGCCTGGATGAATCGATGCTGATTCCTTCAAAGAAACAGAAAGCTGATGCCAAGAAAAAGAGGAGAAAACTCAAGCTCCAGGAGAAACAACCACACCCAAAGAAATAATGAAGAGGAGAGAGACTTCATCCAAATGTTGATTTTAGATTCTAAGAAATCTCAAAGGTCAAGTCCACCCCAGAAAAAAAGTTGATTTGGATAATTAGAGAAAAATCAAACATGAAAAACGCTAAAAACTTCATCGAAATCGGATGTAAAATGAGAAAGTTATGACATTTTAAAGCTTTGTTTATTTTTCACAAAAGAGTTCTATGCTCAACTCAGTGATATGCAAATGAGAGAGTCGATGATGTCACTCACTAATTTCAGTTTTATGAATTTGACAATGAGGACCCCCTTGCTTGAACCACAAAATGTTAAATTAATAGAATTACACGTGAAAAAAAATTCATATTTCGTATAATAAAATACAAAAAAATAGAGTGGGTGATGTCATCGGTTCCCTCATTTGCATACTGATCATGATGTGCATATAACTGTTTTGAAAACCTAAGCAAAACTTCAAAACGTTTTAACTTTCTTATTTTACATCTGATTTTGATGAAATTTTCAGTGTTATGCTTGTTTGATTTTTCTCTTTCTATTCAAATGAGCTTTTTGTTGGGGTGGACTTGTCCTTTAAGCTTCTGGAGAGATGACCCACCCATGAATGGGAGGAGAGGCCCCACCCCAAAACAGTGATGAACATTCTGAGAAATCTCAATCTACAAGAGGAATAACCACACCCAAAGATAAGAAAGTGAGCTCTAAGAAAACTCGACATACAGGATAAGCATCATTAGCGCTGCTACCTTGACCAGGTGCTCGAGCTCATTGTCATTTGTGCATGGGTGCTAACAAATCAGTAAAAACAAAGGCATTACTTCTCATATAGTGGAAAAAATAATGAAAATCCATATTCTGATGTATGAAATAGACATGAAAGGAAATACTCAGAAAGATTTACTTTGCCCAATTGATTGTGGGCCCAGCAGCCGCTGTGCAGCGCCAGATCGACAAAGTTCTATCCCTTTTATCATTGAATGCATAACAGGGTAGCAGCAACTCCCATCTTCAAACGTCTTTTGTTCTGATGCGTTCTGGGTTTGAACCCCTGACATCCCGGTTGTGAGACGGATGCTCTACCAATTGAGCCAACACACTGGTGTACGCCTTGGATATACAATTCATGAGATTTTATGATTATGATTAAAAGGTTGCAATGTTTTTCCAGCACTATTCATTTTCTCATTTTTCAAGCATTAATGTAAAATGTACAAATAACTCCTGTAGACATGATTTGTTCACTTTCGTTTTTTGATAAGCAGTGATAAATATGTTTTTGTTTAGTGTAATAGCAGCTTCTTGATAAAATGCAATGTCCATTGCCTTTGTGACACTTTACGTCCAGCAAAGACGTCATCAACCATCATATCGATGAAGAGATAAATCACTGTCTTTGGTAACTGCATAATTATCTTCATTTTAAGTTAAAAGCCTATGATGTATTCCTGAATACAGGTGCGTCATTCCACGTGAGTCGTACTGGAGTTAAGAAAACATGTTTTAGTAAATCCCCAAATCCAGAACAAATGGTGCAGAGATTTACAAGATATGAACCTATCTTTTGATTAAGAGATAGCAAATTGTTATGGGTTATTAGGTTACTGTCTGTAAATGGTATAGTATATGCTATTTACCGGTCATGTGATATGACATGTGGATCAAAGATATGTAGATAATGTCACAGTGTTTGGATTGCTTACTAAGAGTCTAACAAAAATATATCACTTTGATTCAATCATAAATCTATAAAAGTGCTGCCAAGAATTGGTCAACTTAAAGATGGTATATTCCTGATTGGTATACTGGCACTTTGTCTTTTTATTCCATTTGGCCTTCTCCCTGATTTTGTAATCCCTTTTTTTCTACACTCAGTCAGTTCTTTACCTTCAATTTGGTATAATTAACATAGCCCAATTACCACTTTGTCTAATTTCCATTTAGGCTATAACCATTTCATCTTTGACCCACTTGGTCTAATTAATACCACTCAGTCTATGTTTCCTTCTTGGCCTTCTCCGCTGCCTGTGCCTTGGCTGCTTGCGCATTCAACTTGAATGACTCCGAAGCAACTTTGTCTGCGTAGGTTTGCCCTTCACCACACCAGCCTTCGGAGCCTTCTTGATGAACTAATTATGAATCAAATTGAGAAAGGGCAAAAATAGGTAGAAAAGTGGAATTAGACTATCTGGGCATTAGACTATCTAGGTATGATAGCGCAAGTGATCATTAGACTAAGTGATGGTTAGACCAAGTGGCATTTAGATCCATGCGATACATCACATTCTTAAAAGGAAAACAAATTCTCGTAGACCATACAATCCCATAAAATCAACATGATTATGTTGCTATTTATTGAAATACATGTATTGTCTTCCATTCTACAATATTCTTTTCTTGTGATTTTGAATACTTAAAAATAAGTACAATTTTACATGCATCAACATTAGATATAACATATATTTTTTATGTGTCTGTTCAGTGTTATTTAACATTTGTTGATATACTGGAAGAATTTGAATTGATTAATAAACAGTTTTTGAAAAGATTAAGTTTAATAAAGATTTTTTTTATTGAAGAATTGATGACCGTGTATAATAGATGTCAACATGGATTCTACTAGAGTTAGTAGGATTCATGGTGACAATAAGGGGATGAATGATTGATTGATTGATTTATTGATTAATTGATTTGATTGATTGATTGATTGAATTTTATTGATTGATTGATTGATATATTGATTGATTGGATTGATTGATTGATTGATTGATTGATTGATGGATGATGGATGGATTGATTGATTGAATTTGATTGATTGATTGATTGATTGAATTGATTGATTGATTGATTGATTGAATTTGATTGATTGATTGATTGACATTGATTGATTGATTGATTGATTGATTGATTGAATTTGATTGATTGGATTGATTGATTGATTGATTGAATGCGATTTTGTTTTATTTGATTGAATTGATTGATTGATTGATTTATTGATTGATTGATTGAATTTGATTGATTGAGTGATTGATTGATTTTGATTTTATTTGATTGATTGAATTGATTAATTGATTGATTGATTGGATAAGCAATTAGATGAACAGAGGAATGAATGAATGGAAGAGCAAAGAAAAAATAAATGAATAAACAGGCATGAAATGAATGAATAAGCAGGCATGAAATGCATGAGTGAACGAAAAAATGAATGAATGAAGAAATTGATGGATGAATAAAGGAATAACTGACTGAGCGAATGAATTAATCCAATGAATGATCAAAGGAATGAATGAACGAAATAAAGAATGGATGTACCAATGAATAAACAAACGAATGAATGAACGGACAATAGAAGAAAATGATTGGTATGAATGAACGAATGAATAAATAATTGAACGAATGAATGAATGTAGTAGTAGTAGTAGTAGTAGTAGTAGTAGCAGCAGTAGTAGTAGTAGTAGTAGTAGTAGCGGTAGTATTAGTATTCGTAGCAGTAGTTGCAGTAGTAGTAGTAGTAGTAGTAGTAGTAGTAGTAGTAGTAGTAGTAGTGTAGTAGTAGTAGTAGTAGTAGTAGTAGTAGTAGTAGTAGTAGTAGTAGTAGTAGTAGTAGTAGTAGTAGCAGCAGCAGCAGCAGTAGTAGTAGTAGTAGTAGTAGTAGTAGTAGTAGTAGTAGCAGTAGTAGCAGTAGTAGCAGTAGTAGCAGTAGTAGTAGTAGTAGTAGTAGTAGAAGTAGTAGTAGTAGTAGTAGTAGTAGTAGTGAGTAGTAGTAGTAGTGGTGGTAGTGGTAGTAGTAGTAGTAGTAGTAGTAGTAGTAGTAGTAGTAGTAGTGGTAGTAGTGGTAGTAGTGGTAGTAGTGGTAGTAGTGGTAGTAGTAGTAGTAGTAGTAGTAGTAGTAGTAGTAGTAGTAGTAGTAGTAGTAGTAGTAGTAGTAGCAGCAGCAGCAGCAGTAGTAGTAGTAGTAGTAGTAGTAGTAGTAGTAGTAGTAGTAGTAGTAGTAGTAGTAGTAGTAGTAGTAGTAGAAGTAGTAGAAGTAGCAGTAGCAATTGATAAATAATGTAGATGAAATGGATTATTAAAATATCTTCGAAGCAAATGGCCAAAATCTAATTCCGTTTTGTTCTCACGTGGGCCACTCATTACGCCCACGTTTCAAGCCAGGGTATCTTCGTTCATCTTTTTGAAAACCAGTTATTCTCTTTTACTTGTAAATTGGCCATGAAAATACAAGATTCTATTATGACTAGATGAATAACAAGATACTTCTAGTTTATTATCAAACCATCTTTAATTTTCCAAGCCAAATTACTGATCTTTATCCCCCTCTTGGTGGGATAATTGAAACAAATTTCCATATCATGTCGTTTTGAGATCTTAGTGAGATATTATTCAGCGTTGTGAAAAAGAAAAAAAAATCAGTATTAATATGTACATGTATGATATTTTGTTGATTGGGTAGATAACGTATATAATCTTTAATGTCAACCTTTAAGGCCTGGCTGTTGGTGTCATCTAACTGGCCTATATTATTTTTTTATGATTGTTCTTATTCTTTAATAAGTGACACGCCTCGTTTTAAATTTCTAGTGGATGGATAAAATATCAAGTGCTTCATTACGTAACATGAAGCCGAGAAAAGTACTTTATTACAAAGTATACATCCTCACTAGATTTCTTGATTTGTTTTACATTACATGTAGTATATCTATGAAATTGATTTTATTATTCAATTAGAAATATGCTTTATATGACTACTACTTTTTTTTCCAATTTGTGTGTTCCTTCTCCTTCTAGTACAGTGACAACCTCTTCAACCTTCTTATAATGTTATGTTATAGAAATTATACAACGTTGTTCATTTTATTTATTGTTAGATATTTTGTTATGCACTATGAAAAGTTGCAGAAACGGTAAATGAAAAAGAAAAAATAATGAAAAAAGTATATCTTAGCTTTCATTTTTTCATAACATTCAATAACGCCTATTCCATTTGAACATGTTCAACAAGATTTTTTTTAACCATATATGCACTCCTTCCTTGTTTTCTTGATATGCTGCTTATCTTTGCCTGTCTTGTTATCGAGTTTATTTATTCACCTCAAAATACTGGACAAACCTCTTCCATATTTTACCGTAGATGGCGCTTTGTTTAAATCGCTCAGAGTAACCTTTTTAATGGTTGCCATTATCTTCATAAGATCTTGATCCTTCCTCTAGTTTCTGCTTTTCTCCTTTTCTTTTTCTCGCGTCCCCATGCTTTCCTTTCCACTTGGTATCCTACTACACATTTTCTTTCTTGTTCTTCTCCTCCACGTCCTTGATCTTCTTATCCTTCTTACTCTACCCTCCTCCTCTCCATCCCTCTTCTCTTCTTCTTCTTCTTCTTCTTCTCCTCCATCCTCATCCTCCTTCTTCTTCTCAGTTCTTCTTTCTCCTCCTCCTCTTCTTCTTCTTCTTCGTCTTCTTCTCCATCCTCCTCCTCCTCCTTCTTCTACTTCTTTTTCTTCTTCTCCTCCTCCTTCTCCTTCTTCTCCATCCTCGAGGATCCTCCTCCTTCTTATTATTCTTCTTTATTATCACCATCATCATTATCGACAACACAGTCATGACCATGATGATCAGCATCTTCAAAACCGTCCTTCACTTTGTCATCATCGCCATTATATTCCTCCTCCTCCTACTTCTTTATTGTCTTTCTACCCTGCCCCCCCCCCCACCTCCTTTTCTCCGGTTTTTCTCCCTTTGATACTCGGTCTTATTTCTTTTTCTCTTTCTTCTTCTTCTTCTTCTTCTCCTTCTTCCTCTCCTTCTTATTCTTGATCCTCCTCCTCCCCCTTCTTCTTCTTCTTCTGCTTCTTCTTCTTCTTTCTCTTCTTCTTCTTCTTGTTATTATTATTATCATTCTCCTCCTCCTTCTCCTTCTTCTCCATCCTCCTCTTCTTCTTATTATTCTTCTTTATTATCACCATCATCATTATCGACACCACAGTCATGACCAGCATCTTCAACACCGTCCTTCACTTTGTCATCATCGCCATTATATTCCTCATATTTATCACTATTACCATCATCACCATCATCTTAGTCATTTTCATCACCAACCGTCATCATCATCATCGTCATCACCATCATCACCGTCATCATCACTTATAGTTTATCATCATCATCATCATCATCACCATCATCACCGTCATCATCATCACTTATCGTTATCATCATCATCGTCATCATCGTTTATTAACATCGTCATCAACATCTTCAACGCCAACACTACCTATTGTCATTTTCATCATCTGATCCTGAACAACCATGTTTACAATCACCCTTCATCATCTCTGACGTCACAATGACACTCTCGTCACTCGTCAACCAGAAAGAATACCACACTCCTCTGGGCAATGTATTTCTCATTTAAATTAGTTTTTAATTTAGATATTTAGTACTGTACAACTGGTAAAATTGTGGGGGAGAAAACAGCGAATCTCTCTATACACTTAACCAAGAATAATACCATCACAAAATTTTATACAAAAACCGGGCTCTTTTCCGAATCCTTATACAGAACTAGATCACTATGTCATCTTTACAATGCAAAGTATATACACATCCAATATGTTGTTCATCACATATAAATATATCACGTAACCATTCCATGAATGGAGAAACACAAGTAAAACATATCAATGCCATCATGTCACAGAATATAACTATTAAATACTATCCAACCATTAACTGAAAGTAAACCAAAAAGAAGAAGAAAATATCGAGCAATATATCGATAGTGATATCGATAGCGACAGGGAAATGTAAACTTGGAATGGTGACGCATATTCAGTGAATCTTCTTTCCATTTAGAAAAAAAAATCAAAAGGAATTGAAATGTTAGCATATGAATTCTCTATAAGAGAATAGTACATGTTCTTATTAGACAAATTTAATAATTCCAAAGCGAAACACCAAAAAAATCAAGAGTCTATGTCCAGTTCATAAACGTTTCCAAACCCTTGTTATCCTTTTTTCAATCTTTTAATTTATAGTCACAAAACAAATAACCCATTTAGGCCTATACATTCACTCCACAATTACTTCAGAGCATTGAGATTCGTACACCCTCATTCTGCCTATTGCACGCAATAATAAAAACCACTGGGGCTTTCAGTTACCATGGTAAAAATGCTGATTGTTATTAATCCGAAAGACGGATTCTAATCTGTTAATATTTTCGTACTTGTCATGCTTGTTAAAGATCGCACTGTAAACCGTTTTTGTTTTTCTTTCTTTTCACAGTGACGTCGTGGTAGTATTTTGACCAGATTAAAATGAGGACTAAAATTGCACGGATCATAAAATCATAAAGAAAGACCTCTTTAGAGCAAGAAATGGAATATGAAATTAGGAATGTTGGGGAAGTCATGTTGAATAGAAGTTGGACTGAAATGACATGGAAAATGTGTACATGTTTACCGTGTAGATTTCCAAAGAGTTGACTATAAAATATGATTGATGAAATGCAATCATTCCTCAATAAAACGAAAGCCGTGGAAAATATAATATTGTCCTTCAATTTAAACACTGTAATGCCTTGTTATGAACACCAACATTACCACAGAACACCAAATATATTCGTTTTTGTTCTTGTTTTTCCCTTATGGAGCCACGCAGAGCCACCCAATAGTTTATAGAACACTTCGATATTTTCATACTTCTATAAATTCCCTCTTTACGAAAGGTTAATGAATATTTTCCAGTGGCGCTGATTTGGCGCTGATATACCTCTACAAGTGTTACTCAAAAAGGTTTATACGAAGCACTGAGACGTTGAAAATCAATAACTACAAAATAACGATGAAGAGGTTCATACACTATTACGATGAAATCGGGTCTGCGCGCCTTTTTAAAAAATACAAAAAAAATCCAGCAGTGGGAAAGGGCCTTCACTATTTGGTGAAGTCCAAGTCACTTAACCCACGCCGCCATCGCTTTATCATGCCTGATTTCACATAAGACTGTGAAACTCGTTCCAAAGATCACTTTAGGTGTAAATGATGATGATGGGGATTAGGGGGTCATTATTATATTTTGTTTGATGCGCTGTTAGGAATTACATTGACGGCGCAATGCATTCAAATGCGCCATGCTTAACTATATTTCCAGCGTTCTCAAAACGTACGTTCCTAATCACATTAAAAGTATTAGGAGAACGTGTGCGGTGGCGAACAGAAATCATGGTATTTTCTGCCCGGCTGGGATCTGAAATGTCAATGAAACATGTTATTAGACAGCGCCAATGTTAAGTTATATGAGCCATTATTAATGCTATTAGCTCTGGCCAAATGCGATCATGAGGTTTTAACAGCTCTTTGCTTTAATAGGGAACCATAGACGAGATTGTGGGAGCATGCTCGTTATTTTCGAATATAGCGAGACTTCTCTCTCGAAAGGAATTACGTACAATTAAAGAGGATGGAAGTACAAATTAAACGACAAAAGTGACAATAACTGGAAGTTGAAGAGAGGAATTCGGTCTTACAGTAAGGGTTTAAACCTCACTCAGTCGCGTAGTTTCATCATTAAAACTATTTAACTTCACTTTGTTTGAAAGCAAGAAAACTTTCTTATTCATTTCACATTTTTCACCCTTGATGATATCTAGGGGTATTCGAAGCATCGCTTCATCCCTCTTTAATCCTTGTGTGACCTTGTCCTTCAGTAAAATGTTTTCAATTTCATCACGCGCTTTCAATTTAAGCTGCTTTTAAGAAACAGTTGTGGCAACTCTTGCTTCAAAGCATAACAATATATATCCATTAAGTATCCATTAATGTGACACATGCTATGCGCCTTGGTTTGAAAGAAGTTAAAATAGTGATGCGTGATAGACCCCTCCCCCCCATTCCTTCTCTTGTTTTGGACGAGGTTTGAAGCTTGGGCATTCCTTCAATACCAAGCATGCCAATGTGTCAGCTTGGCAGGCCAAGAACAATATTCAAATACACTTTTGTCTTTGTACTAAGAATAAGGCGATAATTATGAACAATTAACTTGTAATTAAACTGAGGGTAAGTCACAGATAAAAAATGAAACACTTTATTTAAAAAGCATGATAAACTAAGAGGCGATTGTACACTAGCTCCCTAAAAAAAAGAGGGTTCGATTTTCTTAATTCTGATAAACACTACATTTTTTACAGTTTAAACGTTAAAGCTAGTCAACACAACAATCCGATTGAACAAACTAAGAGTTAACGATAATATCAAGGTGTTCGTCTTTGTTTTATTATAATTAATTAAGTTCTAACCTGAAATAATAGAATGATAATTACATGAACATGTGAAGCGAAATAGGATTTAATGTCATGTGAGAACTTTCACCCTCATGGTAGAAATAATTAGGAATCGAAATCACATCAAAATGCAATCCTGATCATTTTATGATTGTTTATTGATCCAAAATATTACGAGTCATTGAAACTGTTGTCTTTTTCTATATGTTATTGCCACTTCCTGTGTTATTCCTGTCTGAATGCGAATGTATGTTGTTTTCCTTCTTATAATGTCAAGAAGGCATGATTTCATAATCAACAATCAAGGTACTATCATCATTTTCCGAATTATTAAGAGTACATAACATCGGTGAGCTCGTAACTTTTTAATAATGCATGATATTTTTCATTCACAGTTTAAGTCACTTGTGCTGATTTGGACACCATGGATGGCGTGGTGACGAAGCAGTTTATGGCGAAAATAGACGCACTAGATGAGGCTCCCGTTTTAGCCTCAAAATAATTGGGCACCAGTCCCTTGTTGAATCAGATATTGGCAGACTATTTTCGGCATCAAAGTTGTAAACGAATGAAGGAGACAAACGATATGATTGCTGCTGTACCATGAATCATCACTATCTCTTCACTGACGCAAAACGTTGAGATGTTCATTTCGTCGAAACAATGACTGAACTAGCAGTCAAGAAATTAGTTTACTTGACATACAAACATAAAGTGAGTTAACGCTTTGACACTTCTAAAAACCGCAACCGTTTCTTCATCAATCGTCTATATAGCGAAACGGTATCCACGAACTCGGTCAGTGAAAAGTCATCGAAGTCATGATCACCCGTCGCTGTCGTCGACATCGACGTCGCGTTCGTTTGGACTCATCGTCAACGCGGAGGTCAATGAGAATGGGGATGAAGTGGGCGAGGGGTGAGTGGCAGATGACTGACGTGCTGTTGGAGCCCGTGTAAGAATAGGCGGGGTAGTACGGGGCGTTGGCCCGCCTGTAACCCGTACAGCCCATCAAGGTTCGATACGATGCCCTGCGTTGGGTGGTAATAAAACGGAGGTGCGAAAAGGCGTTGCATCGATGCCGAGTAGTTCCCGGCCTCGGCGAGGAGCTCCAGACCAACAGCCGTCTGCCGCTTCCATTTCGTTCTAGATAACATAAAAACACAAAGAGAAAAGAAAAATAATAAGACGAACTGTTAATTGCCGTTTCCGACAACTTTCCTCAAAATATAATCTCACAATTTATTATGAAGGATGTTTTAAATAGTCGTTGTTTAAATAGTTGCTTAATTGCTTGATACAACATTATGCGCTATTCTAAGCACACAACAGAAAATTATTAATTCATCACATAACCCTGTCGATAGAGAGTAGTAAGGCCATCATTCCATGTTGTTATTTTCCCCATTTTTTTTAAATATATATTTAAACTTGTGATTTGAATTTTAATTGTTCTAATAGAACGGGAATAAGAAGCCATACATAATTATAAATCAACCCTTAATTACTGCAAAGCCATTAAAAACAAAAGAATGAAATATAATATTACAGCACGAAAGACATTAAGGATCATTATTATATCGAAATACCCGAGCAAGATCCAAAGTCCGACCCCAAAGTACATCGACTTGTCATATTTTTCATTTTAATCAAAAACACTTTTTTCCCTTCTTATAGCACCCGCTTTATACCCGAAAATATTCGGCGGAAGAAAAGGTGCAGGAAATGCTTATGGGGGTACATTGTTTTTGTTTGTGTTACCCGTTATTGTTATCGAGGCGTAAAGTAATTGTACCCCCGACGGGTTTAGAAAAGATTTGGAGCACCTTTTTGTTCCCCGCTTAAGCCCTGTTTTTGACAATTGTTGCGCCCCCGTTTTGCACTTGAAATCCTCAGCAATCGGTGAGAGCACCCCTCCTTTTCTTCTCCTCTTCTCTTTCTCTGTTTCCATTAATCGCATAAACCTCAATTTTGTCGCTTGCCTGTTTTTGAAAGAAACGATTTTTGTGACCCAAAATTGTGCAGCCCGGCAGAAAAACAAAAAGCAGTAAAACGGTTAACCGACTTATTATTACGAGTAACAATGCTCATCAAATCGGGGTGAAAATAAGCACGTAGCTTTTGAAATTACACCCGCTGTGATCTGCATTCAAAGTAATAACAATGTAATTGTCTGTCTTGCACTTTAGTTGATTCATTTTGAAGTTTTATACGAATAGATTGGTTTGTTAATTGGGTATCCCGTTGATAAACGTTTCGTGTGCCCAGTAGTTGGAAATTAATTGGCATTTACACATTTTAACAGGGTATGTTTATCAACCACCTTTTAATGCAATTAAAGAAATGCATATGGATATTTTTTACATAACAGAATTAAATATTTCATAAAGGTGGCTGTATATATTTAATATGATACTGACGACGTCAATTAATGTGACTAATTATCATAATTCTAGTATTAGTGACATTTGCCTGATTCAACAGGTACTTAAATTTGAACTTGATGCGAATGAATTTGCCAATGCCATATTGCCATTTAGGGCATCAGTAAAGTTGCTGATCGTTTCAATCTGTGTAAAGAAACTAAGTAATGACAGGCAACGATTGTGATTTCTGTTTCCTTTTTTTGTTTATTTTGTTTTTATTAATTTTCCCACTTCGGGATCCACGGAGTAAGTGATGCTTCATTGTGGAATTCTCTTTACCAATATAAATTTGCTTACTTCGATATACAGGGTCTTTATTGATTATATCATAAATTCTTTGTTGCTTTTATGTTAAGTGAGAGTTAAGGACGTATGTTAAGTGTCATGATTTCCTTTTGAAGAAACAAAACATAAAGTAAAATTTTGAAAGAAAACCTGAACTTCCACTTCTATAATCATGCTTAGACTAAGAGCCTGATTTTTTTTTAAATCAGAAACCAATAATATTAAGTGTTTTATACCGAAGTATAGCACAAAACCTTGTTAACTTTTTTTTCTCGGGAATATGCGATTATAGACATAGTTAAGATGCAAGATATTTTTTGTCTTCGCAAACATGATGATTACAAAAAATCGTTTCTTTGTTATCTATACGTATTGTTTCTTTTTCTTTGTATGATATATTTATCATTATGATGTACAAAATGACGCCTGTTATAAGCAATTATCCGGATACATTAAGACACCCCCTTCTTTCCATTGTTTTTTTTATTGTAAATAAAAGTTCATTTCCCAGTTATCCAACTTGAAGTGTATAACCTTTATTATCTAAAAGTGTATTAAATATAGCTTGAAGGGTCCTATCGAATCAAAGTAGGAAGAAATAAGTTTTTCTAGAATTGTTTAAATACAGACTTCCGCTTTAGTAACGTTAGAAAGTAAATTACATGTTCATGGCTTGTTTAGATGTAAATCTCTCCTTTTCAGTATTTCATTAAATATTTGCAACTATTGAATGGAGGCAATAAATAATCCGGAAACTTTAAGGTCGTGGGCCCCGAGGAGGAGGCTTGGGAGAAAGGGAGGAAGAGAGATAATGAAGGAAAGATTAGCGAGAGAATGGACGAAAGATGGAAACAGAAAAGAGATTGAGGGAAGAAAGAAAGAGATATAGATATGATATAGAAAGCTTACGATAATGACAAGAAAGGAAGAAAGAGAGATAAAGGAAGAGGAAGGTTGATTGAAAAGAAGAATTGCAAAGAGATATATATAGATGGAAAGAAATATGATGAAAAAAATAAGAAAAAAAAAACAAGAATGTGACAAGGATAAAGTTGTTTTATTATCATCATCATTAATATTAATATCATTATCATTATTATAATCATTATTATTATTATTGTTATTATTATCATTATTATTATTATTATTATTATCATTAGTATTATCATTATTATTATTATTATTATCATTACCATTATTATTATCATCAGTAGTATTACTTTTATTATTATCATCATCATCATCATTATTCTTATATAAAAGGAATGGGATATAGGCAGAAGGGAAATACAGATATCAGAAAAGCGAAGTGAAAACCTGGAGTCAAGACAAGAAGAAACTATCAAAAAAGGGCATTTTCATAATTATTACGTCAACAACGTGAAAAAAACGAGACCCTCATTTAATAAGAAGAAAGATCCTGCCTTGTAGCCAGGAAGGATTATAAAGAATTAGGATGGTTGCACTGTCAAGCGGTCATGATTACAAACGGCTTCGGGCTTTAACCGGTAGTCGAAGACTTAAGAACCGTTTCAGGGCATATTGATTGTGTTTAGGACACTGGGAGAGAGAAAGATGACGAGCTCTGGAAGATTTCTAAAATGCCAGCGTCAATCGAAAGTGTATGGAGCATATGAATATTTGAGTTATCATCCCACGGACTCTCTAAGAAAAAATCAAAGTTGTTTTATTGATACTCACTTAAAATGTTTTACAAATGACAGTATTTGCCTGAAAGTGTTTCCGATTGCCATGATTGGCATTAAGAAATATACGCTTATTCCTTCCCCCATCCCTTGTAATTAAATTTGAATGTCTCATATGTATGGCCCCTTGTTCTTCAATTCACCCTTCAATTCCCCATCTCCCCTCCCCCCCCCCCCCCCCCCCCCCTCCCTGTCCGTTTCATTCGCAGTAGCACCGAAAGATTCCGTTGAACGTCAGGGATTGTGATATTTTCATTTGTTTTGTCCATTTTTTTATCATTTTAAATCCGTTTGTATCCCCACATTTTTGGGTATTTCCTTCATGAGAGCACATAACGGATTATGTAAGCGAGACCAATAATGATTGATGCTGTCTGATTTGTATTGTTTTAAAAACCCTTTTCGCCCATAACTTATCCGATTTTGAGGAAAATAGTGGTGGTGCATTACAGGTTTAAGTTAAAGAGCGCCACCTCAGCTCAAATATTCATAGATAGGGCATCTTTCTTCAGCATGTTCAGAACACCCGCAGCCACGGATCGCTTCTCGCTGACGATTACTTATCACTGAAAAAAACATGGAATCTTTCTAAGATTTCCCTTTTTCATGTTGAATGATTTTTCTCCTTGACTGTTTTGTCGTACTATGTATTAATTTGCATTATAAGATATCCGTTGAGGCGGATCGCTTTAGAGGCGTAAACACATAACATCCGCGCCGTTGGACCTCGTTTGATATCAAACCAAAACTGCATCAGATCGTTTTGTGCCCCGTCTCCCAGAGAAATGAATATGATGAATACTAAACGAGAGAGATAAAGATCGCTGCATATTGGAGCTAGACGCGTGGTTAAACAACAGATCAGCGGTTTTCAAAGGAGCATTTAGGGGATGCATGATTTTAAAACGCAGAGTTAGAGATGTACAATACTTTAAAATTTCATAGAAAAGCTAGAGTAAAAAGAGAAGGGATTGGTAGTTTTGCGCAAAAATATATAACGACGATATGAAACAATATTATACCCATTATATATATCAATGTTGACGCTCTGCTATCATCAAACCTTTTTCTGTTATTGCGTTTTATACAAAGTATTTTTGTAGAATTAATTCATGATTGAATTTGTATAGACTTTAATCTCATTATTGTTGATCGTCCTTTTTATGCACATTTTACTATCCCTAAGCCAAAATGTGCGTATCATTAGATGCTTTTGTTATTCATGCAGTGCCCAATAGTCATGCGTCAAATCATGGACTTTTATTTTGTTCTTAGCTGTGTTTTTGTACATATTACTATGTAGTTTTATTTTGATATACTTTATTTTGCATATTTGCCCTAAGCATCGAAGACATCAAACAAACCATTCTCGTCATCAAGATGATGCGATTTTATTTTTTGAAAATGAGATTAAAAGAAGTTTTAGCATATGAAACTCACCTTCGATTCTGATACCACGTTTTGACTTGAGTGTCTGTAAGACTGAGACTAGCTGCTAACTCCATACGGTCCTGCACTGAGAGATATTTCTGTCTTTCGAAGCTTCGCTCGAGTGTATTGAGTTGGTGGTCGGTGAACGCCGTGCGTGCTTTGCGGGGCTTCTTAGTCTTGTTGCCAGACGTGCCGTCGGTCTCGGAGTCATCTGGGTCTCCATCTGAGAGAGGAGGAGTAGGGGGTGAAGGAGATGAAGTAGAGAGAGGGGGAGACAGACAGAGAGATAAGAGGGAGAGAAAGAGACGAAGGGGGGGGGGGGGCAGAAAGAAAAAAAATAAAGAGTGAGAATAGTTTAGAGAAGGAAAATGGAAATAACCATTTTTGAAAGAGGACATAACATGAAGATGAGAGGACGTCAGGGAGAGAGTAGGAGAGAGGTTGGGAGAGCGAGAAAGAAAATGACAAAATGAGACTGGGTAAAAAGAGTGCATTGTATAGCTATCTTTACACACTACACTCTAAAAAATGAAGTGCTAATTTAGCTCTTAAAGAGCGTGTAACTGCACTTCGGAGTGCTGATTTGTCTAGTTCAAAGCTAAATTAGCACTTCATTTTTTAGAGTGTACCATTATTTTTCGGTTATATACTTTTTTGTAGCATGATGATATAACTGTTCGACATGATCAAAATTATCATGAATTAAAATACGTTATTAAAGGGCTATAATTAGTATCAATAACAAACTTCATATACAATAACACTTCGTGGAGCATCAAGCTGTATACGAATAAACCATTAATGAATTGTAAATACTCATCAATTATTCATCGATTCTCTCGTCATTATCTTAGAGTGATATCTGTCAATCAGCAAAGCCCACGCACTATATTATGGTTGTTATCATTGTCGACAATTAAAACATATATATTAAGTTTATGTGATCGTAATCTCGAGACTAATACATGCAATTAAAGAAAGTAGTTCAAATATAGATGAAAATAAATGAAAGCTATTCACAAATTGGCACACGTTGTGGATTAAATATGTGTGACAGAAAACACTCTTTAGGGGCTATGCCCTTTTCTTAACCTTCTCCCCTTTTCTATTTTGTCACTACTAAAAAAATGAAGCGGCGGTTTCCCCCACACTACCCCGCCACCCACCCCCCCCCCTCCTGCCTGTTCGGCAACACCCTAACAACCTTTGATTTCTAAAGATGTCAAGAGAAAATAAGTAAAACTTAACGCGAGGTGTCTACTGTTCGAGTGACGTAGCTATACGACCGGTAAATAACCCTTGTGACCATGCTGACCAAAATTTATTTAATGTTACTAGATTTGTGACGAATTGCAGTGATCACTCAGCATTTGAGTTATAATTTCTCGTCATCAAATATTTTATACTATAGAAAAATGAATATTGTGATTACGATGAACCATGGCCATAATGTAATCCAGGCCCTGTTTATTCGGTAGGAATAATTGGAGATGGGGAGGGGCATATCGGGTCACGCGGTTGAACGTTCGATGCAGTCTAATTATTATGCCTTTGCCTGTCTAACAAGCGTTGTACATCGTACTTTATTAAGCGAGGGGCTTAGGCAGCAATTAATTTCATCATCATGACACGATGAACAATCTTAAAGAACAATAATTACTTAATTGCTCAACGATTAGAGCAGTCAACTACCTGACAATGTTGAGGTATCATTTACACGGCAATTATCGGCATTTTACAGGCGATAGTATACTATGGCGTGTTAAACTGTTATCAGCAAATTGGCATCTTATAAGGTTCATTAAAAATCGGTTGAGGTGACAACAAAAGAAAATTATGGCGCGAAAAATGAATGCGATTAAGGCATAAGGAGGGAATTGTCTTGACGTTCGGCTTGCAGGTTGCATTAAGGGAAGAAAAAAAAACAGGTATGCTTCTCAGTGATATAATGCTCAGCCTGATCTATCGAAGCAATTAAGACGTTCAGTCGGACCGTTTGGAGAGTTCAGCAGATTCTATTGATCCTATTTAGCATTCCGATGTCATCTATCGGAGGGTCACGCTTTCTATAACTTCACCCACCCGCCGCGCCGTTCATTGGCTTATACAGCGCCCATTATCGTCACCCCCGTTTGAATTTGTAGAGTTTAAAGCGTTTCTCTAACGACTATGATTTGTCATCATTTTGATGGTGTTTACTTTCCGAACGACACCCATAGGTACCCATAGCACTCAGAGGAATGACTGAATGATCGCAATATACTTATTTTCTCTCCCCTTTTCCTCTTCTTCTTCTTATTCTCTTTTCCTTTTGGCGCTTTGCGACCGCCGTACGCCCTCACTGCACCCGACTCCCACCGCCTCGTTAGACAGTAAATAATGCATTCACAAATTGGTATTAATCGTCATAAGATACACTCATGGCTCGGAAATCATCTTGATGAGTCGGCTCACGATTTTCAGTCTTGAGTAAAAAGGGAGATATCTCTTTTCTTGGTCTTTAAAAGGTTAATTTATGACGGGGACCCCTTTTTCGTTTTTAACGAGCGTTGAGTGTGCTAGTCTCTGAAGAGTGGTTTGTGGGCTGGTGTTATGAATTGAATGTTTGCATTGGAATGAATACAACATGGGGCGATGGGGACTATATCGTATGCCGTTTGAATGAATATCAAGCACGAAATACTATGATGTCTATGATGGAGGCAAGTTTTTTTTTTCTAAGAAGAACAATCGTCTTCACTTCCAGTTTAATCACCGAAGAATGAAACTCATCTGTCACATTTACTGCGGTAGATTCGATCAAATGTTATTGATAAGAATAATAATAGTAATAAAAAAAATTATCATCATCGTAATCATGATAATCATCATTGGTGTAGTGAGCAAGAAACGGCGTATAGGGCAAACCATTCTCAAAAGTCAGCAAGCCGGCAAAAAAGTTTTACCATCTAACTTTGTGTTAGATTAGGGTTGTATAGTTGAGGATTTTCCTTTATTTTCCGTCCTTTGTTTTTTGTTTGTTGTGGAAAAATTTCATCACCCATATATACGCCAATTGGCAGCGATTCCCATAATTATTAAAAAAAAAACATTTTCGATCCCGTTATTAGTTTGTTACCAGTTAAGTTTATGACTGTCACATAATGTCTTGATATCAACTGGTATTGATATCAACTGGTGGAGCGTTGTGGCCCAGTGGATTAGTCTCCGGACTCTGAAACAGAGGGTCGTGGGTTCGAATCCCAACCATGGCGTAATTTCCTTCAGCAAGAAATTGATCCACAATGTGCTGCACTCAACCCAGGTGAGGTAAATGGGTACCTGGCAGGAATTTATTCCTTGAAACGCAGCGCGCGTAACAGCTGCACTGCTAAAGCCAGGGTAATTATGCTGCATATACTGTAGAGCGCTTAGAGACTTCTGACAAAGTAAGTATTAAGCGCTATATAAGCAAGTATAATTATTATTATTATTATAAGAATGGTGAAATTACACAACATTTATTGTTGATCGAGCTTGTCGGGCAGTTATGATTGTGAATAATGCTGCATTTTTAATAGAGCTTCAATTCCCTGTTATGTATTACTGTAAGAACAAAACATGGGGAAAGGAACAATGAATTATAAATGACGACGCTCCAACCCTAATTTTCATGATTAGTTAAGTTGGTTTTAAATGAAAAATCATTCGCAATATTGGCTGGAACCTATTCAATCTGTTTGAATGAAATATGAATATCATGTTAACTTAAGGACCTGTGTACTGTGCATCGTGGTGTAAGAAGTGGGTCGTTAATCCGACGCAGTGGTGTGCGAAGCCGTGCGAACCCTAACACCATACTGGCGAGAAACAGCCCCAGCCAGTCCGGCCGGGACACGACATGCCGAGCGGCACGATGCTTTTGACACACGCCCCAGCGCTCCGAATAATGGACAGATCTCGAATGGAAGAAAATGATTGCACTCGTTTAACATATCTAATTACGAGTGATTAGTGAATTAGGAAGGAATTAAGCTTATTGATTCGAGATGATTAAACCCAGTTAACAATATTAATAGACGGCGATTACGCCATGTATTTATTGGAAGTGCAGAGTTTACGCAGGCAGCACTAATTTTAATTGTGTTAGCCTACCAATTTCACATATTAGGTCTGTAAGAATCACCGCCGATGATATTTTGTAACGCATTTTCTCGGTTCTGACACTCTAATCGACAGCCCACGGCGCAATGATTGTTCTTCAACATCAATTTCATCAAGGCGGTGATTGCAATTTATGTATTAAGTGAACATTTTCTTTTATGCACGAATGTTATCCAACATATAAAACCCTTTTCATGAAAATCGTTTTAATTTGATGGATAAGCAATGATATTACTAATTTCAACCTATCAAACGACATTATAATCACGATGATCTAGAGAAAAAAATGTACAATAGGCCCGCTGTTGTTTTAGTTAGACTTATATTTTTTAATGTTATATGGTTTTATAACGGATTGTTACGTCACTGAAACGTCACTGCTCAATCGTCATGAACTTTTATCATGCAGATTTGCCATATTTTGATTTTTTTTTAAGTCAAATTTGATCCACGTATTTTTTGAAAGATTATTTTATGGTACTAGCAAGCTGTTTCTTATCTAATTCATTTTCAATGTTTGTAAAGTCATTAATACACTTATGATTAACAGCTGGAACTGGTAGTAGGCATCGTGGCCCCCTCCCCGGCCCACAAATGGAAAATAAAAAATATCATCACTGCATGTATCTTTTAAATCACATACATCGACAGTCTAACTTTAACCTCCCCCCCCCCCCTTAATTCCAAATGCTGTAATAATTTCATTACTGCGTTTGAAAAAAAACTACCGTTTTATTCAATCTTTTATTCCCGGCCTCTTTCAGAATATTTTACTGATATCTAAACACAAATCCCTTGACAGGAAGTGAAAAAAGTTAAATCATCGGGGGGGGGGGTGCAAAATTAGCATTGCCTTTCTGTCCTATAGACTGCGCTCATGGCATTATTAATTGGTTTAATCAGTATCAAATAATTCTTTAGGATGCGATTACAATGGCAACATTAATTTTAATTGCGACCAAAAGCAGAAACTGTGCAAATTACAAGGTCACATTACTTGAGTCTTTGTTCTAATTATTTCATTTTCTTGATCATGTTGATGATATTGCTATTGTTTATGTCCCCCGTCCATTGTACTGGGATGTTACGGCTGGTAAATTACACGAGGAAGGGCTTGTATGTTTGTTATTTTTCAATACCCTGTGTTTCCTCTGTTTTTTTCTATCTGAAAATAATGACAATGCAAGCATTATTATACCTTAAAAGATGATTAAAAAATATGAGAATAATTTGGAAAAAGGTAAATGCACAAGCTTCATTAAGAAATCAACAATTCAGCGGTATGCATGTTTAACTTTATCCAACCATACCAACTATATTATGGTTGCATCGCGTTTTATAAATAGATGGGGCGGCAATTTGGGCAGGTAAAAAAAGGGGACGGACGATTTTACCCGACCACACTAACATGACTAATTATTATATAAAGTAGAAAGGAGTTCCATTGAAAATACCACACAATTATGATATGTTTTGTCATTATGGTAATTACCATGGTAACAGGGCTCAGCAGTTTAATTGTTGGCAGTTACTTTCATGGTAAAGTTATGATAATTATTATTGTTATGAAACGGGATCAATGTTAATGAATTTGCCAGTCGCCACGAGACCCTGAATCTGCAGGTTCTGCATTCGTGTTGCTATGTTTGGCAAGGTTTTATACTGTAGAAAAACTCTTAATTTTTAAGTCTTACATTTTAGCCGTGGTATATATAAACATCTATTCAATGGTTGTTTAGTGTATTGTAATTTCAATCATTCCCTAGGGTAAGATCATGATTATGTATAACAATTCAATTTTGAATCCTTTGTATCCTAAGAAAAGAAACCCTTTTGATTACAAACCCTTCTTTCATTAATCAAAATACTACTTAATTATACTTGAATTCTGTATAAAGTTACCAATCAAACACTCTTGCTGTGCCGATTAGATTTCTTACATGGTTGATAACCCTCAAATAGAACGATCAGTATATCTCCTAATGTCATAACCCATGAATAATATACACTTATATTGTTCAATATTATGATTAAAAATTTGAATATCACGCATCTTTCGTTGCAAACAATGACCGTACAACTCCCCAAAACTTAAGAGAATAAGTCTTGGACAATAGCGACATTGCTGGGACGTAATTATGGTTGATGAGAAAGCTGGTTCGTATTATCCTCAACATTTTGTAGCGATCCATGCATGGGGGCGATTGTTTGATCATCAAAAAAACTTTCTAACGCGGCTCCGTCAGCGCTATTAGTTATTTCATGTTACCTCTAATGATGTGTAATGACGTGTGGTACTACAGTTTTGAAAAGGGGGACATGCCTGAACTATGCACGGCGAGCTTTCATGCTCGAAATGCGACAATGGGCCTTGTTTTGTTGCAGTTTTGATTAAAAAAAAACTTCCAAGGTCTCGGTTTCATCTCATCTGATTTTATCCTCTGTCGAATATGAATGTGTGTAGGAAACCATCATTAGGAGTCCCAATTATGAAGAAACAATGCGCAATAAAGAGATGCTACTTTGAACATGTCCAATGGGACAATACGAAGACAAAGAAGCAACATAAAAAGATACGATACTTAGAAATGCTACAGTCCACGGAATTTCCGTGCTACCGTCATGCCAAAGAAACCGACTCCAAACCGACCGATGTTACGTCATTGAATATAACCCATTATCGTTGGTCGGTACATGGAGTCGGTTTCACTGATGTGGGTGTGTCACTAGAACTATACATCAATCCTCACTGATTATTTGATACGTCATTGTCTTTAATTTATTCTTTGAATAGAGCAGAGATAACGATAGATCACGATTAGTTTTCTATAACGAACCATCAACAAGAAATTTGATATCTAACTAATAAATCCATAATGGATGTAATATTTCGTGAACTTGATGCGAAAACGTCAATCCCCGCTAATTGTAGATACAGTATTGTCTTTTTAGTTTGTTCTTTAAAATGGGCAAATATAACGATAGATAATGATTTGATTTCCACATAGACCAATAACAATAATTTGAAACGTTTTAACGAAAAGTTCCATAATGGATGAAATCTTTCATGAATATGCGATGATGCCAACAGTAAATCTTCATTATAACTCTAGATAAATTGTTGCATTTATTTTATTCTTTAAATTGGGAAAAGATAAAGAAATATCATGACCACAAATTTCCATATACAGATATAAACCAATAAATTAGATGTTTTGACAAAGAAATCCATAATGGATGAAATATTAAATGAGTTTGTGAAACATTGTCAGGGTCACATTTTTTCCCCACAATATTGACTAAGGTAACATGGTTCATTGTTAAAGCAAAAACTAGTTCTTCTTTCAAAACCTTTTTATTAGGTCTATGTCCGTGACAATTTACAAGCACCCCCCCCCCCATCGCCGGGTTGATCGTCATTAAGAATTTGACGTATGAATAAAGTCGGTCGTCTTTGGAAAGTTTATATTCTTTTGTGATAAAACTAGAGGTATAACACGTTGAATTGTATGTTGTAATTTATATAGACACTCGATGGTTTGTCACACTGTATCTCCAACAACTCACTGAACTCCATGAGGAAATATAAGATCAAGAAAAACAAGTGTAAGAAATTATTAGGAAAAACAACATGAAGACAAAAAAGAAAACTGAAAAAAAAAAATGACTAACAGGTTGTTTGGGGGTGATTCGCAATAAAGCTGTGAATAATTTTAGATTATTCTCTAAAAGAATAGTTGTCTCCATAAACTAATTTTCCTTCATTATTTTGTCTTAAAAATAGTTCACAAATGAAATTATGTATATGTTAACGACTAGTCGAGTTGTGACGAATATGTAATGATAATAATATTCCGCTTTTATAAAGCACTTAACAATCTACTTAAGACTACTTACAGACGTAAGCCGGTAGTCGGGATCATGCCATGCCCGCATACTATTATGACTTTCTCCACTCCCTGAGGAGCATTCCCTCAAGAGTTCCAAAGACTCATACTACATAGGCCTTTGCACCCCATTTAACACCTTGATATATATATATATATATTTTGAAGGCTTTTTGTAAATGATTGGATTTAATTTTTAAATATATAATGACTGCATGGAAGATAGTACATTAAATTAGACGACAGATGGCGACGCCTTTTAAAGCAATGCGATATAATATGCACTGAAAGCAACACCACGTCATATGGAAGAGCATACCGATGTATTATTATTTCATACCAACCATATACCATAAATCTCTTCGTTCATATCATTATATACGTCTCACAATGGTGACGGTGTGGTGGTGGACTGGTGGTGATGATGATGATGATTTTGATGGCGATACTACTACTACTACTACTACTAATAATAATAATGATAATATTAACAATGATAATTATAACTATAAATAACAGTAATAAGAATAGTAATTATTATCAATATAATCATATTAATGATAGATAGATTACTACTTCTACTACTAATAATAATATTAATAACCATCATCATAACAGTGATAATGATAATACAATAATAATAATAATACAAAAAATAAGCATAAATATAATGATAAGTGCAATCTTTCCAAATGTAAATTGATAACAAAATAAATCACTTTATTATTATCATTTTATTTTGTATTATTCCCTACTAACTATTAACGGGGTTCCCAAGGGGTGCGACCTTTTTGCCATTGGAGAATTAAAGGAAAGACCATATGAAGAAAAAGCTGAAAGAAAGTTGCTTTACGAAGTGCAGTTTAGGCGGAAAATTATTAAAGACAGGCCGATATAGTTGCAAAGTTCTATAGCAAGTTAAAAAGCAATACACTGAACTAAATCGGTAGTGTTGGGGAGTATAATGTTCCTTGTTCGTTGGATGAAGGCATTGATAGTGTAAAAAGAAATTTACTCAAATAAATATCACTTTATGTCGGGAGATATAATGTACAGACACCTAAATCCGAGCAAAATGAGTGCTTAAGATATGACATTCATTTTAATAGCATCTTGCGGCCTATATAGAAAATCTTTGAATATTCATATAGTTATGCTCGTTTCATTATCATAATGAAATACAAATAGGACTGGATAGGGCATTTCATTTATGTGCTTATCAATTGAAATAAATCCAAAAGTTAATCTGTATACGTCAATTGTCCATAAAGCATCGTTGGTATTCGGGATTTTAACTCGTAAATTTGTATTGTATTACAACGCACAATAATACAATCATTACTGAAGGTTTCCGGCACGAATAGTGGCAGGCGGGCGGTCGGGCCGCTGAGGCGAGACCGGCCTCCTACAAAATGCATGCCCGGTGAGTATTGCGCTGCGGAAGTGTATATATTTTTCTCATTACCCTCGCCGTATACAACGGCTTATAATGGAGAGTGAAATGCGAACCCACTCCTGGGATTTGTGAGTTAACTCATCGGCTCCCGGAAGTTGTGAAGAGTGTCTATGCAGCGAGAAAGGGCTACAATATTTTTCTCACTCTTCATCTTCTGATATGATAACCCGAACTTTGATCACAAATTTGAATTATGGACATAATTGTAATTCTTAACAAACAGTTTTTGTCCGATGATCATCTACTCAACTATAAACTTCACCATGATTTTTAGTTAGCAGGTTATAATTATCATTTTAAATATGGTTGGTTGTTATCTACAATAAGAAGTCCATCATTTTCTGCTCCATCTCAATTCTCTTAACTCCTTTATCAAAAATTATGAAGTCAATATTCTTTTTTTTTCAAATAAGACAAATATGTTATTTTTAATGAATGATATTGTAATCAACAGCACTATTTTCCCAATTATTCCTATAATCATGATACTAGCACCATATATCAAATATTGTATTAGGCATTCACATATACCTTATACGATAAAGATGAAGTTCCTGACAGCAAAACTCTAATTACAAACCGACTAGTATTTCAGAAACAAATTCATTCAATGAAGATCACACTCAGTGGCTTGTGATATTTCCATGTAATATACATGGTAATGATGAATATAAAGTCATTTTATGAATCCGCTGAACATAATACAGTTGCATTTCAGCATTTTTACGTCTATCATGTCTATACAATCATGGACCTACCAAGGTCCATGGTAATACATAGATATAATTTTAAAAATCTAATATATTACACTTTTTCTGGATTAACGTTTGTTGCGGTCAATTTCAAAATATTAACTTAGTTTTATTTTTCTAATGTGAACATTTGTCACCCAGTGTATAATGTGTACAAAAACAGTATACGAGAACATATTGCTTTACACAGGGAATTGTTATACTGGTCTCATAATTGCCGATCAAATGATATCATGTACATAGTTTTATCAGTGAATTGTTAGTTTCACTTCCAATTACCTGGTCTCACTCATGTTCGTAATCACAGATATACAAATGATTTATAAACTTCAACTTTTCATACTGTAGATGTTATCATCGTTATACTGAAAAGTGAAGAAGGGAATTGTGTACACTATCATGACTATATAGAAGTGAGATAGGTCAATCAGTTGAAGTTTGTACACTTACCTTTGTCGTAATCGTCTTTCGATTTTGAATCGGTGAGGTCGTCTGATGATAGTGATCGTTTCAATGACGTCGTCTCACTATGCCTATCGTCGTCATCCACGTCGTCGTCAATGTCCTTGTCGTCTTTATCGGCACGTTGTAATGAGATATCACTGTGTCTGAAGTGGAACGCCGATCGCCTGTCGAATCCGTGAATTTCTGCCTCAGTTCTCGAGTTCGTTTCCCGCGTTTTGATATCGCCTAGGATGTCTCGTATGAGAAACGACGGGGGTGCGGCCACTGGGTTACGGACCGGCAAGGGGATCTGTAGGTTCGGCTGCGATAACATCGGGTGTCGGATATGAGGGGGTAGTCCAAGTTGATGAGAGGGATTCGAATCCAGGGTCTTGCCAAAAAACAGTTCTGACCCAGCGTCGTGCTTGGATCGTATGTGATTGATGGTGTTATTGTTGTTGTTGAGGTTGAGGTGATGGTGGTGGTGGTGGATGTGTTTGTGTTGCCGATGTGGTAAGTGGTGGGTGGTTGCTGGCGAGAACCCGACGTGTGTTGCTGCAGCCGTGGGGGAGGGCGGCACCGAGCCGGCGTCGCTGCTGCTACTGTGCGCCGGGCTGGCGGGGCAAGAGTTCGGCGAAGGGTCTGGCGAGCTGCAGCGTGAGCACTCGTCCCGGGTCGAGTTGCTATTATTGTTGTTCAGAGTTCCTGTTGTGGGGCTTGCCAGAGGCATGGCGATTGCGGTATTCCCGGAGTGTTTCAGTCCCGGTGAAGTTGCTGATAAATTTTCCCGGAGTGGCGACTCCGCAGATGATTCCATTGGATCAGGCAGCATTTATTGTTGCCTCAGTGAAAATGAGATGACGTGCTCACTGGCTTCTGATGTCCAAAGATCAACCAAAGTCAAATCCAAATGCTGCTTTTCCAGAGATTCATCGGTGTAAAACCTGAAAAAAGAAACAGAAGATAAATACACATTAGAATATAATCACAAAATGTTTAATACCATTGATAATTTTACACATTCTCATTGTCCAAAGATATCTAAAAAAAAAACGGCTTTACAAAATGTAATCGGCACGAGCCTTGTTTATACTATTCATTATCAATCAGAGCAAAAAAAATCTCGTGAAAGCATATTGTTCTCATTGGCTTACCAATCAAAAGATGTCTTTAGGAAATCAAATTAAGTCAACAAGAACATAAAACATTGGGTGAATATAAGATAACAACGTTTAAATTCATTTCACCATCAGTGTGCTTAAGAAATGTAAGTGATTAATGACTTTTAACTCACCGTTTAAATTCGATGTTATCGGACAGATGGTGAAATGGCAGACGATTGTTGGCAAGCTTTCAGCTTCTCAGTGGTTCCAAGAACGTCACGAAAGAATCCCTGCCAACCAGTAGTATGAGTATACTTCTCAGAGAAGAAAAAAACAAGTATGGTGTGATGGTGGGACTGGATTGACGAGAGGGCGCCCGGGTCTTTCCGTGGCTTGCGGCAGTGTTATGGAAGGGTTCCACGCGTCGTAAACCTTTATCCGAGAATTAGTGGGCGTTGCATTCAATTATCCCCAGTGTAGCAGACGATTGCGTACATCGTTATGAGCTTCGATCACGATACGATTGAGATGATCAATGCTTCGATACTTGAAGACGCGGGCGATGTTGGAGTGAGAGAGTCGGTGTCGAAAGGCTTTAGTCTTAATGTGTGCCAGGGTGCAGCGATTGGATGCAGGGGGTGTGACGATGGTGATAGCGATATTATTCAAATGATAATTCTTGGGAATTAACGAGAGATGGGAGTAGGAGGAGGAATTGGTTTGTAAGATGAGGGGGTTTGGGGCTGGACTGCGGGTCTGTCCGGCTCACTCCAAGTGACCTCAAGCTAAGGTGTCGCAAATTATGATTGTACGAGGCGGTGGCCTGTGTCATACGAAGAGAGAGTGGATCGTTATACCGAAAAAGCTATTCACTGCAATCATTGCTTCTCTTATTAATCCCTTTACGATAATACCCGAAGTGGACGAGTCTAGGTCCCTTTCAAAATATCTACCACTCCTCTATTGTGTATGCAGCCATGCTATAGTGTAAACAGCGGAGACATATTGCCCCTTGCATCGATAGCTGTCATCCGTATCAATCATAGAGCTGATTACTTTTTGACGAGCTCGGTATTCGATTGGTCGAGTGCTGTTGGTCATGCATATGCAAGAGTTACCATCTGGTGTTGCCATTGGCTGACTGAGCAAGGAGAGGGCGGGGCGCTGTTACTCTCGTCCAATGATCAATGGACGGCGTAGCTATTGTTGACTGGTTTATTGTCCGAGGATCGGGGCGCACACGGCAAGGGCCAGGGAGGCTGGGGCGAGCTTCGGTGTAGGCTGGCAGGCGTAAAACGAAGAGGGATCACAATCCAGGATTATAACTGTAATTAGAATTAAACGAGAGCGATTGCAAGCCTTTCGTATTGGCAAATGATATGTTTTAAGCCCCGCAGAGATGACTGACGTCCCCGGCGCTTCCCCGCTCGTTCTATCCAATGCCTCGCTAAAAGAAAGGTATAAAGCAAAACTACACGAACAGATTTTGGCATCCCGCCCATGCCCCCACCTCCCAAGCTCTCACTTAGCATTATTTCGAATTATTTGGGTCATTTCGAAACATATGGCCGAAAGTGCTGGTCTCAGACAGATTTTCACGGATTATGGGTGTCTTACAAAGCTCTTATGATTGATCTGTTTGATTGGGCGCTCATCGTAACTTTTAAAAAATGATTATGAATTTTAAATTGCCCCCTTGAAGCAGCATGGGGGCTCCCATCGAATCACCCTCGCAGGTTTTTAATCCGCATTAATGTCATAATGGCAGACTGATTCGTAATAAGTGAATGGGGGAGGTTGATGGAATAACGATATCGAAAATTGGAAAAACCATAATGGACTTTTTATTACTGTCGACAAAAATAATAACCGGCTCATAAACTTGCATATTTTTTAATCATTTATTTCCTGCATATTCCCTGAAACTTGACTGCTCGTACCCCATGCTAAGTTTTCTAAATAGCCCTCTGCTTGAAAAAAAAAGGTGCTGCAATAACTACGGTATTTTGTTCGTTTAAGTCGCAATTATGAAAATTAAAATTTAGGCAGTTTGTCAGGGAACCTTGCTTTTAAAATGGAGCATAATACTAATAGGAGTGAGTTTTCCACGAATAATATTATTCCAGATACAAGTAGTTGACGTGTTTTGCTCGCTAATTTCAAAATTACACGCGCTCCGTTGTTTCTTTTCTCTTTTTTCCACCCCCCCCCCCCCTTGGGCTTATTCTGTTTTGCTTAATTCTGTATACATCCTTTTCCATTTCGAATCTAAAGGAAAATGTATTTCGGTCTACTTGAAGAAAACGGAGGTACCGACACAGCATAGGTGCATTATCTGTTCTATATCATAAATAGTTCTCTATGTTGGGTGACACGACATTTTCTCTTGCGACAGACACGACAATTCCTCCTGCGACATTTGCTCTGGTCTTAATATCACAGAGAGCATATAGGGTATAGGATTATAATCGAATTTTTTTCCTTCAGAATAATGTAAAGATAAAGTTTATGGTTTATTTAGACTTGGAGGTTAGATTTTAGTATGTTTGGCTTAACGTGCAGGTTTTCCATCGGAGCAACTGTCGCAGAAGCACATATGTTGTCACAGTTCCGTTCTCTCTGAGATTTCAGTTTGAATACCCCACCCCCACCCCCACCCCTCTCTCCCTCTCTCTTCGAGCTCCCTCCTAACCACCGTATCCACCCCTTCCAAATTCCCTCCCTCTCCCTCAACCCCCTCCCCCTTCTCATCCCAGCTACTCAATATTCTCAGTAAAGTGTATCGTTGCCTAATACTAGTGAATACAGAATCGTAGGTGAAAGGGGGTAATTTCGTCGACAAAACGGGTATCGGGGCTTTACACAAACCATTTCAATTGTCTTGTTCTTAAACGTTTTGTATTGTCGTCTGAGGCTTTTGCTGTGACCAATAACCAACACGAGGAAATAAAATAGATCTCTTTAGACTTAGAGAACAGATCATTACGATTCTGGGGGACGGACAATGCAACAAATAACGGTTATGTGGTTGGTTTTGTAACCTGTAATTATAACCCTTAAATGACTAGCAATAAAGAGGTCAAGACGTAGGCGATGTACTATTGTCAATACATGCTGTTATGTGTTACTACTTAGCGTGTAATAGCAATTGTAATTCTTAACTACTTATTTTGTCCGGGTTTATTTCTCGCGGTTAACGAAAGCAGATAATTGTCAAGGTGTATTCGTATCAAAGGGAGAGAAAGAGGTGGGGGGAGTGGAAGAAGTGGAAGAAGAAGGAGAAGACGAAGATGAAGAAGAAGAGGAAGAAGAAGAAGAGGAAGAAGGATAAGAAGAAGAAGAAAAATAAGACAACGCAAATCATGCAATCTGATCCACTTCATGGATTGTTCATCTATTCTTTAAAATGTTTTGACATTGTAAAGCACTGTTCAATTTCCTGTATTTTATTTATTGTCTGGACAATCTACTTTTTCTGTTTTGATTGATAAAATTTGATGTATATTTGTAAAAATTTTAACACTATCTATCACTTAGTGAAGAAGGACGTATCCAATAGGTATATATACAACTTAGAAAAGGTAATTAATTTTGCTGTTACCATGGTTACTGTGAAAGAAGAATATAATAAAAATATTTAGGAAATGACCTTTTAGAATAGTTCCAGTATATATAGACTTGTGTGAATTCATGTTCCCATCTGGTTAAATTGATAACGACAAAACAAATGAAAAAAAGTCTTCCATTTATAATTAAGCTTCATCCTTGCATGACATTTGGATTAATCGAGCGCCGAAGTTCGTTTATTTTAATCGTTTTGAAACATTTTGTTGACGTCTACAGTTCGTGTTAGCACAGTTATACAAATATATTTACAGTGGCAATCATACTGTACATCTCCCATTCTATCTGAGCCGATATCAGCGATGTGTAAATGTTAATACCATTGCTCTAAAATTATTCTAGCACCTCGGTTTCAATGCTTAAAAGAATTCAATTCATTTTCTCCCCAACAAGCGCCAGTTTTTTAAAAGGTCCGTTGCCTTTTTCAATTTCACCCCTTTCCGAGCTAGCGCCTTTTGAGGCTCACCCCCAGACGAGCGTTTGCACTGCTGCAGTTGCCATTTTTAATGGACGTCGAGAGCAAAAATGTGTGCCCTAAGTAGGCGATATGTGTCGTGCACCGCGGGGACAGCAGATACCGACATAGACCGCGTTTATGAGAAAGGTGTCGTCAGTCATAGAGATAAATGGAACGCGAAATGTGGATAGGGCCGTGTATAAGTGAAGTATTTGAGAAGGCGTCAATCGTTTTCGACGGAATGATGATTGCATTTCGATTTATATATCGAGTCAGTTTGATCACTTTTTGAGCACCTTCGCCCCAGCTAGCTCGCGATTGAGGGTAAACACATTCGTTATAATAGTCAAAGAAACAGGCAGTGTATTCGTTAGATTTAAATTCATACATGAGAAATGCAAGCTAGAACATTGTAGACATTTGAATCAAACATGAAAATGAACTCTTGACTGTTACCATTATTTTCTTATTTCATTTATAATTTCGATGAATAAGACATGTACACGTGTTAATTCAAAAGTCTACTATCTCACACATTTACACTGAGTTCAATGTTTTAACCACTTACCAACAATTCATTTTTATTATGTCTTCTGATACACTCTGCTGCTTAATAGCCAGATATGCAAATGAAATTCTCACCGTTCGTAAAGAAACAATATATTCAAGAAATAATATTTGACTTCCACCATTTTTTTGTGCAATTTATTTCTGAAATGTGAAGTCTACTTTGTGAATAAATTATGATTTCCTTTTTCCTGTAATTGTATGTGACTTTTATAAATTTTGATGTCATCGCTCATATACCTTCTTAGGCCGGCCGTCGGTTTTGACGGCCGTGTCGTGGTGTAGCTGCGGTTCTGACTCTCGCCTTGTAATCAGAGGGTCGTGTGTTCGAATCCCACCATGGCCTAGCGTCCTTTGGTAAGGCGTTAATCCACACTTTGTCACTCTCCACCCAGGTGTTAAATGGGTACCCGGTAGGATGTGAAAGCCTATATGTAGTATGCCTAGCAATTGAGTCTTGGAACTCTTGTTGGAATGCTCTCGAGAGAGTGGAGAAGGTGCATACATTGTATGCGGGCATGCAAGGATCCGATGACCGGGGTATGTCTGTAAAGCGTTTAGAGAGGTCGTTCCGATTATATTATTATATAAATGCGGAATATTATTATTATTATTGACGGGTGTGATGTTTTACTAAAGAATAATAAACTAAACTAAACTGTTAAATGGGATAGATGCGAGGAGAAGAGAGAAAAAGATGAAGAAAGGAAAGGAAGTGGGAACAACGACGGAAATATGAAATATTATTTATATTGAGTATGTATTCAGGTTAATAATATTAAATCTATAAGTGTTAAAATAATTATCATCAGGGTTTAACTCTATTTACTTTACAGCTATATGTACAGTATATATATAATTCTTTCTATATTTTGTGTATGAACTGTTGGAGGGGGCTTGTATTTCCGACACATTCTTTTGGTTTAGTTTCAGACCATTCCCCCTTTTGAAGAGCTAGGTGTAAATATATCTTTTTTTACCGTGACTTGCACCTGATTTTATCGGCCAAATTGCTGGTTTATCATCATGGGATGGTATTCTAATTTCCTGTCATTTGTGATAAAAAGAGGACTCGCCAAACAAGAAGACGAGCCAAAGCTAAGCGACACTTTAGTGAATTGCGGAGGTAATATGATGTAAGCGAGCAAAAGTGCATTGAAGTTGGCGATTAAAGGTTAGGGAAAGACGAATGTACGGTGGCTTTAAAGGCGACAGATAACACGAAGTTATTAGTTTAACGTTTGGCAAACTTAATTGGCTCCGCGCCTGAATGGTTCTGATTCAAGCGAGCAAGAGCCAGAGCACAGGCCCTCATCATCATCATCATCATCTACATCGGGAACTGGTAGAGAGGAAGCTTTCTCCATTGACGGAAAAGATACAGAAATGGACAGGTTAGGGGTGCAGAGAGGGGGCGAAAAAGGGTATATTAGACCGAGTCAATAATAATAAAAAATAATATAGGATTTGTATAGCGCACGTATCCACCCTGCTAGGTGCTCGAGGCGCTCCTATATTACCCTGGCTAAGCCATTCTACCGATTTCGGTGCGCACATGAGCTTTTTGAGAAATTACTTCCTGTCGGTACCCATTTACCTCACCTGGATCGAGTGCGGCACAGTGTGGAAACATTTCTTGCTGAAGGAAAACACGCCATGGCTAGGAGTCGAATCCACGAGCCTCTGTTTGAAAGACGAGAGTCAGAACCACTAGACCACGACGCGCCCCTCTGTATTATCTATTTATCATTCAATTCAGTTTCTTTATCTTCCCAATATGGAATATTACAAAGCAATATTGCCATGATTGCAGATTGAAATAGTGGTTACCTCTGTTAAAACCATGAATGCTCTCAAGTACAGAACCCATTACGGAGACACGGCTTCTGTGGAGCGTTTAAAGAAAGGACTTATCGGACGTTTTATACGACAAGTCCTATTTCATCCGAAAGTTGCCATATAGTAACCGTGCTCCTCAGCCAAACAAAATCAAGGAAGTTGTCAAATCTGACAACCTATGGGACGAAAAAATGTTGATGAAATGCTCCATAGGTCCCCTCCGAGGGACTTGGTTATGGCCGGGGCCTTACCAAATGTCACGAGTGCATCGGCTATATGCAGTCACACCAACGAAACCGACTCCAAATCGACCGATGGTATGTCATTGGTAATAACCTGACATATTTCATCGGTTTGGAGTCGCAGTTTCTTAGATGTGACTGAGTCCAGTATATATTCATCCACATTGTGCTGCACTCCTTCCAGGTGAGGTAAATGGGCACCGGTATTTCCTCAAAAAGCTGTGATCACCGGCTGGAATCGGTAATCTTGCTAAGCCATGTTAGCCGGGGTAATATATGAGCCCCTTGAGCACCTATCAAGGTGGATACGTGTGATATTCAGATCCTATATGTATATTATATCGCTCTTCTTTCTTTGTAAAACGGTTAACGTAGAATTTATTGATAGGTCTTATTTTTCCTTTTTAGTTTCTTTTATTTATTTGAATGTTTTATGTTCAGTTTCTGTCTCTATCTGAATGACTTTGTATATAAGAAAAACGTGTTTGGACAGGGACATGCAAATGCGAACTGTGTTCACTCAACCTTTCACAAACATTCTGTAATACGAGAAATGAAATGGAAATTAATTCCATAAGATATAAGAAGGGAACATCATTTAAAAGTCAGATTTGGTAGATGTGGTTGTATTTTATTGGGATGGTGGCAAACCAGTTGAGATTTTGTAAAATAAAGTGGAAAACAATTGATGTGAGTAAATATTTCGAACAGACGGGTGACTGGCGAGATTGGCATCAAGAGCGTGAAGAGGGGTACGATGTCACACCCCTCTCACCTACCAAACTCCGCATCATGCCCCCTTGTGGGAGCCTTGGAGAGAATGGAAGGAGGGTAAACTTAAGATCGTTAAGACATCATCGGTGTGAGGAGTCGCGTGCCAAATGACTTCATTGAATGCGAAAAGGCCAATCGCGATGTTCAAGCAAGCTTAGCATGCGAGGCAATCATGCGGTGTGCTCTAATTAATAGCCATCCCAAACATTCTGTCATGTTTGGGACGGGGCGAGAAACAGAAGAGGTTAAGACAAGATGGAGTCGGCGAGAGTGGGAGAGAGAGTGTGTGTGTGTATGGGTGTGTGAGGGTGTGTGTGTGTGAGGGAGTAGGGGTGTGTGTGGGGAGCGTGGTGTGTGCGGGTGAGTGAAAGAAAGACAGAGAGAAAGAAATGGAGATGGAGAGAGTATAAGGAGCCAAGCTAGAGAAAAATAATGATAGACGATTGACTAAAGAAGTGAGAATCGGAGCGGTATCAGAGAGTGTGTGTGCGCGTATTTTTGTAAATGTGTATGTGAGAGAAGTGTAGAGAGAGAGAAAGAAAGAAGGAAAGGGGGATGAAGAAGAAGAGGAAGAAAAAGGTACAGGATATGGCGAAAGAGATAGAAAGAAAATGCAGAGATAGAGGTGAAAGTAACCTCCTCTATTATCGGTCTACGGTAGATGGTAACCGTCCCCAATTTGTCGGCGCTCGTTTGAGGGTTCGACTGGGGCAGGTGGTCCGCACTCTCTTCATTTTCACGCTCAACCTCGCCGAGTTTGACGAGAAAATTGGCGATGGGGCTCACGGAAACCAGAGGGGGCGACGAAGATAGAAGGCCAAACAACCGGCTTTTGCCATGCATGTCTCAGACCTTCTTTGTTATCTAATTATTTTTATTTACATGTACCCACTCTCTCTATTACACGAGCGTAGTAATTCGAATAATTAATGAATACATTCGAATTTAATTTCTTGATATTATTCATCGCACACAAGGTGAACGAGGGCTGATGTACTTCCTCGTTCCGGACACTATTTTTTCTGAATGACGCCACCAATATGCAAATGCAGAGAACAGAGAAAAGTAACGATGACGCATGCGCGGTATGGGATTCGATTAGGTAGATTTGTGCTGTCCCACTGAATACTATTAGAGTTTTGGGGCATTCTAGGGAACTTCTCGTTCTGTAACATTACGTCAGTTCAACTATAAAAATATATAAAAAAATAGTTTCTAAGCCGTCGTTCTCCCATCCACACCAGATACCACCGGCTCCATTTCCACCCATTTTTTTTTTTTTTAGAAACAACCAATTATTCTGTAAATCTAGAGGGTGCAGATTTCGGTTACACTTAGTAATTCCGAAGGTTCTTTATTCCGAAGGTTCGTAATTCCGAAACACGTAAATTGCCTATACCTCGATGTTCGTTAATCCGAAAATGTAAAAGGGTTCGTTAATCCGAACATTTGTGGCGTTATTCCGAAGGTTCGTTAGTCCGAAAACGAAATAAGGTTCGTTAATCATTACGTTTTCGGACTAACAAACCTTCGGAATTACGAACCTCATTTCGTTTTCGGATTAACGAACCTTCGGAATTACGGACCTCACTTTGTTTTCGGAATAACGAACCTTCGGAATTATGAACCTCATTTCGTTTTCGGACATACAAACCTTCGGAATTACGAACCTTCGGAATAACGAAGCTTCGGAATTAGGAATGTATGCGGCAGATCTCACCCCTGACGAGGGCTAGAACCACTAAGGTCTCCTAAGAGGGAGATGAAGAAAAACACCACTAGGAACAAAGAAAAGCTTTTCTCATTTCACGGTCATGATGGTATTGACAGTCCGGGGCCCCGTTGCATAAAAGTTACTTTAATGGTAATTATACCATCCAATGGCAACTACCATGGCAACAATGCTCAACAGCCAATCAGAATCAAGGATTTCATTAAAGATTACCATTGGCAGGCAGACTTTCTATAAACGTAACTTTTATGCAACGACCTCCAGGGTTACCAGCCCATCAGGGAAATCAGGTAAAATTATTTTACATTTTTCCAGTCAGAGAAAAATCAGGGAAATTCGATTAACAAAAAAATCGAATCGGGGGGAAATGCCTCAAATGAGGAAAAACTCAGGGAATTTTGATCGGCCCGAAAGTCGATAGCACGGTAGTCATTAAGACTCTGTTATATTGTGTTGTATATCAAAACAACATCCACTGTTTTACATTATTAGGTTTTTTTTACTGAAAATACATGTAATTCACTGCAACAACTTAGAAAACATGCGAAACTGTGAATGGGTTGAAATAATTATCGGGTTTTTTTTAAACTTCATTGGGGAAAAATCAGGGAAGCGTGTTTTCTTAAAATGCTGCACTGTAAAAACTGTGGTGTTAAAACTGACACCAATTGATGTTAATAGAGGACCACACCCTGACGTGATAAAAGTACACCCTACAGATTAAACATAACACTAAAGAGTGCAAAATGTAACAACAAAAGGTGTTGTAATAACACCTATATGTGTAAAACTAACACCACCAATTAAAAACCGGTGTTGAATAACTGGTGTGGTCCTCTATCTACACCGGTTAACACCACAGTTTTTGCTGTGTGGGAACCCTGCAGTCACAACAAGGAAACCAACCGATGGTATGTCATTGGTGTTAACGTAATAACTTATCTTCGGTCTGGAGTTGGGTTCACTGATGTGGCTGGCCAGGAGCAGTAAGAACAAATCAATTACATGTTATATAATTATGAAATATCCAGTAAAATGATTTACCTCACACCTAATGTTGGATATTAACAGTAATATTTCACGAAAGATTTCTTGCTCGACACCCACCCTTGAAAAGGTTGAATTAATTCCCCCTATGAGGAAATGACCATTTGAACTGTATCAAGGTCCGGTGCTCGTGTGTCCAGCACTCTTGACCAGCTGACCCGTGACGGACAAGACAAAGATGAGTGGAGCTATGATATGTGAGAAGGTCTAATTAATGATGACGTCGTGCATGTCATTCACGTATGCTCTCCGATGGCGTATCAAGTGTATGTGGATTACAGGGGCAATAGACCGATTGAGGGGCATTGTTTTTGCCATTCCATTTTAGGAAATGGACAGGTTTTTTTAATATTTAAATCCAATGGTTAAGTCATTGTTTCTGAAATTAGAATATATACATGTTTGTTTATCTTTTCGTCGTATTCTTGTTGCTGTTGTTGTTGTTGTCCTTCTTCTTCTCTTTCTTCTTCGTCTTTTCTTTTTTTTTCTACTTCTTCTTCTCCTCCTCCTCCTTCTTCTTTTTCTTTTTTCTTCTTTCTCTTCTTCTTCTTTTTCTTCTCCGTTTTCTTCTTCTTTCTTCTTCACGTGTTACATGTGACTACAAGACATGAATTATCATATCTGATTGAGACTTACCTGTTCAGACCCAAGAACATACAATGCGTACATATTTACTACCATCCGATGTGGGGGGGGGGGGGGACAAGTTTGCCCCCATTTCTGGATCCTGGAGCAGTATCAGCGGTCCTGAAATGGACACCAGAAATCTTGGACAAGGGTGCTGAAGCAGGACTTACCCCATAGGGTGCCCACATCCTTCTACTATAGTGACCATTGGCGTAGCAACGGGGGACATCCTCCACTCTCCCACTGAAAATGACAACAAAGAAGAGATACAAAATTTGATGGATGTGAAATAAAATATTCAATTTCATATTATCTTGCTCTCGTGGCACCCCCCCTTACAACTTCCAGTGCCCCATGGATGACCTGACCCCCTGTTACGCCACTGATTCCCGCTAATGAGCGAAATAAGAGTGTAAAGCACCAACATCTCAATCGGGTCGTTACGGCTTCGTGAATGGAGTTTACATCACCGCGGAGTATGCAACATAACGGGAGCCCCATGCCACTGAGGGACATGGGCGTTATCCCTGTGGTGTTTCAAAAAGTGGAGAAAAAGGAGGAGAGAGAAAAATGGGGGAGGGTAAGATAATGGAAGGAAGAGGAAAGAAGAGATCTGGTCATGCAACTCAAATTGACTATATAGGATAATTCAGTTGACAAATTGTGAAGAAAAAAATTGCTTCACCTTTGTGTCACCTTGGCCCCCTCCCCCTATCAAAACACCCTGATGTCGCCCTGGTATTGTTCTCTTAGAGGGCACTGTCTTGACAAAAGATTGCTAAACCATTTTTACACTGTTTAATAGATTTCGAAGCAAGAACGGCATCAACGGTTGACACAAGAGCGTTAATTGTTTTGACATGATCATTAATGTCCGATTAATCTTAGGGTCATTAAAATCAGGTTAAGTTATGGAGCAAAGTGACGAGTTTATGGACCAATTGCACTCATTACATGGTCTCGAGGTGCTTAAGTTTAATACAAAAGGAACAACCACGTACGGTTAGCCATATATCATGGATATATGCAAAAAAATTGTTCGACTGTTTAGTTTTTTTACTCAGGCATTTAACCATGGTGGTGGAGAAAACTTTAGTAAATTATTCCCCAACCTTTTCCGCTATAGTCAATGCTAAATGAGTAATTCTCTTTTCAAACCTACAGTCAAAACCACTAAATGCAACTTGAGCCTTTCTTCCACAAACGATAATTATGGAAAATGATATGGGAAACGTGTGATTATTATTGTTCGACCGTCACGCCCTGTTATTTACCACGTTTACGCTTGAAGAGAGCGGGCATGGATGCATGCTTCTTCAGCCTGGAAAGGATTTGTCAAAAATTTCAAGATTGGGTTACAATCTCCCACTGACTTCGCTATGTCGTTATGGTTCGATAAGAACTCGGAAAAAAAGAGCAACAGCATTTCATACAAAATGGCGTCATTCCCATTTCAAAAAGGTCGCGAAGGAATCGAAATATTGCCGTTTGGATTGTTTTCGCTTCAAATTTAAACGTTAAGTATTTAATAGGTCGGGGAACAGACCGAAAGTTGTAATAACAATTTGTTCGGTCTGGAGCTACTTTTGTTGGTGTGCTGCGATGCTAGAGTTTTCTCCCCTATATGTAAATGACATAAGAAGTGTTGAAAATATTATTTTAATATATCAATATGAAATATAATTATTGTCGTTAATATCATTATGAGTATTATCATTGTTATTATCATTATTGTTCTTGTAATTACTTTTATCATTACTATTCTTGTAACTAGAAGTAGTAGAAGTTGTAGTAGTAATATTAATATAAGCAGCAGTATAGTAGTAGTGGTAGTAGTAGTAGTAGTATACTAGTAGTAGTAGTAGTAGTAATAATAGTAGTAGTAGCTGCAGCAGTAGCAGCAGCAGCAGTAGTAGTAGTAGTAGTAGTAGTAGTAGTAGTAGTAGTAATAGTAATAGTAGTAGTAGTAGTAGTAGTAGTAGTAGTAGTAGTAGTAGTAGTAGTAGTAGTAGTAGTAGCAGTAGTAGTAGTAGTAGAAGTAGTAGTAGTAGTAGTAGCAGTAGTAGTAGTAGTAGAAGTAGTAGTAGTAGTAGTAGTCATAGTATTACTATTGTTTTTTATGATTGCGACTGTATTAACATAAAAAAAACTACTCGACATCTTCCTTAGATTATCCCCAAAATAGTCATTTTAGACCATGTGTTCTGAGTTGTTCTATTAATATGTTTAGGGAATTTAGGAAAATAAAAAAGATCCCCCTATAAATAATCCATGTTATGAATTATTCTACATGTTATTAGATGACACAATGAATTCTTGCATTCCTCCATTCTTTATTCACATGTCTTTTTTTCATGTTTTTGTTTCATGTTTTGGGGGGGGGTCTTTACTTTGAGAAATTATAAGAAAGACCTTCAGATATTGGTCACAGGTGTTGATATAATTATGCACTTACTATTTCTACATCTTCCTTAGATGCTTTCAAGATGTTAATGTGCAGGGATTTTTTTCAAGGAGGCATTTTAGCACTCTGTATTTCTAAGTTCCATTGATAGTTTGAGTAGTCATTTTAATGAAAATATAATGGTATTATCTTTTTCAAAAAGTACATTCCGCCATTGGTTCTAAGTTCAGTCCTTCTACATCTCACTAAGACGAATGCTATAAATATTCATTTTTGTTATTCATTTATTTCACCATGACTGAGTATTTTCATAATTTCAACTCTACTTATCTAATTGGGTATATGATAAAGAAATTATTCGAAAATATGAAAAAAAATACACATGTGGTGGTTATCATATCAAAATTCTTTTCTTTCACATCTCAGTTAGATAAACCGCAATAACTCATGTATTTAGCTTTTCATCATCATTCTTTATAAAAAGAAGTGCTCATAAATTGGTGATATTAAGATATGGACCTTACTTATAATGTTCTTACAGTCGAGGCTCGTTAAACCAAGGAGTGACGAAGATTATATTCATGCTACTTCTACATCTTATGCTGATATGTGTGATCATCCATCATTTATTATTGGATACTTATGTGCATTTTTATATCTGTTTCATATTGATTAGCCTTATATCTTGAATTAACAATAATAGAACATTATTCATATGTAAATTATCCACCGGTTTGTGAATATCTCTTCGGTTCTTCTACATCTTATGAAGATAAAAGTGTCTCTTGGATTACGATTCCAATTATATTTAGTATTGCAATTGAAAATAACAATTGCAATTACAATTAAACTTACGTCAGAAATATTGCAATCAAATTTACAGTTCAATAACCGTTGTTATCTAATTAGTCTAAATATTGTCAAAATCTATTTGGCACCCAACTTCTCACACTCTAGGCTCCAGAGATATGAAGTAAACATGCATTTATTAGTAGTGAACATTCAATATCTGGCATTATATATTTTTTTAAAATTTAAAATTATTTCATTTTTTAAGATTCATATTTGACATCGGAGTTCAACTTGACTTGATGGGGAATTATAGACATGTAAATGCATAAAGATGCATTGAATCTTTTAACATATTTCAACAATTTTTTTACGCCAAAAAAAAATAATGCTGAACGATTTTGTTCACACTGGCATGTCATTTTGTGCTTCATAATGTGAACGGGGCAACGGTTTTAAGGTGAAAAATAGATACAAATGCATTTCCTCACCCGACCCTCATCTCATGAGTGCGCTATTATGCTACTTTCATACCAACGAAACCGACCTCAAACCGATTATTACGTTATTTCAAATAGCATTTCATCGGTTGGTTCGGATGTCGTTTTCTTAAATGTGACTGGAACGTTAATTAAAAGGAATGTTAAGTCCTATTTCCTTGATACTTTTTCGCAACTGTATTATTGTTTACATCGCGTTACCCACTGCGCATTGCTCTTTTACGGTCACCGAGGATGGCCCTCCGAGCGAAACGTCTGGAGACGAAACCGCTGGGAGCGCTGGGTTTGACCGGGGCATAGGCTTCACCTCAGCGGGTCCCATCCGTCTGGAAGCTGGAAGGGATAGCCTTTAAACGTGTCCCAACAAGCAGCGAAACCATCCAGAACTTTTAAGAAAGCAGATATTGCGTTCATCATAATACACCTTGATCAATTTAATCGTGGATTTTAGAACGATTTCAGATGAAAGAGACGTAGCTCCGAACGACACGATTCTGACGTAAGGGCTTGACTATACGGGCAATAGAGGTAAAGGTAAAGGTGAAAACTCTTAAGCCGGCCCGGCGCCACAAATGTACTGTATGATTAAAGTGATTATTTAACATTGGTTTGACTTTTAAAAAATCTGAGCTAGAAGGTCACACTTGTCATCTGTGTCTGTGATATGTTCCAAAAATGAAGCCCAGAAAAAATTGCGTTCGAAAATGATTATTAATTGCTTCAAAAATTGAAATATAAAGTGACCGGAAACACCATCTTAATTTCATCCCATACACTTATGTGTACTGTTTATGTGTCTATAAGACGCCTAATTACAAAATCGGGGTTTGCCTTGTAGTTTTAGCTTTTTATTCTCAATAATGGTTGCTTTCAGGGTTTATTAGTAGTTTTTACACATGGTTCATCTTGGTTTAAAATTTTTTTAAATCGGCTGCTCACAAAGTTAAACAATACCTTTAAACAGATGCCGTCAGGGTGACGAGTCTGACAGCCAGACTATTCCTGTCAGATGTCAGACTGCCCCATGAACACTGGCATGACTTTGATACCAGATCGACATCAGACTGGAACTAGATAACGCCAGGGTGACGACTCTGACGACGCCAACATGGTCGAGGTGATATCTGTGACACCGGGCCACACCAGACTGATAACCGACGCTACCTTCTTGAACAATATGACACCGGATCGACACCACAGGCTGGCAATCGAACACGATATGATCATGATGATGACGACTCTCGACATCAGATCGACTCAAGTCAGATAATCGACGACGCCAATGTAAAAAAATCCGGCGCCAATAAGACACAAGATGGATAACACTATGGCACCAAATCGATACTAGACTGATAACAGACAACGCCATAAACACCAAACTTCAACGCCAAAGTGAAAATTATGACACCATATCACCACCAGACTGAAAAAAAACTGGCGAAGTCAATGTAGTCAAGGTGACAGCTCTGACGCCAGCGCGATACCAGACTGAAAACAGATGATGATACACTGACACCTGCAGACTTATGGCACAGTAACACCAGTGAAAGCGACTCCAAACCGACCGGTGGTAAATGTCATTGGTAATAACGTTATAAATTTTGTTGGTCTGGGTTTAGTCTCGTTGGTGAGACTGGAGCGTGATTACAGACAATTGGGCCCATCCAGTACCGAGACCGATGACTCATCGACACAAGACCAAAAAAGGCCGAACGTAGCCTCACAGAAAATGACACCATCAGCATCTCTTATCTCCGATTTCTCAGGGGTATGTTATAATGCACTTAATTATGACATACCATTTTCATGATGTTTTTTTTCTCTCTGATTTTTGATAATGAATTATTGAATGTATGACAAATATCATGTTAATTTTCCATGAAAATTACATTATTGTTTTGTCTACTCAGTTTAAATTTGTGATTATTTTCTTAAAAATTACACTTACATATTAAAAAATATAATTTGTAGTTCCCTGTCTATTTTTATACAATAAAGGATATTAAGACTTGTTTTATTTCTCTTTTCACTACACACATTAACAAATCATAATTTTATTGCTCACCTTATGAATTCGGCATCATGCCAGCAAAGTTGATCCAAGAACAATTCCTTGGTATTTTTTTGCAACTTATAAGGTTCCACATGTGTTTGAAATTGCAATTATAATTACAAGATAATAAAAAAATACATCTGCCTTAAACGTTGCTGTATGAGACTTTAAATGCGGACATTAGCCTGATTAATGTGCTTCATGCGAGATGGTGTAGACATACTTATATCTTAAAATAGAAATAAGATCATTGTTTTGGAACTGTGTCATTGCCTAGCAGGTGGTCGTATGTATACCTCTGGCAATGAAGGCATGAAGTCACCGCAGACGTAATCATTGCTTCTTAAGACGTGTTTTCCCGCCTTGATTGCGTGAAAACTTTGGATATCAACGTCACAAATTTCGCCCCTGTCCCACCCCGCGGTTCATCGTCATGGTCATCGCGGTTCATCCCTACTTATGGGGATGTGCTCTTCATCATCACCCCTGCTGATGTAGAGATAGACCCCCCCATCCACACACACACGCACACACACGTACACATCCATTTTCTACATCTTTTTCGTTGATTATTATTTCATTCCAATTTTCACGACTATCTTGACACTCCCTCTCTGCCACTCTCCCTTTCTTTCTATCACTCCCTTGGTCCGTCTCTCTCTCTCCGTTTTTATCTATCCTTTTGTTTCTAGATAGGTCTTGCTATCTCCTCCCCACCTATCTATTTTTTCTCTTTCATCGTCTGTTTGTAGATGGTCAGATATGCAAGTAAATTAAGGTAGACTTTGTCCCAATAACCCATCAACTGTATACAAGTTTTACGTCGGGATTTCGCACTTTTGTAATGTTTGTTCTTCTTCGGAATGTGTGACATGACTATTTTGGATAATCCCATAATGTTACTTAATTTTTCTGCCATGCCCCCCTCCCTAGCATATATAAATGCCACCCACCCCCCTATAGATACGCTTTACTGGCCACTTATCTCATTGTTAAACAAATAGGTTTTATTAGCCTCTTGACGTTACAAGATGCCGTTAGGAAGTTATGAGCTTTCATTAATATGAGAATAAACACGAAAGGCGAATTGATTCAACACCCCATGTACGCACACAATATTTTTAACGATTTTTGATAAATGACCATGGACTCCCAACCAGCAAATCCAATTTAGCAGAAGTAATTTTGAAGAGATAATCAGCAGGTTTTTCCTGACAAACAATGTCGGTATTTTGAATTCATAATTAATTCAAGTGTAAGCTGTCGTAAGACCCGTACTTCCAAGGCTTCGCCATCAACAAAAACCATGCACAGCCTCGCCCGCGCCTTCGATTTTTTCATAACACCATTCGCGCGCAAAAATTCGTTAAGTCAGGCAAATGAAGGAAAGGAAAAATTAATTAATAGACCATGATTCTGTTTCGCTTTTTGTCAATTATGTGCGTCAATGCAGCGGTATTTGTCTAATAATTTCTGGCCCTCCCCCTTTTTGGGTCGATGTCACACGAGGTTCTTCTAATAATTGATTAATTGATTAGAATGTCAATGGCATTATCTTGAAATGCGTGTTTGGGTTTGCATCGGGGACAATTAACCGTCATCTTTTAGGGATATGGAGAGGGAGAAGGTCGCTGTGAAGAGAAAACAAAAATCGATCATTTTGAAAAGGAGACAAAGGAATTGAAACACTGATGTTCGCATTATGAGATAGTTGAAGGTTATTTTCTATTGTGTCTTTAAAGTCATGCTGCAGAGCATGATGGTGATACAAGAGCTCAATTACAAGAGCTCGATTTTCCGAGTAGATGGTATTCTTTGCCTCATTTTATCGATATTTCACATTTTTCAATAGCGCGAGTGAGCAATTCAAACGAGCGAAGTTGTTTAACGCTTTAAGTGGGTACTGATAGGTCATATTGAAAACAGTCATTATTACCCGAAGAAGAAGCTTTTTGAATCAAGCCTATAGGCATAAACATTGTGGATGGGGAGGGGTCACTCAAGGGGGAAGGGGTGAAGTGACACCTCTTCGGGTACAGATAAGTCACGTCACAACCTTCCAAAGTTCATAGTAATTCAAAATTTCTGTGCTGATATAAATTTTCAAAAAGTAATAATTGGGTTCCATGGAATAGGCGGGTATTTGTTGACATGACCTCTCAGGTCGAGTAGAAACACTTCGCGCAATTCATTGTAAAAAAACCGTTGAATATTTGATGCGATATTTTGTATATTTAGCAGATGACACCGAGTTGAAATTGATCGCTTTACTATTGATTGGCATCAACCACGAATTATTGTTTCCTTATTTCATCCTCGTTCATGTCTGCTCCAATGAACGAAGTAGAAACGATTAATGAATACTTCATGTCATACACGTGCTTAATTTCGTGATAAAAATGGAATTATGTGCTTCGCGGGCAAAAATCGAACGAACTTCTTGGATGGAATGAGTCGAAATTCTTATCGACCACTCTCTGGTCGAACATTCCGAAGGTAGCCTGTGTTAGAAAGCCGAGTTGTTATTTCGACCTTTTTATGCAAAAAAAAGTTTGGAAATGACTATTTTTCTCTTAATAACTCACTCTAATTTACCTTAAATAATGCATGTCGAAAGAAATGAACTATATATTCAGTCCACTTGTAGGTCTATTCCTAAACAGTAAAGAGTGTAAGAGAAAGAGGGAGAGGGGGGGGGGGGTGAGAAGGGTTATGTCAAGTGTCTTTTAATTTCAGAATGATCGATTACTATCATGAGCATTATCATCAATAACCATTATTACTGTTTATCCTTGTATCACCTTTCTATCCTCATTATTATTATCATCATTATTATCTTTATTTTATTATTATTTTTGCCATTTAATATCATTATTATTATTATTAATATTATCATTATTATTGCTATTATTATTATTATTATTGTTAGCATTATCATTATTACTATTATTGTTATTATTATTATTGTTATTGTTGTTGTTATCATATATCTTCTGAATATAGATTCAAGGCTTTTATAGGCCTGATCGGGAGCCTGCATTTCCCAAAGGCAGTACTTCATGTTGTGTGACAAGATTTGGGTGTTTTGTTTTTGTTTGTTTTTTTGAAGAAAAAAACCCTCATAATGTGCTTAATATCTTTAAAAGTGATGTATAAAGCCAGATCAGTGCGTATCAATTTTGATCTTTGAGGGGTCATAAAACATTAATTTCCCATGTGTAAAATAATGCGAATGAACGTTTTCTAAGAAGCAGTTATACAGTACATCTTCTAAAGTAGAACTTGATACAATAATAGCCAAACCACACCGCATGCCCTCATAAAGAGAGAGAGAGGGGGAAAAACGATTAAGAAAGACAAATTAGAAGCCGAGTATCCTATAAAATGTTTGGTATATATAGGCCTATCGGGACACGTTTGATGTTATCAATGGGTTTTATCTTACATGAATGTATGTTGTCGTTACTTGGTCGTTGGAAAACCATTTCCGTGACATAACGGTAATTATCACACACGTGTTGCCCCAACGTACAACCCATTTTAGCCATTAGTAGAAGCTATTAGTTTGCAATTTTCGAACGCGTGCATTTAGCACTGTTTTTACTCCGATATTGGGCCGGATACGGCAGGGAGCGAGAGAAAAAGGGAGAGGAGGGGGGGGGGGGGAGAAGGGAGAGATTGCTTAAAGGTAACTTAAATATCAAAGGGCCTCTTCTCTTTTGACATTTTAAGGGTGGTATAATTGCTGCAGCATGCGTTAAAATGCACTGACATGGGCCTGAAAGGGTGATGGTAACGAGAAAAAACGGTAACAGTTGTGCCAGCCACGCCCGACTGGGCATGGCGGAAAGCTTTGCTGGCACCCCCGTGTGTATTTCCACCACCACACGGCTTCAGCGCGAGCGCGCGACTCGACCCCACCGCGCCCGGGGACCGAGGCTATATCCTTCGCCTCCCCGCTGGCTTCGCACCGCGGGTCTGCTATTAAAACCCCATTAAACGACCATAAGAGACGTGAGGCGGGTGGAAAAATAACAACTTGAATGTTACTGGAAATGCAATGACAGCCGATAAACTGCCCCCGGGTGCAGATTTCCCGGTCTTCCCCTCTTCATTTCAGTCCCGCTCTCCTTTTCTTTTAAATAAGAGATTCCATCTGATCAAATCTGTCTCGCTGTAAGTGTAAGACGATCATTAGAAAATGCTCAACAGACGGGGAGCCATTAGTCGCTCGTGGTTTTCAAATTTGGAAACAATTAGCACGCCACGCCACGCAGATGCGTTACTCCTCCTATAATGGGTGAACGAAATCTGAAGAAAATAAAAAAGGACTGGGAGAAAAAAAGAAACAAATAATCAGTGGTGTGAAGGATTTGTGATGATTTCATTTATCCTGGTCAATCGATTTAGTTTTGATTTTCAACAGGAAAATGAAGATTTAGGGCAAAAAGTGTCAACAGCATATAGGCCTATTGTGAGCTTTACTATAAAAAGCTTGGTCAGTAAAATTCTTCCCTGTCTGAAACAAATCAATCTTCATCCTATTTTGTGTAATGATATTGAACGAAATTAAGGCATATGCTGTACATTATTATTTCTTCATACATGTATTTCACAAATGTACACTGTAAAAACTGTGGTGTTAAAACTGACACCAATTGGTGTAGAGGACACACCCTAGAGATTGAACATAACACCAAAGAGTGTAAATGTAACAACCATAGGTGTTGTAATAACACCTATAGGTGTAAAACTAACACCACCAATTAAACACCGGTGTAAAATAACTGGTGTGGTCCTCTATGTACACCGGTTAACACCACAGTTTTTGCTGTGTAAACATTGCTGTCAATACTGTGTATAATATAAGATAAATTTAGATAAATGGCGTTGCTTTATCGTAATTCAGCTGCCTGCAAATTTAAAAAATAAACTAGTTCAAGGACGATATTCTTATTATTCACTCTTCAATCTAAACTGCCGTGATAACACGAATTCTACAAATGAAATTTCGCTTGATTATGATGTTATAAAAAGCGCTATTATCATTCGAGCAGTGTCTACCGGGAAGGGGGAAATGGGGCTGATACGTCAAATTAGTGTTCATGGAAAAAAGATTGCCCCACCCCTCCCTCGGTTTTCAAACAATATTTGGCAAGCCATTTTTTTTAGTAATAATAATAATGATAAATGTCTCTAAATGAAATTAAGAATGAACAAATCCCCCTTCTTGTCGAAATCCTTGATTCCCTGATTTAGATTTTTTTTTATTTCCGTTCAACAATTTTTTTTCTTCAAAATATTATCAAAGTAATAATACATATTCAATATAATAGATAATACAGACAAATCAATGAAATTTCGTAACAAATGTTGATGATCGAATACCTTATCAGCATGGGAGTGATAAAAATAAAAATAATGTTATTGCTCCAAACAGATTCGAGTATATATTAACATGTATGGGCCCGGCTTATGAAGTATATGGATTTTAAAGATAAAAACATCATCAAGGATCACAGTTTTAAGATATGCATCGATTCATTTATATTTTACATTTTCATAATAGATCATTTGGATTCATCGCTGCGTTGCATAATATTTACATTTGGAGAGTCTTGAGAAAAAAAAACACACAAAGCATATTCACGATAACCATCGCTGCAGCTCACTCTGATTTTAGCATTTTTAGCATCTGAACAGAGAGAGAAAAACTGAGCGAAATTTTAATCTATATATTTCATCTCCGCCTCGGACTAAATTTAGTGCAATTAATCGCTAAATCAACCTCAATTATAATAGAAAAATAATCACTTTACTTTGCGACAAAGCACGACTTTAGGGACTGTGATGATTGCGATTATGACATGTTTATGACAAGCCAACTGCGCGAAACCTGATCCTATCTCTTTTTTTTTATCTTTTACACATTTTTTTTTCATTTTCCTCTTACCATGTCTTATGCAAATTTCTTGCAATTCAGGAAAAATCCCTGGAACCAAGTTATTATCTTCTATCGGACTATGTACAACCTGATGATTGTGATGATATATGTAATACAAATTTATTTTAGTGAATTAGAATTAACATAGATTTTTACTAAATAATTATTGCTGACTCAACCAAAAACGTCTGTGCGGTCTTATTATATCAGGAATAGTATTTGTAGTCAGAGGGTGCTGATCTGAATAATATGCTGTAAAATGATCAATAAGATATTTGTTTCTTTGTTGTTGTTTTTTAAATTGATTTTATATCTGTTTCCTCTTAAAGGGACCTTTCCAATATTTTAAAATTATTATCTCAAAAAATGTTAATGAAAAGATCTGAATTGCTCTTCTTGAAAGCATTAAGATACAAATAATTCACATAATGTCATACAAAATGTTTAAACGGTATAATAATATTAAACACTCGATTTCAAACAGTAAAGGTCTAAACCTTGAAGGATTTCCATTTAAAAAATGTCTAACTCGGCAGCTATGCAAAACATTATGACTATATATCAAGCAACGTAATTACTGTGCCTATTTTATTTTTGTTGGGGTGGTAAATAATTACGAATACTCGGGTAGAACACATTATCGCAAGCATCTTCCTAAATATCCATAAATACATATAACTGATGGAATCAACGTTTGATACATCGTAAAAACCCCCTCTTTTTTCGTCAAATGATGATGCGATTCCAATTCAACTTCGCACCTAAAATCGTGTGATACATATCATCGATGCTTATCTCCAAACCCCTTCACGTTAAAGGCGTGGGTAAAAGTGTACTGCACAGAAGACGGTTATCTAGCGCTCAGTTTCCCGTAAAATGGACTTTTTGATTTGAGCGGCTTATCTGAAATCAGACTTTCAAAGCGTGTTGGACTTTGCATAAATCATGTGCACAGGGGTATAGTACTAAAAGGGTAGCGGTCGCCGCCTTTTTAGTTTTTGGAATGATAAAAAAACGAAAAGAAAAGAAATGAAGAAGAAGCATGAGAAAAAGAGGGATGAATGAAATGAAAATGACCTGGTCATGTACGTGATATAACAATAATAGGATAATTAGATGAAACAACATTTAGAACTTCTCAGCCCCCCCCCCCCCATGAACATACACTATAACACTGGACCTACCGTCGCATGGCACTTGGTGAGAGTTGAGGTCTTGAGGAAAGGACAAAGCGTCGATGATTTTTGCCATGCATTGTTTCAAACGCAATACAGGTCACATTTAGTGCGAGACTTGATGTCCAATGAATATCATTATTATTGTTATTATTATTATTATCATCATCATCATCATTATGTTTCTTCATCTACTTTTTCTTCCGCGTCACATTCTTCTCCCAAAATCCTGACTTTGCTTATCTTTCGTTTTATTTCACATTATTTTATCGTATTTTTTATTTCCTCAACAGTCTCCACCACTTTAGCTTGAGCATAAGCATGCTAAGTATGATCATTACAACACAGCATACATCCTTTTGAACGGACTATAGAGAACACAAACCTTACTTTCAATTGACATTTCAAGTATTTTTATTTTCTCCAACAATTGTACGCATTTAACTCTCATGTCTGTAACACTTACTGCTGACATCATGGAGTAGGTCCGTGCTTCTATCAACAGATTAATTACAAGTATCCAACATGATTTGTATTTTTCGTCCAGCTATAATTCAGAAGCTCAAAATGAAGGCTAAAGATTTTCAACTTATTATCATTGCCTCAAGAACGATTGATATTGTGATATAGCATCAGCGAAGAACTCGCGTTAAAGATCTTATCAAGATTAATACACATGAGAATTGCAATATGACTGCATACATTTAGTTAAATATAATGGCTATGACACAACGAAGGTCATTGTGTCAATTTGCAATAGTCCATTTGTCAGTTCGATTACCTCCAGATAAGAAAAAAAAATATGTATTGTCTTACTATACTCTTTATTCCCTCAGAAATTAATGTTTATTTCCATTTGAGGGCAGAAATAATCACAGAAATAATAATGCACTTTATTTATTTCAATTCGCCATAATAATTATAATAATATTAATGATGATAATGATAATATGCATTTGTAGAGCGACATCTATCTAGAAACAATCTTTTCCGAGACGCATTATTATTGTTATAGCAATGATTATATTTTTGTATAGAGTTATATCATCACGGGCAATGGAAATGATTATTCCATACTAGCTAACTTTGCAACTAGGCATCATTATCTACAGATCATGCAGATAGAGTTAAGATAATATTGGAAGTAAAAAAAGCAAATTGGAAAATGAATCATATGTGCAGATATGCAAGTCTAAAACCAGTCTCCTTTAATAGATAACATGAATAAGTTTTAAAAAACGTAATATGGTTTGCAGATATGTCAATCTTTTGCAAATGCCGCGAGCCTTGTGTTCGCTCTAACATATTTCTCATGATGATTTTGGTTTAGAATGCATCGTATTTTTGAATTCCTAAACAGCTTTTCATACTCCCAACAATATATCTTGGCCTATATACTTCTATATAAAGATTCTGGTTACATTCGGCATTCCATAATCATGAAAATTACATCACATATTCCATCAGGGTTAATTTCAGTACACCTCTTTGAATATGAAACACTTTGAAAAATTAATAAAAAATACAAAACATATGAATAATGATTACGTAAGAGCTTGGATCTGGGTTGTTCCATTGAACTGTTTGTTAAACTTATATTTACTGTTGCTGGGCTATAGCGCCATGAGCGTCTCTGGACGGTGTGTGCGCTCAATAAGTTATAACACTTATCATACTACTATTTTATTAAAACCCCTAAGTGTCAGCTCTGGGGTTGACAAAATCGGCAAAAAATGCCTATTTTATCATCGCATTTAATTCCAGGCAAATAACATAATTTGCATATAATTGGGTGTTTAAGAACATTTAGGGCAAAAATGATTACCTAATGCATATTCCAACCTTAGCTAATAAAATTAAAAATGAAATGATAAGAACCTTGATTTGACTTTCCATATAATTGTGTTGTTTGGAGTATTCGAACAGTTTTGTGAACATCGCTTGATACTATTGTTATGACAGTTTATTCTTATGATTACAGAAATAAGAAGAAAACGTCAGTGGCATTGATTTCAAATTTCCAAGTGTTTGCGTGTATGTGTAAAATATAAAAAAAATTACTATATTTCATGTTGCGAAATCAGCGTGACTTTCTTTTTTTTTTGGGGGGGGGGGGGTGGGAGGGTGGCAACACTTATTCTTTGGCATTCTGTCATGGTAGTAGAAAGTGTCCTTTCCATGAACTCTCTGAATACATTTACTACTTTCATTTCTTCGGCGGATCATTCTAATTAAAAATGAAGAAACGAACATTGCTCGCATGTTCTGATCCAACACCCATCATCATGTCAATATGAACAACTTAACACCGCGGCCGAAGTTAACAATCCGGTATTTACTTGTGTAAACTACAATTTATTCTTATAATTACAAATGAGATGGGTGACTGCCGATAAATCCAGACCCGTTTGTGTTCCATCTCCATCCATGTAATTCATGGGACCATGATATCGACTCGATGTTTTGTTCCCAAATCACATTCTGATTGATCTTTTGATTTCTTTTCATAGGGCTTTTCTTCGCCCGATCCGACGCCAACATTATTATCTATGAAAAACCCAAACTGTTATGGAGACCCGATTTCTTCTTTTGAGAAAGTGGGTTTATAAGCCCGTAAACTGCGGTATGGGTCTTTTGTAGGCCGGTTGCTGACCTTTTGGACTGAGGATGTTCCCATTGAAGGGGTTGACAGATCGTAAAAACGTCAGGGGTAAAATGTTAACGATTATGTTTGATTATTTTGGGCAGGGGAAGGTCCCCGCGACAATAAGCGTGAAATGGCATGGGATCGATCGGTAAATTACGAGATGGAGCTGTGAAAAAAAAGACTGTCTGCTGAGTGAAAGGATATGAAAGGATTCCGGGGCTAATTAAACAAGAGGGCGATTGTTGTTGGGTATCGATGGCAAGTTATCGATATTTAGACGGTTCTTGGCGTCGTCCCCAACACGCCTCGTAAGTGTGACATTTGTGGTGCAGACCGTAATGAAGGAGAGAAAGGGGTAAACAAATATCTAAATTAAGGATAATAAAGAGAAATGAAATAGATACATACCCAATTTTCATATTGGATATTGGAGTTTCATGGAAATGTTTGCATCTGTTTCAACCAAATTTACACCGCGATCATGTCAGAGAGTTTGAAGGGGTGCGATATGTGTGACCCTTTGCTCGCTAATGATGAAATTTTGCACATTCGTCAATTTAATAACAATAATGATATTGATATCGTTTTTTGGCCTTCGCATTCGTAACTTTGACAAACGACTAAGCTGCTTGATTAATATCTGAATATTATTTAATTAATGACGCAATGAGGGCATTGGAATTCAAAGAAAACAACGAAAGACCGTTTGTGATTATTGTTGTCGATATGAATACAATAACACACACAGAGTAAAGCACTAAATGAGAAATGGTCAGCGCGAAAGCAGGACATGTTTTAATAAAATATTTTGTGTAAGTTAGTTAGGCAATGACCATGTTATGCATATTGATGATGAATGCTAATGGACAGACGACAAATATGAGATGAAGTAGATAGATAAATAAAGCAGGCCATAAAAATGAAAAAGCAGACTGATATTGTCAAAAGGAGTTTAGACAAATGGAATTTCTAACACTTCAGGGTACAAACCTGGTATTTAAAATGGATTAGCTTCAAAGCTGATGATTGTATGGTGGCTTTTAAAAAATATGGATGACAAACTAAAAAGTAATATAGAACGCCAGACGAATTACACGTCGTAAAACACTGTCAAGCCGATTTTATCATTATATCTAGCTTATCAAAAATTACCTTTAGCTGACAAAATTGGAGATGACAACCCGGAAATCCATAATTATCAATAAATCCAAGAAAATAACTCTCCGAAATTACTATTTGAATGCAAATCCTCCAATACCATGGAAAGAAAGCGGCAAGTGAAGGTTTTCTTTTTGGTCGAGAGTTGATTTTTACGTGCCCATTTTTATCGGATCACTTTATCATCTAGGAATTTTCATGTGTCACTTTTCAAGGATATTGTTTTTCAGCAGAGGATTGTTATTACCTGTAAAATGTATCGTGTCATTATGATTATGAAATGGTCTGCTGATTGAGTTAATAATAATGTTATTCTTTAAAAAAAGATAAAGAATCTATTTTAACACAGGCCGACTCAATGCGACACTCGCATCAGCAATTCGGAGACAATAATATTTTTTTCAGATTTTGATGAAAATCAAACTGCGATAAAGTCACACCCTTTCTCCCCAAGAATAAAGCTTTGGATAAATTGATGTGTTCCTGAATTTATTTTGCTGTATGTTTTGTTATGCAAGATTAATTGGTCGTTTGGCCAAGTATCCAGACGTTAAAACACAATGTTCGAGGTTCGAGTCCCCACACACGCAGCATGGTATGAGAACGAAATATGCTTCAAGTCATGCTGCCTGAAATAATCCGCGGGAGTGGAGAGCGTGATTTCGAGTGTATTATTTTTTTTTAATAAAAATTAACAGAAACAATTTTTTCTTTTTTCGATTCTGAATTCTTTTTCACTATTTCTTTTAATCTTAAGCGAAATTATTTGAATATGCATAAGCCAAGCATTGATGCAGCAAAAATACATTAATCATGCCCTTAATCGAATAATAATGAGGTAATGAGTTTGCCAAATGCATGACATCTGTCTTCGTTCACAGCATTTAAAACTTCTTTAAAATGTATTCAAATCCATTAAATTTGACGTAACCAAATACGTTTAGCAAATATCAAATAGAGTTACAGATCATACATCATTAGCTGTGATCTGTCTTCAAAACTAATTATTAAACTATTAGAACTTACACGATTGAACTTCTGGAAAGAATGGTTTCTATGTACCAGTATACATAGGCCAGAGCTTCAAATTAAATGCTATTGCTGGCAATGTTGCCGAAAAGGATTTTTAATGAGGGAAATAGAAGAAGAAGGAATAATTTATGCTATTCCATGCCTTACGAATTATCCCATTCTTTTCGAAGGGTAAAAGCGACCGAACAAGTCGTGTATTGACTTACTTGTTAATGATGAATTGATATGGAAGAAATTCGCGTTCAGCCTGCATGACCTGCACACTTAACATGCTCAATGTCAATGTTTACTTAAAAGTGATGCAGAGGGATTTTTCACCCTCTAATGATCTTCTATGTCTACCCCCCCCCCCTCTCCCTCTCTACCTTTCTATACCCCTCTCTCTCCAATTTATGGAAGACAGGTCCTTTATTGCAAAAAAACACACCAAAAACAATTGGAATCAATGTTTTTGTTTAACGTTCATTGCTGCAATTAATCGAATTAGAATTAGAAATAGAATTTTGCGTTTTAAGGAGGTGTTTCTGTCTTCTTTTTGGCATCCAATATGATGCCGCTGAGACAGAGTTGATGGTTTACAATGAGAAAATTATAAAGAGCAGAGAAGTCTGTCAAAATGGACAGTCGACGTAAAAGAAAGAGAGAAGGAGGGGGGTGCTGACGAGAAGTGAAAGTTGGGGAGGGATAGAAAAAGAGAGATAGTATTTAATCTTTTTGAAAGAACTGGGTAAAGAGCAATTCCCACTTAGGGACAAGCGATGATTATTGTGGAAAAAGAAGTTTTCTTAATGGACACAAATCGTGAAATCCTTCGACAGAAAATCCTTCTGCGACGCGAAAATAGGTTTTTAAGAAGCAGTTAGCCATCACGCCTTAGTGCGCCCAAACACACGCATCGCAGCCTAGTGCTTGGGGGCGCGCAACTCTCTCTCTCTTCGATTGATAGAATTTTTAATGTCGACTCTTGAATTCCCCCTTGTGGCAAAAGCGCGGCGGATGTAATCGCAACAATCTCTTTCGTACCAGAGAGTCACGGCATGATTTGAAGGAGTTAATGTGCCTAATTACAGTGTCAAACTAGCAGACAACAAGAAGATAAGGGAGGATCGAGTGCGAGGGAAACTTACAATTTGTCCAGGAGAAAGAAAAAGGAGGGTATTAGAGAGATTGAGTGGTGTGATAGTTATCTTTCAGGGGGCTATATGCATTAAGTGTTCGATTATGGATCTTAAGTCGTAAATTCACCAAGGGCTGCTAAGGCGTGGTTTTTTACTCTTTTCTCGTCGTCTTATTTTTTTTCTCTGATGATTCTGCGCGCCATTTTCCGAGCGACATCGCCGCTTATCTCTGCCACACTGTCTGCGCATTACCAGGGGAGAGGGATCGCGCCTTTAAAGGTGTTTTCGAGTCTTTGATATTGAATTTGATTTATGGAGATAAACTCGGGAAATGCCTCCACTACCCTAGCCTTTCATTTTGATCTTATTTTCTGCCCTGGATAAGAAAAAAAAGATGATGCCGTTGATCGAGAGAGGGAAGCTGGGAGGGCGAATTAGGATGGCTAAGTGAGAAAATTCTCTTGAGCACTTGATTTCTAATCAAGAAAATGTCATGGCGTAAATAGAATATTTGTCAAAGAAATTGAGTTTCACTTGATGAGCATGATAACGGTAATAAGCTTACTACTCGCTACATGTAGAGCTCCAGTTCAACCGAGAACCACACACACACCCGCACACACCCTCACCCATGCACCTACAGACACCCGTGTACGAAAAAACACATTAAAACGTAGTGGTTCAGAATCACAATTTTGATACAGAGATTAGAAATTATGTTTTGTTATGGAGCATACATGCAAATAGGCTTATTTTTTTAATCTTTTCAATTCTATGTTATTTTTTTATAGACTAAAAAGTGTATTCGATATCCAAGATATATAAATATTCTTCTTTGAGAGCAAAACTTTAAATTTGGATTGAACATTGTTAATCCATCAAAAGTAAAGGAAGCGATGGGATTGTTTGTAACTCTCTTTATCATTGTTTCATGTTAAAACATATATGAATCTTTTTTGTTCCACGTTGTATTTAATTTCTCTTCATAAGATGCATCTTGGTTATTGCAAATGAATTATTCTCAAGCGCATATTTATAATTGTGTAAAAATAATAAAATAATGTGTATGTGCACTTTTTTTAGGTTGTCGAATATAACATGGGAATTATGAAGACGAGAAGTAAAATTGAATACTTTTCTGAATAACTTTGGGATTTTCGTCAGCCCTTTCTTTCTTTCCTTCTTCAATGGCTTATTCATTTATTAATTCATTCATTTTGCTTATTTCTGTCATTTTTCTCTCTTTTATAAGGCAAATCTCATTTCGGTTTTTTCCAAACCACATCAACTCCGGTGTTGATTTAACACCAGCTCGGAATGTATGTCCACACCAGAGAAGTATTGAAACAACACCAGTTTGGAATAAAACCGATGCTGTTTTAATACTAATTGGTGTTGTTTAACACTTCTCTGATGTGGACATATATATATTCCTGGCTGGTGTTAAATCAATGTAGTTTTTTGCAGTGTACTGATAAACTCAGTAGCAATTTTACTCTCCCTTTTCTCACCTTCCATCTCCTATATACTTTCATCCTCTCCTTCTTTCTCTCTCACACTCATCCACATGAACACACACATGCGTGCACCCACACCCTCTTTCGTACACTCACACGCTCTATCATTTCCACTCCACTTCCCCCTCTATCGCTCTCTCACCCCTTCTATTTGGTAAATTGCCACTGCCAACTCGTCCAATCACCACATGGTCTACCTTCATTTAGTCTAATGCCATTCCGTCCATCAACATTTCGTCTAACAACCATTTGGTCCAATAATCACTTGGTCCAATCACCACTTCGTCTAATTACCAGTTCGTCTATTACCATTCCGTCTAATAACCAGTCGGTCTAATACCCATTTTCTTATCATTAATCCTTTTTTATAATTAACACTTTAGTTTGATTAGACCGAATAGTATATGGACTAAATGGCTATTGGACCGACTGGTTATTAGACAGAATGGCATTAAACTAAATGAAAGTAGATCATTTGGTGAGTTGGCGAACTGATGGTAGACCAATGATAGTAGATGAGTTGGCAACTGGACATAATGACGATTTGGAAATAAATCTTTTATTCCTCTCGAGCCCCACTCACGGCGCACACTCAGACACCCGTACCCATACACACTCCAGCATTTTCACTCCTATTTTCACACATCTTCTTTCTCATCCCTCCATTTTCTCTTTCCTCTAACGCTTACACCCACCCATACACACACTCCCCCACTCACCGTACTGACGCACACACACAGGCATCTTTACTTGCCCCTTTCTGCCCCTCCATCCCTCTCTATAACGTTCCGTTCTCTTTCTTTCTCCCTCGCACTCATACACACAAATCGCACACACCCTCATTAACCCTCTTCAGCTTGTAACCACACACTCACAAGCATTTTTACTATTCTCCACTATCCAACTCTCACCACTTATATCTTTATTCCTTCCAGACAGACACCCACAGACACTCACATACCCAATCTGTCTACACTGTAAAAACTCTGGTGTTGATTTAACACCAGCCCAGAGTCTATATATGTACACACCAGAGAAGTGTTAAACAGTACCAGTTTCGTTTTGGTCTAACAATAGAAAGCTGTGTATACATCACCAATTAGTATTAAAACAGCATCGGTTTGATTCCAAACTGGTGTTGTTTCAATACTTCTCTGATGTGGACATATAGATTCCGGCCGGGCTGGTGTTAAATCAACACCAGAGTTTTTGCAGTGTATCCCTCATTTTTCTCCCACTCTCTCTCTTTGCCCCCTCTCTTTCCCTTTTTCTTTCTTTCTCCCATCGATTTCATTCTTATTTTCTCCTTCCCCTTTAACTCTCTCTCTCTTTCTTTCTATATGTGGCTATACCTTTCTACACCCAGTCCATATCTATCTATTTTCACTTTCTTTTCCATTTTCCCTCCATTTTCTCCCAACCCCTTCCTTTTCCCTTTTCCTCTCATTTTTTTTTTAGTCGACACAGTTTGATTTGAGTTCGATAAAGGGTCAGATCGCCGCAAGACAACAACAAGGGACTCTTGGATTTGAAGAGAAATTCTTACAGATTTCCACTTGTCAAGCTTTCACGATAATTATCTTTCCGTTTAAGTAGATCACTCACTTTTCAAACATGTCAAATGGGACAATATATTTCTCTTGACTTATGTCTATGTGTGTATTTGTATATCTTTGCATTTGCATTTATATTTTATGATTTATATTTTGTTGAAAATGAAATAAATGAAATGAAATTTCTATTTCGTTCTGTATCAGTATTTATTATTTATAAATCAATTCATGTATTTGTATTTGTGTTTGTATTCTATTAGTATCTGTATTTATATTTGTATTAGTATTTGTAATTGCATTTTATAGTATTTTGAATTTGTGTTTGTATTTCTTCGTATTTAATGTATATATATATCTCTCTCTGTTAGTCATGCTAGTATGTGACTTGTATTTTGTAAGGTTGAGTTGATAAACCGAATGTATTTTTACATATCTTACATTAAAACTCGTGGGCAAACGTATAGGTAAGGGTGTATAAAGGCCTATATATTCGTGCATGTTGACTTTCGATTACGACCCATTTCTTGTAAATACTTTAAAACTCTTCCTATGCATTTTAATTCATATTATCAATCCATGCACTTTCCACTCTCTACCTACGTTTTTAAATGGGTAGCCGGTAGGGTGTGAAAACTTATATGTAGTATGCCTAGCAATCGAGTCTTGGGACTCTTGTTGGAATGCTCCCCACGGAGTAGAGAAAGTAAATACATTGTGCGCGGTCTGAAACTATCCGATGACCGGGGTAATAATAATTGCAATAATTGCTGTATAACAAGTGCTATATAAATATAACTATTACTATCATTATTTTATTATTATTATTGTTATCATCATTATTATCATATTATTATTATTGTTATTAATTATTGTCATTATTAATATTACATTTGATATTTTGAAGATTTTTTCACTCCTTCTTTCTCTATCTGTTTATGTGAACAAAAAGTATTTTTGCTTTTGTCTAGAAAGTAACATGTGTTCGAACATATTTATATAGATATATATATATATATATTGGTTTCATTTTAACTTTGCATTATCTTATGATATAGTCGTGTACATGAATGGCAAATCTTCATGTTCGCGTGCCCACTGGCGTTTTTTCTGCTCCCTTTCTCTCACTCTCACCCTCTTCCTCTATCTCTCTCTCTTTCCGCTCTTTCTTTTTTTTGGGGGAAAAAATATACATGAGACCTGATGATTACAATGGTGATACCAGCGTTCATCATTGAGGATGTTTTTGTCCGCCATAATTTTTGTTTACTTTGACTCTCATCATCCTATTCATCCCCCTCTAAATGATGGGGTGCTCATTTGGGCCCTATTCCATCATAATTTAATGCAAATTACCATTCAGCTGCCAAAAAATGGGCCTGAAGTTTGCCGCACAATCGTTTCATTGTAAAATATCATTAGGCAGAACAGAGGCACGCGCCTCACACCCCTATAGAAAACGTCACAATAGGACGATAGCTATCTATCTACCGGTGTGCGTAATAGACTTGTATTCGGCGCGTGTGCGGAGCTCGTCGTTGCGCAAAGTTGGGCTTGGCAAGAAAACAAAAGAGGGATGGGAAATAATAAAAGTAAATTACATTACAAAGTCAAAACAAAATGGCGGCTGAAACGGAAAAAGCTGGCTTGTTACGGTGGCGTGTTTTGGTTGAAATATGAGAAAAGGGTGCTCGCTTTTGTGACGTCACAATTCCATTGCCACCTTCTTTCTTCATTTGAGAGAACCGTTCCACCCTTCGATGTCGTCTGCTTCTCATAACAGCACAATATGTCCCAACTTTGCGCGTGATTAATTAATTAATCGATTTGAAAGGGAATGATAGAGGGTATTAATGTCGTTATTTATGCAGTTGCGAATTGTTGACATAGCAAGGGCTGTGTGTGAATGGATGGACGGGTGTATAAGCCGTTTTGTCGGACGGTTATCAGCCAGGTTGTGTTTTTCTACCGATAAGTTCATTTTTTACTAAAACAACCGCAAACACACGCGGGATGGAGAAATGAAAATAACGCGAAAAGGTATAAAAACCATTTTCAATCATATACCATAATGAAGTTAAACAGATGAAGGGTCGCTGGCTCAGCTTACTATGTCGAAATTTTGAAGGGTTGTTTATTTTGGCCGTTCGGTGTTATTATACCCATCTATCGCTAACCATTTTGCAATTCAGTAATTGGGAACAACTTTTTATTTTATAATTTTTTTTTGTTTGAAAAGCTTCTGACATCAATCAATTATCTTATCTCATTAAAAGCTCTACTTCGGTTATCCTTTAATTAGATCATCGTTATCACAATCCGGCCTGTATTAATGTCGCGAAAACGAGAATGACCTTTTAGCTGGTTGGATATGCTTTTTGCCTTTATTCATCTCATTCTAATTCAATTTAATCTTAGTTCCATTCTAATTTTGTTTTATTTCGTTTCATTTAAATCTGTTCATTTTATGTAATTCTATTTAAATGAATTCGATTTTTTTTCTGTTTATTCTACTTCATTTCATGCCGTATTATTTCATGCTGTATAATCATATTTCATTGTATTTATTTTATTTTGGTACTTCCAAAAAAGGCGAGTTAAAACTTTTTTTTTTAAAGTTGCCAAAGTAAACCCATGGGTTAGCGTGTTAAACTTAAGCCGCAGATGGAAGGGGATTTTTTTCCCAAATTCGATGAGATTTGTTATTGTTTGCTTACATTAACTTAATTCTTCCAGAACTTTATTTTCAGTTAAAACAAGACATATGGACGTTTAAGTGCTTTCAGGGGCCACATAACGTAAATGTGAACACCTTCCCATACATAATACATGTCTATATACAATGCAGTTTTATTGGCATGTTCGAAACAGACAATATATCATAATTACACGCAAATTAACATCGGAAAAACCGTACAACATTGCAAACATGATCATTCATTCATGTATACACGAAATGTTCAATATTAACTGTATTGATTCCTATGTTAACACACATTCTACTGCTGGTCTTATTGCAGTGTGGCTGAGGCACGTTTTTCGTGTTTGTCTTCGAATAAGGAGAATTAATCCATTATCACGTTTAATTAAACTTAAAAAAATAATGGTCGTTTGGTCCCCGAGATGTAAAAGCGCATAAAACACGAATCATTAAATCATGAATAAATTATATAGAGGTAACATGGCGTTCATCGTAAGTTCGTACTCTCTTTGCTTTTTATTATTGTTATTATATTTTTTGAAAGTATCATTGATTTTGATAATTGTTTTTATTTCAAGCGATCGGCTCCTATACTAAAGAGAGATTTTACTGTCAGCAGACTGTACTTAGGAGAGCACATATATTAAAATCTTTATACAGTAATATATTTATACTTAATCATACTTTATATGTCTGGTTTTAACTTGAATAGTCAGTCAAATTCTCCTTTGGTTTGCTCTTAAAAGAATATTCACTGGCACCTTATTATTTTAGAAAACAAATACATTCGTAAGTCAGCATTTAGTCAAGGACTTTAACTTCCAGCTGCCAACTGCACTCTCATAGGACTACGATCTAAGTGAAGAATACTCAAACACGACCTTTTTCCAGATATTTTTATCAGTCTCTTGTATACAAATTGTGCATTTTATTATGCATTTCAACGAAATATGATAACAAATAATGACGACTACTTTGTCGTCTACTATCTTCCACTTCGTTCATGACTTGTTCACTCTTACTTGAAGTGTAAATAGAAAATAAAAAGGTGGCGTGCATCCGCGCACATCTGCTGTGAGCGCGCTGAAACGGTAACTCCATTTGCTGGTGCCTGGTGTCAAATTACGCCCGGTGTGTGTTTTGTGTATACATTGTGATGGGGTACGTGGGCGCGAGCGTATGCATGTCTGAACGTATTAGTGTAGTGGTGTACACAAACTCTTCGCACCCCTTTAAAAAGCTGGTCTTGTCTGGTAAGTGGTAGAGGGGTACAACAGATGATCTATTTACCCCCTCCACTCCTAAATTTCATAGTTACAGTTCACTGCGATGACATCGTCACGATTGTTCTTGGCCTCCTTTGTGGTCAGTCCCATGTCTATGGCGTGTAAATAGAGCGTTGTCTATAGAGAGATAAATGATAATATTATTTTTGTCTGTGAATTTATTGTTTCTGAATCATCTATTTGTGTTCGATTCAATTTAAGTTTTATTGTTTCATTCGGTTAATCAATATGTCAGATTGCACAGTGGTAAAGGTTGTCTTCGAGTCAAATTTAACACCTTGTGGATATAAATGCAGACCATCCTCCGTCTTTAATTATGTTGAAGTTGGCTATCCAATAAATAATATTCTCTATAAACTCCAATGCACCTTTGACAATCATAATTATATTACATATTAAAAAAACTGTATAGAGGAGAATTTAAGTTATTCCCAATGACACTGGTGGAGACATTTCTTATTGTTCGTGGAAGGTGCATGAAACTTTTCGATTAAACGACGAACAAACTGAAAAGTTATTACAAGTATACATTTCAAATGATTTCAAAGGAACTGAATGTTGTAAATCGCATATGACTGAACGATAAGCCAAGACCATTTTCTAAGATTCGACGCAATTTGGTTGCATGATCGCGAAAAAGCAGACATCCAGAAACTTTATGTATTCAATATGACTTTCTCCTGCGCGGGAACTAAAGAGTAACGTTCCGTCTTTCAAAGTGCAGGCAAGACCTGTCTTTCCGCTTTGGACCCATCCATCGGCAAGTATTTAAGAAAGATTTTAATCAGTCTACTTTGGAAAGTACACGCTGATCGCAAGAAAGATAGATTGGGGATTGATTGGAAAACAGATTGGTAACTGGTAACGTTACGGGATACCAGAACATGAAATAGTCATAATAGCATTCGTTTTTCTAATTAAGTGCCATAATTATCGATTCAACATGATTTGAGTGACATTTTCTCCGCCAATATCGCGCTGCAGCGATGAAGTGTGAGTTGTCTGGTTGACTTCGTTACCATATGCATTAAATGTCAATATCTATTAACAAATAGTTTGATTAGGAAGATTGGTAGATTTTTTTTCTTGACGGGGGTTCTCTGTGAAAATGGTGAAGCTCCTCAGATATTAACAAAGTGGTTCTCTCGTTATCGCTTTCATTAAGAATTTTTCATATTTCTTAGAAGTTTGAAGGGGTATTTTGAGGTATGAATTTTCGCGTAGCCTTGGGTTTTTTCCCGTAATAGATACAACTTCCATTGGACTAGCGAACTTTTGTCTGTATCTCTCCTTCTCTTCTCCTACCCCCCCCCCCCCTAGCCCCTGTCTTTTCTTTCTCATTTTCTCTATACTTCGCTTCGTCAATCGTTATCTATTTATCCATTTCTCTTCACCCCAATCGTCAATTCAAAGTAAAGTCTCCCGACCTTTTCGAACAGTTTCGGGCATATCAGATAGAATAGTTTAAGGTGAACTTACTATAATAAATTCACCTGGCCGGCACATTAAAACAATCCATCTGTAATTACAAAGATAATTTAGCATTATTTGTTTATTTCTCTCATAATCTCTCATCATCAACAATTTTATTTCCATAGTCATAAATGTCCCCAGAATTTCATGTAATATGATTAAAAAACTGACAAATCAAATAACATTTTTTCAATTTTTCTTACAAATAAAATATGATGTTTTAACTATACTTTATACATCTTAATCAATACTTTTTCATGGACTCTTTGTTCTTTTAATATGTGTCGTTTTATTGTTTTTTTTCTTGCAATGAAGGTTAACTCTTTGTTACATTCAGCCCGAGAAGAAAAATCATCTTAGCGGAAAGGAGATTCGGGTGATAATTTGTGGAGTGCGTGTGAATGCTAAATGGTTGATTTCTCGTCTAATCACCGGTGGAATATAAGAACTGTCATCTTGTCTACAATCTGATCATCTTAAGTCCATCATGAAGGTCGTGAGATGAGAGAAGATCAGGAATTATTGTTTGTGACAGCTCACACTTATGAATAGGCAGACAGACAGACGGACGGATACAATAAAGCGAGATCTGAACCAAAATGATATTATATAATTCTTGTAAAGAAATATAAATGATAACGATAACTCATTAATTTAAACAATGTTCTTAAAGAATGAAATGGCAACGAGAAGACATGTTAATGATGTAGATGAAACCGAAACAAATAATCAAAAATCGTGTTATAGCATCTATTTTATGATTAAAAAGTGGGGAAGAAAGAGCTCGAAAGAGAGAAAAGAATAGTGAGGGGGAAATAGTCAAATAGAGAAAGGATATGAACGAGGGGGATCAGAATTATATTTTTAAAAAAATCACCCACACAAGACGGGAAGGCATGGAAGGTATGAAAAGGAAACGGAAAATGCGATGGATATATAAAAACACTGATAATTGTGTCAGAGTATGTCTGATATTAAGAAGTTATAAATAATGATAATCACATAAGAGACAAAGAATACTACAATGCATCTCTGAGATTGGGTGAGTGAAAAGGTCACCCATTAGTCATGAGTATTCATTCATTCACTAGATCATATCTATTGGGCAGTAGCATTGCTGCCACATCACGCACGATACCTCCGCCAAACCGATCGATGATACACCATAGGAAATAACGTGTTAGCCGAGTCGGTATATAAAATGATTTCGTCGGTATGACTGTAGTCTTTGAGAGTCTCATGAATTCTCTTTTTCCTAAGATTGTCTGGTGGTGATTATGATGATGATGATGGCCTCTAATTATTTCACCATTCTCTCGTACTCTGGACGATTACATAGCTCTTTGGTATCCTTGAATCTGATGATGGACTTCCACTACAGCGGTGTAGCCAGATCCATGTCAACGATAGGGGTTCTCGTGTCAATGGGCATCGGCGCATTGATGGGGAAGAGGGTGTTTGGTGGCACTTGACCCTCAAAATACTCTAAGACGAAAAAAAAGAGAAAAAAATGGAAAGGAGAAGATTGTGAAATACCTTATTACTTCATTAGAACTGTGTAAAAATCAATCGCAGGATTAAATCTTTATTTTAAGTTTCCCAAGATTTGTTACACAGCAAAAACTGTGGTGTTAACCCGTGTACATAGAGGACCACACCAGTTATTTTACACCGGTGTTAAATTGGTGGTGTTAGTTTTACACCTATAGGTGTTATAACAACCCTTTGGTGGTTACATTTACACTCTTTGGTGTTAGGTTCAATCTTTAGGGTGCAATTTTAACACCTCAGGGTGTGGTCCTCTATACACCAATTGGTGTCAGTTTTAACACCACAGTTTTTACAGTGTATCAATCGCTTTGCTCGCTCGCGGCTTCTTAGAAGTGTGTCATATTGTGTTCCCTAAAAATTTTAGACCCACTGTGCCTCTGTCGATCGGCAAGCTGGTTTGATGAAATGCGATAGGAATACGATGCATTAATGATTCAGTTGCTAATAAAATTTACCTTTCTAAAATCAAATAAAGAATACGCGTATACAATATGACGTACTTAATTAAAACAAATCTTTCCTCTAATTTCTTTGGGGGTTTCGCCGCCCCAATCTACATGTCAGCCATTTTTTTTTGGTCTCTCAGTATCAACGTCAGTCTATCCATGTCTTTGTCTATATTTATCTAAATGTATGTCTTCTTCAATTCTCCCTTTGAACGAGAAAGGGACGAGGGGGGGGGGTATGGGTCACAATTTGACTTCCCATCATGCTATTCAAAAAGGTCGCTTTGGCCGGATGAGTATCATGGGAAAGTACAGAACAGACAAATCCATTACACGGTTGGCCTAGTCCAGAAACTCATAGGCCAGACCACCACCCTGTTCCGGCCGGATTAGTCCTTGTTCAAACCTCTCCCACGCACACTGTAAACGTTGCAGGAAAAGGGGGAGGTTGGGGCCTAAAAGGTCCCTTCACTGTTTTTTAGTTGTTATTTTTTTAGTATAAAGGCATCACTTTTTTTAAAGATATGTTTGAACTTGGGCGTGACAGGGGAAACATTTTGCGTTACGTTTTTTTTTCGACAGGCGCGTGAACAGTTTTAATAATGGTTAGAGGGGAAATATCGCTGAAAGTAGGCCTACTCACTGAATGAACTCCAGTCCATCCAAATAACAACTGCTTGTGTCTCATCTACCCCCCCCCCTCTCTTTCTCTCCCACACCCATACACACTCACTCTATTATCTGTCTCTTATCGTTCTGTGTCAGTGCTACCCCCCCCCCCCCCCTCTGATGTTGACTATTCTAACTGTCTCTTTATGTACATCTCAGATTCTTATTCTCATATCCATCTGCAAGTTACAATAAAATATGCATTTTCCCCATGCTTTACCCCCTCAAATTTTTCTCTCCATTCCCTTTACTCATTTCTATCTCCAATACTCTACTCCGAACCATATTCTCCTCACGTCATCTCTCGGGTCATTCTGCACCCCCATCTCTCGGCCGCCACCCCCACGTCTGGCGTACATCCTTGCTCCCTTCAACCGCGAAAATACTGTAACATCTTCGCGCGGGTCCTACCAATTTTCCCCGCTGTCGCTGCCATTCGCGTTGGCTTTTAATCACACCGGAGTTGGGGGAGAGGTAGAGGTTTCTAGCCCGTCATGCTTGGGTAAGCGAGACTTCGGCGTTCGCTGGATTTTAAGAGGGCCAATGATGTAACCAGCGGCTCATATCGGCACGCGATCTAGACATTTCCCTCTCCACTACCATCATGACCATGGGGGGGGGGGGGGGGGGGTGGTTGTATACAGGTTGGGAGGGGTATGATCCCGAGTACAACCTTCAATTGAACAAGTTCCTTGGGAATTTATAAAGCTAAGACATGTCAAAATGATAACTGTTTTAATGATAGTATAATAGAATTTTAAAGTGAAAAAGAAAATCAGTTTAATTCACCCAATGTTCCTTGTATGTATTAACTATTCAATACCTCAACTTTGCAACTGAAATTTCGTCCTCGCAGAAAAACAAAATTATATGAGAAAAGGAATGAGAAGGAAATTATCTTCATCCCTCCCCTCCCCCCCCCCCCCCAAAAAAAAAAGAAGGGAGAAGGAGGGGGTAGAAAAAGAAAAAAGAAGGAGGAGAAGCAGAAGATGTAGAAGAAGAAATAGAAGAAAGAGAAAAGGACTCACGGATCTTTTCCTTGGTGAATTTCGTACAAACCGCTTCGTCAATGCTGAAGAGTGCATGTGTGGCTGGATACGAGTGTGAGGGTGTGGGGTGTTTGCTATGCTGGTCTATATGCTATTTCTTCATAAATTCCTCCCATTTTATGGGCAAGTAATACATGTACCTTGAATAGCTTTGGTAACTTACGTGGAAGTAGACCTATATATAGAAACACATACATACGAATTAAATTGAGAGAATAACATTTGCGTTACTTTATAAATAAAAGTTCCCCTAAGCTGTCCATCGTTTTATAAATACTTTCAAGGTTGGCAGAGATCGATTCCCGGTGGAACATACTTATACCTTTAAATATTTTCTTAAAAGGGTAACGCAGCCCTGGGGAAATATAATTTCAGATCTATAATTATTATTATTATCCAATTCATTTTGCATTGATGGGAATCAAGGTTAAATATATACAGGCAATTGAAAAAGAGACGACCTCTTAAAAAGTTCAGATGGATGCGTAACATTTTGTTTTTCTTTCAAGTTGGTATGTCTATACTATCTTCAGAAGATAGTAACATCGCAAAAATCATATAGTTGTAAACTGTGTTTTTTTAGGGCGTACTCAATCTTCCCATTTACATTTTGCAACAAATATTGTTTTCAGTATTATTATAGAGTGATTAAGGCATGACCATCCTGATGTGCTATTATTTTTGTTCTGCATTAGGTGAATGTCATTCCGACATCTAAGGTAGATAGTAAACTACCATGACTTCGTTTTCTATAGTTGTCTAGTCTTTTCTTCATAATTATATCAGAGAAAAACCTTGCCTCAGATTTTGACATAAAACTGACCACAAATTCAGCTAATCAAATATCCTTTTCAATCCTTGATGGTTATAGGGCTTACAAAGAACAGGCTATTGATAATTATATTAGTATTTTAACGCAGGGACTAAACAATAAATGCAATAAACTTTAAGAAAACATAGAATTTGCTAACAAGTTAACAAAGCATTTCTTATTGGTGTTTCTTCCATGATACACAAAGAGGATATAGGCTATCCGTTATTATTAGGTTCATTGGGCTCATCATACACTGTGAAAAACCACTTGATTTTACAGAAAAAAAAGGAGATTTTGCAGAAAGCAATAACAGAATCATTTTGTTAATTCAGTAATTTTTCTGCATTTTAAAAGAACAGGATATTTGTAAGGTTCCATACACCAAATATCAATTTCCTGTAATTTTACATGATATAATGTCAGATTACACAATCTTGTAAGATTACAGGTGTTCTCGAGACTCTGCTGCAGGAACTTCTTTTTTTAAGAGATAAATTTTCAAACAGTGTATACAATACAAGTTGAAATGGTCCATTATGTCTTATTTATTTTTCAGTTATATTTTTTTTTCTTTTTTTATATTTCTCTATCAGGTCAATGTCTAGAGATCATTTCTCTACACGTTCTCTCTAAATGAAGACAAGTCTATTAGCTGAGAACGTTGTAAGCCTGGATTTCCAATTATAAGACCAGGTAAAAGAATATGGCATAAAGTAAGATATAAAATATGATGAACGAATTAAAAAATAATCAAATTTTGTTGATATCCTCTCCTCTTCTTTTAAAGGGATGGTCATACCTTCCATTCCCAACAGTCCTCTCTTCTCTCACTGTCTCCTTTTTCTCTTATAGTCTTGCTCTACTCATCACCCTGTCTCTCCTTTTCTTTCTCACACTCTCTCATCTTTCACTCTCGTCCTCAATTTCCCCGCGTTTTCTCCCTATATATCCCTTCAAAGTGATTGCGTGACAAGACGCTGCTTTATGATTGAAGTTGGTATTAAACTCCGTTATACTCCGTTTGGCGGGTGCCGAGTCAAATAACAACAATTTAATATCGAGATACACGCGGATAAGCCCGGCCGATATGAACGGTAAATGACATGTTTAGGACCGGAGAATAGATTTCTTTTCCACTCGTTTTGTGGGTCATATACACCGTAGGACGAGCGCGGAACGATTTATACTCGCGCGCCCTCCTTCGTTATAATCCAATAAGAGCCAATGAAAAACTCATCTCGTAAATTGTGCGCGCCCCAGATGTAAGGATGTTAGACATGTGTTTAAGATGATCGCTGACAAAAATTGCAATTATCAGTTCCCTCCCTTCCGTGGCTAAATGAGAAAAGCGGGGTTAAACGCGCGGGGATGTGTACGGCAGCAAATTATGACGACCAAATCTCGGAGAATATTGCCAAATCTGACCCCTCCCTGAATAACCATTATGATCATCATGATGATGGTCAGGATAATAACTGCGTTCTACCTTTCTTTTATACAGGTGTATCCTTGCAAAATGCGTCGTTACACCTCCCTGTGTATAAACAATAACACATGAATATGAAACATGTGTTCAATAAGAGGTGTTAACTTCAACACCAATCTGTTTTTTGACACATTTGGATGTTCATTCTAATACTCCTTGGTGTTATGTAAACTAAAAGTAAATTCATGATGAAATTTCAATACCTTCAATATTATGCGGACTGTGGTCAGTATTAACACCCTGTATTTGACAATTCAGAAATACCTAACTCTGGGAGCATTTCGTAAAACAAAATGATAGTAAGTGATTTTTTTTACTCACTATTGTTTTATAGCTACTGCAAATCCTTATCTCTAGTTAACTGAGAGCAAAAAAAATAACTTACTAAACATTTATGAATGATCCATGCACGCTAAACCATCAGTATACATGCAACAAATTTTTTGAAATAGAGTTTTCCATAGAAGTAATGTATTTTTCTATCAATACAATTATGTTTTTTTACACATAAAAACATATATTTTATACTTTTACGGGCGTACGCAGCGGGGGAGCAGTTGCACCCACAACAAGAAAAGAAAACTTATTTTTTTATATATACTTTAACACAAAATTCATAAAGCGCATGTATGGAATCATTCAGTTTCAATTTGGCAAATGCAAAAGCGCCCACGTGACAAGCTCGATCGCTTTGCTCCATTGCTTTTGATTATTTATCAAAAATCTTATACTTCTTGCCCTTGCCCCAGCAAGAAAAAAAAAGAAATCTGTTTACGGCCTTGTATGTTCTTATTATGTTTCAGTGTAATATCATAATTTTCAGGGTTTTTTTTACTTCTTCTTGCTTTTGTGTCAATTTTTTTTTTATTAATGTTCATTTAACAATTATCTATGCACTTAATCACTAGTTAGCTTGTCCCTTCACGTCATATTGTCATAATGGTACAGTCCACACATCGCTACATAATTATGATATATTCGTTACACTGTAAATTGAAGGCTCTATTTGCCTTAAGAGTATAACACTGTATTTCCCATCCAAAACCCCTTCCTAAAATTTCCTGATATATCGCGAATCGTTTCTGCAGCTTCGATTTAAAAACTGCTAAATACAGAGATTAGATTTCTCTCATTAAATCCTAACTTGATTACAATTTTCATTAGCTTATTAGCGGAGTGAGAATGGTAAAATCGTTGTAATAGCGTAGATTAGAGCGATTCATGGAAGAATTTAGCAAAGAGGGTAAACGATGGGTGTAGTAGCAAGGAGTTGATTTATAACACATGCCGGGACATTTTCTGACTCATCTTTATCTATTCCTCTCTCCCCCTCCCCATCCCTCTCTCTCTCCATCCCTCTCTCTGCTATCCTTTCAATGTCTTTTCGTGTCTCTATCATCTCTCTCTCCCACTTTCTATCTCTCTCCCAAAAATATTTGTGCTTGCGTGTGTATATTACTTGTGTATGGGTGTGGAAGCGTGCGTGAGGGTATGTGTGTGTGTGTTAGAGCTTGCCCTGCCTTTTTTGTTTATCTCGTATTCTAAGACTATTTTTCTCTATCTGCCCAAGCACACATGCACTCCTAATGTATTTTCCATCGTTCCTGTCTTTCATGGTTATATCAAACACATGCATTCACACACGCACGCCCACACATTACATTACCTACACACACTCTCCCACACACGCATTGCGTACCCCGTCTCCCCCCCCCCCTCTCTGATATTCTCTCTCTCTCATGGACTTTCTCCCTGTTCTCCTCACTGAATGTTGCACTATGGAAACAGTGCCTCTTTTAGGAGGGGAACCATAATCATGTTGGTACGACGTTATAAAGGACGCATTGTCAATGATTACATAAACAAAAGAAAGAAGTATTGTTAGCACCTACCTAATTATTGAATACATATACATGTTTATAACTTTGGGAGCGTATCTTGATAGGTCATGGAAGTCATACCAACGAAACCAGACCGATCAAAGCCATTTTTTCCAAAATGGTATTTCATCATACACAGTTTAAAAACCCTGATTTTACAGAAAAAAAAATATTTTGCAGAAAGCAATCATTCTGTAAATTCATTAAACAGGAATTTTTCTAAAATTAACGGAACAGGTCTATTTAAAAAGGGGAAAATGGTGTTTTTTTTATTTAAAGAAAATTTCTAAGGTTCCATACACCAAATACCAATTTCCTGTAATTTTACATGATATAATGTAAGATTACGCAATCTTGTAAGATTAGAGGTGTTCTCGAAACTCTGCTGCAGGAACTTCTTTTATTTTTAAGGATACATTTTCTAACAGTGTATCACCGGTCGGTTTGGGATCGTTTTTTTTTGTCAGTGTGACAGTTATTTCAGTGATTTAGTGATTTTCTGCTCCCAAATTTAACAGTATAAACAAAAATTACATCGCTCTATAGCCACAGATATAATAATAATATGTCCATTTATATAGCGCAGTTACTATGTACATTATACTCAACTGCGCTTTGATACTTGGTATCATAATTACTAACCCAGCTGCAGCTGAGCCGCCATATTAATAGGCGCTAAAGCGTTCAAGGAATAAATCCTACTGGGTACCCATTCACCTCACCTGGGTTGAGTGCATCACAATGTGGATGAGTTTCATGCCGAAGGAAATTACGCCACACATGGCTGAAATTCGAACCCATGACCCTCTGTTTCAAAGTCCGAAGACTAATCCACTGGGCCACAACGCTCCACTATGTTGTCGATAAATAGGGGTAAAACATTGATAAACACAACATTAGTAATGTATAAACTTCTGCATAATCATATACAAAGCTCTTAGGCCGTCCCTAAAAAGAAGAGGCTTACAGATTAAGTAGGCATATCTATTTTAGCTACCGTATTTTACAAATTGCAAGATAAGAAAAGAGCTCATGATGAATAAAACAGTGAAAGATAAGGCCATGGAAAACTAAAGTAGAAGATGGTCGAAAAATATTCAATTTTCATCGTCTTATGATTTTGTATAAGTTAGCTTTGATAGCCCTTGTGATGGAGGCCTAATGCGTTTTAAAGCAGAGTTGAATATCTGTAATACATCTCAATTAAAAGCCTAGATAGCGAGTCCGCTCTAAAAAGACCTTCCGCGCGCAATTACAAACGAAAAATGAATTGCCCCTACCTAGTAATTATGATTATGAACGAGATGATATTACATGTATACTCGCTTAAAAGACCTCCTCAACGCGGTATAATGCAAAATAAAGACATCGCTCCTGAAGTGAGCGACTTATCAGTTCATCGCACTGTGCCGAGGTGTCTGCTAAAATATGTCGTGTCTTAGCGCGGTGATTAATGATAGCCGGTAACTTCAGTCCCTCAGTAATCATTATACGGTATCCTCAATGTCTGCGCTGAGATCGGGAAACCCGCTTTTGCTTGTGAGTGGGAAAGAGAAAGTACATAAGCAGGAGGCAAAAGGTTGTAGTAAGATACTCTTTACAGCAAGTCTGTAAATCAAATGGAATATAAATCATCAAAACCCTAGGCTCTGTGTCTTTCATTAGTATTTCAACAGCTATACGACGGAATAGACGTATAAACTGGAGTAGGCTAGGCTTTTTATAAAGTCAATGTCGTGACAAAGCCAATACAGACCAGTGGTATCAAACACTTTAAAAAGAATGAAGTTCTTGATTATTAAATAATAATCAGTATTTGGAATTATGTAATTTCACATGGCATACCTGGCGACATAGAGCGCATCTAACATACAGGCGTAAGACAGCGAACAATGAAACACCTGTCTCTTTAAATAAAATCAAAGAATTTATTCTCCCAAAAGGCGCTAAATAAAATTAATGTCTGTAATTTCTGATAAAATACATTTATTGATCAATGCCATGTCACATGAAACATAAATCAAATATGCAATTCATTGTAACTTGTTGTTACTATCTCTCTTTTGTTAGAAGGCCCCTAAATCAATTCCATTTTATCAATGGAATTAGCGATGTATTGAAAGGACATGTTTATTTTCTAAGCATTATTTCCCCCTCCTTCCATCCCACCCCCACCTATCTCTCTCTTCCTCCTACACATAAATCATTTACATTTTTATAACACACAAAGTTCTCGGCTCTCCTTAATAAGCATGAGACAGATTTTACATTCATTTTTTATCGAACGGGGAACTGAGTCTGCCCTCTATTGTCCAAAAGTCACCAAGTCAATTGTATTTGGTCATTCCGATTGAATCCTTATTTTCACTTGTTAGAAAAGAGCAAAATTGCAGTGGTTGCTGCTGACTGGCTGTATCCACTTTATATGGCATAAATGAATTGAAATTGGTTAGATCATTGGAAAGATATAAGAAAGTAATAAAGAATTTAGATTTGATAGGAGATAAAATTTCAGTCATCACGTTCATATTTTCAAGCGAAATTCCCCGTCTCCTTTCCTACTTCTTTCTCCTTTTCTTTTCGCTTCCCCCCTCTCTCTTGTATTCCCTCTAACTTTTTTTTATCTACAAAAAAGAGTACCATTTTTAGAAAGGTCTTGGTTGTTATTGCATCTATCTAAATTATCTCAATGTGTTATCTTACAATATCATCAATTCGTAAAAAATAAACACATTGATTTTTGCAGGTGTCGCCCTTTCCTGTAAAAGAAACCGCTCCAAGTAAATAATAAATGTTTATAATACAAAGTACGTATTTTCACCTGGCATGCGAAACATCTTCTAAATCAACAATGTCTTTAAAACTAATCACTCTCTACATTTGGAGGAGTAAATTATCAAAATAATATTCAAATTGGCACTACAAGGAATTATTAAAAAGAAGTTGCTGACTATCTAAGACAGAGATAATGTTTTACCTACCATGCTTCAAAATGGCTCGTAATTCATAGACCTAACCTTATAAAATTTGACTCGATTTATGGATCCCATGAACACATGTACTTTTATCACATTCCATTGGTTGAATGACCACATCGTTATTACCTCAAACACCTAAGACAAGCACGAAGCAATGCATGTCCCCACCCCTTCAATTCACTCATACCGCTTTCTAGAATAATGATATTTAAATATCTCTACTTATACTGTAGGAATAACCTTTCCTCAGTACGACAGGGGAATACATATTAGAAAACAATGCAAAATAGGCAATGTTTAACCAGTATTACAAGAGATTTGCGCATATTTGAGATTATGGTCTTTGATTTGATACACACACCATCGTACCTCTGTTTATCATTGAATTAATAGTTCAAAATTCGAGGCAAATGATGATTATGTGTGGTACATATAATTATATATATATTTTTAAATGGTGAAGCAGAAGAAAAATGTAATATTTAATGGTCCCCTTTTATTAAATTCACACCATCAAGAATTGGTCTTATTTTAGCTTACAGTAAGAATCTATAATACTATATTATATTATTGTCTTTTTAGATAGTAGTTGAATTTAAGAGTTGTTTTTGCCCTTATCATTACTGTATCCATTTAAAGTCCTCTTTCTTTCAAGCATGTTATGAATCCGGTTTTGCTGTCTTCGTTACACTCTTCGCTATCATGGCTATGATAATCCATTAATCACTGGCTACTTGCATCTCACTTTGGCTGTCAACGAGGTATTCTCTTTGTTTAAGGTTGACCATTATCGGCCCGTCCTGTTTATAATTTCTTTTTGACTTTCTTTTAAAATCCTCCAAACCTGATAAACCCATCGACTATCCATCATGTAAATCTCTTCCTATCTATAATGCAAGCCTCCATTTTGCCATTTACTACCGGACCCTTCGAACAACACCCTCCTACTCACTCGCAGCGGTACGGTTACCCGAGCGGAGTGCTGCGTGCCGTTCTCGCCTGCTCTACCGGCCTAGATGGGCCGCTTCGCTATGGTGTGATTAACTTCCAAGTATAGGTAATTAACCGGCGCTCAGGCGGAACAGTGCTTAAAATCATACGAAGGCTTGCTCCCAGAAGACTCGGTTGGTCTCGCTGGGGTTGGGATCGTTTACAAACTCAAGAGGGCACTCGAGCTCGTGACCAGACTACTAGTTTTCCCCACCAGGCATTGCCAAGTCCATTTTCCACTCAAAAGAGGTAGAAAAAAAAGGTGAAAGAAACACACCAACATCTCTCAGCAGCTTAATTGCGAAAGTCACACTGTCGAAACTGCCCCCAGACCGCTAAAAACCAAACGTTATTATCAATGACATACCATCGGTCGGGCGGGAATTACCCCCCCCCCCCGAAATTTTAAAACAAGAATGAGAAACAAAAATAAAGGGTAGTGTGTTATACTTACAGTAGGTATGCTGTCACAAACATAGTTGTCAGGGTTCTATACCACCGTTCACTTTACAAAACTTGAACAATCTAACCTGTTTTTTTTTCTTTTATGTCCGCCCACAATTTCTTTTTCCTTCCATCTGCCCACCCCTATATCTTTATTTTAAAAGATCCTGGTGCCACCACTGTTCATAAAGCAAATAATGATACAAAATATCAATTTTGGGTTGTAAACTGGATATTGATTGAAGGCATTCGCATATATTATTATATCGATGTTTAAAGAGGGTGGATAGTTTTGGTAAATTCCTCAAAATCTCCTTGTCACAATACTAATTAATTTTTGGTATATGATATGAATGCTTATGCCCTAAAACAGTCATGATGTGTGTAAGACTTTCAGAATTGTAAATGCGTTCATTTTATTTGGGACAATAATATTGCTCACATCCCGACATTACTCCTATTTGATCATTACCCCCTGTCATCTGATCCTGGCTTGTCCGCAAACAATGCTCTTTATCCATTCTCTATGGAACATTCCAACAAGGGTTTCAAAACTCAATCGCTGCGCATACTGCATCATTTTCCGCATCCTAGCAGGTGGGTGTTTCATAAATCTGTTCTTAAGATGAGAGCGACTTAAACTGGTGAACCTATCTTAGGCGCTAAATAATCACCAATGGAAATTGAATGGTGAATATCATTTACCGCAAGAAAGGGTCACCAGTCGTTCTTAAAGTCGTTCCTGTCTTTTTACTTATTGCTTTATGAAACGGCCCCGAGGAGAGTAAATTATGGAATGACGCTTTGCCAAAGGACGCTCTGTCTTGGTTGGATTCGAACACATGACCTACTGATTACAAGGCGAGAATCGGAACCATTGCACCAAAATGCTTCCATACTTTAACAAGATGAGCCCGAAAAAGAAATATTTAACATCACTAATCAAGGTGACCTTACTTGATCATGAAATATCAGTTTTTATGTTGTAGGCCTACAACGCAGATCATGCTTCTAGTAGGCAATGGGTTATCAAGAATTAAAAGAGAGAAGAAGAAATGAGAGATGGCAAAGGAAGGGGGGGTGGATGGAGATGATAGTATTAAATATGCCTCAAGTGTTCTTTCTCGCTTGAAGTCATCCGTGTCATAAGTCTACTCCTTTTTCTTGATGATGAGTTACTGGAAGAATACCGGAAAATAGATAAATAGGTCCCGCTCTTTACTTTTCCTTCACGACCTGTTCGAATTTTGCTTGTTTCGTATTCATCCCGCGCAATCTTATATCGTCTGCTCAACATTATCGTGGCAATGAAACGCTGTGAATGGCCTACTTTTAATACGTCTCTTGGTATTTCACGGAGACTTGGTCGCGCGATATACTTTCCCCACCTACCCCTGACGCACAATCACCCACACCCACAAACACTCTCACCCACACACACCTTGTTAAAATGCGAATAGCATGACACGCAAGCACCCCACCCCCTATTAATTCGTAGGGGAAGACAAGAGCGAAAGGTCGGGTGATGAACCGTTCCTCCGCAGCTCTGAGACACATCAAGGCCAAATATTCCTTTCCCATCCTTGTCAGTTTATATTTCATTATATCCCACTCTTTCATTTATACTATTGCCCTGCCTCGTCCATCTCTAATTCTTTTCACCATCATCCGTCCTCCATTTGTATTTTTGTGCACCATCCTCGTCATGCTCGTTTTTAATCTATCTAGGTTTCACGCATCGAGCCTTAGAGATAGGAGAAACAAATTGGTGACCTAAATCTTGACGTCCATATAAATTTGACCCTTTTAAATGGGATCTTGACACCCTAGGGAAGAGGGCGTGTCTCCTGTGTGTGCCACCGTGAATGAAATTATTAGATCGCAACTCGTGTTCTATATCTTATAATGACGGGAGGGATATCAATTAACTCAAATATTAATCTTTTTATGAAAGACATCAAGATTGTCAAGCGGGCGGGAAAGAGATAAATAATAAACAAGAGATGAGAAATGGAGGCTTGGGAGAAACGGAGAGGGCGTAATTTAGATTAAAATGAGACGATAACATACGATACACGAAGGGAATATTCAAAGGTGAATACGATGACTAACGCCATAGATGCATTCGAATAGAAAACATGCAACTTTAAGTGTGCACAGTGTGTCCAATGGTGTATCTGATAGTGTGTTCCACAGTGTGTTCACACTGGGTCCCATGTTGTGTCCCATAGTGTGATTACAGCCTGTCCTACAGTGTTTCCTATTTTAGTATGTTTACTGTGTGTCCAATGATGTTATCACAGTGTGTCCCATAGTGTGATCATAGCGTGTCCTCCATTGATTCCCAGTGTGTTTACAGATTATATCATGACGTGATCACATTGTGTTCACACGGTGTCCCATAGTGTATCCCATAGTGTGATCACAGTATGCCCTACAGTGTTTCCCATATCATATGTTTACTGTGTGTCCCATGATGTGATCAAAGTGTGAATCACAGTGTATCGCATAGTGTTCCATAGTGTGTTTACACGGTGTCCCATAGTGTATCCCATAGTGTGATCACAGTGTGTCCTACAGTATTTCCCATATAATATGTTTACTATGTGTCCCATGATGTGATCAAAGTGTGAATCACAGTGTATCGCATAGTGTTCCATAGTGTGTTTACACGGTGTCCCATAGTGTGATCACAGGATGTGCTACAGTGTTTCCCCATGTAGTATGTTTACAATGTGTCTCATGATGTGACCACAGTGTGTTCCATAGTGTCTTTACAATGTCTCCCAGTGTGTCCCATAGTGTGATGACAGTGTGTCCTACAGTGTTTCCCATTTAGTATGTTTACAGTGTGTCTCATGATGTGACCACAGTGTGTTCCATAGTGTCTTTACAGTGTCTCCCAGTGTGTCCCATAGTGTGATGACAGTGTGTCCTACAGTGTTTCCCATTTAGTATGTTTACAGTGTGTCTCATGATGTGACCACAGTGTGTTCCATAGTGTCTTTACAGTGTCTCCTAGTGTGTCCCATAGTGTGAATACAGCGTGTCCTACAGTTTTACCCATTTAGTATGTTTACAGTGTGTCTCATGATGGGATCACAGTGTGTTAAACATTGTGTCCATAGTGTGTTCACAGTGCATGTCCCATATTCTGTGCCAGTGTGTCACATGGTGTGTACATAGTGTCTCCAATAGTATGTTTACAGTATGTACCAAAGTGGGTCCAATTGTGTGTTCACATTGTTTCACCAAGTGTGTTAAACACTGTGTTAACTATAAATGTGTTCTACAGCGTTTTCCATAGTGTGTTCACAGTTTGTACATTATGTGTCCCTTCATTTGTTTGTTTTATTTTTTCCATCATGTATAACAAAAATAAATTAACAGAATTTACTGTCACTTTAATAATAATACATAGGAACTAAGCTTATACAAAATGTGTAATGAAGAATTCCTTAAATAACATCGTAGGTGATTAATTCGTTTAAGTAAAAAATGGCTCGATAGAGACAGTCATAAAAACAAAAAATAAACGAAAACTAAGTATAAACAAAAACTAAGTATAAACAAAAACTAAAATAAATGTCCCTACAGCATCGTGTTTTCAAAGTTGGTCAAACAGTTTGTTCACAGTGTGTCTAATAGTGAGTGTCACAGTGTATCTCAGAGTGTGTCCAACTGTGGGTTCAAAGTGTGGAACACAATGTATTACATTTGAGCATCGTAATAGTATGAATCACATTTGAGTCCACTACGACTAAACCCTAAACACACTCTGGACAATCACACTGTGCAGAGGTATAAACAGTGTGTAATTATTTCCACACTGTTAAATCTAAGCATTTTGATAGTGTGAATCACGACTCTCGGATAGTCTACAATGTGAACACACTGTGAGCAATCGCACTGTACACGGTGTTGAATTATATCCACACTGCTAAATTTGAGCATTTTCACAAGTCTAAATCCCCTATCTCATTGTCCACTATATGAATAAGGACCCCATTGGAAATAAGCCATCTCGGCTTTCATGGGCAATCCTGTCAAGGTATAAACTACTGTTCATATTTTCTTGTACTTGTTCATAGTTACCTAACAAATAAAATCAGTCAATCAATCAATCATACAACACCGGTGTGCTGGCTCAGTTGGTAGAGCGTCCGTCTCACAACCGGGAGGTCGGGGGTTCAAACCCCGGCCGCGTCAAACCAAAAGACGTTAAAAGATAAGAGTTGCTGCTACCCTGTTTGTCGTTCAATGAATAAAGGGGTAGAGCCTTGTCGTTCTGGCGCTGCACAGCGGCTGCCGGGCCGGAGTATTTCATTTCATGTATATTTCGAACAATAACATATGGATTTCATTAGTTTTTCCATTTAATACAATAATTACAATTACGCTGTTCAGAGGTCAACAGTGTGCAATTATCTCCAGAAAGTTAAATTTGAGCATTATGAAAGTGTTTATCACCAATATCACATAGCCCACTATTGAAACACACTGTACAGAGGTCTACGGTGTGGAATTATCTCCACTTTTAAATTGGAGCATTTTGACAGATGTTATCGGAGCCCGCTATGTGAACACACTGTGAACACACTATGACCACAGTGTGACACTATATTTTTTTCAGCAGGGAGATTTTTAAAACACCACCTTTGTGCATTGTCTCTATATGTATATAAGTGTCAAGTAAATTATGGCGATGTTTTGATAAATCGGGTATTAAAATGTATATTGTAAGCCGTACGCAGTATTAAAAACAGTACCGGCATACATAATGCTTGCCTTGGGGGCATAGAACCCCCCCCCCCGCATTTTGACGACCTAGAAAAAGGGAGAAATGAAACATAATATTATATATTTGAACTCCATGATAAAATCTGCAATAAATTAGAATTGTGTATCAAAGGGGTCACATTTTTTGTTCGCTTGATTCTCTCGCTCGCAGACTTTTAGAAATGTTGCCCCATACACCATCTGGCCCCCTTTTTGTGGGGGGGGGGTCTCATTACGCTACTGACCAGCAGCGCACATGATAATACGTAACAGTTCGTCAGAGTTAGATGTGAACGCATTGTTACCGATCTCTCTTTCTAATTACATGAAGATGTATGTATATTTATAATCCCAGGAAGTTAAATAAATAAAGTCCAAGTATGACATCCCGTCCGCCGGCCCCTCCCAACCTCACTCCTCTTGTAAATATAATACCGCTTGGCCAGTATCCTGATCGCTGTTATTTCGCTACTTAGCGCATCGTCAATTTCTAATTTAGTTCGCGTGTCTCCCGCACCTCTGGAGGATGCTCCGTAAAGTTGGGCTCAGTCAAGCACATCATAAGCCACTCTGGTCGATGGCGTATCAGTATAAGGGGGGGGGGGGGGCACGGGGGGCCAATACCATTATCTTATATCTATATTTCATCGTAATGATACAGAGGACTGACTTGCAATTGCAAGAATGTTTAGAGATTTATTTTCCCTGCATACTGGTAACACGTATGTATACACACTTAAAATGTTGGGCAATATACTGTCCACTGTGTTGGGTAATGTATATTGGTAAAAAAGAATATATATATATATTCTGGGCAATTATTATATAATTGAGCACGTTCATTACCTAATTATTAGTTTTTATTACCTAATTTGGAAAGATCTTAAGCAATAGTTGTGTGGACAGTATGTTGCCCAGTCACGGTTAAAAATTTGGCTTTTATTGTCAAACCCTTTTAAGAGTGTAGGCATGTATATCTTCATATGCAGTGATGTAATGAGACGACATTTTGAATGGTTGAGTTTTGGGGTGAGGAGCATTATAGCTATTTAAAAATGCGATAGAGCAAAGACATTAAACCTAATGAATCTTAAGTCAATAAATAGTAATTCCGTTATTCATTAAACATGCATATAAAAGGAAAATCAGCAATATTCGATTATAATCATGATCTTTAAATTCGTCAAAGACAGTTTGTGAGTCTCCGGAAAGAATAATTTGGTAAAGTTTATGGAATATAAATATATGCAGTTGTACCAAAAGGTAAATTACAGTAGTGAAATGCCCCTCCCCTTGCTTCGTACAATATAAAATATATCATTACAAACGAAAACATAGAGCGTCATTTATGATGTAATTTGCCAGTGCCATTTCGATCTTGGAGCCTTTGTATATATACATATAACATGTGAACGAATAAATGAAAGAAAAAAATAATTTGCAAGATTTTCTGCATTTATTGGAATAATATACAAAGTAAATTTACAATGGATGAGACATAATCATAATATGGCATAAAGTAACCAAATGACAATCTGACTGGAGAAAGACATAAATACAATCATGACAATCTAGACCAACAAAAACTAAATGGGGAATATGCAGAGGCAAACTTAATGAGCAAATATATGCTTGAAGCATAGCAGCCAAAAAGGATAACGATGAATGGTTTTAACGGAAACATATTTCTAAACTGAATGCATTTAAGGGTCAATCTCGATAAAGATTCTTTCCTCTTCTGACGAGGAAGCACATCTTTTGTTGGCCATAAATTGTAAAGCGTTATGTCAAAAGTGCACATCAAAACATTCCCATCAATGGTATTACGTACTTAATTAATATCACTGATAAAACCTTTGTACTTTAAATGCAAGTTTGGTCGCAATTACTGAATTTATGGATAAGTTGATAAAATCAATAACAGCAAATTTTATTCAGAAAGATTAGGCAAATGAAGGGATCACATGAGATCAGCATTATCTTCTAGAAACAAATTGACCATAATGCTATATGGGAGCAAAATTTTTGCTCATCTTTCGAAGAATTCCCAAGTATCAACGGCCACTCATACAATTGATAGCTATATCACGGCTGACTGGTTCATGATATGTGTTTGGGCGCATGACTAAGCCAGCCTTCATATTTTGTTGGTCTTCAACTCAATTTACCATCAAATAACCCTTCACTACGCATGATATTTCCCCTTTTCTTCTTCTTTTTAAAAAATCTTTGAATACCCCTAGAGAACAACATGAACCCCCCCCCCCCCCGCTTTCTCTCTCTCTCCCTATGACTGCAGTTTTCGCCTGCTTTCTTTGCACATTTTTCGGAAAATGTAGAAAAAATGAATTTTCTTATTCTCCATCCCCCCTTCCGTCCCCTCGTTCCCCCCTCTCTCTCTCTCTTATTTCCATCTCGATATACCCCCTTCTCCCTCTTATTACCCTCCCTCCTTCCCACACGCTCTCTCTCCCTTAATCTGGTTCTCTCACTTTCTCCCCCTCTTTCCCATCTCTCCACCCCATTCCCCATCTCTCCACCCCATTCCCCATCTCTCCACCCCATTCCCCATCTCTCCATCCCACTCTCCTTCTTCCTGTCTCTCTCCCTATCCCCTTCATTCACCATCACCCCCCTATATCATATCCCTTCACTGTTCCCCTCTTTCCCTTGCGGTGGGCTTCATCTCTTTTCCCCGTTGGTGTTAAATACTAAATTCCTCAGTCACATCTACGCAACAGATCAATACCGACAAAACCTTTAACGTTATTACCAATGAAATATCATCAGTTGGCTAGGAGTCTGTTTCACCAGTGTTACTGTGGCGCCATCCCGATGATACATCTCTCACGGACGATTTAAGATGAAAGTGGTTTTGCTTTGGAATCCTCATATTTGGTGGTGTTTTTATTTAAATGTGTGACTGATGGAAAGAGCGATTCATATCCCCCAGCTCAATGGTCCATCGCCTATCAATAAATTCTATCCGGGATTCTCATAAACCTAACGAGGTGTTGAGTCTCCGTTCGAAGCGTTTTAATGCAGTCGTTATAATGGGCATGCAATGTGAGAGAATCAATTATTTTAGATGAAAATTTTATCAGTATTTTTTTTCGAGCGTTTATGTGCATCTCAAACGATGGTCCAAATAGAATACACACACACTCACCCACACAAAACAATTATCTTCTTGGCATTTGCGTTCTGACTGGAATCTGTAACAATCTAAACTGCATGTCCTATTCTTGATTGTTAACTGACATCATTGGTACTCAAAGGAGTAGTTATAGAAGGATGGGGCGTAGGCTGCTCTCCAAAATTAATTATAAACTACGATTCATTAAAATATAGGGCCTACTATTCAAACGAATTTTTATTTTCATTGAATATCTGACAATATATGCTGGGAATTTGTATTACATGTCAAATCGTATATTTATATCTTCTTCAAGTAGATTAGGAGGGGGAGGACTCGGTCGATTAGCTGGCTTGCATATTTTCAAGAAGGTGCACTGTATTCAAAACTTAGCCCCTCCCCACCCTATGAGTGAAAGGAGAAATGAGGATTGTACAAGAATTAAGGAGGTGTAAGGGAAAGAGGGGAGGGGATTGTCTGGCGATTCGTTTGAGTTAATTAGTGAACAATTAACATCTTCACGCCCTCTACGTGTAAAGTGTCTTTTCATAACCAGGCAGGACCCCGATGTCATTATACTGAAGCATTTTACGTTTTAAAGACGAATCAAAATTCGATTAAATCTCAAGTCTCCAGTTTCGCACTACCTCATGTCGATCAGACGTGGCTCTAAAACAATCAGGTTCAAACGAGATCAGTTACCTTTCTCAGATCATAGCCTCAAGTGTTTATTCTTTATCAAAATGTCTCCTCCGCTTTCTCCCCATCAATATTACAAATCGCCATTTTCTCCCGCAAGCCCCCTCAAGTCGTGAAATTAAAGACCTTTGCCAGTCACATCATCCATTTTAGGAATAATGGGTGTTTATTCTCCCCCATCTCTTAGTCTGATGTATTTCCCTGAATTATAAAACGGACCACTCGTTAAGGATGCTCAATAAATGATGAGAATCGATTACACGATCGGTCACCGGGGAATCGGCTGAGCGAGTACCGATAGTCAATCAAGGGATGTATTTGCTATTTCCATGTATTTTATTGTTTCGGTGGGATGTTAAAAGACCCACAGGCTATGCCCACCAATGAATACCATATACCGCACCTTAAAAACGACTTGAGCAGTAATGTCATTTAGAGCCACTCTAATGGCGTCAGTGACAAGGACGACGTGTTTGAAATGCTGAAACACTGCTATCAGAATTATGAAGAAATCCTATAAACATCATATTTTTTTTGTTTTCCAGAAATATGGTTGAATAAATACGATACACAATCATTACAATACTCGTGTATGCCCGTCTCTATACATATCAACTGGTTCCATGACATTTGATCTGGCGACAATAGCTCAACTCTAAATTCCACACTATAATCGAATGACCAACTTCAACCCTGGGTTTAACACGATACCCTACACTAAACCTAACATGAAACCCTATTGCAACCTTAATCCTATTTATAAGACGTGATAAACCCAGGAGCAAGTGTCGCAGGAGCAAATGTCGTGTTACCATATGGGTTGATATGGTAACACGATGTGGACAGCTGTCGTAATTGGAAAAATCTGCAGCACTTAGAATTGTAATAATAATGATAATAATAGCTGGATTTATAAAGCGCTTTTTGCCAGAGGATACAAAGCGCTGCTATCATTACCCCGGCTTTAGCTCGAGCTACCATCACCGGCGCTCAGTGCATGCAAGGCATTAATCCTGCCGGGTACCCATTTACCTCACCTGGGTCGAGTGCAGCACAGTGTGGATAAATTTCTTGCTGAAGGAAAACACGCCATGGCTAGGGTTCGAACCCACGACCCTCTATTTGAAAGGCCAGAGTCAGAACCACTAGACCACGACGCACCCACATTATCTGGTAAGGGTCCACATCATTTCAGCACCAGAATGTAGAGTGACCGAACGTAAATAAATGTCCAGCCAGCGGACAGTTCATGCTTTACATTGCACAACCTCTACTCCCTGGGGAGCATTCCTTCTCTAGCCCGCTGCATGAAATCAATAATCGCAAAAATTCACAAAATTGTTACATTTGACTAAAGAGTGGGAAATTGATATTGATATACTTTCCCAAGCATTAATACATAGTATCGTCCATATCCTAACTATTAAGTAGCCACTCAACCCCTCGGTGGAGTTTAGTGCAGATTGGGGACCGAAGCATGTTGTTCTCTATAACACATTAGCGTACCTCCGGATGGGAGAGGGGGCAGACGGCCACCTGACAAGTCACAACCAATGCAAGGGACGTATCCCTGCCCCCCCCCCCCCCCCCCGACGAGTCACAACTGATCCCTGACGAGCCACAAGTGGCACGCTCCTTTGAACTTGAAGACTTTTTTTTTTGCTTGTCAATTTTTTTTTCTGGTACGAAATCCCCCCCACTTTGGAAAATCCTAGGCACGCCACTGTCCTAACATCAACAACTTCAGCATCAACCATAATTTTTCATGATGACGTCAGCTATTCTGCAAGGCATAGGAAATCAAAAGAATGGATACAGAAATAAGACCTAAAGCATTTCCATTAATCATTCCATTCTTAAAAAAATCTTTTCATTGTGTTCAACCTCTCCAATACCGTTTAGCTATGAACCTGGGCATGTAATACACAAACGAATCCCTATCAATCATAGGCATATAATCTTTAGAATTGCAACATTAAATCTTTAGTGGGCAAACATATGAAAAATGTATAGAAATTTAGCGTGATGACGGACCATTTGTGATGTCTTGGAGAAAAAAAACGGTCACACAACATGAGTCCAAGAATGAGACGGTTACGATGTGAAAATATGTACGCCAATAATAGGGCTATATTAGGATGGTAATCAATATTGATATTGCTTATCATGAGAGCAGATGCAGACGATTCTGATGAATTGTAAGCAACCAATATCAACATACAGTAGCTTGTGTAAATGAGCGGAAATATGCAGCATCCAAATGCAAGCTATATGAACACTGGGTAAAATTTCAACCAGCACGAGGGTAATTATGTGTTGAACCAATTTGGAGCAGTATTCTAATGCGGGAACCATATTGTCCAGTGAGGTTAACAAAAATAAGCAGCAATTAACTTTAGAATGTGCAAAAATTTTCATCACACTGGATGAATAAAAAAGCCGAAAAATGCCCAATGTTGGTTGAACACATAATTACCCTCATGGAACACTTTTACCCAATATTCTTTAGAGTGTATATAATATAGGAGGAGCCATTTTAATGCTCCCTCGCACCAACGGAACCGACAACACTAAAGCGACCGACTGTATCATTTGAAACACGTAAGATCTGTGATCGGTCTATGGTCCAATTCCTTTGGTGTTACTGAGGCATAATGGAGAACTTCATCACCCTGGCAATGTTGAATGTGAAATGGAGTGTATACGAAATGAGGTAAGTTATCCATGATATGGTTATCGTAGACGCCGGAGCGTAGATAATGTGATCTTTTAATTGGACAGGTATTGACATCGTCCCAGCATTATTCAAGCCACGAAGATTGTGAATGCACAGACACCTTCAGCGTGAGATCTTCACCGCGCTATTCCTCAAGACATGCACCATCTGAAAATAGCCGGAATAACACGCTCAACAGAGGCCAAGAAATCGCGCCAAATTTGTCGGCAAGGGAACGAAAGAAAAGCGACAACTTGGCGTGATAGAAGCCTGTGTTTTCGCTCCGCTTACCCTTGCTAGAATTTCAAAGCTGTTTCCTCTCTTCTTTTCTTTTTTTTAACAGCATCAGGGTCTGACCTAATAGACGAGCAGTCACATTTTGCAGAATCTCAATCCATTGATTTTGACTTCTCACTTCTCGGTTTTCTTATCGTCGCATTAGTGTATAAATGAGTATGTAAGCCAGCTTCCCCTCCTCCTCCCCGCCGTTCCCGGGGGAAGCCCCAGCCGGGAGACGGTTCAAAGAAGATTCGCTCGCGAAGTGGCTGCGGAGGCATACGAGAGCGTCCCAGTGGCGACGCTTTTACAGGGCTCCGTCGCCCGTCTACAACGGGCATCTCGCACCCCAGTCCTCCCCGAGGTATGGGCCGGTGATTTGCCTGTTACTCGATAGGACGTGTATTTGGTAGAGGTGCTATTCTAGCAGGCTCGATAATGTGTCGTTTACAGCGTGAGGTGTGAATCTTATCACCTCCATGCGTGCGGTATGATGGGCCGAGCGATGCGCTGCGAGATGCCAGGTCTCTAGCGGGCTCGTTTTCGATGTCGTCTAGGAATTCGTCTGCATCCAACTTTCAAAGTTGCAATTATTTCCAAGCCGAAAGTATGTGAGAGGTTGTCTATGATGTGACAAACGCAAAGATCATCAAAACCTCACAAAATAGATATCGATGCATACGCTTGACTTTGAAGGATTGAATTGTCTTCAGACCATTTGCCAACGACCGTTAGGCCTAGCTGAGGGATACCTAATACACCGTCGTGTATACCTATTACATCCATTGTATAAGAAAATGGTTCCTTAAACTAAATAATGGGTATTTTCGAAAACAAACTTTCAACCCTCCACCCCCTCGCCACACAGATCTCAACAAAGGCATAACATCAATTCTGTGTGCAGATGGACGTTTACTACACAGTACAACTATAAATGCGGTGGTCAAATTCACGGTGTTTAAATACCCGTTGGAAGGCCTATTGCTACTACCCCTTTTGGAGTTACGATCAAACAAAAAAGGTTTCTGTTCTTTGAAGGTAACTCCCGTAGGAACTCACAACTTTTTGCTGGTATATATAAAACCAAGTACATATAAACATTTTACGTCTAATTTGATCAGGCATGGTGGTTGACCTTCTAAACGAAAGAAATTACTCTCGGGTCTTTGTAATCAAACGAAAGACAATGGCGGAGCGGGGATTCGAACTCACACTTTACGATCATGAGTCCAAAATGCTCTTACCACTTGACCCCACTGCACGTTGAAAATTAACCCCTCGTTTGTGATCCTCTTTGGACACCAACTAATGTCAGTGTTTAACTTCTTTATAGCTTTAATGTTTAAAGATAATAAGAATGATAATGGATAATTCCCATTTTAGAGTGTTTCAGAACTTCTGAAATAAATTATGACCATGTTGGTAAGCATGTTTCCTACAACAAATGCTAAAAATACCAAACGTTCTTAAAAATGCCTGTACGAACTTTTACGAGCTTTTCACGTATGCTTCTATTTAATAGCATTTAATTTTGAGAGTTCACTTAGGCCTATACGCCACTGAAACTGATATTTTCATCTAAGAAAACACCTTTAGAAAAAATTCATACATTTCGTCAATAAAAAGTGCAAATTATTTTTCAAAATATAAAACAAGTACATTTTTTATGTTGTACTTTTGACAAAAGGCAGATTTATACCAAGCATGCGCAGATGTAAATCGATCATGAGCTATCATTTCCCTTGTCAGAGGGTTATTGAAAACACTAGGTACATTTACAGGGCCATTTGCTCCATATATTTAATCTTGCTATGTCGACTCAATAGCCTTAATATGTCGACATGTCGATACGTTATCCTGGTAAGTCGACTTCTAATTGCGCTATATATGAATATCCGGGACATCAACGTCTATGATTCCAAGTACAAGTATATACGCAGTGAAAATAAATGAAACATCGCCATTTAATTTTTGTGAAGTCAACTTTGAAAAAGATAGATTAAGTCGCCATGTAGACTTAATAACTTGCTTTGAGCACACTTGGTAATATAAAGTATCTTGCCTTATCGCCATACATTAGATCTTTTTATAACCGGAATCTCGTTAAGTCGGTGGTACTTGAAAGTATTCGTAGAAATAAGAGCGTTGATTCACACGGTAACTTCACATCTTCTAAAGATCACGGGCATAATAGAGGTGTCGGAGTGTTTGCTGAAGCACTCATAAACCGTAATTTTACATATTTATTTTTATTGTTCGATGAGAGTCTATTCGCCTTTTTTGGGGGGGTGGGCGTTGATTTGTTTTAATTTTGTAGGGGCGGTGGGAACGGAGCCCTGCTAGGGTAAAAGGTGAAAACATGACCATCAAATTGTGACTTTAACCATGTACTGCAGTCTCCAAAAGCTTACTGAAATTTTGGGTCTCTGTTAGATGGCTCCCAAAAATATGAAATCAAATTTATGAAAGACTGGCTGATATTTCTTGTCGTGCGAAACTTAGACCATTCCAACTGTAGGACCAATCTTTTGGACTCCAATAGTATTTCACTGATCTTTCAGAGATGATCCTTCAGCAATCTATCTATTACCCGCCCCTCCCCTTAAACATTCTTTCATGTCAAAAATCTTTTGCTGACTAGTGCTACCGTGATCTTTCTATAAACTGTAGTATTTCAATGATCCTTCAGAGATGATATTCCAGCATTATAGCCCCCCATCTCCTTCCCCTCTTCAAAAACATTTTTTTTTCATCTCAAATTTCTTGACCTTTACCGCCCTAAATCAGAGACACGTCGGCGACTCATATACTAAAAATGATGGATGGGCTAACTTTTACATTATCACGTGATGATCATACTTCCGATTCAATATTCATAAAGTCACGTAAAATTCAAAACTTTGTACATACACAACAAAACTGATGGTGTTGATTGTTGTATAGACGACCACATCAGTCATTTTACCCAGGTTTTAATTGTTGGTGTCAAATCAATACATATGGGAGTTACTATCACCTTTGGTTGGTTCTTCAACACTCTTTGGCATGTTTGGTGTTATGTTCAATCTCTATAGTGCAATTTTAACACATCAGGTTGTGGTTCTCTTCGGACGCCAACTGGTGTCAAAATTCAACACCTCGTTTTATACAGCCCATATTTCTTTTAAATATAGAAAAAGTCCCGCAAACTAAAAATTTACACACTGATTTTGTATTAGATTTCCCCTTTTCTCCATTATTATATTCTAATCGATTAAATATATCGTGTAAGTTACACGCAGTATTGCATAATGTATAAATACGAAATGTGTTGGAAAATATGCCTTATAAGCTATTTCCTCATCATTTACAGATCTAAAAGTCGAATAAATTAAAATAAGTTAATTGTGTTGAGCAAAGATAAAATACTTATGATATGATTTGTTTATGGGCAATTGTGTGTATTATAAACATTTCCAATTGGCAATCATTATACTACAAAAAAAAATAACCCGAAAAGGTAACATATGTAATATGTTTGAGCTCTTGTGGGTTGCATTTTCGTATTTATCTGAATCACAATGGTTTACAACTCTATCGGATCTACATGTTTATAATAAATATAAATATGAAAATAAACATCTTTATTGTTAACCATATTATAAAGTAGATACATAAACATTTTGGCAAAAGCGGGAGGAACACATTTCCCTCTGTGCCCCCTGCATCACTGTCCGAAAATAAACCTTTGCCATGATTCAAACAGAAAAAGGAGAAGATAAAAAAAGTGAAGAAAGGAAGGAAATAATAATAATATGTCCATTTATATAGCGCAGTTACTATGCATATACTCAACTGCGCTTTGATACTTGGTATCATATTATTACCCCGGCTGTAGCTAAGCCGCCATATTAATAGGCGCCAAATTAATAGGAAAGAAAGAAAAGCGATGAAATATGACTTTATTTTTTGCATATGGTGTTGAAATATGTCACAGAATTTAGATTTTTAACTTAAATTTTTTAATTCGAAAAGAAAATTAAAAAAAATAACCCCTTGCCATAATTAAATCTTTTGTGCCTCAAAGAAGAAGATTAAGAAAAGAAGAAAAAAGAAAGGAATGAAAGGAAAAAGGATACAATATGAGCTTATTTCTGTATATAGTGTTAAAAAATGTAACAGAATTAGATTTCCAATTTGAAATAGGTGACAATTGTCTTCGCTTGCTACTTTTCAGCATTGTTTTCTCCTTTTACTCAATGCTGTGGCCCTTAAACACCACCGAGACCCTTTAAAAAGACCTAAAATGAAGGCAAATGAGTTGAACAAATCAGGCGAAACAGGCGTGAAATTAGCCAATCAAAAAGTTGTTCAAGGGAAGACAAGTGTGAAGGTCTGACAAAAGGGAAGAAAACATAATCAATATTGGTCAAGATAACGATAAGATCCTATTCACATTATCAGTCGGAGACACTTTTTACTTTTAGCGGACTAAAATCGACGCGACACGGCGGGTTAAATCGCGTTTATGCCCGATCCTCTGCAGACGCGGGTAGGTAAGGACTTCATGATGGGACGGCGTAAATAAAACATTAGTTTGGGGGCTGTCGTGTTCGGGAACTCACCGCCGAGCTTCAAGAATGATTTTCCATTCCTCTGATCATCGAATCGAAAACGTTTAATATCTCTTCCCAATGCGGTTGAACGGTCGGTTTGATAGGGGCGACAAGAAAGGGTGTCTCGATAGTTTGTTTGCATCATCTAAAACTTTCCAACGTTTCTTCCATCGTTTTCTTTCTCATCTTCAGAATATCGATATCTTTTATGGATATTGGAATGTCTTTTCAATCCCTTTACTTTATCTTGGGCGCACGTGGTGGTCTAGTGGTTCTGACTCTCGCCTTTCAAACAGAGGGTCGTGGGTTCAGCAAGAAATTTATCCACACTTTGCTGCACTCGACCCAGGTGAGGTAAATGGGAAGTAATTCCTCAAAAAGCTGTGCGCACCAGAATCGGTAGACTAGTTTAATAGCCGGGGTAATATAGGAGCGCCTTGAGCAAAAAGGTGGATACGTGCGCTATACAAATCCTATATTATTATTATTAAATATCTTCAAAATATCGATACATGGATGTTGGAAAATATTTACGATTTTCTTTATCATCAAATTTTATTTTATCATCAAAATATAATAAATCGATATAATTTTGGATACATACAGCATTTCCATTTATTTCAATACAGGATATAAAAAGCACTGTAGATTGAATGCCTTGCTCAAAGGGTATAGGTCCCGTGACCGGGGATACATTTTAAACAAATAGTATGCCATCGTCTTTTTGATGATATCGGATGTTTACTTTTTATGGGAAATACACCTTACATGGATCATGATGGATGCATATTGATCCATGCAGTGAAATGTTATCATTCAAAAAATATTGAATATAATTTCAGACCATACATAAAGATATAGGATTTATTATTATTATTTTTTACTGTATAGGGTATAAGTCCGCAAGAATTGAGAAGGGGCGTTTTGTCGTCATGTATGGATTCCCATACCATATGACAGGGGGTAATATTCAATCGCATACATTCGTAATTCCGAAGCTTCGTTGTTCCGAAGGTTCGGATTTTCCGAAGGTTCGGATTTTCCGAAGGTTCGTTATTCCGAATGTATGCGGTCTAGACCATATCTTGAGATTTTGGTCTCTTCCTGGGGAAGGGGGGAGGGGCTCTCCTGTTCGTTGTACACATTTTTGAAAACGCCCTTAACTCCCTCCTGGGTAAACGAGCACAATCATTTTCATGTTTGGTCACATAATGCTTTTTTGCCAAACATTGAACATCATTTTTTATTTCAATCAAGCTGGAACTAATTGTCAATCATCGTGACCAGTCGTGATACGATGGGTGACATTGATATTTGATGAACAGTGATACAGAGTTAAAGGGTAATCAATTAGTGATCGTCAAAAAGTTTCACATGCATTCCTGTTGGAAAGAATGCAGTGTTATCCACAGTGTGTGACACACAATGTACTCACAGTGTGTTGTGTTTACAGTGTCACATCAAGTACTCACAATGTGTTCGCAGTGTTACACAGTTATAAACTGTACTCACAGTGAGTTCGTTCAGCGTCACAAAGAGTACTCACATGTGACACAGTGTACTCACATGTCGCACAGTGTAATCACATGTCGCACAATGTAATCACAGTGTGTTCACAGTGTCACACAGTGTACTCATATTGTGCCACTTCGTGTTTAGCAGTGAAATTGTGCCACACAGTGTCAAAATATACTCAAAGTTTACTCACATTGTTCACAAGATGTCAAACAGTGAACTCACAGTGTGGTAATTGTGCCACAAAGTGTACTCACATTGCGTCACACAGTGTACTCACAATGTGCTCACGGTGTGGTCATAGTGTAACACAGTATACTCACAGCGTCATTCGGTATACTCACAGTGAGGTCATAGTGTCATACTCACAATGTATCACACAGTGCTATACAGCGTACTCACACTGTGTCACAAAATGTCACATGGTTTATTCACAGTATTGTATTTATTTTCCATTCATAAAAACATGTAAAATACATGAAAATACATCAGATATGATTACAAAATATAAAATTAATAGATAAGAATGGCTGGATTGCCCACTCAGAGTGGTAATTGTTACCACTCTGTTCTGCCTAGGGGTCCAGAAAATTTTAGCATTTTTAGTCTAAAAAATATTGGGTAAAATGCTCCATGAGGGTGATTATGCATCCAACCAAAATACGACTTTTCTTTGGGGCAATTTTATTTATCCAGTGTGATGAAAACTTTGCTCATTCTTTAGCAATTGCAGCTTATTCTTTAACCTTACTGGATAATATGCTTCCCTCATTGGGTAAAATACTGCCCCAAATTGGTTGGACACATAATTACACTCGTTCAGGTTGAAATTTTGCCCGATATTTTTTAGTGTATGGTTACAGTGTGGTCATAGTATCACACAATTAACTCGCAGTGTAGGAATAGTATTAGACAGTGAACTCACAGTGTGCAACACAGTGTATGATGTACAAATGCGATTCACGCTGTGAAAAATGCTAAATTTCAATGTGTAGGTAATTTCACATTGCATTAAAAATAAGTGGTCCTCAATATGATCTGCTCAAGGTCAAGATATCAGTCAATGCACACTTTACTAATTCACTGATACACTCAATATCGGATGGTATTTTTTTTCCAATGCACTACTCGTGATGATTATGATTACCATAAAGTTTTTACTCCGTAGAAAAATTAACATAGTCGCAGCTATCATGACATCGGATTAGATCTATTATCCCCCATTGCTCGAGGATATAAACATCTCAGTTTAATAATGTGAGGCGTATTATCGTGAGACAGATAACGTAAACATTAAGTAATAATTTATCTCACACTTTGGCATCAAGTCTCAAACATCTTGAAAGTGTTGAAGATTTGGGTGAAAACCGAATTGCCTTCCAGAATCCCCCTTCTCTCTACAACCTAACCTGATCCTCTCATACAGCATGTGAGGCGTTAAATAAGATAGACTCGAAAGATTAGCACAATCAATCAGCATCATTTTCACCATATGGATACCTCCTCCTTCTTCTTTTCCCGCGCGCGCCAAACGCATAATCACTGTCGTGATGGGAGTTACAATACCTCACACCGGGGCGAACCGCAGAAAGGTAAAACCTCCAAATTTCGAAGGTGTCAAAGCAACGACCAAAGTGGGACGATGGCCCTCATCGATCACGGAAAACATACAGACAAAAACAAAAACCTACTTATGAAAGACAAACCGCGGTAAGAGGGTGATTATAATCGAATTGAGGTCACGAGACCCTGAAATATTGAAGACAAAAAAGTAGGAAGAAGATTTTCAGGGAATAGACTTTGTAGGTCGGTCAGCGGGATAGAGTGATCCGGGATTCATCAACTTATTCGGGTCAAGCTTTCGAGGAAAAGAGGTGTGTGCTTGTGTGCCGTTTATCGAAAATTCATGCGTTTATTTAGGTCAGCCGATTGTCGGCTCTTAATCGCCGAAAGCAATTATAGACTCTTATCGATTAAAAGTAAATGGCAACACTTAGAAAAATATATGATGGGAAAGACAGGCGATACTAAACCAGTTTCATGGTACAGTGTCACCGACGAATCCGACTCCAGACCGATCAAAGCTGTGCCGTTATTTCTAATGGCATAGTGTATATATCATCGGTCGGTTTAGAGTCGGTTCTTTGGTGTGTCTGTATAATAACATCTACCATAGTGGGTAAAGAGAAGAGCTCAGTGAATGTTAGCCCCATTTATACGATCAGGACCTATATCACAAAAAGTTGCGCTGGATTTATAAGGGATCGATCTAAATTTATATCTATCAACTTCAAGAAATTGATATCAATCGTAATTTCAGTTTGATTTTAACTATTGCAACGGGGATGGGACATAGATCCCCCCCCCCTCCCTTAAAAAAATGGGATAATATGAAGAAAAAAAATCAAAATATGCAATGCAATATACGTTTTCGAAAAAAAGCATGTGTTAAAATTATAAAATCATTAAAGTTGGCTTAAATATATTAATAAATTCACAACATTGTTATGGCGCGCTTCGTGGTCAGAATTCTTCATTATTGTTTTGTACATATTTTTTTCCCACTTCGCCCCCCCCTCCCCATCCAAATTATGCATAGATCGACGCCCCTCATATCAACCCTTTTGCAAGCCCCTTTGCAATACCTTGGAAACGAAATAGAAATGCATTCAACGACATATACGCGGTGTTAACGAAATAAGTGACTACAAAAGATTAATATTAATGAAATAACTTTGGAAAATTCATATCAATAATTGACAACAAAACTGACTTACATTTTGGGTTGGTGCAGAAGTGAAAACCAAAAAGACAAGTCACAAAGCAGGCATCAATGCGAGAATAATTTCCAACAATCCATTTATCTACTTTTTATCATCCTCCCATCATCGAAGATATATGTAAAGATTTTAATCTGACATAATTATGGATTTTGAATGAAATATTTGTTAATTTGAATTGGAAACTAATAAACGAAATAAAATGAAATGAATCAAATTGTGGTATAGTCATGATAATGGGGAGACAGGGAGAAAGGAGAGAGAGAAATAAAAAAAGAGAAATTGAGAGGGAGAGAATATATATAGAAATGTAGAATGGAGTAAGAGAGAGAGAGAGAAAAAAACAGACAAGCGGCATAAAGAGATAATTGTATGTAGATGGAGGTGAGTGTGTGTGTGTGTGTGTTGAGAGAGAGAGAATCAGAGAAAGAGAGGGAGGTAGAGAGATATCAAACTTCAAAAAAGCGAGGGAAACACACCGCACAACCTCGGGCAAAGCTCATGAAATATTCGTGTGAATGCGACGATAGTCGATGGTGGGTAACAAAATGCGAAAGTCATATTTATTATCATATAAGAGCTTCTAATATCAACGTGATGATAGCTATTTGATTAATATCATCAATTATGTGGAAAAACTGTTGGATATCCGCCATGTAGTCCCTCAGGGGTGCGACATGGGCACGCGGTTACAAAAAAAAAAACGCGGGAAATAGATGAGACAAATATTTGGTGTAGATTTCATAACACTTTATAAAGGTGCGACTGTGTTCATGGTGTTTTATAGTAATTATTTGGTTTGTGTATACGTTAACACTTTCAGCGTGAATGTATCAGTGGCACGGTATGAATTAATTTATAACTTTTTAATGAGTTTATCAACATATAGCATGATTGAATAGGTACCCTGATGTATCGATTGGCCTACGGATGGAATTTGTGCATTTGATGAAGGCCTATAATGAATAAGGCCTATCGTCTATACTCAACAATAAAAATCAAACCAAATATATAATTTGTATGTAATTTGTTTACTATATGAACCCAGGGCTGTTCTTTCAGAGTTTAAAGAGAGTTTGAACACAATTCTTATAAACAATTGAACAACAATTTTAAACTTTCAAGCCATACATTATTAGAAATTGAGCATTGTTGTTTAAAGTTGTAACGCTTTGTTTAGAGTTTGAGTTTAATTACGTGAAATCATGTTATGTAGCAACTTATTTAAGAATGCATGTAACTTACTTTTGCTAAATATTTCCTATCTTTTTAAAGCTGCAACTGCATCATAGCTTCATTATTTCTACGATTCTATTCTACGGAATAGTAATTATTAGGTGAAACTAAGCAACTCTTCATCATCATCTCTACATCATTTCTTTTATTTTGGTTTATTAAATAGTACGCATTTTTCATCTCTATTGCGAGGAATCCATGTTCATCATTTCAATCTTTCCAAGCCGTAGTTGAAGCCATGCCGTTATATGACCGAATGTTCAACCCCTTCCAAAATAATAAGAGTAACATTGATTTGCTTTGAGAGATCGTTTTCGTCATACTCTGTGAAACCTGTAGTCATATTTAACCTCATAATTAGCGTATAAATAGCAGCCAAATTAGATCAAAGTTAATCGCTTCTCCAGATACACTATTCTTCTTGTGAGTATGTGTATGTCTCCCCGACTCCAGCTCTCCTTGAGCGCTTTTCTTCCTCCTTCTCTTAATCTTCCCTCTTTTTTACGCTTTCTCGTCCGTTTCCACCCAGAATCTTTTAAAATTTATAGAAGCAGCTCGCTCGCGGGGTTTGATACGGGACGACAGACATAATAGCCGGATAGCGGCCCCGTAGTTTCATGGACTCTTGCGCACAGATACGGAGGAAACGAGCCGAGACGAAAGCCGCTGAAATAGAAAAGCACGAATATTATTCGCCTTTCGAAGCGCTATGACATTGATGAACGACACGGCCGGGTCTTAATTAGAGCTCAGAAGCTCGTAAAAATTGCATATTATATCCCACACCGCGAGATATTTTAATGGAGAAAATTCGATCAGATTTCACATCACTTACCCTTCCTCCTTTTTCCCTTCTTTCTTTTTTTACTTTCTCTTCTTGGCAACCGTTTCAAGTCACTAGTCACTATTTTGTGCTCTAATCCGTTGCGCGCTCATCCGTGCAGGCGATTATTTTTCTGCTGTCCTCTTTAAATTGTTCCTTATTCCTCTTCATAATCTAACTGACATACTACCGGTGCTTCATAATCTTTCATCTTTGTTCTACCCCCCCCCCTCTCTCTCTCTGTGGAACGCATGTGAATTACAGTGTCGAATTGCAAGCACATGCTGGGAGAACTTCCGAAATTATAATTTATCAAATATTTCATTACATTCCATTTCTCAGAATTCGACCTCTTGAACTGCACCACCTGCAGATAAGATACATCCCCATTCCTCTTGAAAAATGGAAAAAAGAAGAATAATTCTGATATGTACATCATGTATCAATATACATTCTTGAGACTGTATTAGACGCCAAGACCTGTTTGCAGTTTCATAAAAAAAACACAGAAAATCGCATGACTGTCTTTCAAATTACATTTTTTTTTCATCTTCATGATATACAATGTCAGATGATGCACTCTGTATTCTGTAAAAGCGTTTTCGATAAATTGTGGCTGGAATTAATGTACATAGCTGTTTTATTACAGGTGATACATTCACCGGTAATCTCTACATTGTGCCGTCATAGAATCAGTCGTGATTCGCTGATTACCGGCGATGTATTATCATAATCATTATATTTATTGTGACGTCATAGAATAAGCCATAATCATGATATGGTGCTTGATGTTCCTTCAAATATTAACAATGTTATCCCACTGATAACCCATATGATACTAAGTATAAAATAAACTCAATATAGCCGTTTGTAGTTGTTAGTAGCGGAAAAGGCTATACATTTTAATCACATATGGAATGTATTTATTTGAATAAATCAAAGTGAAACTATATGTTTGTGTGTGATGCGTATACTCTCAAAGAAACACGAGATGGCTTATAGCTCAGTTCGATTCACTTAAATATTTATTTTTTCTGATTGACATTACACAGGTTACATCCGATTTCATATAAAATAAAAACACCAGTAATATAGTAATATATAACAGTGAATGTAAGTACAATATATCGTATATGGAAGAGGGCGCAAAACAAAAAATACCGAGAGAAAGGGCTGGGGGTAGGGGTTAAACAAATAGAAGAGACAAGAAGAAATGAGCTAGAGCTATATATCTCTGTGATATTGCAGCAATTTTGCATACTCTTGGAGCGTATCATGAAGCAATTTGTCAGCGATTTTCACAACTGTTAAAAGCTACCGAAATCCCTCAATCTGATTGGGTGACACCCGATCTGTCAGTGAAATGTCAACGACCAGACGCTTTGTGAAAGTCGTCTACCTGTGTGTGTCTACTTATTGCTAGTTCAAGCTGATGTTTATCAGTGCAGTTATCCTGAACATGCCAGGTTAATTATGCTGCATTTATCGCAGAGCACTAAGTGCTATATAAATACTATTTCACTGTTGTTGTTTTAATTATTATGATTATCATCATCATTGTTATGTATAAAATCATTACTATTATTGTTGTTGTTATTTTTACGTATTATTATCGTTTATTATTAATGTTAATATTATTAATATCATTTAATTTCAAAACTAAACATAAACAGACTTGGTCGGAACAATAACAGAGAGAGACGTTTGGTAAATTTAAATCAAATTTTATGTAGTGTGTCTAACATGTCCACATCTCACCTAGATAGTAAAGGTGTGTGTGTGTGTGTATTGCGTGGATGTGTCTTCGTTCCCGCAATCTGATGGCGTGTCTCGTGGAAGATTTTCACTCAACTTATTTTTTAAGGTATAAAAAACCTTTCACATCTCTCTTACCTGTTTATGTTCCGAATGCTATGTATGTGTACTGCATGGTTGGGTCACCAGTTAGAGCACTGCGTAGATGGTAGGCCTACTCCTTTCCCGCTCTTTACCGAAGTTTCCCGCGGGACGACCCCCTCACTGTCTCCTTCTCTTAAGATTTGTTTGAATTATTGAGCATAAAGCATCAGTAGGATCAAATGTCGAAGTAATTACGGGTGTGACGCGATAGGAGGCGTTCTGAACGTTTTAACAGACGAGAGTAGGCATGAAAAATATCCCTTTGAAAATTAAACTATAATTTAAAATTCGTTTTCGGCGCCCTTTTCTCTCGCATGTCTATTTGTCGGGTATTGAATAAAGCATTGTTTTGATTAAGATTGACGGTTTGTGGTAATCATTTAACTAGGTAGGGTTATTGAAATAGAAGGTATCTTGTTCTTGACTTCAATTATGAAAATCTGTTGAAATGCATGACGCTAAGATATTTAGGGTAAATAAATGAATAAACGAGAAAATAGATTGTCAGAACAAATAGATGAGATAACAAGCTCGTACATTTGAGTGGGCTGCATTGCAAAAGAAAAAAATAGGTCGATGGGCGCCTTGTTGTATAGCCCAAATGAAATGTTAACAATTTGTCGAGAATTTGACAAGCAAAAGGGTAGCTCATATAAAAAAAAACTTGATAATTTGCTATTTTTTAGCATTTGCCTTCCCAAGGGGGGGGGGGTACATCCAATTTCTACTGATGTGTGCAGTTCTGGTGAAAATATTTAAATAATCAGTTTTTTCCCTAATTTGTGACCGACCTGACTATCTTAACAGTGTTACTTTTAATAACATCATTCAAATTCTGTAAAATGTTTGCATGTTACTATAGTATTGAAGTTCCAATTACATCGTGTCACCATGATGAATTCAATACAATTTTTGGCGTAAACATTCAATCATTTTTTTATATATTCTGTGGGAATGTATAGCATAGTATATTCAAAATATCACTCTCTTTGGTTGTCATAATACAATGTGTATATCACGATGTTGGATTAGGTTCAGTTGAATAGTTAAAATGAAAATAAATCAAAATTGAAATTGAAATTTGAAATCGTTTTTTTTAAACCTTCATCTTATAGAATGTCGACCAGACTTTTCCTATACTGTAGGACTTTCTCATTTCCTGTTGCTAAAGGTCTTCCATAAAGAGTATTGTCTCGTGAGCAACTTTGCAGCTTGATAAGTCATTGCCATCGATGTTTTTATTACTGTAAAAACTATTGTGTTAAAACTGACACCAATTGGTGTTAATAGAGGACCACACCCCGAGGTGTTAAAATTACACCCTAAAGATTGAACATAACACCAAAGAGTGTAAATGTAACAACCAAAGGTGTTGTAATAACACCTATAGGTGTAAAACTATACACCACCAATTTAACACCGGTGTAAAATAACTGGTGTGGTCCTCTATGTACACCGGTTAACACCACAGTTTTTGCTGTGTATATCATCATTGACTTGGACAACATTATCAGTGTCTTGTCCAACAGTGAAATCACCGTCCTCGTAATCTTCGCCATCAGCACTTACCATGGATACACTGTTGGAAAATTTATCCTTAATAAAAATAAAAGAAGTTCCTGCAGCAGAGTCTCGAGAATACCTGTAATCTTACCAGATTGCGTAATCTTACAGGAAATTGGTATTTGGTGTATGGAATCTTACAAATTTCCTTAAATAAAACACCCTTTCCCCCTTTAAACAGACCTGTTTTGTTAAATTGCAGAAAAATTCCTGTTTTATGAATTTACAGAATGATTATGTTATTGCTTTCTGCAAAATGTTCTTTTTTCTGTAAAATCACGGGTTTTTTTAACAGTGTACGCCATCATTTATATTATCGTAATAATAACAATAATAATAATTATAACAATAATAATAATGACAATAATAATAATGATAATAATACTAGCAATAATAATGTCCATCACCACCTTTATTGCCATCATCATAATCATGTTCATCGTCGTCATCATTGACGATTTCATGATCAACATCATCATAACCATCTTTATAATTTTCAACATCATCTTCATTGTCAACATCGTCATAACCATCATCGTAATCAACAATCTCAGTATCAATACCACCAGCGATAACAACAAACTACAGTATATTAAACTACAACATTGATGATCTTCATTGCTGTTATGCTTTTCATCATCGTCAATAACAATATCGGCTGTTCATTATAATCACTTAACATTTTCCAAACAAACAAATATCGTATCAAAACAGTCCATTGTCTTCTTATACAGACAGAAGGAGGCAATTATTTGATCTTAATGTGAAACAAAAGATGCAACGGACACCAATTCCTCTTCAATTCTCACAGCAGACAGATCGTCATGACTATTCATGAGCGCCCGTGTGGTGTAAGAAATACTCATGATAATGGAATTCCCTATTAATACCGCCCGTAAACGATTCATCGACAGTCAAATAACGACCGAGCCATTTACTCAAAATTTGACATAATCCGTTGATGACACCCCGAGGGGAGATTTAGATGCGACTGAAGAAAGGAAAGAGTTATTTGTGTAATTTATGGTTGATATTAAATGGTGTTAAATCGAGATTCATTTAGATCCATCACGGTTTAATTGGATATGTATGAAGATCATATAGTAATTATGGTAGCCGAAAAATGAGAGCAGAATGCCAAAGTAGCTTGTTGTTGCGTTTTAAAATCCATTGACCTCACTCTTACTCTCTCTCTCATCCGTGTTGTTATCCCTCTCCTTTTTGCTCTTTGCCTTTTCCGATCTCTTTTGTCTTCCTCTCTATGTTTCTATATCCCTGTCTATATTTCTATCTCTCTCTCTCTCACACACACGCACACCAGTCCTCACACTCACACACATTCTCTTCTATATCTCTCTCCCTCACACACACACACACACACCCACTCTTACACACCCACACACTTTCTTTCTCCCTCTCTTCGGTTCCATTTTCAACTTGTTTCCTTCTTTAACTCTCTCTCTCTCTAACCCTCTGTTATCTTTCTATAATATTAAAAACACACACACGCAGTTAATGTCTTTAATTTGCAGTGGGACTCACATTAATCGCCAAGTGGGGACGTGTGTTTGCGGTCTCATACGCTCAACAAATTGAATTCGATCCACTAAATTTTCGTACATGCATAACGTGAGCATAGTCTTAATTTATTAAATCAGGGACGACTTCTACACCCTACAAAAACAACTTGAGTTTATTTCAATTTCAATTTCAATTTCATTTCGCGCGGGATTCGCGCGGGATCTCTTTGCAAATCATGAGTTTACTGTAATCATGATAATTATGAAACGGCTTGAAATGAGGATTCAAATGTTTGTCTAGACCGGGGACGTCCCCGATCGATGGGTAAAATGTTCCCATATCCACGTCATTGCATATTCCCTCACTCACACTCAATCACACACACGCACCTGTGATGCTGATTGAATTGTGATTAGATTGATTTGTTAATATAATTCATGAATGCAAAAACTTCCAAATAATCACACATTTAACATTGCAATATTTGATTTTAGCTAGATAATATCGAACTCTGTTAATGTTAAGAAACAATAAGGCGATTTTTTAGAGGTAGAATAAGTTTCGAAACAAATCAAAGATGTACTGTATTTGTTTTATTTTATTTAATATTGATCTTAGATTATAAGTTACGAATCAATAAGTATCTTAATTGTACAAATTATAGATGATATGGATTTATGATCTAATAGGTTGATATTTTGATCTGGCATTGCAAAAGTGGTCCGGTAACGCAATAAAACTTTTGCTTTAAAACATTTTGGTCGAATATACTGATATCAAAATCAATTATTGATACAAGTATTTTTATTTGGGGGGGGGGGGGTTAAAAAGTGTATTCTATAAGATTTTACTTACCTAGAACTTAAGTGTAAATAATGTACGTTGACTCAAAATTTGAAATGCAGAAAGGCTGAGTGTTTAAACCTAGCATACCAAATCGCACCTTTATGTCAAAGAACTATAATTTGCCATTGTACTGGGTGTAAAATACCTGCTCTATTATCGTGTAAAGCAATCGAATCTGTTGTAACTCACAATAGTACAACCACCATCTGCTCGACTAGTTTTCTCCACCTACCTCTTAGAGCTTTGTTGATTTTTCAACTGTACTTTCCATTCTTTTTTGTCAAACGCCATTCTTTCTCCCAATGTTTCAAAACTACAGTTTCACGCCTATCATATTATGGAGAACACAAATTAATCAATTTCAAGGGTTCTGTTTCCCTTAACCCCTGGGTGTGTATTGTTTTCTTTGACAACTAACACCCGGCCTTGGTAAGTGTTCTCTCTTTCTGGTTATTGTGTATCATATCATAGTCATCAGCTGTCAAATACAGTGTAAATATCCGGCATTATGATTGAAAGCAATGCCAAAGTATCCTTCTATTTCTACTTGAACTTTTTTTCCTTTCATTTTCTCTGGGAGCTTTTTTTCTCCCGCTCCGAGATCGATACTTCATACTATTGCTGTCTCTGTGAACATGATAACAGCTCTCACGTTGCGTGTGTCGTGTTTCACCCAACTCACAAGGCCCGAAGAAAGAACAGGAAAACCAATTTTTAACCCTTCCAAGAGTTTGGAAGAGAAAGAGTAAGAAATGGGAGTCTTACGTATATCTGGGCCGGACAATGGTGGGCCGTGCAGGCGATCGATTTCTCCGCCTGCCTCCGTCGTGCTGTGACGCGCGCGCACTAACACGCAACCCGTTGTCAGAACCCGCCTGACTCAGCTCGCGCCGTTATCTACCAGTTATGAATATCAATTATGATTTCTTACGCCGAATGATGGCGCTTCCCTCCCGGAAGGAACTAATCAAGATGGGCAAAATGGCGGACAGGTGGGAATGGAGCAACGGCGTGGAAAAATCTCGCAATGGGCTTCAATCACTACAAATAACCGAGGCAATGCGACCAAGACAGTTCGATTTATTTCCCCCAAATATCAGCGAGTCATCGGGCTTAAAATGAGATTGGATTAGATTCAAGAACAAAAATAAAGAGCAATTTTCTCGGTCTATGGATAAGGTGATTACTTTTCTTTAAACTTATGAATGTTTGCAGGGTGCGCATGTTTTGTTGGCGATAAGGCAAAGGTAAGAAATCAACCCGCCGAGGCGCCCGCCTGGCGTCTGTTTCAATACCGGGTAACCTTGATGAGCGAATCGAAAAGTGGTGCTTCATTGTGCAGTAGATAGTGATTACATCACTTTGTCACTGTAAAGCGTTTCCTTATACAAATCCTCAATAATGATGTTTATCTTGAGAAATAGGACGTTTTTAACCAATTATCCAAGTTATCATGAGATCAATTTTATGAATCTACAAAGAGGCGATGGTGATGTGAAAAAAAGTTGTCCGTATTCATTACATTTCATCTCAGTCACTGTAAGTCACTGACTAATAGCAATAGAACAGTTTTGTGTATAAATTACTTGCTTTTATCACATTCCTCTTTAATCCAGGATTTTAAGGTGTGCATCAGTGTTACACACCTTTATGAACTTTCAGTTTCCTTCAACACCAAACTGCAATTATCTTCATTTTAAATGATAAATCGAACTAAGCATAATATCCAGTGTAATTGTGATGATGCATGTGAATATAGTTTGGAATGTAATTTATGGTCAGGTTTCGGGACTTTATGCAGTGAAGTATCAAATAAATTTCAGTTCGTTACTACTAGGGTGGTCAGTGATTTATTTTTCTTTTTTTTTCTTTTAAGCATATGCTGCTATGTTTGCATTTACATTTTTCAGGTAAAAATATATATGATTTTTTTTATTTCTAATAGACTAGCCTGACTTAGTGGCAGCGGTGGGATCACATTAAGATGATAATTATGTTGATGATTATGATTATAATAATAAGAATAATGAAAATGATATACAATATTACTACTAATATTACTAAGCAGAAGAAGTAATTGTAAAAAATGAAGTGCTAATTTAACACTTAAAGTGCTTGTATAGTGACTGCACAACGAGTGCCGATTTTAAATTTGAACTAAAAAAAATCAGCACTCGTAGTGCAGTCACTAAATATCAAACACTGTAAGTTCTAAATTAGCAATTCATTTTTACAGTGAATAAGTGTATTGGGTCTAGTTTGTAATTTTCTTTTATCTAAAGGACTATCCACTATTTTTATTTTATCAATGATATTCTTATCATTACACGTACTATCCTCACCATAATATGCTCATCTTCATTGCCATTATCATCATTAAAGTTAGGCCTATTAGAATTAGAATCTATTTCTTCAAAATTACTATTTATATATAATGTCGATATACTTTCGTTAGGTCTTCGTTTTAGAAATTGAGAAAATATTTCTTTAACCGAAATCGTCAATGAATAGAACATATGTATATGTTTTTATGTGTATAATGTAATACATGTGCGTTGGTGTGAAATTAAAATGACAGAAAAACAATACAACTAGAATGACTTTTTTTGTCATTTGTGGCTTCAAAAATGTGTAAGAATACATGTGTATGCAAAAAAAGTCCAGAATTGCTTCAAACAAAGCTGTAAAACATGAATAAGAAACAAAATAGAATAAAAAACGAACCCTAACACGGGAACGAAATTAATGCGATATTTCAAAATCGCAGAAAAAAATATTAATATGCGGCCATGGCCTAATGATAAAAAAGCTTCACATTTTCACTTTACCTGTCTTGGGCCGTTTTTCACGACAAATTGCATATTACTCGAATTAGTGGTCATATTAGCAAAAAAAAAAAAATTATGTATGAATAAAAAACAATGTAAAAGGCCCTATTTCTACAGAGATTTTGTTTATACTTTATGTTTTCAGGTTTTTTTGTGACAAGGAACATCAACTGCACTATTATTTTAATCCTGGAAGTTTTTACGTTAATGCAAACTTAATGATACAGTTTAAAATTTAGAGAAAGTTCCTTTATTTACCAAATGTGATGTTTTATATGAAATTTCTCTAATTTCCTGCTTGAGGTCTGTATTATTTCATTCAATAATCTTCGTATTACTTAAATGAATATTGATATAAGAAAACGCCACAAATAGCAGCAAAGAAATGCGGCATACGAGTACGACGAGGAGCATCCTGAGAACGGTTCCCTCCAAGGCCGGTCCGCCTCGAGTCCCCGCGACATCGATCAATGCGATAGGGTAAAACACCTGCCGGTGGACTGAGCGTAATGCACCGCAATAGGAGCTTTGATGATTTCATTACGACGGATAAAGAGTTACATAAAGATGCCGCTTGAATTGCATTACTCTCGATAGATAAACTTCAAAAGAGCTCCTCCATTATCGCAGATTGGAAAGAAATCGACGGGGAGGAGGAAGGAAGAGAAGGAGGGGTGATTGGGGGGGAGATGGAAGGAGGAGGAGGATTGGAAACAAGTGAGAGAGGAGGGGAGGAGGAGGAGAGGAAGGGGGTAAATGAAGGTGAGAGAGAGAAAGTGAGGTTGATTAGAACTTTTACGTCACAGTCACTCTATCTAATGCTCTATTACTTTTTTTTAAACAAGTGCACACCAAGTTACCAATAATGCCTATAGCATTTCCATTTATTTGAAAGCAGGATAAAAGAGCATTGCACATCAAATGCCTTGCTCACAGGCATAGGTGTCGCGGCCGGGGATCGAACCCCGGCCCGGACTTTGTATGTATAGCCAGGCGCCTTGGACCACTCGGCCACGGCACCTCCATATTACGTTACTAGTAATGACACCAGCAATCGATCGGCTTAGAGTCGTTTTCGTTGGTGAGACGTAGCATTATTTTGATCATTTTAAATACACAGGCCATCATTCAGAAGACTGAGAGAAGATGGGACGGTGTCACTGGCGTACAGATGGCGGGGAATTGGCTTTGAGGGGCCCATGGACCCCAAAATTTTTCACGACCAAGAAAAAAAAGAGAAAAGGAATGAGAGAACGGTGATTAATATTTTCTGAATGTCATGTCAAAATCTATCAGAAAATTAGACTTTTGTCATAACAAAATGCCGAAATTTTGCTCTATCGTTTCGCTCGCTGGTAATCTTTCATTTTTAAAATTTTGCCAGATACGCAATATCTGGTCCCCTCAAATATTTTGGCTCGCTACGCCACTGGATTGAGACAATGAGAGACTGGTTAATTTGTGGAATTTTGAAGCACTTTTATTGACCAGGTTGATTCTGACGGGGTATGAGAATGGTAACTTCAGTACAAGTATAAATTACATTGCTTTTGTACCATTTGTACGAAGGTAAGAGAAGGGATATTCAAATTAAACTTTAACATGCTAGAGCGTTATATCAAGGAAAATAATAAGCTCCCCTCTTTAAAGAATTAAATAAATGCTTGAAACGACGAATATTATCTACATTGATGATCATTTTAGATAAACGTTGATTCAAAATAGGGAACTGAACTAAGATGAAAGATTAAATTTTAAATTAGAAAATGATACTTGGCTTGGCAAGGCATCCAGGGGTCAGATAGAGAGTTGTTAAGCCAATCATTAGTTATCACAAACAGGACAAATATAAGTTGGGCTACCTACGGACAATTATGAATTATTGGGCGACGCCATGATACTTTGCGCGGCAAGATTACCAAGATTGAAATGTTATATAAATTGTATCTAGTAACAGGACCTAGTCATTTTTCCCTTTTATTTCTTCCTATTTCTTCTTTTTATGTCTTCTTTTCTTCTCTTTATGTTGATCACTTAAGGAAATATAAAACTTGTATCGCAATCCTCGTTTAAATTGATTATGCAGAAGCAGATATACGGCCCTATACTGTAGTTTTTTTATCTAATAGAAGTCAATTGGACTATTTTCTATAGCTGATATTCAATGCGAACATACCAAACCTGTTTCAAAATCTTTGTTTTCATGTCATTTTATTGAAACTTAGAAAGGACTTAGTAGAACTTTGGCTAAGCACACTCTATCTACCTTATTTTGAGAATTTGTTTTCAATTGATTTCCTTTCCCTTTTACAAACACGTACATACTTTTTTTCGGTTTCGGTTTATTAGATATAAAACAGAATACAATGCTGTAGTCCGAAGACTAATTGTGCAAAGTTTACATTGAATATTATTTACATTTGAAGATTGTATATATATATATTTTAAAAAAAAATCACATATAAATAAGAAACAGTTGGTTGATTGAGTCATGCATAAGTGAGATTTCAGTAGATAATAGTACTAGCATGGGATTCAATTAATTGTGTATTAGGGGAAAAAATGTTTTAAACTTAAAATCATACAACGAAAAGGTCAGAAAAATAATTCAGATTTGATTTCTATTATGAAGTTATGAAATAAAGATTTAGAATTCAGTATGCAACATAATTAGTAATAGAACATTTAAATTAAAAAAACACAACCTTTGATATATGAAGTCCATTAAGAATGGAACAGAGATTACTTTGGGGTATGGGATTGAGGCTGATAAAATAATTCATGATAATCCTAAAGAAATAAGAAATACTTTTGTGTGGACCCATGTTATCCTTTACTGCCAAATTGGGGACGTATGTATACGATGTGATACACAGGTTTTTAAGTTAACCTACTGTCCGGCTCATTTTCAGATATAATGAAACACAAATCGGGAGTATGTACCCTGTAAACTTGGGTCATTTCCTCTAACTCCTATGGAATTAAATAAACTAGACGGTGTTTGATTTACCATGCCTATAGTGTTATAATGAGTTTAAACCTTGCAAATGTAACGTCAGTGATAGTATAAGAAGGTTTTGAAATATGATATTTGAAACATGTTAACAGCACATTCTAAAAGGTGAACCGAACTGCTGATTCTGATTGAAATTTAAATATTCGCTTGTTTCATCCTACTCTTTCTAGACATATAACATTAATGAAAGATATCAACAACCACCAGCCATAGACATGAATGAAATTGTTTCGTTGTCTATTTAGCATACTCTATTAACCACCTGTTTGCTTATTAAAATCAAATGACACGTTTTCGTCATTCATTGCAATAAGAATCATACTTCTTGGAAATTGCGGAAAATAAAGCTGAAAGGCCGACAGAATCTCATCACGTGATCGAAAATAAGACTTCTCCACTCGCCCATCTTCATTCTCTTTCAGTAAGGTGGTGTCTTTTATACAGATGAATCGATTATCAGGAAATGCCAAACATCGCAGGCTGGTCAAGAAGGGAACGTCCGGATTGACCACTGTATAGAATGCTCTTGTGGTGTCATTGAAGAATTCTATCCCGACGTATCTCTTGTAATGGATAGTCAGGTATGTAAACCATTCAGAGGTTGTCCCGTCAAACTCTGCAGCCGCATGCGGGTCGCTGGAAGTAGCATGTTCCTGGACAACGGAATCTCCTTGGCGGACGAACCGGTAGCGCAGGAAGGAATCCTGGTATACGGGCGACGTCTCCCCCTCGAAGTCGAAAGAAATGGCGCGAAAGAGTGGACTCGATGATCCAACGTCTACCATGTGACTGCTTCCTTCGGCTGTCAGGTGACGCACCATGAGTAGGGTGTGGACATCCTTGTACCCTCGGACGTCACTGGGTACGTAAACCACCTCAAAACCCAACGCTTGAAGCAACATCCTGCAGAATACGTTGAGTGTGTAGCAGAGGCCTCCGGTACCGTCGTACATGTCTTCTTTGATTTCTTCCAAGGTTGGTAGGTGCCTCTTCTCCTGTGGGGTGTTCAGATTCTTGACGGTGTGCCAGGGAAGATGGCGGTGGATTGCCACTACGATCTCATTCAAGAAAGATTCCCGATTAGCCTGACGCCTCTGCTTCGCTGACGCCATGTGGAGATTGTCCTGAAGATATGAGAAGGCTTCTTCCTCTGTCATTTTGATATCATCGCCAGTCGACATGTTGGATGGTTTCTACTTCTTTTGCGGGATTTCTGGATTAAAAATATTTTTAAAAAATCATTCGCAACCGTTAAACACTTGTTTGTAATAAAAATTTAAATTAGATTATATAATGCCAATCGATATTAGGTGAGGGATGTCATCATAAATGTTGTGTAATTGAGGTATAGTAAAGTCGAAATGGAATAAACCAAACTTGATATCATGAAGAATATTGTCATTAAATGCTGAACATGGTAGTGAAAAATAATTCTATAAAATGAAACGATAAAGGAATGTACCATATTGCAATGATTTTGACACACATGAATTCTGCATTTGAACATGTTAATTATATAGGCTTTTGACAACGCCGGCTACTGTACACTATATTCTCTTCTATACTGCTTATAATTCGTCAATTATGAAAAATTCACCTTCATTTTGATAAGATATACTCTCTGTTATACATGTGTCTCTTATTTTGGTAGGATTCTGGTGTACACTGTCTTACAAGGTGCAAAATATTGGCTTACAGTAAGAGCCCGTGAAACAATCCTCCAAATCGGCTTATTGTGTTCTCCATCTTTTGTTTTCTTTTAGGGGGTGACGTGCCACTTAGAGGGGTTTATTTCCAATTAGTCGAATGCCAATTCGTCTTAGTACCAACTCGTCTACTATCATTTGGTCTATCATCAGTTCGTCCACTATCCACATGGTCTAATTGCTTTTTCGTTCACTCGCCATTTCTTCTGATAACCAATTGGACTAGCCATCGATTAACTCCATAAACCATTTGGTCTAAAAAAAATTGACGAAATGGTCATGGATGAACTGGTGATTAGGCGAACGAAATGTTGATGGACGGAATGGCATTAGACATGAAGGTAGACCATGTGGTAAGTGGACGATTTGGCAATGGAAGAATTGGGAATTTACCCTTAGAGGTTGATACATGCATGCAAACGACATTTAATCTATTGGCCAATCCAAAATCAGTCTCACTACGTTTTTCCGTTTCTTGATGCGGCCAGTTTTACAATCACATGACAAGAGAGAGATTTCCTGTCAAGATTTAAACTGAGAATTCAACTTGATCTCTGAAGCTATATAAGGTTAGAATACATTGGGACAGCCAGCAGGATGAATATTGTGAACGCCATGACATCCTAAACATCGGTCAGTCGCACTACACACTAAGTGAGAAAAAAGTAACTGATCACTTTCTTTCAAATGAAAACACCTTAAATAGTTTTCCTACCTGCAAAATATAACCAACATAGAAGTATCAAATAAGACATTTTGATTTGGTGGTAAGCAACTTGAATAATCTTTTGTGGGCAATCTCTCGTGAGTCATATGCACGAGAAGATCTTTTTAAAAGCTGATTATGATCCCCTTTTCATTTATGAACATTCATTTGAGCTGTAATCCTAGATTTTTTTAATCTTCAAATAGAGCCAGTGTGATATTTGGAAAATGTCCACTTTTTCTTAGAATCGCACCTATACATAGAGATTTATCTACGTATCTCTCTGAATTCACATGCATTATGCATTCTGGTGACAAGCGATAAGCAATTATGATTGATAACTTTGTAGGGCATATAAGATCTCGCCCATAGTTAATCGTAAAGGATTGCTGATTATAATGTAATGGAAAACAAAACAGTTTAGAGCATTAATTCTTTAAAAGTTCCAATAAAAACATACTAGCTTACCTCAAAACTTCAGTAAAACAGAATCCGTGAAATTTTACCTGTCTGTTGATAGTAGAGGAATAAAATGTATCAAAAAATGTGTGTTGGAAATCAAGAGAATGTCGTTTTTGTGACGTATAACGGGAGAGAAAGACCTTGCTCTAGCTTGGTACACGTAGGCATTCTTGTGTATGGTGTATATTGAGGCCTATTCGGGGGTCTTTGTTCAAGCTGGGTACAGTTGCATGAATTATTATGGCAACTTTACCATTCAATGGTAAATACCATGGTAACGCTAATCAACAGCCAATCAGAACCAAGGATTCCATGAAAGTTACCAGTGCATGAAAAACGTACCATAATGGTAACTTTTATGCAACGGGGCCCTGGGCTTACAAAGAATTACGATTGATCCGATCACCTTGAACTATATGGAAATCCAGCAATGTCATATTTTTTCTGGATGAAATTTGCCTGATGTCCATTACAAACAACGAGAAGCACGCTGAATTTTCAAGAAAACAGTGACTGTGTGATTATACGTCACATCTAGAATATATTTTGAAGAAACATGCAATTCAGATGTTGACGTTGCTTGCTTTCCATAGTTGAGGTTGATAGGATCAGTCGTAACTCTTTTGTAAGACGAGGCCCTGATCTAGTTTCTTGATGGAAGGTCATGAAGAACACTGTGAACAATGGAAAAATACCTTTAACTTGAATAGCCAGGAAACTAACAAGTTTATATCTTTAGTGAATTGGTCATCTGAAACTATTGTCATCCTATTTTTTTTCTTTTCTAAATGGATCAGAGGTTGCAACCAAAGTCCAACATTTCATGCCTGGGCTGGTTTCAGTGCTATGTATGTATTGAAGCGTACGATATACATAATCTATACAATGAATGGATCTGCATAATATTATTTACTTCACGATTATGAAGGAATGATCGAGCCGCACAACATATAAACATGTATATTTGTAACTTGATGTCAATGAGACAGCCAGTGGGTTAATTTGAAACCTTGTCTATAACATCATAGACATACGTCCCCATTTTGGCGGTAAAAGATAGCAATGGGTCCACACATAGTATGTGCGTGAGGATGTGATAGTACGTGGCGTGGCTATCAAAATGTTTCCCTATAAGTTTGAAAAAGGGAAAGGAAATCACTTGAAAACAGATTCTCAAGATAAGGTATAGATAGAGTGTGCTTAGCCACAGTTCTACTATGTCTTTTCTGTTCGCATTGAATATCAGCTATAGAAAATAGTCCAATTGAGTTCTAATCGATAAAAAAAACTTATATAGGGCACTATGTATCTGCTTCTGCATGATCAATTTAAACGAGGATTGCGATACAAGTTTTATATTTCCTTAAGTGGTCAATATAAATAGATGACAAAAAAGAAAAGACATAAAAAAAAGAAATAGGAAGAAATAAAAGGGGATAAGACTAAGTTCTGCAACTACAAATCTGTGCGTCGGTGTGATTAAAGATGCGGAGTCTCAGATGTTGGAAAAATTATAAATTGTTTGTTACGCAAGCACAGGGCTGTTGGACTGACGCTTGTCCGAAAAATGACAAACTGTTGGGTCACGCATGGCTGTTCTAGATGCTCAATGTACCTTGTTCTTACTTGGTCTTTGAGTTCCAGTATCTTTGTCGGTAAAATAATCTCAAATGGCATACTATTATCATTAATCGAATATGCATATCTGAGTTTCTTCTTGATACAAAAAAACCTGTGAAAATATTAAGTATCAAGTCAAGTCAAAACATCAAAATTTCTCCGCTCGCGCTTCTGTACCGACAGTGATAAGAATGTCCCGGTTTAAAGTCGAAATCAAAAGGAAAATCACATATATCACATATGTGTAGTTCAAATGTTGCCTAAATTTGCCTCAGAATATCAAAACTTTCCGCTCGCGCTTCGCGCTCGCATTGAGGTTCACAGATTGGTAAATTGCACATGCATATCTGAGTTTTTTCTTTTGATTACAAAAACAACGTGTGAAAGAATTCAGTTTTCAAGTAAAAATATCAAAAGTTCTCAGCTCACGCTTCTGTACCGACAGTGATAAGAATGTCCAGGGAAAAGGTCTAAATCTCGCCCAAAAAAATCAGCTCGCGCTTCGCGCTCGCAACACAATTTTCATTCATGTTGGATAGTGCTTAAAATTTCCCTTTCGGATCTGGACTAGGGGAAGGCGGGGTAAGTTGTGACAGTTTTTGCTTTTTGCATGTTAGAATTGATATGATTAATAATCTTGTCGAAATAAGTACCTTGCCTTGAAATTAAATTCTTCTGAAATATTTTCCACCTGTATATGACTTTCTATCCCCACACTGAAAGTCATCGTGACCTTTGAAAAAAACGATGTCAAATGGCTCAACTTGCCCCATATATGGGGTAAGTTTGAGCCACCTTCTGGGGTAAGTTGAGCCACAAAAACTATGTACAAAATGTATGAGGGGAGAACCAGCATGTCAATTTTTTGTTTAAAGTCTTTTCACTTGCTAATTCTCTATAAATACTAACATCCTTTAAAAGGAAAAGAGCAGTCATGTAAATTTGCTCCTTTCAGCCAGCATTTCAATAGATTTTTATGGTTTGTTTGTTTTTTAAGATACATTACCATAGGAATTACCGTGGCTCAACTTGCCCCATGCTGTTTGGCTCAACTTACCCCAGTCCGAACTTAGTGCGATAATTTTGTATCCACACATTTATTATGCATCCATCATATAAAAGACTATGACAAGAATGAAGATCCATACCTGGACTAATAATGTTGTTATCATGTCTTTATTATTTTTAAAGATGTGTGTGTTTATAAAGCACTTATCTATTTCACACTCTTTTTTACTTTTTTGGCTGAAATTCATATTTTTCCCTCTAAAAAACTACTTTTTGTTTCAAAGTTGAAAACAATGTGGTGGGGTTAGGGGTTATGCTATGGGTCATCAATACATGACACCACCACAATGTCTGACTCATTCATTATTGGCCTGGGGCTGGTGGCTCAACTTGCCCCTATGCTCAACTTACCCCTCCTTCCCCTATACTAAAATTTCAGCTCGCGCTTTGCACTCTCATAATGTTCATTGAGATACAAAGCTTGTTCAATCACATATGCGGAATCAAAGTTTGTTCTTTACACAAAAACTTGTGAAAATGTTATGTTTTCAAGTAAAAGTATCTAATATTCCACCCACCCCCCCCCCCCTTACTGGAAAAGGCCTAGCGACGCGCCTGTGTGTGTGTGTGGGTGTGTGAGGGTGTGTGTGAGGGTGCCGTGGCCGAGTGGTCTAAGGCGCCTGGCTATACATGGAAAGTCTGGGGTTCGATCCCCGGCTACGACACCTGTGCTCTTTTATCCTGCATTCAAATAAATGGAAATGCTTCACGCATTATTTGTAACTAGGTGTGTACTTGTTTTAAAAAAATGTAAGTACTAGGTAGCGTATATTTAAAAAAAAAAAAAAAAAAAATGAGGATGTGTGGAGTTTCATTCCGTCCTTGTTTGCTTCAGTTCTTGGTAAATATATATGTACTTTTTTTGTATTAACCTGCATTTTATGTAATTCATCTGAATGAAATCCTAATAAAAACATGTTGAAAAAAAATGTGTGTGTGTGTTTCATAATATATATACGAGGAAAAACATAAAACGACTATATAAACAATATGGCTATGTACATGTATTTTTTTGCAGGAATTTCTGCATTTATTGTAAAGTAAAAATAAATTTACAATACATAAACATAATCGTAAAATGACAGCGAAGAATTTGAAATGTGACAAATTTATAGCAGTGTGATAACAAAATTTAGACATGAATACAATTTAAGGATAAGATAAAATAGTGACAAACTAAATGCAGTGGCATGAGCAAAATACATGCTTGAGTAATAGCAGCCATGTTGGTAACGTCGGTAACCGTTGATTTGCCCATGTAATGCAAACGGGTTCGAGTGTAACCATTGCATGACGTTTATAAAAAGACCGTGTCCGGTCATAGAATGTTCCGGGAATGACGGACCATCGGGATTAGAGGCAGAGTTCTTTATATCTATTGAAAAAGGGAGAAAGTCGTGTGCAATGAACCATTAAATAAACTATTCAATACGGATATAGATCACCCTGATACTTTATCACAACAAGGTTTTCTATCGATTTTTGTCTCTTACTTTATGTAGATACGCATTGGACCCAACAGATTGAAACACATTTTATCCAGGACAAAGTTTATAAATGTCCTCTCAAATGTTATATCAACGGTATCGGTGCAGATAAACTGTTTTCTTTATCGATAGTTCTTGGTTATCACTTTAGGATACAGCCTGTTGCAGACTGTCGAAGATCAATATAAAATATAGTAAGTTCTAACGGAGAAACTTAATGTTTCTTTTCTTACAACATTATTTAATTCATTAAAAGCCATTGGCATATCACTTTTTAAGGAAAGCGTTGTAATCTTGTTTATATACACATGTTCAAATTACTCGTCATATCTGTTTCAATTCATAAACGTGTGATTATTGAAGATGTCGAAAAACATGAAAAATGACCGTCTAGTCCTAGCTATATTTTTGGCAATGTGAGAAAGTGTTGACAATCTCCTGGTATTCATACACTGTAAGAACTGTGGTGTTAAAACTGACACCAATTGGTGTTAATAGAGGACCACACCCTGAGGTGTTAAAATTACATCCTAGAGATTAAACATAGCACCAAAGAGTGTAAATGTAACAACAAAAGGTGTTGTTATAACACCTATAGGTGTAAAACTAACACCACCAATTTAACACCGGTGTAAAATAACTGGTGTGGTCCTCTATGTACACCGGTTAACACCATAGTTTTTGCTGTGTATGACTAATCTATTAAACCCGTGCATGATTCGGTTATACTCCGTGTTACGTCTGCTTTACTTGTTCCTTAAAATTTCGATGTTACATAACACATTTACTGAACATTTTTTTCCTTTTTAAGGGGTGAGTTGTCCGAGACATTTTATCTATGTAGACATGTTACCAATTAGATTCCCCTCTTAGATCTATGTATAGACAGGTTTATTCGAAAGATATAGTTTATTTTGTTTCTCACTGAAAAAGTAGGTTCTATGATGTGATTTTATGGAAATAAAAAGAATAGTAAATCGTTTACACACTAGTACTAGGCTAGAGTTCAATAATTCCCCTCCACTAAAAAAATGGGAAAGGTTAAATTCATACCTGATAATTATCTGAAAAAATGACAAGGAACATGTAGTTGGAAACATCAAAATATGGCCTTATTCCGGCAAAATTATTGAGTATGTGCAAGAATCAAGTTAAAGTTCTTTTCCTCTATAATGCAAATACTGATTCATATATTCTTCTCTTTCCCATGAAACACTGATGTCTTTTTATGAAAACAACGTTTATGACAAAGTAACAACATACCATATTGATGTTCATTAATGGTAAGAATTTCAATGTCGTTGTTCTCTTCCAGGAATTCCGCAAGAGAAATACATATAATCCAAAATGTCGATCATCGATGACGTAACATTGACTGAAAAAGAAGCATTGTCATATCTAGACGAGAATCTCAGAATGGCGTCAGTGGAGCAGATGCTTTCCGCTGACAGAGAAACCCTTTTGAACGAGATTATAGTCGCAATGCATCGTCACCTACCCTTCCACACGGTCAAGAATCTGGTCACCCCGCAGGAGAATAGACACCTACCAACCCTAGAAGAAATCAAGGAAGACATGCACGAAGGAACCGGTGGCCTGTGCTACACACTCAACGTGTTCTGCAGGATGTTGCTTCGAGCGTTGGGATACGATGTAGCCTTCGTACCCAGTGATTGCCGAGGGTACAAGGATGTCCACATGCTGCTCATGGTGCGTCACCTGACAGCCGAAGGAAGCAGTCACATGGTAGACGTTGGATCAGGGTGTCCATCATTTCGCGCCATTTCTTTCGACTTCGAGGGGGAGACGTCTCCCGTTTACCAGGATTCCTTCCTGCGTTACCGGTTCGTCCGCCAAGGAGACGCTGTTGTCCGGCAGCACGCCATTATTACGGACCAAGATAGAGCGGAGGAGTTTGAGGCCACTTCCGGGGAATGGTTTTCATACATCACCATCCATTACAAGAAATACGTCAGGATGGAGTACTTCAAAGACACCACAACGGCATTCTATACAGTGGTCAATCCGGATGTTCCCTTCTTGACCAGCTTGCGATGTTTGGCATTTCCTGATAATCGATTCATCTGCATCAAAGACACAACCTTACTGAAAGAGAATGAAGATGGACGGGTTGAGAAGTCTTATTTTCGATCACGTGATGAGATCTTGTCGGCATTCCTGCTTTATTTTCCTCACTTTCCAAGAAGTATGATTCTTACTGCAATGAATGACCAAAATGTGTCATTTGATTTTAACAAGGAAGTGGAATAAGGCATCAATAACTTTGTTAGGTTAAAGATGTCATCACCATGACCACGGTGATGGTGAGAAAACATACAATTAAGAAGTGTATATTCAAAGGAAAGACAGATAGCGTGAGGATGATACAGATATATAGACAAAAAATGAAGAAATTTCTTGTACAATATCAACATTGATATATCTAACTTGTTATTATGGTATCTAAAGTCTAGAGTTCTTTGATTTCCGGAAAATTATTCAGTTGTGGTTGTGCTATATGAATTGAACGCTTTGCAAGGTATTCGCCATGTTCGTAGAAGGAATTAAAGAACATAGTAAATGTATTGAAAATGCCTGTCAAATGACAATGAACAGCTGGGAGGTCTTTGTCGAAAATTGGTGAACCAGAACAGATTCATCCAAAGTTTCGGAGCTGACAAAGAATTGCAAATGTGTCGTTTGCCCAGAGTCCAGAACAAAACTGTTGTTTTGTTTCACCAATTATCGAAAAAAAAAATGTTTTGGTTGCTCAGTGTCATGAAGAGCATTTGACAATACATTTTCTATGTTCTTGAAAGCGTTCACCATCGCGGTGCCAAAACTCCCTAGTTTCTCCTATTGTCGCATGTTAGGAAGGAGCTGTAACTCTTGTACTTTATGCAAAACGCATCTAAGGGTCTTGAAGCATAGCATTCCACTTGGCTTTGAAGTTCCCTGCGGCATACCCTTATTCTGCCAAGTCGTTCTATGGACGCCTAAAAATATATATTGATATTGATATATTATAAATTGTGAATATCGTGAACGTTTAGTTAGAAATGGGACTTCGAATACGTTTATCAAATTTAGCACAGTCATGACCATGCACACCTCACATTTTGTGTACCAGAGTCGATCAAAGAAAAAACAGATTCTTATATTAGTTCAATATTTGACCATGATCTGATCATTCGCGTACATTTTAATGCTCTGTCCTTTAATCCACGATTTACAATTTCTGATATTAGTTACTTTGCTTATTCGTGTTTCCGATGGTTGTTGTTGTTTTGTACGTATGCAGTTGAAATACAGTAGTATGGAATTACGAACGTTTGCATTCGCTCTTGAAACGCATTACACATTTGACCATTTATTATGAAATCATTAAAACAGGCAGTGAACAGTTACCGGGATTCGATATTCTGATGGATGCTTTTAAAACATTTATTGATATTGTGTTGTATTATCTAACCAGCTGATTAACAAATGTATAGCGATTTATCGGCGGCATCGAGCATAGGAAAGCTGTTTGACGCCGCTCCGTCTTACCACCACTCTGATTGTAGCTTCTTTTTTTTTTTACCTTTTTTCAAATTCGGAAATAGCTGTCCTCTTTTAGAAATTTCCTCTTTCTTTTTTTTACAGGCTGTGCGATATACTTGTCTTTTGTTATAATTGCCTATTTTCTTGCACAACACTTATATATACTTCATTTAAACGGTGGTTAATAGTTTTAATGAAAATAAAATTGTGAATATTTCATAATGTAAAGTTGGCTTTGGGGTTGAACCCTTTGCTTTGTATGTTTAATTTGTGAATACGCTGTAAACGTTCCCAGCTGAATGTTATTATCTTAATATATAAACTCCTCAAAAAAGTTTAGAAATCTGACTTTGACCGATATTCCCTCGTCGGTTTTAGTCAATATCAATGAATAGATCATTTTATTTTCTTTGAAATGATACCCTACATGATATGATTATGCTTCGCATGGAGGTGCAGTGCCTTGAAATGTGGGGCAATGTCAAAATTCATAAGTTTCAAAAAATGACACAATATCAATGTAGTGATGGGTGAGTTTCTGAGAGGTTTCATTTAATCGTTTTCATGCACCTTAACATCACCATTAACATGCAATCAAGCAAACCTCTGAACGAGCAAACATATAACAAACAAACACACATGCATGGGATTTCAAACCACGACTCAAACCATGTCATCTCATAGAACCATCACTACAAAAACCACAACAAAACATAATAAATGAAGGAGCGGAGGATAGATTTGAATGGATTTTCATATATTGACACGGACAAAAGAATCATGTTCTGCATTGACCATTCATGACTATTTCTGCTCGTTTTGCAGCTTTTCAGTTCAGACCTCATCCAACACTTTTGAATCCTGCTCTTTTCGTGATGTCATGACCATAACAAGCATGGTATCAATTTAAAGAAAATTAAATGATCTTTTGAACGATATCAAATATGCGTTGTGTAAAATTGGGCGAAGGGAGAAATTAATGGCCAAACTTAGATTTCCAAACTTTTTTGAGGGGTGTAGTATAGACCTCGGTGTTGTCACTACATTTTTTTATTAAAAAAGAAGTTGTTGTCTTCAATATAAATGAAATAAATTGAAACTAAATCTGAAATAATTGTTTACGAAGTATTAGATCTACCAATCAGTTTTTTTTAAAGATGAAATTATTTAAATAAATTTGATGTTCATATAACAACGCGGAAGTGGTTTACGGTACACGATGTGTAAAGTCTTGGAAAGGACTGAAAAAAAAACGTGGATAGAGGTAGTAGTGAAATGGGGAGGCAAGAAAATGAAAGTTAGGAAGCAGAGTGTAGTCCTTACTGTATACCAGAAAGAGTATAAATGCTTGAGTAGTAAACAAGATGAGGGTCTTGAGTAGAAGGCTGCATGGGTGGATTGGAGTGGTGAGAGCGCTGTGAGAACGCTGGCTTGAGTTGGTGAGTTGAGTGTCCGTCTTCAGCCTTCCCTAGCCCTTTTCTCTCCAGATCAAATGTCTCAAGTCGGCCTTCTCTCATGTACTAACATAACTAAAGCCGAGCTCATCGTAATCATATAAAATTGATGTACAAAATTATTGAATAATTTGAATAATTATTGAATAATTGGTGAACAATAAATTTCATTCAGTTTCAAAGAACCATGAGCAAAAGTTCAATACTCTGTTCCTCCCAAAAATATCCTCTTTCCTATTTTATATTACAAAACAGGGCTCAACGTTGGTGGTGATCGTGTTGATGATGGCGATGATGATGATGATGATAATGATGATAATAATGATGGTGATTATGCAATAGTGATGACTATGGAGATTGAAACAGTGACGTACAGATGGGGGCCTGGGAAGCTACCCCCCCCCCCCCCCATGTGGCCCCTCGTAACTTTTACCTCATTTCGCCACTGATTAGCAATGGTGATGATGGAGATGATAATGATGATGGTGATGAAGATGATGGCGGCGATGGTGATGACGATGAAGATCACAATAGTGGCAATGATGAATCCGATGATGAATTCTGATGATGGTGACAATGATGAATCCGATGATAAATCTGATGATGATGATGATGGTCATCATCATAATGGAGACAATGATGAATCTGATGATGATGGTGACTACGGTGATTATCATGGTGATGATGGTGATGATATGTAGTGAGTAGCGGTGAGGATATTGTGTGATTACGACTGTTGTAGTCATGGTGGTGGGGGTGTTGGTGTTGTCGCTGCTGTTATATACTGCTGATAATGATTGTTGATAATTATATATTCATATATCCCTGATAAAAGTAGCGACCTGCAATGTGTATAGAGTCAAGCGACATTCAAACTTTTATATCCAATGAAGTAAATGATATTGTCCAAAATGCTACAATTACAAATACACTTAGCAACTATAGATATCACAGTTTGTTTATTCTTAATGAATGACAAACAATTCTATACTAATTTAAATGAATATTAGCGGTTTAGAAATGCTATCCTACTGTTCAAATTTGTCAGATAATTTTTAGGCACAGGTCGGCAGGTTCGTATTCAAGTAATTCGGTAAAGCTATACAAGATAAAGTAAAACAAATGTAATATCTTTATTAATCAACCCCTGAGAAAAATTATGATGTCACATTATTGATACCAACCTTACTTTGAAAAATGTTGCAAGTCGTGAATAATAGATTCAAATCAACTATACTTTAATAGGATTATGAATATTCCCTGATTGTAAAGAAATGGATTTCGTACATGTATGTGGTGCTCCTCTAGGAGGTCTGCTCGGACCCTTGCTATTTCAACTTCATTTAAGTGACATTCCTAATCATTGTTCTGTTTAATTGTATTTTACAGATGACTGAAATACTTTACTCATACTCAGTGCGGCAATTCACCAGCAACTGAAAAGAAACAATTTCTATAACTCTATAAAGTTTTATGTAATGACTGGGTCATCAATTCACTGTAACTAATTTTTTTTTTTTTTTAGTTGGGTTATGTTTTTTTTACATGTTTGTATAACTTATCTCTTCTTGGCAAAATTTACGCTAGTCACTTAAGCATATCATTATGGTACAATACCAAAGAGGTGCCTCCTTATGTTTAAAATGATAAGTGAGAACAAAAGTAATGGGAAAAGGTATTTAATAGAACTATATAATATCCCTGATTTTTATTTATTTATTTGTTTATTTTATTTTTGGGGACCATCTTTATCCTTTTGAATCCCCTATAGCAATACTGCTAGTTTTTATCGCTGTACATGTACTTGCAAAATCATGTAGGTAGAGAATGCAGGAAAAAAAACATTTGAGAAACAAACAAAAATTCGTAACATGAGTTCAGTCGAGACGCAAAGCCACTTTCTAACTGCTCATGGTTGGGAGTCCCGAGTTTTTTTTTATTTTAAAATATTTTCATAATAATTTTTTTTTATTCATTTATTTATTCATCGATTCTTTGGTCAAAAAGTATGCCTATTATAGTTTATTTTACGTATAAACGTTTTCCTCTACATTTTAATTCTCTAAGCATAATGTGATTGTGGGTGCGTCATGGTCTAGTGGTTCTGACTCTCACCTTTCAAACAGAGGGTGATGTGTTCGAATCCTAACCATGGCGTGTTTTCCTTCAGCAAGAAATTTATCCGCAATGTGCTGCACTCGACCCAGGTGAGGTGAATGGGTACCCGGCAGGATTAATTCCTTGCATGCACTGAGCGCCGGTGATGGCAGCTCGAGCTAAAGCCGGGGCAGCGCTTTGTATCCTCAGGCAAAAGGCGCTTTGTAAATACCGCTATTATTATTATTATTGTATTTGTTACATACCAAATCTATGACCTACATGTATGTAGAAGAAAAAATCTAACGAGGTGTATCTTTTTTTGTTCGCTCACCTCATTCTCCCGAAAACTTAGAAATATTTCACTGTCTTGAATACCCAGCTCTGACAATTTTACCTTACTACATACCTTCGTAGTCTATAACTTCATTTATAAAGTCATAATGTATTTATTATTTATGATCAGTAGGATTAATTACTTTTCTATTCAGGTTCAGTGGCGATTGTGCGTATTTTTTCCAATATATATGTTTATCGTTTTCAGATAATAAATGAAGAGTGATACTTATAGAACTCTGTATGTTCTGAAAGAAATACTGTCTTGATGTGCTTTAGCTGTAATAACTATGCGGATCGCATGCGTCTCTATCATCATTAATCAGCATTTCAATCCTAAATGGTGAAGAAAATCGATTTCTTTTTTTTGTCCCAAGGGGGCAATAAAACTGTAAGTAGGAAACCCTTCTCCTAGCCGTCCAGGGTCGTCGTGACCCACACACAGTTCAACGATCGCTCAGTTAGAACCCCTTGGTAGATCACACATTATGTGTTACGTCACAATCATTCGTTTCAATTACAATTCATTACACGGTTTAATATCGATTGGTAAAGCACTATTTATCTAGGCTAATTGGAAGTAATCAAAATGCCGTTTTGTCCACCTCGTCCTGTCTGGCTATGGTGATGTTTCATATGAATGCAGACACGGCCAAAAGACCACCGAGACGGGAGCTAGTGAGACGTCAATGGGATTCCAATAAGTTTCTATTCTCAAGGGATTTCATCTTGTTAAAGTATTAAGAATCAATAATAATTACGATATTGTATACGTTTTACTTGCTAGTGGATAAAACTTATGACAAAATTTATACCATCTTATCAACATGACCGAAATTCTACAGGGCTTGGAACGAGGAGGGTTGGCCCCCGACTTTCGTCCTTGATTTTTTTTACACCTATCTTGGCGATACTGAAACCTTAGGTTTAAGTTGATGAGACATGTATTTGGGGATCATTGTTGAGAAAACCCGCTTTCAGTCTAAGTTTTATTTTCATATCTGATTTTATATATATATATATATATATATATATATATATATATATATATATATATATATATATACATCCATCTTGGTTTTCCATGTATTGGCAATAAAAAGACATCAGGAATGCGAAACAAATTCACGAGTAATGCAGTTTTTGTAATGCCAACAATTAATTTATATATATATATATGTATAAATGGTTTCAACGATGTGTGGGAAAATAGTTTCGTCGGGAGACCAAATATACAATAATTTTTAACAAAAATGCAAAATATTGTTATGAATATTCTCAGAAAAAGGAGCGGACCCAAACTTGACCCTTGCGGAACCGCACATTTCACACTAGTTTCGGTGCGTATACTATAGCAATTAATTTGGTTTATTTACATGTAGATAATTTTGCTTAATTTAAACATGATAGGGAAGAAATTCCTTATTTCTTGATTTCTTCGTAAATTTCAAGTCAAATAAAAAAAAAAGAATTGATAATCTAGAATGGTTGACAAAATTATCCAAGCAAAGTTTTACTGAATAATTACTTTGAATTGTGACAAAAAATCCAGTTTATTCCTTTTCAGTGGCGCAGCAAGCAAACACAAAATAAATCGACGATGCACAAGATGGCGTACGGGTCAAAATTACTGTTTTTTAAATATTTTTTGACCTTATTAAGATGAAAAAAAAAATAATATTGTGATAAATTTGGAAATGTTATTTAGGGAATGCTGTCATATTTTACCTTCTTCCGCATTTTCCATCATTTATTTTCATGATCGTGAGTGTTTCTTTTCTTATCATTTTTTGTATTTTTGTTAAATTTTATTTTTTTTATTTATTCATAATTCCTCATTTATGTATTCATTCATTCACTTTTGGCGGGGGACTCAAGCGCCCCATATCCCCACGTATACGCCAGTAACTCTTATAATCGTCAGCTCCTTTTTTTCCTTTCATTCGAATGTATCGCCCATGCTGGCGCCGTTACACATTGAATGTGTTATGATTAGACCGTCCACTGCGAGTTGTAAGGAAATGATGGCCGAGGACAGGGGTTAAATGATGAACATTCCTGATCGCATTATCAACGAGTTCAGGCTGTAATCTACACCAGAATAACCCCTTTGTCGCGGAAAGAAACATCCAACAATACACCCCAAAGAATTTTAAATAAACATTCATTTTTAGATCGATACAAACTGTCGCCCATGTCAGCGGGTATTGGGAGCCAATCGCCGATCGAATAATCTCTTTCTTTCCTTTCAGCGAGTTTACGAATACTCCTATTTGATATCTTCTCTTTTTTCAACAGCTTTAAAATCTCTTTTGAATCATATGTCACCATTAAATCCAGATGAATGGGGCCTTTATCAAGCTGTCAGTTTGGTGTCTCTTAGACGGGGATCATGTTAAAGAGGCGTCTTGTCACTGCATTGATCTCTTGTTAACGAGACAGAAACCTCGGAATACTTATGCAATTATTCCAAAATGCCCCCCCCCCCCGCGGCGATCGAAGGATATTTTTTGTAATTAATATATGACAAAAAATGGAGATGATGAGGACAGATGTTATGAGGGAAAGGTGGAAGTTTTGTTTGGGGCGGTGGTGGTGGTGGTGCTGGTGGCAATGGTGGTGATGGTGATGATGATGTTGACGTCGATTAAGAAATAGTATTTGTGGTGGCAGTCATGGTGATGAAGATGTGGTGATGGTTCTGATGGCATGCTGATGGAGATAGTAAAATGATGGTGTGATGATGATGATGATTTTGATGGTGGTGACGATTATTTCGGCGGTTGTGATGGTGATGGTTGATGTTCGTCGGTGGTGGTGGTATTGGTGGTGATGATGATGATGATGATGATGATGATGATGATGATGATGATGATGATGATGATAATGATGATGATGATGATGATGATGATGATGATGATGATGATGATGATGATGATGATGATGATGATAATGATGATGATGATGATGATGATGATAATGATAATGATGATGATGATAATGATGATGATGATGATGATGATAATGATAATGATGATGATGATGATGATGATAATGATGATGATGATGATGATTAAGGCGATGCTGATGTCACTGATCATGCTGGTGCTAATGATGTAAATCTGTGCTAACATGGCTAATGTCGTCATGAATTTGTAGTGACGATCTTCAATATTACTCTTGACGATAACAATATTTATTGGTGTCGATAACGATGCTTTATATTTTTAAATAAAATATTCTGATCAAAGTATCTAGAGCAAATGTGTAAAAAGGCACTGTATCTGGTTTTCTTTCTTTTTGGTGTGTGTGTGTGTTTACATGAACGAGTGGAGGCATCGATATCGTATGCTTTCCTTACTTTTGTTTTTATTACGGTATTTTAGAAACTCTTATTTTCAAAAACAAATTCCTTTGCGCTATTGATTCTATTTTGGTAAAATAACTTCTTAAAATACAGACGAAAATAAATTAACTGTAGACGAGGACAATGTCTGTTTTCGGGCGCAGATTTAACAGATAATTTTAAATGTTTTCAACTGCAAAACATTTTCGGGTCAAATGAAATAATGAAACGGAATAATGAACCGACATAATGCCTATCAACTAATATGGAGATCTTCAAAGAATTCAAGCGATCATAACATGTTTTTGTGGGGCATACCATTTCAGCATAACAAACAATTGCGTTGGAAACGTTCAATTAAACAAAACCCCTCGAGAATTATTAACTTTTGTTATCATCCCATATCTAATATACAATTATGGACATTCTAGATTTACCCAGACAGCGTTTCCCAACTTAGAATAATGAGAGGGAAACTTATTTTTGTTTTCGGTCCTCGGACGAGAGGCCATTTATCTACCACACGCATGACTTTATATACTCCATTAGGTCATCGGCCCCTAAGGTTAAAATTAATATCACTAATATCCTCTTGGAGAATGGAAGCAATTCTTTCAATTGGTTGGTAAGATTGATCGGGTTTTTATATCGCCCCATTGTGGATACAAAAATGCTTTAGTACTTCGAGTCGCCTCGCTCGCATTTTAACAAACATATAACATTCTTCTATGGATGCGTTTTAGTGGAGGCGAAGGTTACGCGGCTATAAGTAGCTTTTAATTCCACGCCGTGCTTCAAAACGCCAATCAAGGTATACGATGGCCAGTATTAAATGCTTACACTATCGTGTCTCTGTGGGACTAAAGCCAATGAAAGAAGGGGGATTGTAAGGCCCTTAAAATGACCAACATGGAGTGAAGATTTCCTCCTATATAGACTTAGAGAAGGTCTGAGAAGGATTGATTCGAGAGGAATGTTAGCGAAAGTTGTTTGGTTTATTCCCAAAGAATGACAAATTGTGACATAATGAATAGCTCACCTCCAGTGGAAGTGCATTACAGATTTCATGTTTCACAATCGCAAGAAGATTTCAGTTCTTCATTACAGGGAGGAAAGTAATAGATGCGAATGTAATAAAACGAATGCGGGTTCATTTACCTTTTACTTTGGATATCGCCCTGCATGTTTACTGGGTTGGCAAGCTGTATTTTTTATATTATTTTGATCACTTTGTTTTTCGCTGAAATGCTACTGAAACGACTTATTACAACGTCCTTCACCAGTTTAATTCTATTAAATTTGCTGTTTCCTACTTATATGTTACATCCTAGCTTTATAGTTAGTCGGTCTGCAAAAAAAAGATTGATGACAAGCTTATCTTTATATTTTTTTGGGGGAAATAGATTTTTAGTTTGTGCCTCACCGCAAATATTGACGGAAATTCATTATATTAAGATCCCTCCCAGAATATTTCGATTTGAAGACATTTTTATTTTTGTATTGATCAGTGAGATACTACCATATCCCTGTATTGACTCCGGGACTCCGGAGAACAGTAAAAAGAAAATTTCAAATGTAAAATAGATAAAATAGATAAAATGCTGTAGTCATGTTTTAAAAACACAACAAATTCCCCCGAATAGTCTCGCTCATGAACCAGTGAGACATTGATACAAGATACGTTTTCGTTTTATTCATTTTTGTTGGTTAACCATTTTATCTTTCTTTCTTTAGAACATGTTTGAAAGTAGAGTTTTACTTGCGCCCCATCGCAATAAGCCAGTTCGGAGTTCCTCTCTGCGCACGATCAAACGCAGGTCATACTGACATGGCGGTTTAATATTTAATGTTATATCCTACATCAAGTTCAAGTTTATTTTTCCATTTCCATTATCATTATCAACATGATAAGCAAATACAAATCAAACATACATCATACACTCTAAATTACAGGGATTTAAAATAAGTCCAGATGGACTGTAGTTAGGGACCAATCGAATTCCGGATTTAGTTTGAATCTCGAAAGATTTAAATTTAAATCATTTGAGATTTAAATTTAAGTCTTATAGGATTAAACTAAATCCAGAAATCGATTGGTCCCTAACTACAGTCAATCTGGACTTATTTTAAATCCCTGTAATTTAGAGTGTAAATATAAACAAATACAAAAGAAACATGATAACAATGATTACAAATCAATTACAAGTTTTAAAACATTTGTAAAATAGTTTTAACAGAATCTGATATGGAAATGAGGGGGATCCACTAAAAAGCATTGCTTGTAGAGCGTGGATCCCCTAAGATAGTATATTAAACATTTGAAAAATGGGACCCATTCGCAAGTGTAAATACAATAAGTTAAAATAGAATATTGGAAATAATAATAACATGATTAAATCCTGTATAGTGATTGGATCAGAGAGCATCATATAAAAATGACCAAATATATTTCAACTATGATGTTGCGGGACGTTAGACCTCGATATATTTGTCGCTATACCAATATTCTGACGTCATTATTTCAGAAAGTCGGAAACGTTAAAACTATAGTCGGAAAATGCAAAAAAAAAATGGTCCCTTCATCATAAAGTTTGTGTCATTATTACAAAGGCTCGTCATTCCGAAGGTTCGTTAATCAGAAATGAATATTTGTTATTCCAAACAAAATAAGTTTTTGTCTGGACGAAAATATCTACCGAACTACAATAGGCTATATAGAGACGAACCTTATTTCATTTTCAGACTTGCAAACCTTTCAGAATTATTGAACATTAGCAATAACGAACTTTCACAGCCCGAATTATTTGGTATTCATATAGAGGTCCAAGCCAGGAATTTTACTCTGGGTCAAGCAGAACACACAAAGGCTTGCGATTAATCTTACGCTTGATTTTCACGATTAGTTGTACATTAGTCAATGGAATCAATTGTAGAAAAACGGTCCTCGATCCTTGCTAAGGACCCTGGTGTTAGTGTAACACCTGTGGGTATTATGGCAACACCTTTTGTTGTTACTTTTACACACTTGGTGTTTGGTTCAATCTTTCGCGTGTTATTTGAACACCTCGGGGAATGGGTCATCAACTGGTGTAAGTTTTAGCACCCTATTATTATTATCATCATAATTTTTTTAATTATTATTATCATTATTATCATTTTTATTATCATCATTATTCATTCGGAAACGTTAAAACTATAGTCGGAAAATGCAAAAAAAATGGTCCCTTCATCATAAAGTTTGTGTCATTATTACAAAGGCTCGTCATTCCGAAGGTTCGTTAATCAGAAATGAATATTTGTTATTCCAAACAAAATAAGTTTTTGTCTGGACGAAAATATCTACCGAACTACAATAGGCTATATAGAGACGAACCTTATTTCATTTTCAGACTTGCAAACCTTTCAGAATTATTGAACATTAGCAATAACGAACTTTCACAGCCCGAATTATTTGGTATTCATATAGAGGTCCAAGCCAGGAATTTTACTCTGGGTCAAGCAGAACACACAAAGGCTTGCGATTAATCTTACGCTTGATTTTCACGATTAGTTGTACATTAGTCAATGGAATCAATTGTAGAAAAACGGTCCTCGATCCTTGCTAAGGACCCTGGTATTAGTGTAACACCTGTGGGTATTATGGCAACACCTTTTGTTGTTACTTTTACACACTTGGTGTTTGGTTCAATCTTTCGCGTGTTATTTGAACACCTCGGGGAATGGGTCATCAACTGGTGTAAGTTTTAGCACCCTATTATTATTATCATCATAATTTTTTTAATTATTATTATCATTATTATCATTTTTATTATCATCATTATTCATTCGTCAAATAATGCGTAAATACATTTTAGTATAAACAACACAAATTAAGAGTTTTTTACAGTGTCGGGAATAACGAGATGTGACCTTGAAATCATTATTGTCCCATATTTTTTTCTCTTTTTTTTAGTATACTCAATTATTCGAGCTTTTCAAATGTCGACAAGAAATTGTTGACACATACTTTGTTGAATTCTTTATTCTGAGAAAAGTTTGTTTCTGTATTTCGCATGTATTGAAATTACCAGTTTACAACTGTAAACTCATTGTTTTGTTTTTTCTTGATTTGTATTTATGTATTTCTGATTTGTATGTTGATAATTGATATAAAAAAATGAAATATACCAATAATTTAACATAATTCAGGAAGGCACGCAGTAGTTTTCGTTTACATAAAAAAACAATTGCACAATATCAAAGTTTCTGTTTTCTTTTTTTCGTAGGATAAGGGACATGTTGATAGGCATACTGGCGGATCTAGGGGAAAAGCCAGCCCGTGCCCTCCCCCCCCCCCCCCCCTTGAGAGGCACAATTAAAATTTGTAATGTAAAAATGCCGTTAAAACTGGAGAGTGCCTCCCCCCCCCCTTAGAAGTGAAGCGACCTTTTTTCGGCTTGTCTATTTGTTTCGTGGACGAAATACCCTTAATTTTTAGGTTAAAACTTTTTTTTTGCTTGCTTGTCAAATTTTTCATCGGGAAAATCCCCCCCTTTCGAAAAATCCTGGATCCACCCCAGAATAGGCTGCTGTTTTTTGTGTTGTTGTTTTGTCGTTTTTGCGGTCAATGACACTGGCGTAAAGAAAATTCAAACATTAAATTTGTTTTTCAGTTCATCACAAGGCGGAATACTATCACACAAACGAGGCGAAAAAGCTAACCAATTTCTCATCAATGTATTCATTTGGTGAGAAAGATGAAGGATGCACTGTGTTTTTTTTATCCTGTGATTTATGGAAGACGAGTGCGTCATATCCCAAACGTGATTTGCAAAAAAATAAAACAACTGTAATACATTTGACCACTGCACCCTCAACGTCCAAAGTGCGATCCTGGGGGTTGCATCGGGTGTGATTAACGAATGGTCAAGGGGGAAGAACAACTGTCTGTAAATCTTTTGGAGGTTTAAGTTTCTATCGACATGACGAGAAAGTGCAGAAGAGGTTGAAATGCTGGCTCGGAACTCCCGCGCTCGGGCACCGCGGGAGCGATTAAAGTATTCGTCATAAATTTCAGTAGCGTGCGCGGACTGGCGGAAAACTGTTCCATTCATAGCAGTGATTCAGGAGAATTCGTTATCCAGATATTATGTATTTCTGTTAATAAAATTCAAAGAATGAGTTAGAACGAGATGTAAAATGACAAAATCAGCTTGTTAGCTTTTGCCAATGTTATTTTTAAAAAATATATATTGTGATGAAATTCTATGTGATTTCGATTTCTTACATAAAAGACCCCCTATTTGTATGAAAAAAAATGTTTGGGAATTATAAAAGAATTACTGAATAAATGAGGAAACACACTTTAGTCTTGTTTATAATTATCAAAGAAAAATAGCTGTTATTTACCTCATTTGTTAATTTATAGAGGTTTTCAGTCTTGTTTATATCATGAAAATTTAACATTTATTCAGCTTCTTCAATATTATTTTACGTCTGCGATTTCTTTTACTTGATGGAAAAACATACATAGCGTGGTCAAACTTGACTTGGGATGCTTATTGCAAACACGATGACGGGTTAAGCACACTATGCAATACGAATTTCAAAGTTCTTGCCGCAAGGCAAAATTATGATTTTATTATTCCTGAAAATATTGCCGAACGTCAAATGAATTCTTGAACCATCACGAATTTTTTCTTTTATCCTCTTAATCGAGGTATTTATTCACAATAACATGTACATATATATACAAAAAAAAATCAATTCAATAATGCAATAATGTTTTGAATATCACATTTTTTCAAAATTCCGAACTTGTTTTTTTTTTTACATAAACTTTCTAAATAAATAATCATAGTTAGCTTGAATTCAATCCATAAAGAATTCGCATCATATATCTTTTTCCTTTGAATATGCTTTTTCGATAAATAACAAATCAACGCAAGATAGATTACACATAATATTGCTGGTATTTTGCAGATCATAACCTATAATGTTTTTTCATCTATAGAAATAGTAATCTTGAAAATATGAAATATCAACCTTTCTATAATTTTCCAAAATAATCGAACATATTTACAATACAGTATGAAATGAAAAGTGGTATCAACTTCTCCACAAATGTTACATGTGTTGCTTTCTAATACATGCCACTTAAATAAATTGTCTCTTGATGGTAAAATCTTGTTTAAAAATTTAAAAAAATTAAAAGTAAATTGTCTAACTCTGTTATCCACAATTAAATGCAACTTGAAATAACCATCACATTTAATGCAAAATGCGATTTATAAAAAATTGCGTCACATCGGATCGCTGGGCTGTAATCTCAGAAGAGTTGGATTGAAATCAAATGATACACTTAATATCGTCAAACCTTTCTCTGAAACATTTTCTGGTGACCGGCACCAGTGTAGACCAATGACATTTAGTGACCTGATACTCAGTTCAAGCCAGGGCAAAGCCAATTAATACAACAGTTCTTTGAATTAAAGACACTTATATCTGTCTTTAAAGCTTCAAAATAAACCACCGTTTTATGTAAAATCAATAAGACTGATTATTGCTTTGTGAATAGTGAGTGACTTTATGGAGCGTTCCATGAATTGAGGTAGACGTGGAATACCTTGTATCAACGAATGCTTATTGATAAGGGCTCGGTAATTTAACTTGGGATTGATTTAATAAACTGGCGAATGATTATGTGTGTGTTTAATAGCAACGTAATGTAGTTCTTGAATCAACATGTTGGCGAGAACTTTGTAGTGTCATCTTGCCTAAGAAGCAGGGCCCAGGGAACAATTTTTTGGTGGGGGTGCTGAAATAAAATTGACAAGGAAAAAGGGGGTGTTCACTCCAAAATTTTGGTTCCAAGAAATTTGACAAGCAAGCAAAAAAAGGGGTCAACACAAAATATTGGTCATTTTCCATTTCTCCAATTTTACGCACCTACCGGCATTCCAGGGGGTGTTGCTATGGATAATAATATACGCAGCACCCAGCATTGGGAAACTCCCGCTTCCCAGGGATGATAAAAAATATATCGTTTATCTATATCTTATATACTGTGCGCCATCGTACCCCACTCCGTGTAATATTATGTTAGTCTTATCTTAATTCGTTTATATCTTATCTTTTCTTGCTTTGATTTTATAGTTTGTTTCTGAGCGCTTTACATCGCAATTATTATTACTCCGGTCATCGCATCCTGACATGCCTGCACACAATGTATGCACTTTCTCCACTCCATGGGGAGCATTCCAACAAGAGTGTGTTTATGGAGATTATGTCGAATATTAAGTTTTGTGAAAACGTAAGATAATTAGTATTTAAAGTGAACGAATTGATCTTATATCTTCTTTCGTCTCGATTTACCCTTTCGTATCGTACATCATGTATATATCCTTTCTTGTCTAATTTTCTTATGCAACCTTTATCAGCAATGGAATATGATTTTTTACATGGAGTGGTGAAACATAACATTTTGACTTTTATTTGTTATGATTGGCCGATTTTAATAAATTAGCCGCTTCTAATATATTATGATTTCTGAACAATTTTCTGTGTTATGAATAATAATTGTTTAAAGGAACAGTGTTTTGTTTTTATATACATTATGACATTTGCAATGTACACTCTAAAAAATGAAGTGTTAATTTAGCTCTTAAAGAGCGTGTATAGTGACTGCACTCCGGAGTGCTGACTTGTCTAGTTCAAATTTGAACTAGACAAATTAGCACTCCGAAGTGCAGTCACTATATTATACACGCTCTTTAAGAGCTAAATTAGCACTTCATTTTTTAGAGTGTACCATTACTTGCATGATTTGAACTGAATGAATTGAATAAATACTATTACAAAACCAAAAATATACCTAATTTATCTTGTCTTTTCTAATCTTGTGTTGCCCTTTCTTAAACCCTATAAACAATGATCATGGTGATGTAATATGACATGTTATTCTTGGTTATTGATATTTGAATCGAACAATATTACACTGGGTAATTAAGTAGCAACCCGTCCCTTGCCATGCTTGTTAGGATCTAGATTAACTTGTCATGTCTACCATGTCTACTAGATATGCCTGAAATACGTTCAATGACCTGCTATTCCGTAAAAATGAGAAGATAAGGTCCTCTTTGGGTATTTTGCACAGACATCGTTAGCACGGTTTGAAAAGCTACAGAATAATCAACCGTTTTATGCAAAATCAATATAATTGATAATTACTTGATGAATACTGATTGGCGTTCAATGTAATGATGATGATCGGTAGTCCTAACGAAATATTTAAAAGAGGTTCAATGACTTCAAGAATGTTTGATTTTGCGTACTGGATAGTCGACCACCGACCCCCCCCCCCCCCCCCAACAAAAAAGACAATTATTTTATATCATTTTTAACAATAACAATAATTTCATGTTGACAGCAACTTTGATATGATTTTCAACATCAATATTGTCATTATATCCCCCTTGAAATCTGATTGATTCGACTTTTATAATATCAAATCTGTAACAGAGTATTCAAAATGCCGATTTAATATTTTGCTTGCTAGTTTCGCTCGCTCGAAATTGTCAGGAAACTTCACAGTTTAAAAAAAGGTTGCCCATGATTTTTTTTTGCTACATTACAACACCCGGTAAAGCCCATTTCAACACAGAAACCCCCAACCCAGTATTGATTTACATAAAGGAATCCCATTAACACATTAATTTCAAATTTAAATTCGATTTCATGAATTAAGAGCTAGGGCAACGGATAGCTGGCAAACAATGACAAGCAGCAAAAATGAGTGTCAAAATCATATGACCCCCCCCCTCCCGGATTTACTTACATATAGGCCGGGCATCCAACAATAAAGTAAATGAAACGATACATGATCCCATAATACTTGAGTAAACTTGTAATTTTATGAGGCCAGTTACCTCACGGCATCATGCCATCATCATTGAGCAGCTGATGGGTGGAGGTTTTTGTGATCAGATAAATTGAAATCGATTTCTATTTTGGAAGGGAAATACTGTGTAAATAGGAGATAGTTTAATGTTGTTCGATCGGCCTCGGGTATACAAACCACTGCAATTAATATGACAGGCCTCTACCATAATGACCTCACATTACCCCCCCCCTCCCTTCACCCAGAACTGTATGCGGCGTGCAGTCTATGGGGGCTTGGGGTCAAGGGCCCCTCAAAAGATTGCGACCAAGAAAAAAGGGAAGAGAAACGAAAAGAAAAGAAAAACGGTCGGAATATGAAATCATTTTCTTAATATCTTCTCAATATCTATCACAAATTTGGATTTTTTACTGAAAAGGTCAATTTTGATCGCTCGCTTCACTCCCTCTCAGCTTTTTAGATCCCCCAGTACGCCATGTATAGCCCTTTGGAATTCTTGGCTCATTACGCCACTGAGCCAGTTCATTTGAGTATTATACTTCTGTTCTATATCATATTCTTTTATTTTCTTATTCTATTCTCATTTACAAACAAAATAAAGATAGCAACGAAATTTATGAAATTTTCTTTCGAAATGTTACAAAATTAATAAAAAATACTATATAGGTATCGAGGACCCCTCGGTATACAAGCAGCACCACGATTGATGCTGCTGAGTAGAGATACCCTCCCGTTTTCACTTTGCTCATTTCGAATGTATCATTTTATTTGTATTGTTACTTTATTAAACGAAAATAAACTCCAATCAAATTAATCACTTGCTCACATTCATATTATTATATTCGAACAGAACAGAAAATAAAAGGTAATTTCATAATTCATAATTACAATCAGTGATTACCATACAAGGGAATTTTACATAAGATAGAATATTCTTTGCAGGCAATTTCTAATACATAACTGAAATAGGAATAGAGTATCTGTGGAAAGGGGGGGGGGGGTAACCTCTCGTTAAAAAATGAGGGATAAGAGGAAAATAGATGAAAGGTGTGAAAATGAACATTGCTCAAATATATCACATGCCATCTGTATTGTTCGTTGTTATTCTATCAGGCATGGGTATGACTGAGCCAAATCCGCCATTTATCATAGAAAAAACTGTGACTTCCGTTCCCCCTCTTATCATCCGAATTTCGTCACCTCTTAGAAGCCGTAGATGTATCTTCACACGAATGTTTCACATTTAAGTAGCTTCCCCCGATATTCTGACGGATCCCGCAGTATACATCACAATGAACAACAAGTTGTTTTCAGCTAAATCCTCGGAAATATTATAAAGATCATTATGGGTGCATTCGCAAGTAATGCTGGGTTAATATTGGCTTGCTTTCGTGATTTTATATTCAATACTAAATTTACGATTTATTATATTTTTCCTATTACTATATTGTTGTTTATTGTCTTTCCTACATTTATTGTTTATTTATTTCCCCTATTATCATTATTAACATTATCATTATTATTGTTATTATTAGTATAATCGTCATTATTATCATTATTATTGTTATCATCATCATCATTATTATTTCCTGTTTTATTTTTTGAACGAGGATAAAATGCCTGCCCGGAACACATTAATAAATCCTTACCAAGAGTTTTGAAAAAGACAATCGGCGTGGAATGCTTTGGAGGCATTACTTTGAATAGTATGATTCCAACGTGAAATATTCCAAAACACTTCAATTTTTCAAAACTCCTTACCAAAATCAAGGTTACTACACATCATTGGCAAACTTACCAAAATAGTGTTTTTTAAACAGGATATTTTGATAGACGAAGTAGATGACCTATGATAAAAATGATGTCATTTTGTTCTCAAAGACAAAATACGGAACAGGACAAAGCGCAATTGCTCTTTCATATTTGTTTTTGTTTCACCTTATGTTTTCATAATTGTATGTTGCTTAAAAAAATAAAGGGCGGCTACCCCCTCCTCCTTGGAGCCGCCCCTGTCCATATGAATGTCACAAATAAGAGACCTGACTCAGATTCGAACCAGAAACGACATGAGACTTGTGAAGCGATAGGATTATGTGAAGAAGTTCGCTGCGAGGTTATCTCGAGTCGATCGCTTTAAAAAAAAAGTGCAGTCGATCGAAGCCATGTAGAGTCAACATCATTAATTTTGTTCATGCTTTCCCGGGCACCGTAAGTAACGAAGATAATCCAGTAAACGGTCTCTTTTGAACAAACGCCCAGACTCTCCAGCACGAGCTTCGGTAAGGGACAAGAAAAGAGAAGAAAAAAATCTACGATTTACTGACAAAAGTTATCATGAAGCGTTCGATTGTCTCCTTTTGTGATGGGACAAAAGCGCGGCTAAATTACGGTATTTCTGTCACTGAGCACGAATAGGCTCAGACATGCAGACGGCAAGGTGTTTTGTTAAGAGTATCGAACGATTCACAAAGGTGTTTCATATCGCATTCAAGGAGCACATACGGAAGCCAAAGACTTGATTGGCTTTACGAGGGTTTATGTAGGATTTCCATCTTCTTTGAGAAGGTAAATGTAGAAGGATATAGGGACTAAACAAGGATTCTTCTTCTTTTTTTTCTTCTGGCCGACGAGTCAGCGATTGGGGCGGCCGAAAAAGAGATATTTCATACCTATCACTTGCTACGCTATTGTCGTGAGGATCAAAATGTGGGAAAGAAAAACTAGAAGAAGATTATAAGGATGACTTAGATTGAAGAATGGAAATAATCCATTTGTCATTGCCAGACGACGATATGAATGCGATACCACCCTGAGTATCGATCAACAGCGATCATTCATATCTCTGGAGCGAAGTTAATTATTTTTATGCTTGACAAATTTTGGACATTAATTCCCTCCACCCCGAGAAAATTTTGGAGTGGTGTTTAATGTAGCAAGTCACATCAACGAATTCGATATTAGACCGATCAAAGTTATTACATTATTTTGAATGGCAAGCTATCGATTGGTGTGAAGTCTGTTGTTTTATGTGACTGTATAACATAGAGAGTGACATGTACAAATGTATGTTAATGAATTCAAATCATCTGATTATTGTAAGTTTAAAGGTCGACCTATATTTATTATTAATCTTTCATAAAAAAAGAGACTTTTCTTAATGTATTGTGTTAGCTTTGCGCCGGGGCTTTGCGTAAGAAGGTATATTAATCCATTATCAAATGGTGAATGATGACAGTAGTAGAAATAAGCATGATGTTTGTATTCTCTACATTATTTTTTTCTAGCCTAAACAAGAAATCTATATACACTTCTTTCGAATACTATACAATCCTTATTTCTTATTCAACATTCTAGATAAAAGTAAGGTTTACAAGATTCAATTGTCATTCATTTCATTCTCATTTTAACTGTTCATTATGTTTTCATAGAAAAAAAAAATCTTGAACAGTTTTCAATGCTATGGAGTAAAATGATTTATACTTTAATTATAACCAGTATAATCTTTTCTAATTTTGGCTTGAGTCTAACTAAAGTTATTCCGGATCTACAAAAATCACAGTAAATCGGAAATTTCTTCTTATTTCTTTTTTTTTTGCTTGCAAATTTTTAATCTGGTCTAAGGTTTTTGGCAAACGATGGTATATAAAGATAAATGATTGTCATTATCAAATTGAATTCTATCTTCAAATTCATTTAATATTATTCGATTATTTGCATTTATTTACCATACTGCTTTATTGTGCACAACTATATTCAATCTCGTTTTAATAAATGTGTGACATTTCATTAAGTGAAATTGCCCATGACTTTGAATTTAATGTATACATATACACACATCCACACACACATCCAAAGAGTACATCCTTGTTGCGAGATAATGCATTAAGTTCTGACAAAAAGTTTATTCCAATGTATATTCGAATGTTCGACGCAACCCAACGAAGGATACGAAACTTACAGTCATTAATCATCTTAATGCATTATCTCGCGAAGATGTACCCTTTGTCTCTGCTGTCTCTTCATCTATAACAAAATAAAAGAATGTGTAGTAAATCATTAAAACATGTAGGAAACAAAATAATAAACAATAATAATTTAGGGGGGTGGTGCACGGGATGGGGAAGGGTGGATATATTTTAGGGCGGGTTGTTTTGTCCTTTATCAAACTATATATTTTTGATAACTTTGTATTCATTTTGTGAGTATTTCCCTCTCATTTATTATTTTTTTCTCATTTGATTATCTGTATTTATACTTTGTTATTTTGTTATTTGATGTGTTATCTATTTTTGAGGGGCTCACATTGTACAAGCATTGCTTTTTAGTGTGTCCCTCCATTTCCATCTTAATTTAATTTCTATTGAAAAATAGTATACATATCTAAAACCTATACAATGTGTTGCCCAAATTGTTTAATTGTTTTTTCACAACATATGTATCATTATTATTTTTTTTGCAACGGATACAAATATTTATGTTTACATATGGTATACAATTTGTTTTTGTCTGATGGAAGTAAAATAAATAAATTTGAATTGAATTTGAAAGTTGAAGATTATTAACGAAAAAAAGAGGAAAATCCTTTAAATCATCATCGTTGTAAATCCACAAGATCTCTGCAATGATCGTTATCATTAAACTTTAAAGAAAAGAAAAGAACAATGATAACTTCCCGAGTTTTCCTCCTCGTTTCACATGTTTACAAAGTGGAAAGAAAGCAATCCGATACCTAACTCAAGTGTGAAAATAGGAACAAAAGCGCAACTTGCGGGAGGGGGGATTAGCGACAACATTTAACGGGGAGTTTAAACTGAATAGCCTTCCAATTTGGTTTAATTATAGGGTTCGAATTCCCGCAGGACACGCTCATCGTTCAATCTTTGTGCACTCAAATACAACCACTCGATATTTTGTCACCCCCTCCCGACCAAACCCTTTCAGCATCTTCAGGGGGTTTCTTTTCGGGGGTCCTTGGGCGAGGGTTGTCCGTTATCTGCTCGATTGACTACACAGAATATCATGCACACCTAAAGAAAACTATCCCAGAAAAAAAGTAAACGAAGAGAAAGGAAATAAATCGAATATTTGTGGAGGTTTGACGACTGCAAGGGATGTACTTTTTTTAAGAATAGAGCGTATTGAAGTAACAATTATTGAACCATTGATCGGATCAATCTAATACGGTGTTGTATCCCGAAGGTCATTCAAACTAAAAGATCGTTTACATCTTCTATTCTCTCTTTCAACAAGCCTTTCTTTAGACCCCTTCTCTTTCCTCCCCGTTATATTTCATTTGAATCGCTCATTCGTGACTCGTTTTGTCCCTTAAACTAATTGCTTGGCGACTTAGGCACGTACGAATGTAAGCCGTCTCGTCAACCCCTCAAAAAACAACACTCCAAGAAACTATAAAAAGAAAATTAAACGTTGCTCGTAATTGATAGAGCATTGTTACCACCAAATAGCCAGACTGTTATACTTTAAGAAGCATCATGTGCGATGGGGTCTACCCCCAATGACATATCCATTATTGATTTAATTGGAAATGAAAAAGTTAATACGAACTTATTTTTTCTTTTAAAACTATCATTGGAGAATTATCTTTCGTCAACTACTAGCTGACCGACTTAATCTTCTTTCTATCTAAATCGCATTGATGTCTGGGTGTAGTGAAATACAACACAAGAAACGTGTAGAATGTTAGAATGATATACTCACGTATATACCTCTTTTTCTTTGTGTTAGAAACGATTAACTTTCAGGTTTTCGCTTTACAAAAGATCTTCTGAATTGCCTTTTTGTCCTTTTCAAATACTTGTAATTTGACATGAAGAATGCTTGCGGTGGAATTACCAACTTTAAAGTGAGAATTGGGTGGAAATTTTGTTTACAAGGAAATTATATTTACAATGCCTGATTTTGATGCAAAAGCAATGAGGTATAATTCTACTTTATTCGAAAACTCACATAGTGTGGGTTTATTACTGGTGATGAAATTGCTTTCTAATACAGATACTTAAAAGATTGGTAACTTTTGGAATGTTAACCAAATTAGCTTGATTTTGTGATTTTTTTAGATGAAGGACACCTTATTGAGGGGAGCAATAAAAAGATCCTAATTTTCATGCTTAAATGGGATTTTCAGTTTGATTTTTATATTGGACTATAGATTATATTTCTGCATCAGAAGTTCTCTTCGTTGTATTTACGAATTTCAGCGAATTTCAAATCCGTCTGATGATTTCTATCTTGTCCATTGATTCCACAATTTCCTCGGACTTACTTATTTTTGCATGTTGTTTGAATGGGTGGTCTATATCTTATGTTTAAACGCAAGGAGAAGAAAGAGGAAAATAGAAAGAAAGAAAGAAAGAATGAATGAAAGAAAGAAAGAACGAAAGAAAGAAAGAAAGAAAGAAAGAACGAAAGAAAGAAAGAAGAACAAGGAAAAGAAAAAGAAGAGGAGGAGGGGAAGGGAGGAGGAGAACTGGGGAAGTAAAAGAAGAAGAAGAACAACAACAACAACAAGAAAAAGAAGAAGAAAGATGAAAATGAATAAAGAAAAAATATGAAAAAAGAAGAGGAGGAGGAGAAGCAGATTAACGAGGTTTTAATATATACGGGGGAGGGATGTCGGAATGATTTCTCACTTCTCTTCTTCTCATTCTCTTAAATCTTGGTCAAGAATGTAGTTGGTAAATTTTAAACTCTTTCATTGGAATGCAGACACATCAATTATGACACAGTCGTATTAAAATTCTCAGATAAATAAGCATGTAAAGTTCAATTATTTTTTGCAAATTATGGTTCTTCTGTCTTATCACAAAAAAGAGAGTAATATGGCGTAAATTACATACATTCTATTGTGTTGTTGAAAAAAGTTGCTATCATGTCATATTCAATTTATAATATTGAAAAGTTTGCTTTTGTGTGAGGTTAATAATTTGCTGATCTGTATAGTAAATACATACAGATCAGGGATGCCTGATCATGACGTAGATGGCGCAAATGTGGTTTTAAGCTTATAGTTGTATCTGTCCCTTTCAATTGTTTTTCTCCTATTCTCCTTTTTTTGGAGGGGGGGGGGGGGTAGCTCCTATGCTTCCCCATCTGCACGCCAGTGTCCTATTGTGACTGAATCTTTCTGTCATATGTTAATGAAAAATATTCCGTGATTTCTTATTCTCATAAGTGGTATTGAAATATAAAACCAAACGAGGTAATAAATCAATACCAATCACACAAAATTCCGAATTCCTGGTCAGATTTCGCTAGAAAAAACAATTCGCTGTATTCACACTCTGCTCTAGTTAAAAAGAAAATGAACAGATATGATAATAATAATAATAATAAAAGAACCAAGAGAAATGCAGGTTCTGTCGTCATGCAGTATAGAGAAAAGGTGAACTTTTGGACAAAGAAATGTGATCCATTATGTTGGTACAAGAATAGGAAGGAACCAATCCAGCTACAAGCAAATATAATTTTATTGTTAAAGGTTTCAATTTAGTTGGTGATCAGTGGGCTTTTACACATTTTTAGGCCCACCTTACTAGTCCTGGGGCCCGTTGCAGAAAGAGTTGCAATCAATCGCAACTCTAAAAATCATGCGCAACTTGAATTTCAACCAATCAACAGGGCGCATTTGGGACTTGCGCGTGATTTTTTGGCTTGCGTTTAAACGCAACTCTTTCTGCAACGGGCCCCTGGTCACTTACTCTGGATGGTAATAGTAAATGTCGGTCCCAGACGTAAATAATCATATCTGATTGATACAAGCATGGGCCTATAGCCAAACACCCTAACATACTAAATGTGAAATCATGAGGAATGATAATTATCTGACCAAACGGCAATTTTGATGTATTGATTATAATTACAAAATCATAATTATATTAACTGTTCAGACTGATATCACTATACCCTGCATGGGCAAATATATAAAATGTTATTACCATTGTCATTATCCAAAACAGGGGCTCCGGTTTAAGACACCAGATACCATTTTGCTTGACTAAATCATCGATTGCGTCCCCGATCAATTTCTGTTTATCTGGTTCTTTGCCAAAATACAGTCCTCCGAATCCTCCCTTCCCCTTTCTAATGATCTAATTCACGCCCACAGAGAGATTAGTCGAGTCATTTCATACTAAACTGAATATCAAAAGAAATATTAGTCGAATCAAATACAATGAATCAGCAGGTATTATTTACCCCATCGCATATGAAGCTATCATTTTTGTTATGATTGTCATATTTGAATAGGAATTAACTCGAGCTATCAGGCGAATGATGGGCTTATTTACACCTGGCTCGGTCAAATCCCTTGTCAAAATAGACGAGTTTCGAAAACAACTTGATATTACGAAAACATTGTCATCTTCGTTTTATTTCATTCCTAAACTGAAAGATAAATTTCATTGTAAGATATTACCTTTATGATAAGTTCGTAACTTAACTTTCTCCAAATTGACCGAAAAATCATATCGTGATGATCTCCCCACTCTGTACATCAAACCGATTTTTCTTTTGAAAGAATATTAAGATGCAATATATATTGGACAGAAGGTGCATTGTCGTCCAGTTGGGTTACTATATAAATTGATGAAGTGTCTTTCTTTATTTAAACCCAAAAAGGCAATGTTTAATTTCGAAAACCTGTTCATATTAGAGATTTGATATTGATTTGTAAATATTAAAACGTAGTATAAAATGTGTTTGAACCCCTAAAGAATATTTCTTTTGCAAAAGCAATAATTTATCTAATAAATATTGATGGGTATCACCCCAAATAAGAATCCCATAGTTTAAATAAGGCAAGATTAAGGATGAGTAGAGCATGATTAATGATGTGGAGGGAATGCAAAATTTTGGTCTATTAATAATAACGATATTTCGTGAAATTATTTTGGAAATGTTTTCAATATGATTTTTCCAAGAAAGTTTACTAGCAATGACTCGCCTCATTGTGATTTCAGAAAATTCATTATAAAAAACTGCCACGATCAATGTCATGCTGGTGTTTCAAATAAACTATTGCAGAAACTTTTACCATACGCCCTACTTGTACACCTATCAAAGAATTATATATGATTCATATTATTCCATTTACACTGTATAACAAGTTAGCATTGAAAATAATTATGATCGATGGGGGCGGTATTCTACATTTCGAAATGGATCGGTTCGTCATCGATGCGACGGATAACCGCAATTCGCAAATTTGCAAGTTGACTTTTACTTTATCTGAATAGTCTCAGAACGGCTGAGGTAACAGCTGATTTTATAATTCCAAAATGCTATCATCTATAATTTTCAAGGGGATTAAACTCGCCCACTTTAATATTTAGGCAACTTTATGCAGAGCAACTCATCCAAAAGCGATCGCCCGACAATAATTTCGACACCTTTTAGCTAAGCCTTTGTTGGCTCCTTTCCGACGGTTTCGCTTCAAACGGGGATTCATTCAAATCCGGAAACGAATGAACTCAGACGAAAAATGAGCTGTTTAAAAGAGGAATTATTATTTAAAAAGCTGAGTAATTTGGCAACCACAACAAAAGATTAGTCCTATTCTCCACGTGATGCCTTTAGATCGCTTCGTTCTTTTTTATTCTTCATCTTCTTTTACACTCGAACCTGGTGGAATTTGGATAAATATAAAATGTTTGTCAAAAAATTTCACGGCTAATTGCAAGTTCAAGTTGATTTTCATTCCTTGTTAATACTGGAGATAGGTCTCTATAGGTATTGCTTTATCGTCCCAAACAAATTTCGTGTTAATGCCAAAACCTCGAGTGATAGAACCACACATTTGCCAAGACCAGGGCCAAGATTAAACGGACAATTGTATTTTAATTTTCTGCAAAAAACTCAAAATATATTTTGACTAAATTTGACTGATATGACGGCTCGGATGAACACCGACCATATTGTGCATGGTAGATTTCTTTTTTTTTGGGGGGGGGTAATCATTTAATTTTTGAGTGAAAAATGTTATATTCTGTCATCTTCTAAAATATGTACCATGAAGTGCAATCTAGGATTTTGAAATTTGTTTTTGAGTTCATTCATTCTTCGAGATTCTGGGGTCGATTTCATCATAGATTTTCAATGCTAAACAAATTTACATTACCCGACAGTTACCATAGTAACGACAAATCTCGGCCAATCAAAATCAGGGAAAGTTATATCATGTTTTATTTTGTCCTCTTTCTTTTCAATGCATTCTATCTCAAGAAATTACAGATTTTACCAATTTTGACCTATCCCTGAGTATGTACAGAGGCCACGGAACAGTTTTGAAATTGTGTGTGGGGGGGGACTGACCATGCAAAAATCACAATCAGATGGAATTTTTTACGTTATTGAACACGGTTTTGGAAAAAGTAGGGGGGGTTAAAGCACACCCAGCCCCCCCCCACCCCTCCGGTCCCGCGGCCCCTACACTGTTAGAAAAAATTCCTGCAGCAGAGTCTCGAGAACACCTGTAATCTTACCGAATTGCGTAATAATCATTCTGTAAATTCATAAAACAAGAATTTTTCTGCAATTTAACGGAACAGGTCTGTTTAAAAAGGGGGAAAGGGTGTTTTATTCAAGGAAATTTGTAAGATTCCATACATCAAATACCAATTTCCTGTAAGATCAATACGCAATTCGGTAAGATTACAGGTGTTCTCGAGACTCTGCTGCAGGAACTTCTTTTATTTTTTCTAACAGTGTATAGAGTCATTTGGTCGAACGATCCAGTTCACAGGCTGATCAAAATAGGAGCTCCAATTACAAATAGAACATTTCAAAAACATATCAAGACATAAAAAATTAAATAGTTCATATTACACTTTATATTTTTGCTATCATATTCTCAGTCGACACAAAATATTGTTTGAATGTTCATTCTGATTAGGTCTCAAAAGTGGAACAGTCCTAAAAATTGATGTCGAGGTTCACTTACTTCTCAGAGTCGAAAAGTATTCTATTCAATTATTTAATTTCATCATGTAGGCCTACCTCGTCGCAAAAAAAGTTATCTGAATCATGAAAAGGTGTAAAAATTGTCGGAAGGGGATTATCGGTGCACCCGCAGCTAGGACCGGTTTTCACGGGCCGTCGCCCCGATGGAAAGGCTTGACAATGGTCATCAAATTCGTGCCCCACATCGGGATCATAACGGTTTCATTATTATCTTGCTTTGCCAGTGGATTTATAGCCAATAATTTGCAACAACAAGCAAAGTTTATCAGCGCAAGGCTGGTTAGATTAAAGAAGGTGTGTGTTTGAGAAAACAGTGAGCTTTTGAAAGCGAGGAAAAGGTGATAATTAATTACGCTCGAACCGACTTTTGGTGAGCATTGTTCCCGAATCAAACTTCGAAGCCAAGTTTCATGCTGTTTTTCGCACCCCCGCAAAATAAGGGGTGTCAAACTCGACTCATATTTCGAGCAGAAAACTGTGAAATGTCCCAGCTAGGTTGTAGTCATTCATAGGCCCTTATGTGAGAAATTTAAGATTGAAAAATAATAGAGGAGTAGCTCCTCGTATAATTATGAAAAGCAATACTTTGCCCGCCAAGGAAAATAAAATAAGTGGGATTGTGTATACAGATGAAAAAGGGTTGGGTCCGTTGCTCAGGACCCCATAAAAAACTGAAATAAAATGAAAGGGAAATGGATTAATATGATTATTTTATATGAATATATTAAAATCTGTCGCGGAAATAGATTTCTATTGTAAAAACGTCACTTTTTTTACTCGCTTGCGACTACTTAGATATTTTTTCCGTTATGCCATATTTTGCCCTCCACCCTCATTTTCAATTCATTACGTCACTGACTGTGTGGAAAAAATATCAATACCCATTTTAAAAGCAAAATTCCACTAATTCAGTACCATAACATAAAATAAAATATTCAGGGCGGCGTCAGGGTATTTTGAAAGGGGGTTCTAAAATTTTGATTTTTTTTTCCATAGACCAAATAGGGGAAAACTAAAGGAAAACACACTTTTTCCAATTTCTTTTTTTTCTGCTTTTTCTTGTTTCCCATAACCTTCTCCTCTTTTATGGTCAGTAATATTCAGTGTACTACGCACTTCTGATTTCCTCGACTGTGAGAGAAACTCCTTCCTCATCTAAAATCGTCATCAACATTGCATCAGTGGAGGTGTCGTGGCCGAGTGGTCTAAGGTGCCTGGCTATACATAGAAAGTCCGGGGTTCGATCCCCGGCCGCGGCACCTATGCAAAACATTTAATGTACAATGTGCTTTTATCCTTCTTTCAAATAAATGGATATGCTATTGGTAACTTGGTGTGCACTTGTTAAGAAAAAAAACATCATTTGAGAAGACCTATACATATGCACTAGACTTAGACCAATACTCTCTTTTCACCTGGTAATTTGTATATTATATTCTATTTCCTCTGCTGACCAGGGATCCCTGGCGTACATATCGTGTGGGGTGGGGGAGGCTTGCCGATTTGGGGATCCACTGAGCTACCAAAAAGGAATATAGGTTCCATGGCCTAGTGGTCTATTAACTGTCGTGGCGAGTGACTATACATGGGAAGTCTGGGATTCGATCCCCGGCCGCGGCACCTATGCCTGTGAGCAAAGCATTCAATCGACAATGCTCTCTTATCCTGTATTCTAGTAAATGAAAATGCTATACACATTGTTGGTAACTAGGTGTGTACTTGGTTTTTTTTTAAAGAAAAGAAACGATAGCAAATGTAAGAAAGCAGCAAACGAAAAAAAATCACGACCAAGAAAAAAAATGAAAACAAAAAAGAGAGAAATGAAATAATAATTGTAAATATTATGTAAAAATCCTAAAATTAGACTTTTGATATTACGATAAGAAGTTTTGCTTGCTCGCTTCGCTCCCGCGCAGATTCTTTTTTTCATTATTATTTTTGGGCCTATTTACGCCACTGAAAGCGCATTGTATTTCATGGAAAAGACGGTAAAATATCAATAATTATTTTCTTTCATGTTTTGTTACTTGACATATTGGGAGCTAGGTCTCACCGTGAGTCATCAATTAGAGATTTTTAAATCCCCCTAACTTTATGAATTATAGATTAGGCGAATTGATGTAAAATTACTGTCAACTGTGCAAAAGAAAATGGTGATTAAGAATTAAGGTAAACCGTGGTAAAACTCGGCGAATCCTGAAATAACATACTTTAACCATCATTAAGGAATGGTTAATCACAATAATTTACAGAGACAAAAATAGGTTGTTTATAAAGCCCACCTTCCCCTATTATATTCTCCCACATTTCAAGAATTTTAGAAAACCAGTTCTAACAGATCGAAACCACAACATCGCTATTTTTTCATAATCACCTATTATATCTCTTATAAGATGTGATATACCGATGAAAATGATTGTTTGCTATTATGACTACTGGTTCGAAGATTAAACGCCTTTGTGATAAACCGCATACCTCTTCTATTGGGGACAATTTGGACCTATTTAGCTGACGCTTTAGACCCATTTTCCGCTTATTACCTTCAAATAGTTACCTTTCTTTTCAAGTTTCATTCAGAGTAGGAAGTTTTGACGCGCACGGAATAACAGGTGTTGCCGGTGTTTTGGGGACCTGGCCATTGGAATATGAAGTTTGGTTTCTGTCGTGTGCAATGAAGCATCACAAATGGGCGTTCAAAGTAAAATTATGACTGGTATCATAATATGTACAAAAATTATATATAATGTGGAATCAGTTATGAAAAACATGACAGGCACGTCATTAGTAGCGATACCATTTTTCATCCACTTGGATATGAACCCTTTTAAGAGCAACCAATCCTATTTTATAGGACTATATTATGAATACCGATTATCTTACATTTTGAATTGCAATCTTTAAACACATTGTGTGTGTAATTGTGTTACTGCATTCCAAACTTTTATTTGTATACATCTGTAAATCTATGTAATTCAGCTGCTTGGCTGCCAGTTGCAGTTCTAAGTAATCCATTTCAATCACCTTTCCCCCCCTAAAAGTATGAATAGTCCTCGCCGTCTTTGCCAAGAAGCAGTTATTATAGAAATCATATCATAGTTATTTTGTGGATGGTATAGCTTATGTCATTTCTTTATCTCTCAGACTAAACAAATGTGATAATAATAAAGTGCATTAATTATGGCGGGGCCTGGGTATATGGGAGAGTGGGTAGTACTTACAGTTGAAATCACTCTTCAAAATTGAAATTATATGGGTATGTTATAGGCCTTCAGCTATAACATGTCTTGGACTCATCCCTCATAAAGTCTCAATACTCCTCATTGTTCATTCTTCTATTCTTCCTCTGCATGTTTGTCTCTTTTCGATTTCAAATGTCTGTTAATTCTTGCAAAACTGATTTGGGTGATCGCCCCTGCCCCCCCCCCGGCGTGTCCTAACTATTCCCTATAGATTACGGGCCAGCAAATATCGGTAGCATGCGCACTGGGTATATGTTGATGGGGGAAGGTGGAGGGTTTCTTTCTTTATGTCTTTCTGTCTTTTTCTTTTCTTCTTTCTTCCATTTCATCTGACACTGTTTCAACAGAATTAGGCCTACACCTGGGTCGAGAATGGCACATTGTGCTTTAAAGCCTTGCCAGGGAGTAATGCCTTGGTAGTAAACGAACCACGTTGAGATGATGACGATATCATTCTGATTTTGACCAAGCTCGCGATCTTCTAAAACTGAACAGCATCGTCTAAAATTATTATAACTCTACTCTACTTAAATAAATCACAAGACACCAAAATGCTTGAACAGATATGTCTATAATCACTGCATGAACCGCGCTATTTAGTTAATGTTAGCAATTTAAAACCTGGAAACGAAATTTTAATCCCTAAATGAATAAAAACATCCTCAATTTTGCCTCTGTGGTGGAATTAAAAGTACAAGTTCGTAAGAAACGCCAGAGGATTACAACCCTATTCATGTACGTAAACTAAAAAAAATGAATTGTTTTCCGACAGTTCCCTTTAGGCATTACACCCCTGACGATATTTTTTTCATATTTCTATTATTCATCGCTCGACTATCGTTGTTATTAAACGATATACTCTGAAAAGTGCAGTCACTCTGCTTGTCAAAGGTTTCGTTTAGTGGATCTTATTAACTAGAGCACCGGCAGAGGTGATCTTGATAAAGTTTGCTCTAAATCTTATTTTTAGTGATCGTGGTGGCCGTGATTGATATTTTGCTTACAGTTTTATAGTTTCAGGTTTATCAAGAGCATGCCATGAATTGTAAACTTTTGAAAATACTTTTTTGAGACAATGGCATTGGTTTTTGAACGCGAGACGAAGGACGATATTCACAGGCTATTAACGTGTTTTAAGCAGGCATACGGTATTTTAAAAAGTTTTATGTCCGTTCTAAAAAAAAATCAAGAAAATAAAAAAAATAAAATAAATAAAGCATTTTCGCGGAACAACTACAATTTTAATATCATTAACAAATTATTTGAAATGCAATTTTCAACGAATCATTAAATGGACGTTGAGGGAATTTAAGACGACCCTTCGAATAATTTTCCCTCAGTTGCCCTTGTTTCCGACCCCCTTGGGTCAGGGTTCCAGCAACATTTACCTCTCTAAATAAATGAATAAAAATGTATACAGTAACTACCATTGCCGTAACGAGCTTAATCATTTGCGGAAAAAATGGTGTACTGAGGAATATTTCTCAAAAATTGGCAGCGAGTGAGCAAAAAAAATGCCCCTGTTAAATTAAAAAACTTATTTTGTGATAGATTTTCACAGTATATTTCGAAAATGATATCACATTTTGCATTTCTGTTTCCTTTTTATTTTTATTTCCATTTTTTATTCCTCATTTCTTTCTCGATGATGGAACTTTTTGGAGCCCCGACCCCCACCCCCCCCCCCCGCCCATCTGTACGCCAGTGGTAGGGCGAATCCAGGATTTCCTAGGGCACATTTCTGTTTTAAAGGCATTTTTGGATTACAAATTTTACTTGTGCCTCTCAAAAGGGGGGGGGGGCACGGGTTGGTTTGCCCCCCCCCCCCCACCCTGGATCCGCCAGTGGTCAGTCTGTTGTATATAGCTGTAGTTCAACACTACAATAAGTGACGCCATCCAAAGGGGCCGTGTATTATACCCGCTCACATTCGCCTCACGCACCCAGATACATACTCCAATTTTTTCCTATAGAAAAAGTAGCTAGGCCTACACAAGCTTACATTTTGGGACATTTTTAGGCAGTTTACACTTTTAAAAAAAATAATCATGTGAAATAAAAATGCATTCCTTTTTAGAATTATGAGGGCGCTATTTCACAAACAGGGACAGATGGGGAATAGTTAGACAATTATCTCGCATACAGACTGTTTTCAAATGCAATCTTGTCCTGGGCCCCGTTGCATATAGTTACTATTATGGTAACTTTGCCATCCAATGGTGACTACCATGGTAACACTGATCAACAGCCAATCAATGATTCCATAAAAGTTACCAAAAAGGTATGCAACGGGGCCCAGAAAGCCAGAAATTTAGAATGTGGTGCACTTCTGATAAAGAATGATTTCTTAATACAACAGTTCCAACCATAATACAAGAAGGATCAATTCCCTTCCCCATTTTAACTATGAATTTGTAAGTAAGTTCTACACCTTTTTCCTTCCCATATGCACCCCCTCTTTTCTCGATCAATATCCTATTTACCCTCTCTCTCTTACCCCCAATCTCTTTCTCTCACCCCCCCCCCCCCCCTTCTCAGCCTCTTAGCTCTCTTCTCTACTGTAATTTTCATTTTTCTATCTTTCACCACCGTCCCCTCACATCACATACTTCGATTGTTTAAAGGTAAAAACTCACTCCTTCACCCATGAAGGGGGTACTTTCCAGGGTGAGGGGGGGGGGGGTGAGCTGGGTCTGGCACTGAAATTCACTCTCCATTCTCCTCAATTAAAATACACTCGAAAACTTCTCTCAAATATCATATCACCTGTTATGCTCTCTAAAATCATGTTTGGAGGAATAATGGCCAGCATGAGAAAAGCCATGCGGAACTGAAATGGGGTCATATATATTTGAGTAAATTTGTTCAAAGTTGGCAGAAAAAGTCATTCTCATCACACTCATGACATGCATGGTGAAATTCTAACATATTTACTCCACTATATCTACATTAATTGGTTACTCTCAAAATAACAACAGGTAGATGACAAAATGAGAAATCTGACAGTATTCAAAGATTTTATGGTGCATGATATATATATATAGAAGACTCTTTAATTTCAGATAACATAATCACGAGATGTTCAGCATTATCATCATAAAAATAAAATGTACAAATGTCAGCTAGTTACATGTACGAGGCAGTACCATGTATAAACATGATTTGTCCTGTTTTCTACTGAAAAATATACAAACATCATCCAATGAACAAGATATTTAAGTAATATTTGCAAAACGTACTATGCAGCTTCAACGATTGTGACTAGTGCTGGTAGATAATTAGGCCTATAAATGTTTTCTATAACTATATGAAAGAATATTTACGTTTATGATGACGAAAATTCTGTTATATATATTTTTTTTCAGTAAAATCTTTTTAAAATCTTTTTCTAAGTGTAGTGAATATTTTTAATAGAAGAAAAAAAGAGGACAGAATAAAGAGGGAAATGAGAGATCAGAATCATCTATCTATACATTACCAGTTTATGGCAACTGAAAAAAATATATGATATCTCTACATAACTGTCTTATTCCTTAATTGGTCTTCATCTAACCTTCATCAATATTTTTTTTATATTTGTCTATTTTTTATTAAAACTTATACTCAGGGTGACCTTTCCCTTAACTGTTAGTAGATGAACTGGTAGACGAATAAGATATTGGCCAAATGGAAAGCCGATGAAGACAAAGAGGCAAATGACCTGTTTAAGTACTGTATGTGTTGAGTCTTTGTATGTACAGTATCTTTAAAATTAATGACGATGATGATGATATTAATGATGATAAGAATAATAAAATAATAGTAATAATAATGATGATGATGATGGTAGTATGGTGGTGATGATGATGATGGTGGTTGTGGTGGTGGTGATGATGATGGTGGTGGTGATGTTGGTGATGGTGGTGGTGGTGGTGGTGATGATGATGATGATGGTGGTGATGGTGATTGTGGTGGTGGTGGTGATGATGATGGTGGTGGTGGTGGTGGTGATGATGATGGTGGTGGTGGTGGTGATGATGATGATGATGGTGATGATGATAACATTGTTTACCTAGAGTAGCCCCTACAGTTCCGAAAACTGTTCTCCTTGTATGTATCTTTCTGACTTGATTTCACAATTATCGATGCATACATGTACCCTCATCAATAACATTTACATGTATAAATTTGCCTTTATCAATATAATACACAAACATGTGGTGAAATGAGCTTTCATGCAAGACACCACTTGATTTGACCATACTCCTAGCACACATAAAGCACTGTAAGATATAATATACAACTATAATTTCCCAATCTAGAACTATTGTAATCTAGTACGTGATAATATATAAGTTTTATAGATACTACATGTGTTGAGTACTGAGTTGATGTGCTATTTTTCTAAATATTAGTACCTGCATACAATAGAGTGATTATCATTTGTAATTGATACAGAACTTGTCAGACATAAACAGGCATAAACAGTGTTTGATATGAAGTACATCTAATGACAGAATATAGTAAGTGTCATTTCATCATAGTTTACAATCTCAACCTACACATACATTACAAAGTAAGTCACTGTTAAAGATTTATACATCATTTACACATATATTTGTACACTACATCCATGCAGAGTGATATTTATTCAATCTATCAACACGAAATTGACAAATATCTATCTTTGGTACTTTTGATTTGCAATTAACTCATTGCAAACTAGAACCGGGTGATGTTTGTACATAGTCTATGTGAATCACAGAATTCACTTGTCAACGGGTTAAAAATGCCAGACATAATTTGGGGGACATAATCCAAATTCCCATCAAATAACATAGAGAGAAAATCAGAGAGACTAAGGGCAAAAAGAAGAGTAGAAATAAAGGAGAAAGGAGAAGAGGAAGAAGATAGAAATTTAGAATTCATTGCATTGATACATGTAAAGTACCACTTTAGAGCACAGTTAATTTCAACCACAGTTCAGAATTCAATCCTGTATTTAGGAAACTTGTAAGCTACCATAACATTTCAAGTAATGATTAAAAACAACAACAATAGCAGGAAAATATCCCATTCAAACATTAAACAATGTTCTTAGCGAAGAGGCTGATTTATAGATATTTCACTCACTTTGTTAAAGGACAAGCCCACCCCAACAAAAAATTGATTTGAATAAAAGGAGAAAAATTCAACAAGCATAACACTGAAAATTTCATCAAAATCGGATGTAAAATAAGAAAGTTATGACGTAATAAAGTTTCACTTCATTTCACAAAACAGTTATATGCACATCTTCGTTGGTATGCAAATGAGGGAACTAATGGCATCACTCACTCACTATTTCTTTTGTATTTTATTATATGAAATATTTTGATTTTCTCGTCATTGTCATGTGAAATGAAGTTTCATTCCTCCCTGAACACGTGGAATTCCATTACTTTAACATTTTGTGCTTCAGGCAAGGAGGTCCTAATCATCAAATTCGTAAAAATTGAAATATTGTATAATTCAAACAATAAAAAACCAAAGAAATAGTGAGTGAGTGACATCATCGACTCTATCATTTGGATGTAACTGGCTTGTTCATATAACTATTTTGTTAAAAATAAGCGAAACTTTGAAATTTCATAACTTTCTTACTTTACGTCCGATTTTGATGAAATTTTCAGCATTGTGCTTGTCTGATTTTTCTCTATTGATTTAAATCAATTTTTTTCTGAGGTGGACTTAACCTTTAAGTATAGTGCATACTACACAAATAATTTATCTTGCAACGGAGCAACGGAAAGACATGTAAATGAAATACATTTATCAATTCATACACATGCATGTACATGTATCATTGTATAGTCTTAAGTACCTGTAATTTGTCACTTATTGCATTTCATACTCATATAAATTCATATATACAGCATATATCAAGATGTATGATTATAAAACAAGAATGAATATTAATGGCAGTAATTATATAAAAAGAAACCTTTCTTGCATACAAGAGAAAGGTGCAATAATAAAAACATGATATACATAATTATGTAGAGATTAAGTAATAAGATTGTTCATTGTGGAATTAAAAAAAGACAAATTATTGAAACAAAATGACACAACATTAACCTACAATCTATAAACAATTTGTACAAAATATAAATAAAATTGTAAGTCTTTAAAAAACATAATTCTATTTTTTTATAGACATTCCTGAAATCCTCATGATGAAATATTCATATCTTGTATCAAGAGTCAAAGCAAAATAATGACATTGTTAGTGCATTTGTCTTTAAAAAAGTGTCCTTAATAATAATGATAATAATAATAATAATAAACAGTTCTTGTTTAGTGCATATCACAATTATGAATAATGTCTCTATGCGCTTCCAAAGGACTTCGAGCCATATTTTACTAAAAGAATTACTTACCTACAATGTTACATTAGGGACTGCTAAGTTCCTACTATGTGTTATTATCTGTACATGTAACTCTATTTTATGTCAATGTGTAGGCCTTTATTTGTTTCAATAAACAAAACAAACAAACACAATGAGCTCAAACTTGTAGTGTGTCTGCATACACATGCACTTTGACTTGATTTTATTACAATTTTACAATGATCATGTCTTTGGAATACCTTGTTTTCACATTCGTGCGATCAGATGCAGACGCCATGATTAGCCTTTCGTAACTTATCGCAAAATTTTTGGACCATTAAAATTTTTTCTACAATCAATACGATTGCCACAACTGATCTGATATGACTTGATATGATCATTACAATTACGCCACAATTAAAAGCACATATTTAATCGTGGTGCGAATCATGGAAGTGGGATCTAGGTATAAGGGATTATTAAGGTGAAAAAAATCACACACTTTTTCATTTCTAAATGAGTTAAGGGAGGATCTCGAATAATAGACTTGGAAGACTGACCAATTATCAAATGAGTTGAGTTTGGACAAATGTATAGAATGATTAGAATCTACATTAAAAAATCAAACTATATTTTGCAGGATATAGCTTTTGGTGCAATACAACTGGGTATCAAAGCAGAGGATTATCTTTCTTTCTTTTTTTGGGGGGGAGGGCACAACAAAAGATGCCCCCCCAAAAGATAATCCTGTGTACCGATGCCCATGGCAATAACATGCTGCAGGTAAATGTATGCAAATTAAATGACTGAGAAAAGCATAATAGTTGAAAGTTAAATCTTCTAATTTCATCAAAACTTTAAGACTGTACGTCTGTCTGATAAACTCTTATTCATTTGTTTCATTTTCATACAATAAATATTTATGTCACATGTACAATTATGAGGTGAATAGTTTTCCAATATCTGAAATCTTGGCTACCGGTATACATTCACTAAAAGTTTCAATGAAATACAATCAAAATATATTGAAGCAGTGAAATTCAGTAAGTAGATGCATTTCTCTTTAAACAATTCAATATAATTTTTCTTTTGCACACATTTGGCAGTTTATGACGCAGTGAACCTTCAAAATTGGCAAAAAGTTAAATTAAAAGGCAAAGGTAACCTGGAAATGAAATTTCAGCCTCGTAAAATTCACACAAATTGAAGAATAAGCAATGAGATGAACAAGATAGCTCATCCAGACATTTTCAGAATTTTTCTCATTATATTCATTGTTTGATTTTGATGAAGAAAGATAGCAGGGGCTTGGAAATACTAACATTAGTGGAAAATCATATCTTTGGGGGGAATAGAGATATATAAAAGCTGCTGGAAAAATATTACTAATTTTTCAAGGTCAACTCAGGGCCCAGTAACACAAAGGTAAGTGATCAATCACAAATTTGAAAGAACAATTCTGATTGGTTCCTAGTCAGTCTAAGGAACAAGATGCACATGCAACGATGATCTTGATAGGCCATTTCAATTACTGATTAATCGCTCACCTTTGTGTTAACGAGGGCTTGGGCCCTGTCTCGCTAAGAGTTGCAATGGATTTAAAAATCAAACCCAAACTGAGAGTGATTTTGATCATTGCAACCCTTTGAAAATAGCAGCTCCAGATGAGGAGTCTGGAAGGCAAGAGTATGTTTATGGCAAAACACTCATACTCCATGCCATTCATTTAGTATGTAGACATGTAAAACCGAAAATATATACCCTGTTGTTTGCTGGATGTTTATACAGAAAGACAAAATATGAATCATCATTTTATCTCTACAATTTTGCTGTCTAATTGTCAGAGATCAAGTCTCACTATTAAAATCAATGCTTTCATGATTTGGAGTACAACTCTATGCTCAAAATGCTTGAAACGTTTTGAGATTTGTTATTGTATGGCTTTAATTGACAAGCCTCAATTTCAGCAGTAATATAAATAGCTGGATTTATAAAGCGCTGCTATTAAAACCCTGGCTTTAGCTCGAGTTACCATCATAGGCGCTCAGTTCATGCAAGGAATTGATTCTGATGGGTACACATTCACCCCACCTGGGTTGAGTGCAGCACAGTGTGGATACATTTCTTGCTGAAGGGAAACATGCTATGGCTAGGATTCAAACCCACGACCCTCTGTTTTAAAGGCGAGAGTCAGAACCACTAGACCACAACACATCCAGTACCATCTCATAGTCAAATAAACTATTGGAAGCTAAGTAAGTCTACTTCTGAGTGGAGCAAGGTTTAGCAGCTCACCATAAGTCTTTGCCTGCTGAGACTGGATCAACTAGACTATTCTATCCATACTGTTTGGGGGATCCAAACAACCCCCCTATCTTGCAAGTTGTCTTCAAGAAAGCATCATTTCATCAACAGGTTTTTTCTGATGAAAAGTTGACAACTTCCCGATTATGATTGGCTTAGCACAGATATCAGACTGTCACTATTAAAGTGTTTGATAAAACAAACTTTTATATCCCATCAAATAGATACATTTAATGCCTGGAAAAATAGTGCCAAAGTGTACATTGACCATGTGCCAAAAGATGCTATTTTACACCACAAAAGGCCATCTGATGTCATGGCGAGATTCATAACCCCTATCCCATAACTATTCTAATGCATGATAACAGAAGACAAAATGAAGTCAATTGGTTAATTGAAAAAATATAATTAATATCACGATACATAACAATTTGAAATTAGATCTATATCAAAACTAGTACATAAACAATACATATTTACAATTGAAGGTACAAAAAATTAGGGCATGATATTGTAAGAACCTGATATCAAAGCTCCCAAACCTGTGTGACCTTGGCATTTCTGACCTTCATGAGTGGTGCACTCTGGGAATGTGATGGAGGACTAGGTAGAGGGCGCTCTGGGAGTGGTCTATCACTCATATCCGCCTCAAGAGGGTCAGATATCCTCTTGACTGGAGACCCAATCTCTGTCGGTGAGAGGTAGCCCTGCTCATCCAGCTCAGGTCCTTCTGAAGACCCGCCGATTGACTGGGAACTGTACGCAAGTGGATTGGCGATCATTCCGGTAGAGTTTGTTTGCTCATTCAACATGGCCTGAACAGACACTGCAGACCCAGCTGATACTGCTCTTTGCCTCTTCCCCGTTGCCCCTTTGTCCTTTGCTTGTTTGATCTTTGCATCGACAGCACTGTCAAGGGGTAGATCACTGAGCTGACCCTGAGACCTTCGGGTGTAAGACTTTGTCTTGTCTGTTGTAGAGATGCCTTTGACATCAATTTTCTTCACTGTGGATTTTGGCAGAACTTTGGGTTTTCCTGCATTCTCCCCACCCTCCTCATCTTGACTCCGGCTCTTCTGCCTCATCATCTTCAGTCCAAGACCAAATTTCCTGCGGACTCCTGTCACTGGGGACTGTTTGTCCGAATCTTTCTTTGGTGAGATAAAATGAGGAGCAGCCTCGGGAGCTGAAGGATCTGGCTCTGACAGCAAGTTTGGATTTGATTGTGATTTCTTCATTTTCTTTGGTCGTCCTAAACTATTGAACAGCCTCTTATTATCCAGATCTTCAAGTGCAACTGATTTTGTCCCTTGCGGTCTTGCTGTATCGGAGAGATTGACGAGAGATTTTGCTTTTTTCATTTTGACTCGTTCTAGTGTCCTTTCTTTAAATGATTTCCGTCTCTCCTTTGGCTCAAGTTCTGCCGCGGGCACGGTTGCTACAACTTGCGTGTAAGTCACACTTGGCTCAACAATGGCTGAGTGATGTGCAACATTAGCAGATTCTTGCATGACTATTGTCGCAGTATTGGGATGAAAACTGTCTGTTGGTCTCACCGCAGCAAGGTTGGAGTCTACGTATCCCTCTGAAAAGGTGCTATTTCGCATTACATGGTTCTGTACATTGATTTCTTCAGCTGATGTGTTGCTTACAGATTCATATTCAGTTTGTTGGGCACCCTGCGCAGGGGTGGGCGGGAAAATATTGTTCACTTCCTCATAGGCATACCTTGACTTCTTGGGGGAAGTGACATAAGGGTTTTCTTCGGTTGGTGGCACTTCATCGCGAGGTAGGGATGGTAACTGCCTATCGCTCATCCAGTTTGGCATGTTTGTTGATGAGAAAAAAGCTAGGTCCAAAGACCCAAGGTTTGGCGAGCGGTCAATGTAAGAGTCTGTGATGGAGGTCGGGCTGCGGATGTTTTCTAGGGAGAATGAACGGGAAAGTGAACGGGAGTAGGGATGGGCACCTTCCCTGCCGATGCCCTCATAATCCACTCCTTGATACTGATGCTCCCTCTCTCCTGAGGAGCCCTTGCTTCCTGCAAACTCTCCTTCAAAGTAGGTGTGCACCAGAGGACTTGGAGGACCTGATCCATCCCCTCCTGTAGCACCTTTAGTTGTTTCCACCATGTGATACTCATGATCCTGAATGTTCAACTCCTTCATCGTGTTTTGCAACGGGGAGTTCACAAAACCACCGTTGGACAAGCCCCTTGCTGCAGGACTTGCAGCAATCAGAGGTGTGTTCTCATAGCTATCCGTCAGGGTGTTTCGGTAAGACTGGGGCGTATACTCCATGAACTGGTAACTAGATCTGTCACTGGCTGCAGTGCTCTGTGTCAGTGTACGAGGAATGGGTACATCCCAACTCATCCTGTCCTTGCTGTCGCGTCCCAGCCCTTGTCTGGTGAGTGTGTTGACCGCAGATCCAGCTGCCATCTCGGTGTAAGGTAGATTCTCCTCATCTGCTGGTCTTCCGCCCATGTCTGCATAGGGAAGGTTATAGTCTGGTTCTGCATTAGCAGAGGAAGCTGCACTTGGAGGCCGGGATGTCTTCATGGGCAAGGATGGGGTACGGGCCGGTACTGGTGGTGCTGCCTGGGTTTTCTTGACATTGTCGCTCTTGCTTCGGTCAATTCTGCGGTTGGATCCTGAAGAATTCAAAGGAAAATCAATGGTATTATCAAGGGAGAGTAAAACAACATGCCAATGAAAACATGTCTGCTCAGATTCTACTAATTCCATCATTAATTTTTCACAACCTACATGTACAAAGCATGTCAATCCACGCAAATAGTAGCGCTCAATCATACATGTATGGTGATCTAACAAGTATTAATTGATTCTGTCCATTTTGGCCTTAACAAGGAAACGTTCTGCAAAAAAGAGAATAAAACTCACATCAGAAATAATGCCATATTGTTTTAATTCATCATCTCTTCAAATAAAAAAAAAAAGATTACGGAAATTATTTTTGTAATTGACTAAGGAAATGGAAGTGTATCCAGGATTTGATTTGCAGATAGTTACGGTTTCACTGGCTTTCCACTGATAAAATTCATCTGATTTATCTTTTGGTCTTTGATAATAATATAATATAGGGTATTTATTATGCGCACATATCCACCTTGTTAGGTGCTCAAGGCACTCCTATATTACCCGGCTAAGCTAGGTGTTCATAGCGCACGCAGCTTTTTAAGGAATTACTTCCTACCGGTACCCATTTACTTCACCTGGGTTGAGTGCAGCACATTGTGGATCAGTTTCTTGCTGAAGGAAATTACGCCATGGCTGGGATTCGAACCCACGACCCTCTGTTTCAAAGTACGAAGACTAATCCACTGGGCCACAACGCTCCACATATTGTCAATGGAACTTCTGCAAAGTATAATAAATCCTTGATTCATAACTACATGTACCAACCTACTCAAACTTTATGATCCTCACCTTGTAATCTATTACAAGTTCAATTTTCAAAGATATCATGGTTGAGGAACAGGCCTTTGCTCATGCAGGCCTGACCCTGTGGGATTCTCTTCCACAGAGTTGAAAACCAAAACTTCAGTGTCCACCTTCTGGGGCAACTTAAAGACATACCTGTAGTACTGTGATTGTCAACAGAGGAGGCTATCCTTGTATGTTTTAAACCTGTAATGAAATTTTACTCTTATTTGCTCTTAAGCGTCTTGAGCATCCAATTAAGATGGAAAGCGCACTACATAAATCCTACATAGTATGTATTATTATTATTAAGAGAATTTGAATCTCACCATCTCTAGATCGGTCCAGCCGATCATAATTCTTAATTCGTCCGGGGACAGGTACGGCCTGGCTGTGCTGGGTGTGGTTCGGAGAGATTGGCCGACCTACATCTACATGGAGGAACAAACAACATGAAATGTGCACAGGTCAAATGATGTAATATGCAGACAATTTGGAGAGTGATATGCTATTAAATAAAACTAGTCTCTGTTGCATTAAAGTTACTATCATGACATTGTTGCCATCCAATGATATTCTTGATTCTGACATGCTGTGAAACATATATGTTACCTTGGTACTGTAGTTACATATACTAGTTACCATTGGATAGCAAAGTTAGCATATTTTCTTTTGTGCAATGAATAGCAAAATGGTATCATTCAATCAAGAGCAATGTTATATGCACATTTTGTCCAAAAGATGGACAAGTAACCAATCAGATTCATTTCTTTCAAGCATAATAATAGACAAAGTGGCAAGTCGCCCAAGAATAATAATCTTAAAGGGTAACACAACATTTGACCATTTCTCCAGGGGGGTGTTTCACAAAGATTTAAGTATGACTTAGAATCGCACTTAAATACCGAGTTGCGTACGGTATGAAAGGCTTGACCGCATTGGTCAGATCGTGTCATGAGGCAAGCACTACTGCGTGTCTATCAATAAGATCGCGCGTTGCATATCATTTATGCGTCGGTATTTAAGTGCAACTTAAGTCATTTTTAAATCTTTGTGAAACACCCCCAGGCTAAATTTCATCTAAGTTGTAGGGTTATGGTTGCAATAGGGTTTTATGATATAGGTTTAGGATAATGTATAATGTCAAACCCATGGTAGAAGTTGGTCATTCGATTAGTGTGTGAAATTTAGAGAGGAGCAATTGTCGCTGGAGCTAATGTCATGGAACCACTACCAAGATATAAAATAAAAGAGAAAATCAGATGTAGTTATACACCAGTTACATAATAATCACTTATTTTTAGAGTTGTCACAGATATTTAAACAATGCATGTTCTATTTTTATCCCAGTGTTATTGACATACATGTAGATCTGCTAAACCAGGAAAGGTATTAGGAAATCTTTCCTGACTACTGATGAGAGTTCCTTCCCGATTTCCCTAAGGGTTGCAAGATAAGATCACCAATACTGACATTTTGTTCATGAATGTGCAATGTAAATCTCATTGACTTCCAATGTTGGTGAGCTATGAAGTATCTGTGACAACCTGTGTTTGTGTTATGCTCGCACATGAAAATGAACAACATCATGTCTTTCAATTCATCCAAACTTCTAAAATTCAAACCAACTGACCTAACACATTAATGCTGGTTTGATATAATTTGTAGTATTTCTTGTCATGATACGTTATAATCAAGTTTTTATTTTGTTTCTCTTCTTTATATCAATTTATTCAGAAGTTTGATTATAATCACATGTTTACGTATATTTCTATTTTACGTTATTCTGTATAGGCACCAGCCAATGTGGAAAACCTCTTGACAGAATTTTTAAATTCTTTAAGGCAATCCCCAGGCATTGGCTGTTGCTCAATTTTATATTTATCTTGAAATGTTTCTATTAAATCTGTCATGTCTGTTATTATCTTGCCTGGAAATAAAATAAATAAGCCTAACATTTCCTTCCTTGAAGTCCCTTTACTTATTAAATCAAAAGTTACTGACAGTTCTTTCTTAAGAACAAAACCTTCAATTTGCATCCAATTTGATGAAATTATCTACTCATATACTTGTTAATTTTACTATTTTAATTCAAATCAATTTGTATTTCAAGTGGATTCCCACCTGCTGCAGTCATCAAATGAATCACGAGGGCCCAAAGAATAAATTACTTGATGAACCTCCATGCCTGTTCTCTACATGGCATCCACCCTACATAGCATCCACTACTTATTCTTCATATAATTTTGATATCTAATATTCATTGGAACATTTCATGACACAGTGCCAATGAAAATATAAATGAAAGAACCACCATAACTTTAAAGTGAGGGGCTCCAGAGATGCCAAGTAGTACAGATTTTCTGTATTTAGTAATAAAATACCAAATCATACAGATACTGCAGGAGTAGTCCCACACATACATGTATGTGCTCCTAAGCTAATCACAAACCAGGAAAGCTGTGAGATCAGACAACTTGTCAGTCAACAATGTTGATGAACTGCTCCCCAGAGTTTACCCCCACATTGGATTTTCAAAGGTGAAGAGGGGAGGGGGGAATCTACAGTGTAACACTTGTCTTGGGAGCTTTGTTCCTTGATATGCCACTGGTCATACATACACTGGTCTAAGCGCTGCATACTATTACCCTGGCTTTAGCACGGCTACCCTGATCGGACGCTCAAGCATTCAAGGAATTCCTTCTTACAGGGTACCCATTTACTACACCTGGGTCGAGAGTGGCAAATGTAGATAAATGCCCTGCCAAACAATGCCACTGCCATGGTGGGATTTGAACCCCAGAGCTTGTGGTTCAAAGTCCAAAGGCTTATTCACTGCACCACAACACCTCTACATTTTTGCCATGCCAACCAAAAGGACCTAATCTTCTCTTACCTACTGAACCCCTTCTTGGAAGGAGACCAAAGGTTGCTAACCTCAGCCTCTCGTAATCCTGGTTGACAACTTCAGCTACTGCTGGACCGGACTGGTTTTGTGGCTGCAAGATAATGATAATAAATTGTTTGGCTTTACAGGTCTTAAGCAGACTGCACACCTTACGATGGGTCTGCGACCTGATTTTGGAATAAAACGTAGTAGAATTCAATGCTAATATCAAAACATGGAATATCTTACTGTGTAATGTTTTAAATCATCGCACGAATACCTATGATCAAATATGTGACTATTTGAAGCTAATTTGGCCTTTGATTCCAAAATGAAGGCTTGCAATCTTTCAAAATGGTTATATTAGTATTCTTTCAATTAATTTTAACCTCAACTCACATTTTCAGAAAATTAGCAAAATGCGATTTGTTCCAAAATCGGATCGCAAACAGTCGTAAGGTGTGTGGTGGCCTTTAAATTTGAATATTTCAAAGGCAGGGAAACTTTTCCATGGGGGCACATTTCTATATTACAGTAGAAAAGGGGAAAATGACAAAAGCACGTCAAAATTTCCAATGCCAATATCAAGGTCAGCCAATATGGCATGCATAGTCATGGCCTTTGATTAATTCAAGGCCTGTATCATTTAACTTGATTACCCTGTAACAAAAAATAACTTAACACTGGCGTTTATTTCATGAAAATGATACATATCATTACTGTCATAATTCAGAATAGGTTAACCCCTCCCCCCCCAAAAAAGAAAAACAGGTTTTGGAAGTAGGTTAATGGTTTTGGGAGAAATATACAGTGTATCTTACATATTAGGCACATATCATAACAAAGATCATGGAAGAATTATTAAAGGAAGAAGAATGTAAGGTCTCATTAAAATACTCTATACATAATTCTGCTGCTTTTCAAAATCATTCGAATAAGTTGTCCTTAAATATTAATTCTGATCATATGTAATTTGATTTTGATTTTTTATAATAAAGCATACATTTATATTAATATGTTATAGTGAATACACTTGTAAATACCTTGATTTAGAGGATACAAAAAATAAATAGGAATGAACTATTAAGAAAAACAAAGAAGTGAAGACAGATACAATCAATTATTGGTATAACTTGAAATCTTGGATATCTAATATCTACATGTAAGAACTCAGTATAACTATTTGTTAATAACTTCATTGTGCTTTTTACCATAAAACTCACAATTATGTACATATTATCTTACAAAATTAGAGGGAAAAGCAAAGAAATAAGCAAAGCTACCTGAGCACTCAGATCCTCTGTTGTATAGGTATCCAGGAGATCGTATATCTCCCCATCCTGACCTGGCACCGTGGCAAAGACATACTCTGCTGCCCCCATTGGTGAGCTTCGTCCAGCCTTGAAGGAAAAACGGCCAGTCTCTGAGCTCTCAAACTCTCGTATGGATTTCAGAGGCCACTGCCCCACCAGGGATCTGGTACGCTGTGGCGAGTAAAGGATAATTGAGGATGGAAGATTAAAAATGTATTTATAAAGGGTATTCGAGGGTTTACGAGTGTGTGAGTGAGAAAGAGAGAGAGGGAGAGATAAAGGAGGAAAGTGACACAATGATATAAAAACAATATGAATGCAATATATATATATACCAAGCCCCATATACAAACCTTGATCAAAATACACATTTTTGTTAGCTTATCACATTGAACAAAGATGTAGTACATACAGTTATATGTGTAGGTAAAATTAGGCATGTTAAAGGTTTTTTCATAAATATTGGCCCTGGCTGGTAGCTCTTTATGAAAAAACAAGGGAAAAGACAAGCAAAAAAAGGAGGAAAAGGTTTTTAAAAAGGGAGAAATGAGTATAAAAAGAGATGTCTGGGTCATAGAGTCTACATTACCTGTTATTCAATTGAGAATCAAGGTGGTCTTGCTCTCCCCCCCCCCCCCACTTTAAAATACCCTGAGCCACCCATGCAATAGATACTACAAACTACAGAATACTTTACCTTTAGAGCTAGCGTAAGCCCCCATTTTGATAGATGAAGCAGGCAGGTGGAGGCCCTTGCTCCAATCCGTCTCATTGATTCTGAGTCGTCGGGAGTCACCTCGAAACACCTTCCTGTATAAAAGAGATTGAGAGGTACAATTTAAAAGGTAATGTTGCAATAGAAGGGGGATTGATTAACATTTATCATCTGAAGAGCTAACAGATTTGACAACTTTCCATGGAGTTGCTTGGCAAAGAAGCGCAGATGGGTGTTTCATAAAGCTGTTTGTAACTTACAAGTGACTTTATGAATGACAATGATTGGCGATAAAGCAGTTTATTGCTTACGCAGCAAAGGAAAGATACTACCATGTTTTCTTCACAAAATGTATGTTAATACTCTGTTTTACTCTCAGGAAGCAATTAAAATTATACAAGGAAGAGGAAATAAAGGAGAAGGTGAAATCATAGTGTTGTTTTTTTTTGCGAAATCAATAGCCCAACCAAAAGTTGTTTTAGTCTCCTATTGATTTTGCTTAAACTATCACTTAGTCTTAATCATGTTAAGATGGTCTAATTTCCACTTTGTGTATTTTTATAGAATTTTGCACTATTTCAAAAGAAAAATAAAAGTTCAAATCATTTGGCCTATGGCGTTGGACTAAACATAGCTTAACTAGAAATTAAACAAATTATGGTAAATGGGCTAAAAAAGCAATTAGACCACTTGGATGTATACTGTACAAACTAGTTGTGGACAACTAAGATTAGACAATGTGGGATTGGTAAGAAAGAAGACAAAGGGATGTATCCAAAAGGCAATTTAACTTGAATTTATAGTTAAACAGTACCTGGAAAATTTGTCCTAAGCTCAGTCTGGATCTGTAAGTAAAAGACCCAGAGGTCCATGACCGTCTGACTGTCCGCCAAGAACCGCCATGTTGATTTGGAAGTCCTGACCTCAAAGACGTGTTGCTTGCCCGTCGGATCATACTTCTTATCTACTCGGTACCAGGGTGATAGCTTGAGGCTCGCTGGATGGGTTAGAATTTACATAAAATCAAATATCATTATAGTAGAGAAGGTGCAATTCTAAATGTAATTGTAAAAAAAATCACAACTCATGAAAGTCCTAAGTCCTCAAGGCTAACTCAACCATATTTATACCCAAAGTCCCAAACCAGCAGTATATAATACTAATAATACTCTGTGTAAGTTTGCAATTATTGTGTAAAGTTGAATGCACTATGCCTTTTTACAAGCCAAGGTACAGGTGTATAGCATTCATTTTTTTAAAGATAAAGGTCTCATATTCAAAGAGTATCTAGATTGAGACAGCTGTCATACAGTTACACTTCATAATTCCGAAGGTTCTTTATTCCGAAGCTTCGTAATTCTGAAACACGTAAATTGCCAATACCTCGATGTTCGTTAATGTTCGAAAACGTAAAAGGGTTCGTCAATCCGAACATTTGTGGCGATATTCAGAAGGTTCAATGTTCCGAATGTTTGTTAGTCCGAAAACGAAATAAGATCCGTTGTTCCGAAGGTTCGTTAATCTGAAAACGAAATAAGGTTTGTTAATCATTACCTTTTTGAACTAACAGACCTTCGGAATTAGAAACCTCATTTCGTTTTCGGATTAACGAACCTTCGGAATTATGAACCTCACTTTGTTTTCGGACTAACGAACCTGCGGAATTACGAACCTCATTTCGTTTCGGACTTATGAACCTTTGGAATAACGAACCTTCGGAATATCCAAACCTTCAGAATAACGAAGCTTCTGAAATACGAATGTATGCGCTGTCATAGAGCGTATGACTCCTATAAGTTCTATTTCATCTTCCTTTCTCTCTTTGTCTAAGTCCCTAAGAGCACAGAGACACTCAGACAATGTGTATTATCATTTTATTCAATTACACTGCATATTTCCATTTTACCTGATTTTTGTTATTTCCTGAACATCATTAAAGGTAAAACACTGAGGCCAATATTCTCGAATGAGGTTTCAATGGTACCATGGTACAGGCTCATGGACTATGCAGACTTTTTTTTACGTACTGATATTAATAGCTTTATATCATCACATACACTTCGTTAAATTCAATTTAAAGTGCGCTTTTGGCAAAGGGCACTAAAAGGGAAGCAGGATAATGAGAGATCTACACAATCCATTGTTTTACGCCATTGTGCAATTGAAACCTCTTTTGAGAATGGAGGCTAATGTGTATTGAAGTTCACCCTGACAAAAAGTTTATTGTAAAAATAGCAGAAAAAAAGAATACTGCTGAAGGTTTGAGAAATATCCATCAAAGATTCAAAGAATCGAAAAGATAGAATTTTACTACTTGATATGTGACATCAAATACAGTATGCAAGAAGTATTCTTACATAGCGAATGGTAAAAAAATCAATAAAATGTCATATTCTGAGAAAACTGAAAATGGTTTTTACTGTACCTTTTGTTTATCAATAGACAAATCATTTCACACCCGATCATGAAAAGAAAACAAACATAAATCATCAGGAACCATTAAAAAAAATTAAATTCATGCTTTTTATACTACATAGCATATGGAGTAGCTGCTTGTTTATGATGTCACAAATCCAAAATTTTAAATTCTAATAAGTTTCTTCATTTTGAAAGGACAAGTCCACCCCAGCAAAAAGCTGATTTGAATAGAAAGAGAAAAATCAACTAAGCAGAACACTGAAAATTTCATCAAAATCGGATGTTAAAGGAGAATGAAACCTTTGGAACAAGAAAGCTTGTGTGAAAACAGAAAAATAAAGAAGCAGATCAACAAAAGTTTGCAAAGAATCAGACAAAAAATGAGGTTATGAGCATTTTAATATTGTGATCACTAATGTTATGTAGATCCTCACATTGGCAAGGCGACAAAGATGTGCGATGTCACTTGTGAACAACTCTCCCCATTACATTAATTAAATTGCTTCTTATTACATCTATCAGTAGATCATGTATTCTTTATATAGGAGGGCATGTATTAAAGGATACATCATGGATAAAGTGTTTGTATCACAATAAGACAAAGCAAAGAGAGACATTTTGAGGGTATTTTATAGTCATTCAAAGGGAAAGTTGTTCACATGTGACATCACACATCCTTGTCGCATTGCCAATAGGAGGACCTCCATAGCATTTAAGTGATTGCAATATTCAAATGCTCATAACTTTCTCATTATTTGTCAGATTTTTCTCAAACTTTCTTGGTTCTTATTCTTTGATTTTTCTGTTTTGACACAGGCATACTTGTTCCAAAGGTTTCATTCCCCTTTTAATAAGAACTGACATTTTAAAGTTTTGCTTAATTTCACAAAACAGTTATAATGCACATCCTGTTCAGTATGCAAATGAGGGAACTGATGACATCACTCACTCACTACATGTTTATTTTGTATTTTTTTATATTTACATGAAATATTTGGATTTTCTCGTCATTGTCATGTAAAGTTTCATTCTTTCCCGAACACATGAAATTCCAATAACATTTTGTGGTTCAAGCAAGGGGTCCTAATTGTCAAATTCGTAAAACTTGAAATGTTGTATAATTCAAACAATAAAAAACAAAAGAAATAGTGAGTGAGTGACATCATCATCACTCTCATTAGCATATCACCAAAAATTTGAAATGTCATAACTTTCAGAAATTCATATTTAAAACATCAGATTTTGATGAAGTTTTCAGCATTATTCATGTTTAAATTTTCTCTATTTACTTAAATCAACCATTTTCTTGGGTGGACTTGACCTTTAAACAGATTTTCCTCAAACCTTCACCAATATATTTTTATTATTTTTTTCTGCTATATTTACAACAAACATTTCTTTAGGCTGAACTTCCCCTTTAAGCCAGACAGCAGAAAACAAAAACAGACAAATGAAAGAGAACAGAAGCCACCGGGTGTCATGTTTTTTTTCAAGAATTCAAAGATAAGAATAGGCTCCAATGTCAAGAAAATATTTCCTTTCTTTTGTAATCACATGGCATGTTAAAAACACACATGTATGTATGCATCATATGACCACATATTGTTGATTACAATGCTTATATAGAAATTGATATGGGAGTGACTTTGTGTGTACACAGATAACAATGGAAGTTTTGATTTTCTTATTGAAACGGTTAAAAAGATAAACGTACCATTTTAAAGAGGATCTATTACATGTACAAAACACATCATGGAAACAGGAGATTGTGAATGATGTAATTTTGTTTCAAGCATAAAAGAAGAAACATAGATTTAAAGTTTTCAAAATAATTTGTTGAGCTTATACATGTATCTGTGGGAGGTTATATTTAAAGCTTGTGTATAGTTTTGGTAAATCCACCAAAATGCACCTATCACTATTCCAATTCATTGCTAGCTAATATGAATGGATATGCCCTATAATAGTTATGATGTGGAGGATATGAAATGAAAATGTGTTTTACAGGATAAATTTTGCGATTTTACATGGAAATTTAACTTGATCGGGTCACCCGATCAAATTAAATTATCTGTGTGTTTTTGTCTTTCAATTAAATCCTATTCCAAATCATGGAATGGGCTGAAACTTTCAAGATATGTTCTTTGTCTGTAACTTTTGGATATCTAATCACTAAATTTATAAGATAGTGCTTGAATGCCCATTTTTTTAATTTAAAACAAGCATCGCCGAGAGAGGGCGCTATATATCCAAGATTTGAATATTTGAAATTTTCTCAGAGAAGTGCAGTTGGAAAAATATCTAAAGGTCTCTACGCTTCAGTAAGACTGTCATATTAGATGATATTCGATTATCAATCACATTATTGACCCTTTACCAAAGCTATACACAGGCTTTAATATTATCTTGAAAGCAGTGCAAAAATGTAAAGATTCTAGACACGTTTTTGGCAGAATTGTATTTTTGCATACTTTGCTTTCATATTCAATTATCGATTTCTTGGTCTATATTGAGTTTACAATTTATAGGATAAAAAAAATCTCAGGTTTTCTTACGTACTGCACTTTAGTTTTCATTGCAAGATTAACATTTTGAATATCACTGAATACCAGAATTCCCCCCACCATCAAACTTGAACAGCACTTTTTTCCAATGAAATAATAGAAAAAAATATGGCTGGTAGATTATCATTTTTTTATTTTCTTTTATTTTTCTAATTAATATTGAAATTTATCAATCATAAGTTGTATGTATATTGGCAATCTTAAAAATTTTAGGACACAAAATCCAGAACACAAAAAATGCACTATTTAAAGGCCATAATCGAACAAATAATAAAGCAAATTTCAATACAGCTTAATTACATGTAAGAAATAAAAGCCACCATACCTCGAGGTTTGTGGAAGTTACATGCCACATCCTTGTCGAAGACGGCCAAAACAGCAACATCATGGTTGTCTTCGGTTTCCTTCAGTAAGACAACATATCGTTTCTTCCAACTTGGCGAGCGGTTTAAGAAATTCTTCTTCTTGGCGTTAGTCTCTGCTTCAGCAGCTTTTTTCAGCCAGCCCTGCAGTTGGACCAAGATATTATGGATTATAGAAATTAAAACACTTTGTTACATATCTCACAAGTGCTTGTACTATGAGAGAAGACCTCCCAAACAGGACAAGAAAAGCGATCTATGTGAGGAAGTGGTCCCTACGGACAGTTACTGCGGCAGCCCGAACACGTACTGTGTGAAGACGTGTCGGGGTCCCCGGGGCAATACGGACAGGTTCTTGTTCTTGTTATGCTTCTATACATGTATATTGGGAATGGAATCCAAAGGAAATAAAGTTAAAATCTAATACCATTTCTCCACTTTGATATCGAGCACTTTCAAAGTGAAGTCTGGTTTAGGTGCTTTCTTTGTCATTCTTTCCCCGGCTTGCCAAAATTTCTCCATAAAAATGCATCCCCTTTCTCCACTCCCAGAGGAGCATTCAATCAAGGGCGTGGTCTTTAAATAATACACAACAGATGGTTCTAACATCTAGCATGGTCAGCAGCCCTTAAAAAAGAGTAATAATAAAGAGAAAGTAAATTAAATTATGCTATGTACAGCAAACTAATCTGTTTTAAAGGTTGATCTTCTCTAGATGTTAAGCTCATCATAAAAGTAACATTAATGCAAAATGCCCTGAAAGTGCAAAGCATATATTATTTACCCACAATTGAAAATATTAATGCCTAAGAGATATCTAATTTCCCAACAGATTCTATTCAGGCAAGAATAAGAATTAATATTGATTTTTTTAAACCTACAATGTACACCTGTATAGTATCTTTACTTGCAAGAAATTATATTTTGCAAGTTGCAATGTCCAATAGCTCCATGGTCCAACTACATGTATTATTATTATACCTTTCACAAATCATGGAGCTCTATGCATAAATGCAACAAAAATATGTACATTTGAGAAGTCGTGTAGCGAGCTGCTATTGACACTGCTACAGTTCAATAAATACCGATTCAAAAAGAAGCCGGTGAATGAAAAGAACTTCCATTCAAGCTTAAAGCATGCTGACAAGAAACATTGAAAGGAATACCGGTAAAGTACACACAAATAAACCAAGGATTTTATCAAACAATGTAAGGTGTAAGTCAAACATGTATGAAGGACTAATCTATGATAGCAAGGAATATATGGTTGAATACATTGTAAGAGCAAGCTCTTACATCTGTACATATATTTGTTTGTACAAGTGTACAAAATTAAAAAACAAGATCTCTACAATTATTGGAGTTGATGAATTCATCAGCTTACAAAGTCACAATAGGTTCAGGCATACATTGCACAGTAATGTAGCTACTATTCTATTCAAATAAGTAGTGAAAGTTAGCACAGTGCATGTAATATGTGACCCCACTTTTTTAATAAAAAGTGTACAAAAACATGAAATTTACCCTCTGACTGCACAATATGTTAAATCTTTTTTAACAAGAGCACACCTAGTTACCAAGAATGCATCTATAGAGCATTTCCATTTATTTGAATGCAGAATAAAAGAGCATGTTGTCAATTAAATGCCTTGCTCACAGGCATAGATAAACCCCCACACTTCAGCTAAGCTCCCCCTCCCCCCCCCCCCGTTTCCATGACATTTGCTCCAGTGAACTCCAACCCTGGGTTCAACACTACACCCTACCCTAACCCTACATGTACATCTTAAGCCCCAGTCACATATAGAGCCCGGACCACCCCGGACCATCCCGGATCTGATCCGGGGTGGTCCGGGGAGAGATCCGTGTTGGCGCCTTGGGCATCCTTGGAGGTCCGGGGTGGTCCGTGTTGGTCCTTGAACGTCCGGGAGGCCAACACGGCAGTTTTTGACTGTCAAAAACATCCGGCGTCATCCGTGGACTGCCGGGTTGGCAAAGCCATCCGGGATGGTCCGTGTAAGTCCGTGTGGCTGCCGTGTAGGTCCGTGTAGCTGCCGTGTAGGTCCGTGTGGCTGCCTGGAGTATCCTTGGCAGTCCGTGTTCTTTTTTCCCATCAAAATCATTACAATGCTATTTACTTTATGAACTTTTCAGTAGTTGTTAAATAGTTGACACAAACATGCTTAATTTATTTATGATTAAATGGATGATTAAATAATTCAGGATATTTTCTTACGCTTTGGAGATTGGCCCCAACCTAATATTTGTAAACTTAGTGCATGTATGAATAATTTCTTCTATTTTTTCTAATATTTACCCCAACTTTGTCTGTTATTATTATTTCACATTTCATTTTTTAATATGTTATATGTATATGTTATGTACCTGTTACATCGAAATTGTACATTAAGTTTTATACTACTGCCCTTCATCGATAGTTATGTGTCAGGACCTGGGCCTATCTTAATTTTGATTATGTTTTCTATTGACTTTGTAAATTTCTTTCCTTTATTGTGATTTCAATAAAGTGATATCAAATAAAATATCAAATCAGTGGCTTACCTAGGATTTTCCACGGGGGGGCAAAATCGTTCTCCAAAAAATTTGACAAGCCAAAAAAAAAATAAAAAAAAAACGGTTTTCAATCACAAATAAAGGATTTCGTACCCGAAAAAAAATTGACAAGCAAAAAAAAGTTTTCAATCACAAATATGGGTGGTGGCTCGTCGGGGGGGGGGGGGGGGGGGCAAACTGCCCCCTCCCTCTGCCCCCGTAGGTATGCGAGTGAATCGAATCGAAATTAAATTTGTCGTTCAAGATTTGAAGTACTTAACACTACTGTTAAAACCGTAAACTGTGTTGTATTAAAAAACAGCGTTTTTACTGGTTAAGGAAGTTTTGAGTTTTGATATCTTTTTTAAAAACATCATAATATAATGTTGCGACAAGGATGACAAAAAATGAATAAATATCAGCTCATTATTATGAGCAGATTTAATTTGCCGTGCTGGTCAATAAAGCTGCCGTGTTGATCCTTGAGCTGACGTGTTGGTCCGTGTAGCTGACGTGTTGATCCGTGTAGCTGACGTGTTGGTCCGTGTTGCTGACGTGTAGGTCCGTGTTGCTGACGTGTTGGTCCGTGTTGGTCCTTGTCGCTGACGTGTTGGTCCGTGTTGCTGACGTGTTGGTCCGTGTAGCTGACGTGTTGGTCCGTGTTGCTGACGTGTAGGTCCGTGTTGCTGACGTGTTGGTCCGTGTTGACGACGTGCTCTGCCGGCATGGTCCGTGTTGATCCGTGTGAAGCTGCCGTGTTGATGCCGTGTTTACAGTCATCCGGGGCAAAACTATCCCGGACCTCCCCGGATCATGCCGGCATTGCCGTGTTGATCCGTGAGGATCCGTGTTTATATGTGACTGGGGCTTTAGACAAAATACAGCCAAAAGCAATTGTCAGAGAAGTGTCGTGTCACCAGCCCCCCCCCCCCCCCCCAATAATAACTCTGCCGCCCTTGTTCCTTACTGCTTTGTTTGCAACACTACATGTGAACCAGTGAAGATGTGCACACAAAATTATAGACCAAAAGTTGATTACCTTGAAGTAAAAGCAATTCGGATAGCAATTACACGGTTCATATTCACCATCCCTCTGATGTGGCGACATAGTACTACTCCTCAGTTTCAATTTCATCTTGCACAATAATTATTTTGAATAAAAATCCTAAATAAATCCTCCACCAAAACTCGTGTGAAGCTGGCTCGATGGGAACCATTTGATAACTGCCAATATAGAATGTGTTTCACCACCCAACCTGGTAGTAATTAGTCTAAAGATAGTACTTTGTTCACTTGTTTATTGTTTTCTTTATTCTTTCTTTACTGCATGCAAGTGGCGATCAAGGTTAATTCAGAATTATCTGGAAATTGACAATCGGAAACTGTATAGTGGGACGTAAGTTTGTGATCTCTTTCCTGCCTTTCCTGTTTATTGGTAGTACAATGCAGGTCATACAGTGAGTCAGTAGACCCATTTACACACAGAAAAACAAAAATTGGTTGACATTTTTATAGCTCCTGTTCACACATGCAGGAATTATAAAAATATTACCTTATTTAAAAGAGTAAATTATCTAAAATTTGTGAAGAATGACCGATGGGAAATAACCAAATGCTTACATTTCTTTGCTTCTTTACATTAAAAAACATTAACTTTAAAGCTTCAAAACATGGATGATATTGAAAGTCATGTAATGTATTCATTATCATATGGATAAGGACTATAAAAATTCCTCCTAACGTTGGAACGAATTTTGAAGGTGCTTCACAGATTTGTATGACCCCATTCTTTGGATTCAGGTTTGCCTACACATGATCTATATGTACATGTGTCTCTACCCCCTGGGAAGTGTTGCGACAATGCATAGTCAAGTCATTCACAAACTTCATATCCTGATTGGGGATTGGCCAAGTATGTACAGCTAGATTGACATCTTGATGCTAGTAACGCAGTGGAATTTGAACACTGGCGGTTACAGTGTAAAGCAAGAGTGAGAACCACTGAACTACATGCACAGATGCTTACATGTACATTAGCCTACTATAGGGTTGACCAAGTTTGAAACAAAATTGTTACTTTTACAGAAATCATCTCCTTCACTAATAGTACCCACTCTCAAGAAAACTTTGGAAGGGGGTGCTCAATATATTCAAAATGAAAACAAATGTGAAAATACCAAAACAAAATTATCTTCAAATATTTCCATGTGTGAACTCATCAAAACCTTGGTCTCTGTGGTTGCATTGTTTCTTATGACCTAATTATTTCTTATGAACTCATCAAAACCTTGGTCTCTGGCCTTGAAAAACTGTTATAGGATCCAGGATACATGTAGACTAGACCATATTAACATCTGCCCATTCAGAAAAAAATGCCTGCAATTATTTTTTTTTCAAATAAAAATATCTTATTTTTTTTCATGAATTCACTTTAGCCTGACCAAGATTTTTAGTTTTTTAATGTGACAGAACACTTTTCGCAAGAGTTCTTCTCGCATCACTGACAGTCTGTAATCTGGAGAAATTCCTACAAAACTAGAGGCACAGTATCAGTATATAATTTTAGGGGTATTAAACTTGCAAATTAAAAAAAAATACCACTGCAAGGTCATCTTTCTGGCTTTGGCAAGTGTGGATACATCCCAAAAAATACACCAAACCAATCCCATACTGACTTATCAGTGACAGAATGCTTCATATTCCCTTTTAGGACAAGGAAATATTTTGTTTGGTTTATTACTTGGCCAAAGTCAGTGCCACCACCATAACTATTTTTTTAAATGTAGATTTTAAAAATATGAGAGAATAAAAAAAGACTCCCTGAACTATTAATCAAATTTTGGCTTTGCAAAATTTGGCTTTTTAAATTGAATAGATTAACAAAGTAAAGGTATTTTTTTAATAAAAAGCTTAATAGCTTTTTAATACATGTAGATCTGGTTTGCTTCGTCATTGGAATTTAAAATCATTACTACGGTAACTAAAAGTGCTTTCTTTGTACATGTAGATCTACTGATAAGTACTAGTGTAATGGTCAAATTTGTTTATTTATTTCATTTCCAGGCAAGACAACCAGAATATATACAAAAATCAAAATCGGTATTAGGAAAATGACAATATATGTTTAGATGCATTACTTATTAAAACAAAGAACCTAATTTGCTCTATTTAGTTTAATATGAGCCTTAACATTTTGCTTTCCTCATCGCTTACACCATTAAATTTGTTTATTTAAATCCTAATGGGCTCATCCTTGATTCCATCTTCACAATTGATTGACATGTAATTTGTCTTAATCTCATCCTTCATTACATCTCCACTAATCCCCATACATTGTCTTAATCTCATCCTTCATTCCATCTCCACTAATCCCCATACATTGTCTTAATCTCATCCTTCATTCCATCTCCACTAATCCCCATACATTGTCTGAATCTCATCCTTCATTCCATCTCCACTAATCCCATACATTGTCTTAATCTCATCCTTCATTCCATCTCCACTAATCCCCATACATTGTCTTAATCTCATCCTTCATTCCATCTCCACTAATCCCCATATATTGTCTGAATCTCATCCTTCATTCCATCTCCACTAATCCCCATACATTGTCTTAATCTCATCCTTCATTCCATCTCCACTATCCCCATACATTGTCTTAATCTCTTCCTTCATTCCATCTCCACTAATCCTCATACATTGCCTTAATCTCATCCTTCATTCCATCTCCACTAATCCTCATACATTGCCTTAATCTCATCCTTCATTCCATCTCCACTAATCCCCATACATTGTCTTAATCTCATAGAAAGAGCACTTCACCAGTTTCATTGCATTCCATTCTCTCATTCATTTTCCCTTCAGTCATGCTTCTTACAAGTAACTTTCCATTCCACATGGCCTTTAGTTCTCATAAGTATTCAGTTGAGTTTCACCTCATGATCACCCTTCTCTATGCTTTAATCGGTCCTTATTGTTTAATAGGGTTAGTAGATTAAAAAGAGTAATGAAAATATATTTTGTGCCATTGTGCATGTTTATCAATCATGGATCATACCATGGACGTGGTCATGATGTCATACATCGGGATAGAACATCAACAGTCAGAACTGAAATCAAAAGTTCTTAATATTACGATTGGCTTTAAGATCATTCACATTTAGGCTATTTTATTATAGAGAGCCCCCGCCCCCTCCACACACACACTTTTTCAGTAGATATTTATGTGAACAAAAATGTGAAACATTGTAACGTACTTAGATCCTAAACATGTTCAGCTCCTGGCCCCTCCCCCGCACTTTGACAAACCCATTCAACAGACAACACATCACCTATTCACAGACACAGCCCCTGCTAAACTAGACTAAAATCTTCGGTCTCTGTTTTATTGGTTGTTTTGCTGAACTCCGTTGGCTCCATTCACCAATTAAAGAGACCAAAGTTCTAGCTCAATCTGTACAGGGGACTCAATGGCCATATGTATTATAAGTTTGGATGAACCACGGAAGTGGGAGTTGCGTGACAGCCGAAGTAAGTCACTGTTTTTTTTCTCTTAAGTTTATTTTACCCCTTTTGGTGCATTTCAGGCCAAAAATAATCCCTAATATTGGTCCAGTTCTTTTTATATATTTTTATGAAATAAAAGAAAAATTCGACAAGCCCCATCGGGGGGATTTTGCATCAATTTAATGTTAACCCCTAATCAGCTTGTATTGGCGGCTGCATGTGTACCAGGAAAAAAAATCAAAATGTTTTAAAACTCCTCGAAACAGATGGCGCGGCGGCCAACTGTAAGTACATGCAAATGAAGATGAAGTAAATTGTTATTGCTAAAATAACCTAGGCTAGTATAGTAGTAGGACAAAGACAAAGTCTTTGATTTTAATTGCAGTGTCAGTTCCATCATCAGGGCAACTGCCTGGCAATGCCTGGGTAGACCAAAAGCTTCATTCAGTCTCTGTATTTTGGTTGTTCCGCTGAAATGCCTTGGCTCACTCATGCCATGGATAGTAAAATGTCAGAAATTGTTGAATAAATCCCCAGAAAAGACGGTTATTCATGTTATTCCTGTCTACTGCCTGGGCCGCCCAGGCACAAGCGAAATAGTGAGTGTGACTGTAAGCATTGAGCATGTTAAAGTTACAACAAAAACCCTCATTTCCACTAAAACCTAATCACCACTACCGTAAGGGCACTAGTATTCAACCCGTTTTTAGAGTTTCTTCAAATATACAGAAATATGGAATTTACCTGAATTTCAGACCTGTCTTATTTCCAAGCGCAAATGCTGGTGCTTCTTTATCCGTTATTTTTTTCTTTAACCAGTCGACTGTGTGCACGGACGATCGAATTACATAGCGACGGGTTTTTGCACTAGTATTCAACCTGTCTGCACTAGTATTCAACCTAGCAATAAAAGATGGCCCTGTCTCTCAATTTGCCCTTGTCCCAATCGACTATGGACTAGACCATTTGAGATGAGACCAAACAGGGAATTAATCAAAGCCAGAGACTTACATAGATCTAGATCTAATTTAGCAATATAAACCCTTTTGAGATTTGCTATCTATCCTCACTAGGTTGAATACTAGTGCAATTCAGTGCAAAAGGCCATCGGCGCATAATTCGATCCTACGCGCATACAGTCGACAGATTGATAAAAAAAATACCGACAACAGATTACCCTGGAAATAACAAAGGTATGAAATTAAGACAGTTTCCATATTTCTAAATATTTTTGGCAATATGTCAAAATCTTTGAATTATGCCGGGTTGAATACTAGTGCCCTTACGGTACGTCTTGTTTGACTCACTTCCGGGGGCTTGTTTTCACCGCGCGACTAGTACGCAAGCACCGTATCCCAACAATTGCACTCGCCCGGCGCTCTGGGTGCACTTCCATGCACAAACACCCTCACACACATCTCACGATCTCCGAACGTAAACAACACGCATTTCACACTTATTTCACATGATTCTTTTCTTGCAAAGGACTTGCAGTTTAAGATATCCGTAGAAAATATGTCATATTAATATAATGATAATAGCTACAGATAAAGCGATAACTTAATCACATTAAAAAATTAAGTGAAAATCACCTTGTAAATGACCTCCGGCTGGGCTGACGCCATTGTTTATGTTTCATCGGGTTGAGCATAGACGGTTGGAATCGCATGCCACACTATTCATGGTATCGTTGAGAAAAAGAAAAATCTACCTAAATTTTCAGTGCACGGTACGTCGGGGGGGGGGGGGTCTTATAAGTTAGGCAGCGGTTTGTTTGACTATTTTCAACGGATCAAAATTTTTTTGCATGGAGTATGAGACTAGCAAATCTATCAGTAAAAATAATGAATAGGGAAAAATGAGAACTAGAGAGAAAACATATAATATAATAAAATATATAAAGGGAATATGAAAGAGGAATATAAAAACTAAAGGAACAAGAAACAAATGAAGGAAAAGGCAGAAAGTTATGAAGAACAAAACATAAAGAAAGAAATTAGTAAATATGTATAGGCAGTGAACACAGTGTTCATCATCATCATGGACAGTGCTATCTTCAATATCACCAACATCATTTTATAAGCATTAGCATGCACTGGCAGATCCAGGGGGGGGGGCAATTAAAGCCGGCCCATGCCCCCCCCCCTCCCTCCCTTTGAGAGGAACAATTAAATTTTAATTCTGTTAAAATAGAAGTGTGCCCCCCATTAAAAATAAAGACTTTTTTGTCAAAATTTTGCCCCCCCCCCCCCCCTGGAAGATCCTGGATCCGGCCCTGATCATTAGCGTTATCGTTGTCACGTCGATCATCATCATCACCACCATCACTTTTAATTGTCATGATTAATAAGAAACTTGGGGGGAAAAGGACCGAATTGAAAGAAAGAAAGAAAAGAAAAAAATGGGAAGCAGGGGGGAGTGCAGGTAGTCAAAGGCAAGCCATAAAATTAGATATCAGTGAATATTTTAGCAGCCGTATAGATGGGGGCATTAGAGCGCTTGCCCCCCCCCCCTCCCTCCCCAATTTTTCACAACCAAGAAAAAATAAAGAAAGGCAAAGAGAGAAGGGAAAAATATGATTTTTTTCTGAATATTATGTCAAATCCTATCACAATATTGGATCTTTGTATATGATGTTGAACAGTTTTGCTCTCTCACAACTTTTTATAAATTTGTGCGATATGCTGTGTCGTTTGCCTCCTCAACTTTTTTTTGCTCCATTACTCCAATACATCATCATCACCATAAAATTAATCACCCCAATCATCATTACCATTATCATCCTCATTAACCCCATAATCATTATCATCATCATCATATCATCATCACCATCACATTTATCATCCTAATCATCATTACCATCACCAACATCATTCTCATCACTATCATCATCACAAATATCATCTCTTCCATCATTACTATTATCATCCTCCTCATCATCACTATCATTACCATCATCATCATCATCATATCATCACCATCAGTCTCATCACTTCCACTGTCATCACCATCATTTTAATCTTCACCGGCATGCTACTCTTGTATATCATTTCAGCATCATGACCCATCAACATTTTCTTTAACTTTAACATCGCCATTCTTCTTGATATTATAATAGTCATCATTATCACCATAATCACCACCATCATCACCATCAACTTACTCTATAAATAAAGCCATTATTCATAATGGCGTGTGGGCGCGCTGTGGTTTAGTGGTTCTGACACTCGCCTTTCAGAGGGTCATGGGTTAGAATCCTCGTCATGGCGTGTTTTCCTTCAGCAAGAAGTTTATCCAAAATGTACCACACTCGACCCAGGTGAGGTGAATGGGTACCCAGCAGGATTATTTCCTTGAATGCACCGAGCGCCAGTGATGGTAGCTCGAGCTTAAGCCAGGGTAATAATAGCAGCGCTTTGTATCCTCAGGCAAAAAGCGCTTTATAAATCCAGCTATTATTATAATAATTGATCAATACAAACTTCTGTGACCAACTGCATGTAAGTGTCATACTTTGTCATTTATTAATAAACAATAAACAGTAAATTGCACACAAATTTCACACTGTTATTACACACAAGTCATTTTGCTAATGTAAACTACACATAATTATGCATAATAACAATACATGAGGTTAATGAATTCACATTCATAGAACATATGATTTAAAAAGAAAAAAGAATACTAAGATCATACTGTTATACATCTTAGCCATCCACTGTGGGTGCTACTATCAAAAAGTGATTTTGTCAAAATCTACATTTACAGTTGAAAACATAAAATACAAGATGCAATAATAATTTATCTATGGATAAATTGGAAAATTCGAAACGACACTGAATGATCAAAGTCAAATGCATGCAGAAAAGTCTACAACATATTGTTGAGAGTTTGAAATAATAAAAAGAGGCAAGATAAGGGGCCCTTTGCATAAAAGTTACTATTATGGTAACTTTGCCATCCAATGGTAACTACCATGGTAACGACACTTAACAGCCAATCAAAATCAAGGATTCCATGCAAGTTACCATTGCATTGCTAAGTGCCATAATGGTAACTTTTATGCAACAGGCCAGCTATGAATTTCTTGAGAGCAAAAATACCAATCTCACTTCAAAGTAAGATAAATGTCACAAGTGTCTATTTTTAGGGCATGACGTATGGATCGGGCGCAATAGGCACCCCCCCTCAAGAACAGTTCATTGAATATTCCCTTTTTATGTGAAGTATTATCCTTTTCAAAGTGACAGTGCCCTGCTCCCTTGAATTGAGGGATGCAATATATATGAATTTTTGGAAAGAAATACCCCTTTTTGTCAAATAACCAAATCTATCCAGAGATACAAGCACCCCTCCTGTGGGGAAATCACCCCGAGCCCCATTTCATTAAAAGTTGCTATGATAGCAAAACTTGCTGGAATGACAATTACCATGACAACAGCAAAGAGTCTGCTCTTTGATTGGCTCTTCCAATGGAAGCTGATATTCCTGCAAGTTGCTATCATATCCAATTTATATAAAATAGGGCCCATGTCTGCAAAAAACACTTCAATACAACAAAAGTTGAAGGTCGTCGGAATGTTGATGGGAGTGAAATTGATTTTCATGACTATCACATTCTGGCATTAGAAATGAACATATCGTATTTAAATGTATCAAAATGGCATACAAATATCATGGCATGTATGAAAACAGTCGACAAAATAAGAACTTTTGGGGAAATACGTACGATTATCAAAAACTGATAGTCTACAAGTAGTCTGCTGGGCAAACCCTTCACTTGAATTAAGGGTCTGAATGTGCAGCCTACTCGTGCCTTGTGTACTGAAGGCCCTTGAATTGAAACAGCAAGTTTGGTATGTGCTAGTCTTTGTGTGGAGGCACACTTGCTGATCAAAGTTTCAATCAGGGTCTGTGCCTGCAGACTAGTCTAAAAGAGGGCAAAACATTGGCAGAAAGGCTGAGTAGGGGCAATATAGAAATGCATTAAACTGCATTTTTAGAGTGGGTAGATGTATCTATTACATAACTAACCAGTAAATAATATTACTATTGAACAGTACAGAAAACAAAAGTACTGACTGACATGACAATAGTACTTCCAAGGCACTTGCTTCACATAAATCCTCCAGAATATTCAATCAGCAGATTGTTGGAAGGGGAAATGATGACCATCATAAGAAGAGGAGGGGAATAAAATGACAAGAATACAATTCATCATTGCAAAAGGAATGCAGACAAAATACAATTTGACAATAGATATCAATAACTTACATGCATTTGTGTATATGATTTGTGCAAGTCTGTGAATACTTTGATATACAATATAATAAGTTATTTATGTACATGTATATGAATGTCAGTTTTGAGTAAGGATTATCTTTACAGCTTATCTCCTACATGTAATGGCTGTGGCTAAGTGGGTCAGTCTCTGGACTTTGAATCACAAGGTCTGGGGTTCAAATCCTATCAGCACATCTCGCGTCCTGCTGCTAGATGTTTCTCTACATTTGCCACTCCCTACCTGTTGCATAACATGGTTACCAGGTAAGAATGCTCAAACACTCGGGGTCCATTTCATTAAGAGTTGCAACTGTTGTAACTTTGCCAGAATGGCAACTACCATGGCAACAGGGCTCTGCAGCCAATCAAAATGAAGGTTACCATGGAAGTTGCCATAATGGAAAAGTTAAAATTTAGAAATGCTGCATATTGTTATCAGTGTTACTATTAGTATAATTTCCAAATCACCAAATATAAGTTTAAATTTGAGACTAAAAAAAAAAACTATCAGGTAAGGATATGACTGTAATTTCTACAAATCTTACTTTTATTTATATCATCACACAAAAATATCCGTTACTAAAAATTTCTGACTTATTTGCAATGAACTGCAAGTATCATTCTCAAATTGAAATTTACAAGTGAAATATCAGTTGTATTTTCAGCAAATATTTTTCTTTATATTGCAACTAATTGCAAGGTTTATATGATCTTGGGACCTAAAATTGAAACTGCATGATAATAGCAGAGATGCCAAGTTCAAAGACCAGCTATGCGTGAGATTTTCTGTGAATCTGAGTGAGATCACAGACATTGTGTACAATGTATATGGGGATAGGCTGTGATAGTTGCGTGAGACAGAGATTTGAGGGGATGAACAAGAGTCCAAAATGCTTGAGTCTCACGCATAATGCATGAGACTTGGTAGCTCTGTAATAGTCATAATAATGCAGTTGCATACCCTTCAAGATCATATGTCATCATGATAATTTTCAGCTAAAAAAAATATGTTGAACCTCATTCTACTCTATATTAAACAAGATCCTGCATTGAAGATTTTACCAAAACTTGGACCAGTGTTATTCCAAAGCCACCGCCTTGTTTCATAATACAATATATAGTGGGTTCTGCAAAAAGGAAACCTGTCTTTACAAATAGATATCACAATCATTAAATATGCTTTAACCAAAATTCTTTGCATGACAGACTACAAATAATAAATTCTGAATCATACCAGACACGGCTAGGCAGAAACTAAGACGTGAATCTGAATCTGATCTCATTAATTCAAAAAACTTTACAATGGGATACAAAAATGTAGGGTAATGAGCCATCCATTTCTTATACAAGGTCACTGAATCCTATAAAAATTTTGACCTTTTTTTCCATGCAACTTGGTTTGGGGCTTTTGGCATTGAAATTCCAAGCTTGTTTTTGCTTATCTATGTATGAACTACATGTATTCATATCATATCACGCATCCAAATGCAGAAGAAAAAAATATATATATCTCATGATGATATAAATGAAAGACTATGTTGAAGAAAACTGAAAACCTGGGTATCCTCTGTATGCGGGATGCACCGTATAAAACAATTCAGTGACTTTAGACGAGTAGCGCAGCACTTAAAAGTGACGATTATGCTTTTGAAATATGATAGCACCTTGTGATTTCCGCTGATCTTGATGAACAAGGAATGTTAGCACACTATGTAAGACGCCCTCACGTGACGAATGATGGTACAGGTCAGGGTTGGTTCACACAAGGCCGTCGTAGAGCGATAGAGCTTGAACGATGGATGGATCTTTCCTGGAGCCATCTAAAAACTCCTCTTTAGATATCTGACTGTCATGATTCTGCAAATGATTTTTTTTAAATGAATGATACTATTAGTACTACTAGTAGAGTGTTACAAGATAATCACAATCAATTGGGATTCTGAATCAGTCTTGCAATTGATTTCTGGGCCCTTTCTTACAAAGAGTATATGGTAAGTATATGGAAATCCATCAATGTCATAATTTCTACTACAGGAAATTTGTGCAATGTCCTTAGAAAAGAAAGAAGCATACTGAATTTTCAAGAAAACAGTGAATGTACATGTATGAATATACATCATGGCCCCTTCTTACAAAGTGTTACCATTGATCCCATCAATCTTAAGTATATGGAAATCCATCAATGTCATAATTGTTCCTTAGAAAATTTGCTCAATGTCCTTTGAATACAAAGAGAAGCATATTATCAAAAAAAGAGTGAGTGTATTAAATATACATCATTTCTAGAAAATATTTTGAACAAACATGTAATTTTAGATGTTGATGTTACTGGCTTCCCATAGTTGTGATTGATCGGATCAATCGCAACTCTTTGTAAGACAGGGCTCTGATCTAGAAAATATTTTGTACAAACATGTATTTTAGATGTTGACGTCAGTAGCTTTCCATAGTTGCGGTTGATTGGATCAATCGTAACTCTTTGTATTAAAGACGGGTTCAAGATATGCTTCTCCAGGCAAGGAGTCTAATCCTTTTTGCTACAGCTAAATTTGATCTATAAATGGTACACTTACAACAGAAATTTGCAATTTGATTGCATACACAGTGGTGCATAAAAAGTAGTGAGCCCCACCACAGAATGAACGCATTTAAAATTCTTCAAGCTCTGCCTTGTTTAATAAAGATATTTAAAGGAGAATGAAACCATTGGAACAAGATAGCTTGTGTGAAAACAGAAAAATCAAAGAAACAGATCAACAAAAGTTTGAGAAAAATCGGACAAATAATGAGAAAGTTATGAGCATTTGAATATTGCGATCACTAATGCTATGGAGATAGCAAATTGGCAATGCGACAAAGATGTGTGATGTCACTTGTGAACAACTCTCCCCATTACTTTAGTATATATTTCACTTGAATTGCTTCTTTTATCACATCTATCCATAGATCATGTGTTCTTTCTACATGAGGGCATGTAATACATATTTTTTAAGAATACATGATGGATAGAGAGTTTGTATCACCATAAGAAAAAGCAAAAAGAGACATTTTGAGGGTATTTTATAGTCCGCCAAAGGGAAAGTTGTTCATCAGTGACATCACACATCCTTGTCGCATTGCCAATGGGACGATCTCCATAGCATTAGTGATTGCAATATTAAAATGCTCATAACTTTCTCATTATTTGTCCGATTTTTCTCAAACTTTCTTTATTCTTATTCTTTGATTTTTCTGTTTCTACACAAGCCTATTTGTTCCAAAGGTTTCATTCCCCTTTAACATTTTGATGAGAATATACTTCAGTTTTTATATATTTGCCCATCCTCCCTTGAATCTTCTGCAACTCTTTTATTATGATGTGCTTTTCCCCCTTCAAATACACACAATCCAAGGTTCAATTTTTGATAAGCCATTATTTTGTGTTTTTTGTAATCCCACTGCTATTATGCTTGATATGTATTTGTTCGCTGCAAGATGTTTATTTGCAATCGTTTATTAAAGTGGGCAGGCAAACACTTTTTCTCTTGTTTTCAGGGGCTACTCCTTATAATCTACTCTCAAAATCTGCAACATTTGGATAAGCTATTACAGTACAGTGAATAGAAATTTTCCGGGGCTGTTTCTTCATTTTCCAGGGCTCGTTTGATAATATTGGGGGAAAAATCACCGTGCCGCAGCATAATCGTTTCCCCTGGTATATCAAAATGAATACCGTAATTGATTCAAGATCATTGTATTGATGGAAAAAGGATGCAAACTGAAAACCACTGCATAAAATCACTTTTTTTACCTTGTCCATGAGAGCAAACATCTTGTCGACTCTCTTCTCGGGTGTATTCTCATCTTCAGGAAGCTGGACCATATTGCCCACCATCTGATAGATGGACTCTACGATACAGAGCATCTCTCGTCTCGTGATCTTGCCATCGCCGTCAAGGTCATACAGACGAAAAGCCCCTGGGTAGAGAGAGGTTATCAATTAAAGCCATGATGCCAGGTGCGATGATTCATAAAACTGTTCATAAAGTTATGCACGACTTTACGCACAACTGGAACATATTCTTAGGTGCTAAAGTCAGATACACAGGGATATATCGTTTAGTGCAAAAAAGGGTCACCAGTCACAATTTAAGTCATTGGTAACTTATAAACAGCCTTATGAAACACACACCAGGGGGGTGTTTCACAAAGATTTAAGCATGACTTAAGTCGCACTTAAATGCGGACGCGTACATGATATGCAACGCGCGATCTTATTGATAGATACGCATTAGTGCGCGACCTCATGACACGATCTGACCAATGCGGTCAAGCCTTTCATACTGTACGCAACTCGGTATTTAAGTGCGACTCTAAGTCATACTTAAATCTTTGTGAAACACCCCCAGGGGTATTAAAGTAATTGATTTATGACCTAAGAACATGCTCCAGTCGTGCGTAAAGTTGTGCGTAACTTTACGAACAGCTTTATGAAACACCCACCAGGGGGCCGTTTCATAAAGCTGTTCGTAAGATAAGAGTGACTTTAAGAACGACTGGTGAACCTTTCTTACGCGCTTAACCATCGCCAATGTACATGTATATACCACTTACCACAAGAAAGGATCACCAGTCGTTCTTAAAGTCGCTCTTAACTTACGAACAGCTTTATGAAACACTCACCTGGTGGTGTAGTGAAGAACATCATTCATTCCAATGACCACTCAAGTGTTAAAGGAGAATGAAACCTTTGGAACAAGTTAACTTGTGTGAAAACAGAAAAATCAAAGAAACTGATCAACAAAAGTTTGAGAAAAATTGGACAAATAATTAGAAAGTTATGAGCATTTGAATATTGCGATCACTAATGCTATGGAGATCCTCACATTGGCAATGTAACAAAGATTTATGATGTTACTTGTGAACAACTCTCCCCATTACTTTAGTATATATTACACTTAAACTGTCTCTTTTATCACATCTTTCATTAGATCATGTATTCTGCATATTCTATAGGATGGCATGTAATACAGATTTTTAAAGAATACATTAATGGATAAAGAGTTTGTATCACCATAAGAAAAAGCAAAGAGACATTTTGGGGCTATGTTATAGTCCATCAAAGGGAAAGTTGTTCACATTATTCTTTGATTTTTCTGTTTCGACACAAGCCTACTTGTTCCAAATGATTCATCCCCTTTAATAAACAAAGGCTAGGAAAACGAGAGGGGATTTACTCAGTTTTGTATAAAATAATGACAATGACCATCAATTTGTGATTTTATGCATGCTCAGCCTTCAACTTTTGGCTCAGCTCCCCCCCCCTTCAAAATAAATTGTTCTTAAGCCCTTGATATATTATTTGCAACATGATTCTAGTAAAATGTGTTACTGAATTTAACCTGAAGTTAACCACATTTTTGTAGAGTATGAGTGTTGCCAACTCATTCATTAGTTTTAAAAAAATAACATTTTAATCTTGCAGTAAGAATTAAAAAAATTACCGGTAGTCAAAAATTAATTAGGTTTTCTATTTCTACTGTGCATGCACTAAAGGAGATACATTATCAGAGTCATTTTTAGTTAATATTATTTCATATCAAGCATCTTAAAGTAAAACGGTGGAATTTAAATAAATAAAAGGAAGAATGTGATGAAAGTAATTATAATCAAAATTTGAATATGAACTTACAATTTAGCTTTTCATCAATGTTCCCTCTGGATGTGACAGACAGAGCTTGAATAAATTCCTCAAATTCAATCTCCTCATCCTGAGCATGACAAACAAAAGAAAAATTACATCACAACCAAAAAAACACTGTGTAGTCAGGAAAAATTTGATAAAAACATTGAATATTTTAAATACTTTATTAACTTTAATAAAAGGCAAGTCTGCCGACAAAATATCAATTTGAATCAAGAGAGAAAAAATCTAACAAATGAACATGTACATGAAATGATGAAAGTTTTATTAAAATCTGATTAAAGTACATGTACATGTTAGAAATTTGCATGACAATGCAAAGCTTTGCTTATTTTTCACATGACAGTTATAAGCGTACGAAGCTGACATGCAACAATTGGTGTCACTCGCTGTTTCTTTTGAATTTCATTTTTATGTAGAAACTCAAATATTCTATACATGTAGCTTGTGGATGAGTTACATGTATATTTTCTTGCATTAATAAATGAGAAATTTCCATGTTGCCTAATGCCAACATTATGTGAAAATATAAATTTTCATATGATGCAACAGAGTTTATTTCAACACACAATGTCCAGAGAAAATTATACTTCCGTTAACCTTTGGAAACGCAACCACACCCACGCATACCACAAAGAGATCCTTGTGTAACATTATGATTGGCTTTATAATCTATACACAGCCTCAAAAGAAAATTACCACTCAAGATGATAAATGTTTCCCTTATACAAGCTTTCCCTTGGAAAGATTTTCAATAAACCTTGGTTGCCTAGCAACCACTTTAATTGTCCGTAAAGACACAATCTTATTATCTCCAGCTCAACCGAAGACTCTGTTAGTGTCGTTTGTGTGTCTCTGAAGTACTTTGTTTGTGTGACAATTATTAAATTCAAGGCAGTTTTCAGTGGCTGGGTTTTGTTTCCGGGGGGGGGGGGGGGGGGGGGGGGGGGGATTGAAACATTAAAAAGTGCAAAAATTATCTACTTCATGGAACATGCTTAGAAGTCCACCTACATGTATTGTGTTAAGAGACTCAATATGCAGCATGATTTAAGGGCAGAAATATCATTTGATACTGGGTTGGTGGCTCTTTTCTCATATATGCATGTACATGTAGTGGCTATTTGAAGGGGACAAATTACCCTTTAATAGCCCCTTGCTTAAATTTTTTTTTGGAAACATACAATGTAGTATTAACACAATATGAATGTCCTTCATGAAATACATGTATATCCATCTTTAATGACACTAGTGACCTCGGGAAAATAATTAATCTTTGGATGAAGGTTGATATACTATTATGATATCATGCCAGGCCCCAGTTTTCGATAAAATCTAAGTGCAGTGCACCTGTAATTAGACAACTACATGTACATGTATGATGGAGTTAACACTCAGGGTTCTGTCAAGTATCTTTTTTTCTGGACGACTTTTCCCCAACCTACATGTACTGCCTAAATCTGTGTCATTGGAAGAGCTGTAACATTGCAGCGAATGGATATTTTCCATTTTCTAGGGATCTTTTCAGCATTTCAGGGGGGAAAATTGCCAAGGTCATGTTATACCATTCCAGATACGATCAATTCAGCACAATTTTTTAAAAACTCTATACAGGTAAAGATGTGGATATTGCAATTCAACGAAGTGGAATAAAGGCTTAAAAAAAAAACAAAGCATAACTCTGCTGTTAATAAAAACACAGAGCAGAGTAAAAATTATATGCAGACTCCCCCCACCAAGATCTTAACCATCCCATGTGCATTTGGAATATAATTTACAAATATGTTATCTACACAACCAAAGAGATCAATTTCTTTGAACAATATCTCTTTGAACTACCTCTAACCCATGCTTAATTATGCATACATGTACATCTTCATGTATACTATCACAAAATCAAATAAAGCCCCAAATGGCTATGAGGGAATACATGTACATGGCCATATACAACGGGGGGGGGGGGGGGGGGTGGCAGGGGCCAGTTCCCCCCCCCCCCTCCGTTATTTTGAAAACTTACAATTTTTCCTGCAAATATTCACAAAATTCACCAAAAGTATGCACAAAATTTTTCAATTTCAAAAAGCAAAACTTTTTCCCCAAAAATGTGTTTTTAATCCATTTTCATAAGCTTTTATTAACAAAAGGAATAGTAAAAATTGAATGAATGGTTCATAACCACATTCAATCGAAATCACAAGAGGGTTGTCTGTTAGTTTTTGTATCAGAATTGCTGTCTGATTAATTAGTGACTTTTACACAGATTCGCTTTTGAATATTTTTCTTCCTAAACCAACTTTACTTCATGGGAACAACTTCTTCAAAAATTTCAGACTTGTATTGTGGATAAAGACATACCCCATTTTCGTCAAAGACATCAAAGACGTATGAAGCAAACTTGGTGGCATCCCCAAATGGAAAGAACTGCTTGTATATCTCAAGGAATTCCTGAGGAAAATAAAAGCAAACATAATAAATAAAATATATTGTAATTAAACAGTGCTCACTACATGTACATGATGTTCAACAAAAAGGTTTTAGTTAATTCAAACAAAAAATTAGATACAATAAATAAGCAAGAATATACAATGTACCTGTACAATATGCAATTCATACATGTATGCATACCTGCTAACCTTAGATGATAAAAAAATCAGTATCAAAGCTACAGTACAAGGGTGCAGAGATCAAGAAGACCAAGAATTTATCTGTGATATAAGAAAGGTTGATTCTCTATATACTGTATTTCTTTCTGGGGAAACAGCCATCATTTTTTTGAGGGAATATCAAATGAATTCTATTCCCATTCTGCTTTAAAGCTTTTGAAAAAGAATATGGTAAAGAAGATTAAGAATTCATATGTGATGTTATTTAATTTTATATTCACAGGCTAAGTTTCACCGGCAGGTAGTAGTTCCTCAAAAAGCTGTGTGCACCTGAATAGGTAGCCTAGCTTAGCCGAGTAAAGAATAATAGCAGGACCCGCTGGGAGAAAAGTTTTCGGAACTGAAGTGGCTTCCCTGGGTAAATATACTGTTATTAATATCATTATTAATTTTTGTATATGAATCAGGATAAAACAAGCAGAAACATAAATTCATTTTTCATCGATTAGGCATTGGCACACCAAACAAACTTGCAGATTCCAATGTGAATTGTGACTCAGTCTGCCACATTCTAATTATATCCACTACTAAGTTTATATTTCTTGAATATACTACTGACCTGTCTATTCAGGGTTCCATTTGGACAATCTCTGGTAAACCCTTCATGCCTACAATATGAATAAAAAAATTAAGAATTTTGAAAAAATGCAAGCGAAATTATTGGGTGGCATTATTGAAATAAAAACACTCATTCTGGTAATGGAAATGTCTCAGATGGTAATAGATGTATATAGGGAAAGAATTGCTAAATCATAATCTCAGCAAATTTGAAGCTTGGAAACAATAGCTAACAATCTGATCTTATCACTTGATGAACCTCTGCCAGAATATACCATAACCAAGCAAATTCAATTCATCAAATTCTATGTTTTGTTGCTGGTATCATTGTGGGTTTTTTTTTTTAGTAAATACATGTACATGTAAGCTCCCCAAATCTTGATTTGAATATGCCAAAAATGTCACATCTGTATCTCAAAGTCTTAAGATCTTGAAAATCTTAAATCTTTGAACTAGGGCCCATTGCTAAAAGGAAAAAAAATAGTGCAATGATAAACTATTAATACTGAGTAAATAACATTTTTAAAATTTGTTCAATAACTATTTACTCACCATTGTCTGATCTCTTTCTCACTGACTGTAGAAATAAAGAGGAAAGCATAAATATTAATCTGTAATTCTCACGATTATAAATTACCCTGGGTGGGTATTCAAATTTACTTGGGTCATATTAAAGTAAGTACATTTTTACCATTACCTTAAATTACAAATTAAAGACAAAAAATAAAGTAATGAAGAATTGTCTCATTTCTATCAGGGACAGATCCAAGATTTTCTAAAAGGGGGCCCGGGTGGGCCATTTTCGCAGAGGAAAAATTTGAAAAGCAAAAAAAAAAAGGTTTTCACTAAGAAATCCAAGCAATCCAAATTTACAAGCTAAAATTTTTTGTTGGAACGTCACTCTCCAATGGTAGCAATGAAACAAATACAAATATTGAAAGTGGGCAAAAGTTGACTTACAATGTGTTGTTTCTGCCAAGTTATCTAGATTAGTTTTTGCTAGTTTACTGGTCTGCTTCCCCATGCTCAAAGAGTCCAGCTGGAATTTTAGAGAAAATATAAAACATTTTCAATGATTACATGTCACATGGAAATAAATACAGACAAAAGTATCAATTTATAATAAATAATTCTTAACAAGAAAAAAGAGAAGAGAACAAGGTCACAAAGTTAGGTTTTAGGAGAGATTTTCAGAGACAAAAGCTTTACACAGTATGCAAATATAGTTATTTCCCAAGTTAGGTTTTCAAATTAACTCGGGAAAAGGTTAATTGCTGATGTGCGCAATCACTTAAACAAAATCATTTCCTACATAATTTTTGTGGTTTTAATCTTTGAAGCAGACACAAAACAGAATAGAAATGTCTTACAAACTGCAAGGCAAACTGCAAAGCTACATGTACATGTATAATGACTTGCCATAATACGATAAAACACGCAATCTCATTAACTCTTAAGAAAACATACATGACCACTCACAAACAATTAAACCTCCCAAAAGACAACCCTTGAAGATAACCGAACAAGCAAAAACAAAGCACTAAACAAATAACGTTTTATAGCTACAGTGTAATATCTCACCAAATCTGCAAAAGCTGTCCTCACATACTAAGAAAAATCAAACACAACAAGATCTCTACCCTTTGTTGCTATTTGATGCAACATCTACAGACTCTTCACACGTTTTGCAAAGTATGATACTTCTACATGTACATGTAACTGTTGTCTGTTGCAGATCGCTAAAGGCAGGGGTAAAGCCTTGTGTACAATAGAACAAGTTTACACAATAGGGATTCCTTGGTATTGCAGTAGCAGTGAGATAGACAATTGTCTTGCGATCAATCGGTTTGTGTTAAGGATGAGAAGCCAGACAATGGTCGCTCCTGACTGCTCCATGGAATATAATTGATCTTATCAAGTATGTGGGTACAGGGAATAGAGAGATGAGATTGGCTGGATGCCTGGCTACCCTGCTTTGTGTACCTAAGATAATGCCTTTAGGAAGGGGCAGGCCCTAATTTGCATACATGAATTATTCATACCCTGTAGCTTGGCTGTATGCTTTTACCTCAACACTGTGCTCCAGATATCTTGAGGAAGAGGGACTTATTTCCATGAATTCATAGCTTGACTGAATCCTGGCTATCTAAAAAATAATGTGTTCAATATTTTGTAGAAAGGTCCTCATTTAAATACATGAATTGTTCAGCTTGGATAAATGGGGTCTGAACCAAACACACAGAATCAAAACCTGTTTTTTTATTTACACGTAGTTAAAGATGAGAATTCCAGTATGATCTAAAGCTCAGAATTTACAATTAGTGAAAATAAGTTTCCAGTTGTAATCATGTCCTTGTTTTAAAGACCCTTTGAATGTGGAAAAAAATGAAACAAGTGGAATGCCTCTGGCCGTCTCACCTGCATCACGTGATTCAACATAGCAGTGTTGACATTGAAAACTACATGTACTTTAACTCGCACAAGATGTTCAGTGATACATGGTTACTCTTATGTCCACTTTTTATGAACTAGACCAATAAACTTACAGAGATATGATGGTTATTCAACAAAAAAACCAAACATAGCCAAAGTTCATTGACCTTTGACCTTGATCATGTGACCTGAAACTCGCACAGGATGTTCAGTGATACTTGATTACTCTTATGTCCAATTTTCATGAATCAGATCCATAAACTTTCAAAGTTATGATGGTAATTCAACAGATTCACCCAATTCGGCCAAAGTTCATTGACCTTTTACCTTGGTCATGTGGGTGCCGGAGGAGGGGGGGGCAGGGCAGGGGAGTGGCAGGAGGGCCATCCAAAAAGTCCCTTTTTAAATTCATATCTTTTCATGAAAATTCATGTGACGTGAAACTCATGCAGGATGTTTGGTGATACTTGATTAACCTTTATATGTCCAAGTTTAATGAACTAGGTCCATATAATAAAGTTATGACATTTCAAAAACTTAACCTCAGGTTAAGATTTTGATGTTGATTCCCCAACATGGTCTAAGTTCGTTGACCCTAAATGACCTTTGACCTTGGTAATGTGACATGAAACTCTAATGGGATGTTCAGTAATACTTGATTAACCTTATGGCCAAATTTCATGAACTACATGTAGGACCACATACTTTCTAAGTTATGATGTCATTTCAAAAACTTAACCTTAGGTTAAGATTTGATGTTGACGCCGCCGCCGTCGGAAAAGCGGTGCCTATAGTCTCACTCTGCTATGCAGGTGAGACAAAAACACAAAAATATATAAGAAATTAATCATATTTTTGCAATTTTTTAAAGATATTTGTCAGAAATATAATAATTGATACTCCAACCAAAAATTAGCATTCTACTACAGGTAGCTATATAAATTGAGTTAAAGGCAAAAACATAAAAAAAAAATAATAATTCAGGGCAAATTTTATACGTTTATAATTTGCATAATTAATTAATTACAAATACAAAGAATTGATTTCTTTTTTATATTACCATACAGTCTTGTAGTTTACATCCAGCTCTACGCGCGTGCAAATTTTCGTGGCAATCGCTTGATCAGCAGCCGAGATCTGAGGGGGGTCAAATTGGGCCCCCCCCTATATACTGGTCTGAAATAGCCCCGTTAAGATAGGGTTTAAGTGATTGGTGTTTCCTACATGTAGGCAAAAGTCCAGATTTATATTTATTGCCTATGAAAAGAGCAAGAGTGGTTATATTTCACCCAACATGTACATGAAGGCCTGCACATGTAATCTTTAAAGATAAATTCCAGTTCTGGTAACGATCTCAAAATGACTTTTACAGAATCTAATATAATGACCACCAAAGTGTTTGTTTATATGAATAGAAAATATGTGCCAAAAGATTCTGGAAGAAATTGTGTAACTGCTGAGAAATAAGCAAAATAAGCGCGGATTCGGTCACTTCCGTCGGCTCTTTATTCCAGCAATAATATTACACTGTCCCACACGTGCCTATCTGTGTTGGCGATCTCCAGTGTGATCGAATTTCAGCTGAAAGATTTTATGATTTCACAAAGTTCAGTTAATGAAACTGTACTAGATCTAGATCCACGATGATATAGTCATACTTAACCTTGGTTTTACAGACTTTCTCACGAAATTAGTGTTTTACCGCAACTACCATCATTTAGCTTTAAATAAAAATAACAAATTTCATTGACTTTCCATTCATATTGCACGTACAGAACAGTTTTACTGTACCGTGTGACAACCACTGATTAATAATTTTATCATGGTAGTAAATGAAGGAAGACAATAGAATCAGCCTCAGATTAGAACTTTGCTAGAATTTACACTGAACTTTGCTAGAATTTACACTGAACTTTGGTAGAATTTACACTGAACTTTGCTCGAATTTACACTGAACTTTGGTAGAATTTACACTGAACTTTGGTAGAATTTACACTGAACTTTGCTAGAATTTACACTGAACTTTGCTCGAATTTACACTGAACTTTGCTCGAATTTACACTGAACTTTGCTCGAATTTACACTGAACTTTGCTCGAATTTACACTGAACTTTGCTCGAATTTACACTGAACTTTGGTAGAATTTACACTGAACTTTGCTAGAATTTACACTGAACTTTGTTTGAATTTACACTGAACTTTGTTTATACAATCATGGTTCTGTTTTTCAAGTACACTGCTGTTGCCATAGTAGCACATCTTTCTTCACTCTTGCCTTTGTTGTGTAATTGTCATATAATAATGTAAAACTGGTAAGAGGCCGGTTGCACTTTTAAGTTACTCTCTTGTGAAAAGAAAATGCATTTCCATCCCACTGCACCTTCGACCCTAGATGCAAAGCTACATGAACACTCTGTGCTTTAGATACATGTATAGTAGGGGGAGGAGAGCTTAATTTGCAATTGACTTATTCCGATTTCTGATTTACACCGCATGGCTAAATGATAAAAGCCTCTTAATATTGTGTAAAATATATCAAACAAAAACTCTGCCAAGGCTTTGTTCTATAAACAAGGCATTTTGATAGACCCAACCAAACCCATCCCACCCCCTACCCCAATATAAAGAAAAAATAAATAAATCATTATATTTTATATTACATTTTCAGTTTTCTTTAAAAAGGGTCCTCTGAACACTTCATCTATCAAACTTGTACCTGCATGGTCTGTCCATTACATGCTTGAGAAGCGAATTAACATGTTTGTAAAATAAAATGACACCAAAACGAATCACAGAAAATTTTCAATAAAATCACTAAATTTATCAAATTCAGTATATCCACACCATCATTTGGGGCAAACAGCCACACACAATCATATAATCTATTGTAGTAATGAATTACCGAATCGTACTTTTAGGAGGATTTAAAATTAAATTAGGCTTGTAAGGACTCAAGATAATGTCATTAAAAGAAGCAGGGTAGTTCCCACTGTCCTGATTCAAGATTGAGACTGTGGTCTTCAACTTTTCATAATCAGATCTTGAGGTCAGTCGTGGCAATCATTACGATTGTAAAAAAAATTTGGATGGCTCAAAAGTATTCGCGATCAGCTACAAATAAATGGATTCCACGAAAGATGCAACCAATACAAGGGGCAAGTCCTCTCTAGGAAAAAGGCAATAACACAAACAAATCAACTTAGCATAACACCAAAAATTTCATCAAAAGTGGGTGTAAAATAAGAAAGTTATGATGTATGAAAGTAATGCTGAACTTCACAAAACAGCTGTAATACGCTCCCTGATGGGAATGCAAATGAGAGAATCGATGACGTCACTGACTCACTACTCCTTTTGTATATGAAATTAATTTATCCCTCATTATATTTATGTTAAAATTAAACATGGTTTGATTCTAATTAAGGGGATTGTAGCAACCAATCATAATTCATAAAGATCCTCCTTTTTTAAATTTCATTTACTACTTTGTCAAATTTCATTTACTAAATAGTGAGAGAGTGGTATCATGCACATTTGGATAAATGTGTTGTGCATCAGTAACTGTTTCGTGAAAAATGAGCAAAACTTGAAAATGTTATAACTTTCATCATATTTCACATCCAATGAAATTTTCAGCATCAATTTTTGATGGGGGAACTTGCCCTTTTAAGAAATGATTCTATAGTACGATTTCAAGTTCTACATATTTACGTCTATGATACATGTACATTCACTAGAAAAATACATGTACCTACCAACTTTTGTTATTTTAGTCAGTACTAGTAGAAAAGTAATCAACCAATCTAATGTCAGGTCATCTCGTCCTCTGCAAAGGGCTCTGTTGTTATTTTTAGATAGTTCCAGTTCATAAGTTGTTCGAAAATGTGTCTTTGTAGCACTTTTATTGCACAGCTGTATCATGGTCCCAGCAGGACAGTGTCAACTGTCAGAGTTTCTCTTCCATCCTCCCTTGCACGAAAGGTTGTCCATGATGTCTCGACAAAAGCGAATAAAACTGAAGGGCAAATAGTTAACAGTCCCTCGGAAATGTCCTAATGAGTTGTCAATTTAGGGGCAGACAGCAATCTACAACATGTATCTCTTGACATGTCCTAATGATTTACACAAAAATAAAATAGGGCAGACGGCAATCAATCCCTGAATACGTTCTCACGTTCAATACATTCAATATGCAAAAGAGCTCATGTAATCTGAAGTGTTCCCGTACTAGTCAACAGCCTTGATTGTGATGTTGCGGGAGAGGTAGTAAGCTAGAAGGAACGTTGACAGCACAAAGACCAAGAATGTCCAGTAGAAGGTCTCTTCGTCAAAGATGTCAGCGAAGCCAGGGAATTGGTCTAGCAAGTGAAGAAGAGCATGGTTGAATGTCTCAGGATGATCTTTATGCTTACCCATGGTGACCGCAGCTGTCTTGAAGAGGTCTACTTCATCCACTCTCACAATAATGCTACTGGAGAAAGACAAGAAAGAGAAGATAAATGATCTACAACTATAATGCTGGTAAAACACTTTTTAACTTTTAAAACCTCAGTCTCAAATGACTACTGCATGCTTCGATCAAATACATGTATGATTTAAAGGTCAAGTCCACCTCAGAAAAATGTTGATTTGAATCAATAGAGAAAAATCAGACAAGCACAATGCTAAAAATTTCATCAAAATCGGATGTAAAATAAGAAAGTTATGACATTTCAAACGTTCGCTTATTTTTAACAAAATAATAATATGAACGAGCCAGTTACATCCAAATGAGAGAGTCGACGATGTCACTCACTCACTATTTCTTTTGTTTTTTATTGCTTGAATTATACAATATTTCAATTTTTACGAATTTGACGATTAAGACCTCCTTGCCTGAAGCACAAAATGTTAAAATAATGAAATTCCACGTGTTCAGGGAGGAATGAAACTTCATTTCACATGACAATGACGAGAAATTCAAAATATTTCATATTTCATATAATAAAATACAAAAGAAATAGTGAGTCATGTCATCATTTCCCTCATTTGCATACCGACCGAGATGTGCAACTGTTTTGTGAAATGAAGCGAAACTTTAAAATGTCATCACTTTCTTATTTTACATCCGATTTTGATGAATTTTTCAGTGTTATGCTTGTTGAATTTTTCTCTTTTTATTCAAATCAAGTTTTTGTTGGGGTGGACTTGTCCTTTAAATTCACATGTGACCAGTAGTGACTCACTTCTGCATACAACCATATTGAGTTTGCTTTCTGAAATTTGATTTTTTTTCTCCCTTTGTTTTGTCAGTGTCAATTGCCTTTTGCATTCTCTATTGATCTGCAATTTAGCTTACAGTAATTCAAATTATCTTTAAAAATCTCTGATCACTTTGTTTTGATATAATGGATTTTAGAGATGGCTGCAGTAACCAAGGCTCCACACTAACTTTTTTGTGTGTGGCCCAATCGGTCCACCAAACACATCAATTTCATTTTTTTTGGGTAGCCCGCAAAGCAAATTTATTGGCCCTAAAACAATAGAAAACATTACAATTTATCAAAACTTTGGTAGCCCAACAGGGCAACCAAGTGTTGGCATTTATAGAATTTTGGCAGCCCAACTCTCATTTTTGGTTGCCCCGGGCCACTGCTAAAAGACAAAGAATTTTTTTTCTTCCGTTTCGGGTTTCTTCTTAATACACACAAAAGTATTATGAGTAGGCCTATCATGCCATGACATGGTATAGTATTCATGATGGGTCAGAAATCCCTTGGCATGCAACACTAAATGAGCAAAGAACTTGGCATGAATATATTTTATTACTTTAGCAAATTAAACTGTTTTTGTAAACAATTTTTTCAGAGAATGTTTTTTCTGAACCAGTCAACAGATAAGATAAAATACTGAAGATAAATCAATTAGAATTACTACCCAAAGCCTTACAATTTGTCTTCTCTCGTCCCACACAGACTGTCTGAACAGGTTGAGCTGATCAAGGCCTAGGGTCCGTAACACAAAACTTAGCAATGACCGTAGAACATGTTTTTGCTCATTTCCAGAAATCATGAAAATCAAGCTTATGATTATAAATTGCTAAACTTTGTGTTATGGGACCCTGGTCAGTTTTTAAAATTGCAAGGACAAAATTATGAATAAAAAATAATAATAACGATTTGATTGCCCTTCAATTGTAATGTGATGAATGCAGGAGCGATAAGTGAAAGAAATCTCAATTAGGAAGGTGACTGTAAAGTGTGAAAGGGAAATAGTTACATGCATTTAATGTGTGAGACTGAAAATGAAAACTTTTTTCATGCAATACATAGATCCTGAACATTTATGAAAACGATGTAGGCCTAGGGTACATGATGTAGGTCTAGATTAAATGGTGGACAAAATATTGAATTTCGTTATTCCAGTCATTTATTTAAATGCATGTTCAAAATCCCTGAATATCATGTGTAAAGGTAAGCAAGGCTCGACATTAGCGGTGGCCCGGTGGCCCTGGGCCACCAAAAAAGTCATCTCGGGCAACCATTATTGGAAAAAATTTAAGTTTTGGTGGCCCGAATCGGGCAACCAATAATTTTCAAAGTAGCGCAATTTTTCTCCCGATTTTGCATGCATTTATCAACTTTCTACAGTTCAAATTGCAAACCAATTCGTCATGCGCCTTTTTTGTTAATCTACACACAAATACACACACACAAAGATAGTATGTAGGCCTACCACTAGCATACACTTAACTATTATTCAGCCGACCGTGCTGGCTGTCTGGCTGAGCTTGGCATGCATGAAACCACTGCAGCTAGCTGTGCGCTAGCAGACTATTCAGACTCGGGGAGCTGCGATACGAAATGTTACTGCTAAGAAGTCTTCCTCAGAACTTTGAAAATCTACGTCAGTCACATTTTACACCAATGAAATGCCCTTCTACAATCCAGTCCATATAACTGGAACCTGATTATTTGCAAGCATTAAAAGGAGGAATTATGACCTCTCTTTTGACTCAAAAAGACCCATTTCCAAATGCATTAAAGTAATGCACATAAAACACGGAGATGAGTACATCACAGTCCCACATGTACTTTTGCATGTATGTTGATATTTGGATTATTTCGAAACTGTGTCTCTTCTAACCAAAAATGAATAGACAGCTTCTTTCTTGTTTACAAATGACTTCTTAAACCACTCTTAAGGAAGTAAATACTTTGGGAAGGCATTTCATTGATATGAAATGTGAATTTTTTTCCATCATTTTGTCAAATATAGGGAAGGGATTTTCTCACTGTTTTTTTCCAGATAACTTTTGCCATTTTCTTAGTTTTTTCTTTCATTTTTTACAGTGATAAAACCATTTATACCCCTTCCCATTGAATATGCCTGATTAAAGAATATGTTTCTACTGAATAATAATAATTTTCCCCATTTTATTGATAATTTTGTCTTATTCATTTTTCTTACATTTTCTTTTTTTTCTCAATTTTTTTTCCTGTTCTTTGTTTTTTCTTTCTTCATTTTTTCTTTTGTTTAATTTCACTTATTCATTTTACATTTTTTTTTTCTTTTTTTTCTATATACTATTCTAAAAATTATTTTTGTTTATTTCCCCCTTTTATACATTTTTCTAATTCTGCAGCATATTTTTCTGTGATTTTCTCCTGCTATAATATGCTGGAAGAGAGATAATAAACTTGATTTGGGACCTGCATAATCTAGGTTTTACGATCAAAAAGGAAGAAAGGAAAAATCATTGTTTTGTAAATCTATTCTATCTGAGTTTGCTATATGCACTATTTATTTAGTTTACAATTATGAGTGTGTGCCTTTACGAAGATTAAAAGTTCACACAACCTAAGAACAATACAATTCTTTTATTGTCTTTCAATCATTTTATATTTACAATGATAGAACAATTCATATATTACCACAAAATAAGAAAAGTAAAATAACAGCAAGCACGATTTACATACAAGATGTACAAAGAATAGTGTAGTGACTGCAGAATATTTCAGAAGTTTGTCTTATTCATTTTTAATTAATGTTTTTCTCTATATTTTTCGGGCCACCAAAAAAATTATTTGAAGGTTTTGGTGGCCCGAACGGGCCACCACCAAAAAAAGTTAATGTGGAGCCTTGAGTTAAGTGAATGGTTGCACATACAAAGGGCATCATTCAACCAGAAAATGACTGCAGACTGGGTCATTGGACACATTCCAAGCCCCCCCCCCCCCCCCCCCCGCTCTCTCTCTCTGTTCACTTTCAGACATCGCGACAACGCACAGTGCACATCAAACGGGACGCTCAGACTCGACCCTGCCGGAGCTCAGCGGCAAGGACAACTACAATCACCCTTCACACTGCAGCCTGCAGCAGCAGACGCGACACTACGTCACTAGACGCCGGCGCTGGAGACGATCTGTGGTAGATTATCTAGCCACTTTCGAAAATATGGTTAACAGTTAATTGCACAATTGCTGTGAAACTTCATTAAAGTCTTTAATTTGCATTTCTTACCCTAAACTTTTTCGATTTTCAGGCCTCGTCAAAAGAAAAATCGAGACAAAGCTCCTGTCTTCTGCTTTTATTGCCTTAGATGGCGCTCTTGTAATTTGCCGGAAAAAAGCTACATTTGATCTTCAGATTATGGGGGGGGTCTTTTTATATTTGGCAACCGGTCAATTTGACCATTTTTGTCATAAATCAAAGTGTGTTCAAGTTTTGGTCAGAGGATCGGAGCGTGCCCCATGGCCCTAAACTGCTGCCAAAGAGAAATATAGAGAGAGTCGTTAGAGAGATGCACAGCCACATGCACGCATTGGCGGCGGAAGCCAACAAAATTAGGAGGGGTCCACCTGAAATTTGGTGATGGACACAGGTTAAAAATTTGACAAGCAAGCAAAAAAAAAAAAAGGTCAACAAAAAAAAGGTAAAAAAAGGTCATCAACCTGAATTTTAAGGGGGGACCAAACACATTTTAGGGGGTCCATATGAATTTAGGGGGACGCAGCGAGGAAACAAAATTGACAAGCAAAAAAAAATGGTTATCAGCTAACAATTTAGAGGGGGATCTGTCCCCCGTCCCCCCGCTTCCGCCGCCTATGGTCACACGTACACTCATACAATGTTCTCTAATATTAATTGGGGATAGGTAGGCCTACCTATCCACAACTGGGCGTTGTGGCGTGCGCCTGTAATCCAAGCTGTGTGGAAGTTACAAATTATGCAGAGGTTCGAGGTTCGAGCCCTGGTCACGTCTTTCGGATGGTGACGTTAAAGGTCGGTCCCAGACGTAAATAATCATATCTGATTGATACACGTCTGACAAAACTCAAATACACACACACACACACTACGCAAATCCCCTCGGGGAACAGGCAGACGCATTTTTTTTTTTTTTTTTTTTAATAATATTTTATTTTCTTCCTCTTTCAAAACAATAAGTTGACAATCACAATTCATATAAATAAAAATAAAGACGCATCCCCCCTCCCCCCCCCCCACACACACACACTATTTGAAATGGGGTAGACACAATATCCCCCACTTTTTTGTGGAAGGAGCAAAAGGGGGCCCGCGGGGACGAAGGAAAAAATAAGGAGAAAAAATAAGAGCAACAATAAGAGGAGGAAGACGAGTGTAGGAGTGTATATATTGTATTAGCTCTAAGTATAAGCGGGTTGTTCCTGCACAGAACAAGAACAGAAGAATAGGTAGCTGTTGCTGGTTTGAAGGTCTGTGACTCTGCTCAAATGCCTTAGCTTGGCAGGACATAATTTTGAAGATTTTTTACGGTATAAACACCATTACATGTATGTAGTCCTGACAAGGACTGCTAATTCTTTCTTAATTTAATGTTAGCTCTGAAAAGAATTGTTATCGACGTTTCGAATTCGACCAGCGTGTTCTGGTCGTCATCAGGAATGATAATTTTTTATTTATTCTTCATTTCTACTCGATGCTTTCTTTGCACAAGGTACTAGATTCAATACATATTCAAATTAACTTGGAAGATGACAATAGAAGATGACAGAAGTATCATCATGAATAAGAACCAATCACACACAGTCTTACAACATAAATATTCATGAATCAGTCAACCAATAGAGAAGAGGGGAGTAATTAACGTATATAGCTGAGAGGACCAAGAGATAAAGGAATTTGATAACAAAAAGAATGGTGTGGGGTGCAAGAAATAAAGTATGGATGAGGATAACAAAGGAGATGGGGATAAGAAAGTTAAATAAAGGCAAGAATGCTGATGGAGACTGAAAAAAAGAGGAAAGTAAATTAGTTTTTTTTTTGGAGTAGAGCAATGTCCTGAAAATTAAAGAGGGGTTAAAGAACTCTGTGAACTCTGGGTCAAAAGTAATGAACTGAAATGAACAAACAAAACTGCAATAAACTTGGAATAATGTACAAACTAGTTCCATACACGAGTAAATAAGAATGCGATGAGGGGAAGACTTATTTCATGCCACTATATAAAAATTTTCGCACACGCAATGCCTGTTCTAAGAGATAGGCCTACATATCTCGCTCTGTAGGCTAATATGGAGCTCAACATAATTTTTGAAGTCAATATACAAAACATTTCTCAGAAATTGAACTGTCATTATTTTGTTTGTGTTGTAAATTGATTTTTCAAAACGTTTTCTGTAAAATGTCAATTTTATTGTCTGAATTTTAGTATTTTCAGTTCGCGCTGCGCGCTAGCATTATTTGATCTGTCAAGTATCTATATTCACTTCGTGTATTCCAAAAACTTCTCAAAAGATCCCTTTTTAGGTCCGATTGCCTAAACGTGTCAGCTAACGCTGCGCGCTCGCATTTTTGATGGGTGAGTTATGTATACCTATATTTATTATTCTAACCAATTAATTCTATAAAATTCCCCTTTCATGGCAGTTTATCAAAGAATTCGGCTCGCGATTTGTGCTCACATAATTTTTGTCTAGAATATATTACCCCATCGGAAATGTCCAGTTTCTGGCCTTAATATTATTTTCGCGCTCTCATTAGGCTTATCAGTCAGGTAAAACCTCGGTATGACATGACATATAGTTTTTATAAGTAAGCTTATAACACCAGGTTATGAATTCCCAGTAATCACATTGTCCCTTTATTCAGAATGCAGGTAATATCGACAAGTTTCATTTCGTGTTTAGGAAGAGGAATAGGAAGAATACTGAGTCATCATTTTCATTTTGATGACTAATGCCCTTACAATGTCCCGATCGATCTATAGGTCAAAATAATAACCCCCAAAATTATCAGCTCTTGCTTCGCACTCGCATCATTTATTAGCTGTGAGCTATATCCACTTAAGAATTTTCCTACACAGAGCTAAAATAGTACTTAAATTCAATTTTTTCAAATCGGAATATCAAATGTTTTCAGCTCGCGCTTCGCATTTTTAATGTAGGAAGAATCCTAATTACTTATCTTCTTCCTGATTTACAAAACAAGAATAGAGTGTCCTATTTTTAGATCTAAACCTCAATTTTGTTTCCGCTGGCCCTTCGTCCACACGTTCGCATCAATTGTAGTTATACAGTATAGGCCTACAGAAAATGCTTACAATGTCCAGTTTTTAGGTCAGAATTAAAAAGTTTTCAGCTCGCACTTCGCGCACGCATTATTTGCTTGCTGAAATTTATATCGTCTTCATGGGTAACTGCAAACAGTCCTTAACAGGTCCCTTTTCTCTGATAAACCAGAATGTAGGCCTATATTCAAAATTTCTGCTCGCGCTTCGCGCTCGCAATATTAGTTACATAAGCATTTGTTCAGGATCACAAACATTGCTCAGAATGTTTAATTTCCAGGACAAAATACATGAAATTTTAATCAACATAAAAAAGCATATTGTTCTCTGGACAGTCATTGTCCAATGTCTTTCCGTGTTGAAAAAAAAAATACAATGATGGCCCTAAGGCAACGTCGATCGACCCTGTCCTGATGATGACCAATAGTTTGCCTATGGCACACTGACATGTCAATATACACAATTTCATGTGCAATACTGGACTACTGGGCGGCGTAACGGTGTTTCATAAATCAGCGTAGGCCTAGATCGATGATCATTTTCTTATACATGTACTCTTCATCTGTAATTTTTGCCTACAATGATGTAAACAAATCAAGGTCTTTGAACGTTGACAGTTCAAAGTCTGTTTGTATTTAAGCAGAACTTGTCCACGATCTACATTTTGTGCCTTTGACTTTCGGACTTTTCGGAATGAGCACATTCCTTTATACTATTTTATACGGCAGAATTTCAATAGCACAAACTCAAAAGTAAGGTAGGCCACTTTAAGCTTGAATACTCGATTTTAAGAATTGTATTTGTTTTTCATCCGGCTCAATTTCAAACGCAATTTCTCATATAGGCCCTAGTTCACAATATAAATTGAAAATAAATGACAGGGGAGAAAAAGGTAAAAAAGCGAATGCGAAAATTCGAACTAGTGGTAGTAGTGGTAGTATATAGTAGTAGTAATAGTAGCTTATTTTCAAAAAATTTCAAACTTTAATACTAAATGTTACCAGGGGAGTGAAACCACTCATCCAAGGTCCTTCGTTTCAAAAATACTTTTTTTCTACAAGCTTAGGCGGCGATTTGCGGTTTAGGTGCAATTTGCGGTTTAGGGCCTTAACACGCGTTCGTGTGGGGCACTATTTGGAGGGTAAATAGGGAGTACTGATTCGAGAAAGGGCACTTGCTAACGGCATGAAACGGGTCCTTCTCATGTTAAAGGGGCACAGAACACGTCTGTGAGGGGGGAAGTGTTTGGTAAAATTTGGCACAGAAATGGCACTTGCTAACACATCTGTGAGAGGGCATTTTCTTGCGTAAAAAGGGCATTTTTCAGTGCTTCAAAGGGGTGGGGGGGGCACTCCCAAATGGCGGCACCATTTTGTTCGTCCTGCTCTCCCCCCCCCCCCCATCAAAATATCCTCTCGTGTCATTCCTCCAAGTCCATGCTACATCTAAACCAATACAAAAAAAATTGACGGTTCTTATACAGTGCGTCCCACAAAAAACGAAACCGAGATTTAGCGATGATTTATCATAGCTTAATCATAAATACAAATGACCTACCAACGTAAAGCTTAGAATCTCTTCTTTCATCTGATACTACTTAGATTATTCCTCATTCACGCATGAGTGAGCAAAAACAATTCGAAGAAAGGATGCAAAAAACTAATTTGGCGGGGGTATCTGAATTTCAAAAAGAAAGTCACATGACTAAAAAGTTCAATATCTGCTCTTGTATTTGATACCTTAATCACAGAAAATGGTCTAGAACTTAAAAGGTTATGATCCCTCGAAATAATGCTTGTATTTCCATAATTTCATTAAATAAACGTGTTTTCACCGGTTTCCCACAGAAGCTTATCGCACGGTAATCGTCAACAAAAACGGAGTGTCGGGTGAGTTTGAACGCTAGCCTGTAAAACCTCTTCATTATTTTTATGAAATTATTGAAAATCAAGCCTTGTTTCAAATAACCAGAACTTTTTTATTTCTTGACCATTTTCTGTAATTGAGGTATCAAATTAAAGAGCAGATATTAAACTTTTTGAAAATGTGGTTTTCTTTTTGAAACCCAGATACAGCCCGCCAAGTGACTTTCTGATACCCCCTTTTCAAACTGTTCTTGCTCACTCATGCGTGAATGAGAAATAATCTATAAGTAATTTTATATATAAGAGGAGATTCTAAGCTTTACAATGGTAGGTCGTTTGTCTATTGTTTTGTGATTAAGTTATGAAAAATCACCGATAAATCGCGGTTTCGTTTTTTTGTGGGACGCACTGTATAGCTGGGCTGTAACAGCCCAGCTATAAGAAATGTCAGATGTTTTTAGCCGACTGTCTGTTTTATCAGAAGACAGTTGAAAACACTTAACATAGTATCGATTGATCCGATCATCTATGGAAAGCCAACAACGTCAATACATGAAATACATGTTTGTTAAAAATATATTCTATCGTTTACACGGAAAAAATCGTTTTCTTGCAAAAAAAATCATTGTGCTTTTTAGGCTCTTTGTTTACAAAGAACATTGCCAATTTCATGTAGACAAAAATATGACATCGCTGCATTTCTATATTGTTGAGGTTAATGAACGGATTAATCGTAACTCTTTGTAAAATGGAGACCAGGGGCCGTCTTACAAAGAGTTGTGATTGATCGGATCAATTGCAACTATGGAAGCAAGCAAAGTCAACATATGAAATGTATGCCTTTGTTAAAAAAATTCTAGATATGAATGAATATCCATAAATTAATTGATTAATTGACAATTTGGTGCGTTCTCCTTTGTTTACGAAGGACATTTTGCAAATTACTTGTAGAAAAATGTATGACAATGATGGATTTCCATAGAGTTACGATTGATTGGATCAATTGTAACTTTTTGTAAGACGTGGCCCTGGTCACAATCAAAATGTGACTAATCTATTCTAAGCTCGATTTCCACCTTTTCGCCCATATAGATGACTGAGAACCAGAATCCTCCTTTCATTCGGTCAAGGCATGAATACAAAGGAGTTATGTATCCAAATTTTGTCCTCGACTCTAGCATCGAACGCCTGAGGACCTTCCAGGTTCGACCAGATGATGTTTGGCTCTTATCATTTCCCAAAGCAGGTTAGAAGTTGTGGGACCGCTTAATTTTCCGTCTTGTTGAATTTATGATATAGATTATTACTCATTATGGCCGGGAGTTGCATAGGAATTATGTTTTAATTAAAGGCAGGGATCATACTCTGAAATAAATGTTTGAAATTATTCGTGTTTACTGTTTAAACATTAAATTGCATCTTTGTCGAGGCTTATTAAGTAAACAATTTCGATCTTAATGCTCACATGCAAGTGATGCAATTTTCACCTAGATACAAAATTCTCATTGTTAATAATTTTGATAAACTGAAGATTATACTGTTTTTATCCGTTGAGGAACACACTGGATGATGGAGATTGTTGGTCTCATTCTTAGCGACGGTGACCCAAGCCGCATCGACAGATCACTTTACTCGTCAACGGTGGAGATGATCAACATGGATCAACCGTTTCCTGCCACAAGAGAAGCGGAGATTGCACACCCGGTGGACATGAGTCCATTCCTGGACGTTGTCGAGAAAGCGCCCTCACCTCGGGTGATGATAGATCATCTAACCCTGGATCTTCTTCCAGAAGATATCCTCAAGTCAAAGGTTCGTTTGGTGGTCATGCCGCCATAGATGATCATGAAGTAGGGGAGTGGGAACATTTATTTAGGAGTTGGACAAGCAAAAAAGAGGCTCTTCACTGAAAAGAAAGGTCATTTTCTGCATGTAGAACTGACAAGGAAAAAAAAGTGGAAGGGCACACTTGGATCGCCCTTATTTAGGGCAGAACCAAACTCGAAGTTTCTTGGTTGCCCTCCATTTCCTGTTATGTAGCTGGGCCTATAGGGTTCCGTCATAAGCTCCTTGGATGATATCGATATTTTCGAGTGTTGACATTGTTGATGTGACTGGGTGTAACTACAGGGTGGAACGCTTTGAACCTGCAGAAGGCATTAACAAAGAACAAATTTAATTAAAAAAAAGGATACTATTTATACAGGGGCCGCGATTGTTATTGTGATTTTTTGCAAGGCAAGCCTCGCCCCCTACTTTCAAAACCATTCTGCGTCCCAATTTCGAATATTATATAAACATACATAATTATATTTTTGTATTAAAAAAAGTCAATATTTTTTCTCGCTTTAATCGCTCTCTCGCAGCTTTTTGGAAATTTTGCCCATACGCCATGTTTAACCAAGGACGTGCATGAGACCCTCTCATATTTTTTTACTCATTGCGCTACTGTTCGTAAGTAATGAATGGCGCGCAGTCACATTTCCCCTACGGCGGCCGTATTGCGCGAGTCGAAAACAGCCGTTTTAACATTTTGTGTACCAGCTTAGCTGCAGGTGGTTTGAACAAAAATGAAGAAAATGGCTATCTTCGACTCGCCGTATCTATCCGCCGAAAAGGGAAAATATGACGGAAGCATATTAACAATGAGTTTAAGACTATCTCATTTCTCTGTTCCTCTTCCCCTGTCCATATCCAGATCGTCTATACCGCACGCAATCCAAAGGATTCCATTTTATCTTGGTATGAGTTTGTCAAAGACGACCCAGTATATTCGCTCACCATGGATAAAGCCATACAGGAATTTATGAATTACAGTGAAGTATAGATGATTTTGATACAATATTCAATCACAGTGCAGGGGCAGCGGAAACGGGGATGGGGCGGGGGAGGGCCGGGTGGGCTTCAGCCCCCACACTTTTTTTTCCACTCCACCGGGTACAAAAATCTGTAAAAATGACCGTCACTTGTTAATGGTCAGCACCCATCTCACTTTCAAAACCTTTCCGCCGCGGCCCCTGCGGTGGGACGGTGGGGGGGGGGACCTTCTACCTCGATCTCTATTAGGCATGTGCATGATTTTTTTTAACCTATATCATTATTTGCACTCTGGGTGTGATGTATGAAATATCATGTTTATCTGATATAGAAATTGAATTACTTGATATGTGCAATTATCTCAGGGGCCGTGGAACGGTTTTGAAAGTGGGGGGGGGGCTAAACCAAATGTGCGTGTGGGGGCCGGGGAAGCTAGGGGCTGATCATGCAAAAAAATCCAATCATATGGTAATTTTACTTTTTTGCACAATGTGTGGAAAGAAGTGGGAGGGGGCTGAAACTCACCCAGCCCCGGCCCACCGCCCCCCCCCCCCGTTCCACGGCCTCTGTTCTCCTGGCAGGAGTTTGATTTCGCTGTTTAAAATCTCTGTAAAAAAGGGAGAAAAAATACAAATAACGATTATAAACCAACGTATTATTTCTAATACTCTACAAAGATAGAAAACTGAAAAATGGATGACATCAGTTATTGGTATATATTTTTTGATAGACATATAGATGACATCATTCTTTCTTAATTTTTCTTTCTTTTTCAAATTTGATCAGCAATGAACTGGGGTTGTTGGCCGAACCACGTTCGTCAGTTCTGGCAGCTACGAGACCACGAAAATGTGACATTCATCTTCTATGAAGATCTCATAAGGGTATGAATATTTGGAGAACAATTATTTTTTTTAGATACCATTAAAATCGTGGGTTTATGTTCTTGAAACATAGTATACAAATGTATGGATATGCCAGGGATCATGGCATAACTTCTGCTTGTTAAATTCAGGTATCATCCAGGGTGGTCATGTCGGGATATTTTTTGGGAGGAGCAAGACGACTCTCGACCTAAATATGTGGTAATTTTCTCTCATGTTATAAGGTTTAGACCTTTTTATCATCTTCTTGTCTATTTTCACATTTTATACTCCCTATTTTCCTATTTTTAAATGAAACAAGGGGGACCTAGTTGAAAATCATATAGGGGTATTCACCCCTGTCACCAGCGACACCGCCACTGCGTATAATATTTATGTATTCAAATACCATTCTAAAGTAATTTGACTGACGACCCCCCCCCCGGTTCTCTCTTTCTCTCCCCTCCTCCTTCTACTCCCCTCTCCCTGGTCCCTATACTCTCTACCGTTTCTCTCCCCCTCCCCTCCACCTCTTTCCATGCACTCACCCCTCCCTCCGCGATTTCTCTTTTTTCACCAGGACCCTGCTAAGAACATCCGGAAGATTGCTTCTGGTATAGGTCATCCTCTCTCAGATGAGATCCTCCAACGAGTTGTCAAGCTCAGTCACATAGATTCACAGAGACAACGATTTCAAGAGATGGCCGAGAGTGGGCAAGAGAATCTCGTGGGAAATGCTGGCCAGTATACATTCCTCAACAAAGGTTTCATATTTTACCATAACTCTGATATATCTAATACTATTTTTTACCCCCTTTTTAAAATTAAGATCCACCACTTTCTTAAAGTTATCTAGACTTTGACACTCCTTAATTTACATATAACGAGCTCATTAACCATCTTCCATGGTCAATTAACCTATAATTCACGAGCTCATTAAAATTCGCCCCTGGTTTATAGGCTTAGTTTAACATCCTTTTCCCAAAATGTGAATTTAAAAGTCGATTTTTTTTTCTTGCAACATGGACAATAAAGTGATTAATATAATATATATTCATCTATAAATTAGTTACTGTGTCAAAACATCAACATAGAATTATACCTTTTTAATTCTTTCCACCTGTGGGAGAATTTACTATTTTACCTTACTGCTCAAACTGATTTATAGGTGATTAAACTGATTACATTAATGTTAATGAGAAATATTGACATAGAGAGTTGAACAGTACGTTTACATTTCAGTGAAATAGAAAGTGCATAATGTCCTCATCGTGAGTATTCAATGGAGAAATTGATGTCACCCCTCTCATTTCTCTTCTGTAAGTAAACTTCATTAAATCTTGTTCATTTTATTAATATCTTTGTATGCAGAATATTTCCCTTTTCATGGTAAGAAAAAAAGGGGGTACCCAGGGGTGACGCCAGGTTATGGGGTGGGGGGGGTCATTTTTTCTCTCTAAATGGAAGGAATAATTGTAGCTAGGGTGTTTATTTTTTAAGTTTCGTTTGGCCTTCTTGAGTTTGAGTGAGATACGATCAGTGGTGACGATTTTTTTTACTCATTTATTTTCTTTTCTTTCAAATACAGGAATAGTCGGTCGATGGAAGGAGCACTTTACTGTAGCACAGAACGAAGCCTTCGATAAATGGTATCAACATAAAATGGTTGACACTGATCTTTCATTTACGTTTGAATAGTTAAAGGACAAGTCCACTCCAACAAAAAGTTGATTTGAATAAAAATAGAAAATCCAACAAGTGTAACACTGAAAATTTCATCAAAATCGGATGTAAAATAAGAAAGTTATGACATTTTAAAATTTCGCTTAATTTCACAAAACAGTTATATGCATATCTTGGTCGGTGTGTGCAAATGAGGAGACTGATGACGTCATCCACTCACTATTTCTTTTGTATTTTATCATATGAAATATTCTCATTTTCTCCTCATTACCAAGTAAAACAACAATTAATTCCTCCCTGATCATGTGGAATTAGCATTGTTTAAATACTATATGGTTCAGTCATGTTGGTACTTATTGTCAAATTTGTAAAAAATGAAATATTGTATAATTCAAACAATAAAAAACAAAATAAATAGTGAGTGATGGACATCATCGACTGACTCACCTAGTTGTTCATACCACTGTTTTGTGAAATATAAGCGAAACTTTAAAATATAACTTTCTTATCTTACATTCGATTTTGATGAAATTTTCAGTGTTGTGCCAGTTTGATTTTTTTCTATTTATTCAAGTCAACATTTTTCTGGGGTGGACTTGACCTTTAAAGTTGCATTGGACATAATTGTTGAGAGTCTGTATGTATCAAATCAGGGACGGATCCAGGATTTTCAGGGTTTTCACTGAAAAGGATCATTTTGCATGTGGAATTTGACAAGCAAAAAAGGGGGCACACTTGGATCCCCCTGGATCCGCCACTGTTTCAAAAACGTTGTTAATAAATACGTGAATTATTGTGAAATAAAGCAGAGGCGGTGGGGGGTGGATAGAAAACCTTAATTTGACGTCATATGCCTATATTGTTTCCGTTAAAAAAGCAGAGGTAAATAATAAACATAGTCCCATAACTTTCATCTTCCGAGCTCCTTTCCGTTTTTTCCCTCTTTTGGCCCGAAAAATAATTGGGGGCAGTCACCCCTCTGTCCCCATGATGCCGTTTCTGGAAATAATTAGAAATTACTTCCCCGTATCCTTGCTTCATCTTTACGAACGATTTAAGTTTAAATAACACTGTTGTGTGAAATGTTCACAAAAAACAAGGTTGATGTGAATGGAAGAGAAGATTCCAACAAGCAAAAATTCTATAAAAAACAGATGAGAAATAATTAAAAACGATATATCACATTTTGAAAAAAAAAAATATTACAAAACAGTTATTATGTACAACACTATGGTATTCGATGAAAGAATTGATTGTGTAATTTGATTTAATTTGTGGAGGTGTCGTAGCCGAGTGGTCTAAGGCGCCTGCATGGAAAGTCCGTGGTTCGATCCCCGGCCGCGGCACCTATGCCCGCGTGAGCAAGGCATTTAATGTACAATGCTGTTTTATCCTGCTTTCAAATAAATGGAAATGCCATATGCATTATCGGTAACTAGGTGTGCATTTGTTAAAACAAAATTAGTTAAGTATCTTATTTACAAAAACCGAGTATTATGAAAATCTCCTTCATTAAATGAAATAAAACTAGAGGGGATCAAAGAGAAGAAAAGAAATTGGCAACAAAGAGGGGGACTCTTACAAGTCATTTCTTTAAATGGGAAAATTTAAACAGACCATATAATTGGAACCAAGAGCCAGTTCTCCACCGGATAGGGGATGGGGGTGTTTTAGGGAGGGTCGTTGAGGGGGGGGGGTAGGGTCCAGGGCTGAGATTTTTTTTTATATTAGAATCATCTGAGTGAAGAGGCCGAGGCGATGGGTTTTTAAAACAAAGTTGATGGCTTCAATTCGCTTAGGTTTTATTGATGATTTATTTTATGTATTTGGAAAGTGTTCCTATTATCATTAATGTTAATGTTATTTAAAATTATATATCAATTTGGAAGATGTCTGACATTGTGTTTTATTGAAACACTTAAGGAAAAAAAATTGTGTTAAATTTATGAGTTGTCAAGCTATTTATCAATTTGTAAAGACATCAAACTGCTATGTGTTATATGTATTCTATTTTGTATATGAATTGAAGTTGTCAATAAAAACTACTTAATACCAAAAACAATGCACTCACTACCCATTATTTATTTCATATTTCAGTGCAGATTTAACATTCAGGGAATTTCTCAATGAATGACAAAATGTTACAATAAAATCAGTTCCATATTAAGCAAGCAAAAAAAAAAATGAATCGTGAATGCGGGTGACAGCATCGGTTCCCATTTGTATACTGATAGGATGTGCATGTGTTGTGAAATTAAGCGAAACCTTAAAATGTCATAATTCTATTTTACACCAAATTCTAATAAAATGTTCCATGTAATTCTTGTTTGATAATTTCAAATTTGCTAGGGTTGGACTTGACCTGATATAAAAAACAATACTATTAAAGTCATCATGATAATAGGTAGAAACGAAATCTTGTGGATTTATCTACTAGATAAAAAAATGTTTCTCTACATATCGCTTAATGAATTGAAAACTCTTTTCATATCTTTTCTTCTCAGACTTCATTGTGAAGCTTTTGCGGAAAATGCTTGAAAATCTTTTGAATATATAATTCACCATTGACAGTTTTACTCTTTTTGATGTTAAAAAAAATTAGTTCTACACGTATTTATTAAACTTTTGCAATACTGGAAATTATAAACCGTTATGTGAATTGTTGTTTTCATTTACTTTGTTTGTATATATATATATATGCCGAACAAATTAAAGTGGCGTAATGAGCCAAAAAAATTGAGGGGGGTAGATACTGTTGGGCAAAATTACAAATCAACAAACAATAACTTCAAACTTTTTTAATTACAAATATCAAATTTTGTGAGAGATTTTGACGTAGCATTCAGAAGATATCATATTTCACCCTTCTATCTTTGCTTTTATTTTTTCCTCCCCCCTTGGTCGTGAAATATGGGGGGTGCAAGCACCCCCCCATCTGTACGCCCCTGAGAAATTACATGAAACAAAATAATTGATTTTCTGTTAGTGCCAGATTTGGGTCAGGTGCATGGGCCTACCAGAGGTCATGATAAAAAAAATTGTACATTCCGAGGTTAGTAACTGAGAAACGTAAGAAACCTTGGAAAAGTCTAAGTAATGAATGCACCCAGTGCTGTTCACAGCCTCATAAGTATTGGAGATGTGAACCTGTGAAGTACTACAAAGTTTGACGCTGACCCACCAGGACATGATCCGGCCAAAGAGGAGACAGAATTTGGAGCTGAATATAGGGTCTTAGACTTCCATAGGTATCCATATAGGCATAGGCGGCGGAAGCGGGGGGGGGGACGGGAGGGGACGTGTCCCCCCTAAATTTGAGGAGGGGGGGACGGTCACCCCCCTAAATTTGTTGTTGATGACCTTTTTTTTTTTTTTTTGCTTGTCAATTTATTTTCGTACGTCCCCCTAAAATTTTTGGGAACCTTTTTTTTTTTGGCTTGTCAAAAAAATTTTGTTTGTCCCCTTTGTTCCGCCGCCAATGCATATAGGTAGGAGGAGGAGGAGCAGCAGAATCCAGAATCAGTGCCGTGATCCCGTGACATCAACGTCCGCAGGTCGGATTTTTTTTTTCTTTTCTTTTTTATTTTTTTAAAGGTACCATAAATAGTTTGGTATCGCTAGCAACAATCCAAATCCGATGTCGTTAAGCGGATTAAAAACCTGATTATTTAGCGGTGTTTTTTAATATAATCTGTAAGTACATGTATTAGTGGATTATGAAGACGTGTTTATGATTTAAATATTTCTATTTATCCTGAAAGAAAAGTGATTATTGTAATTTGAAACCTGTGAAATCGGACTGCAGACTGCACTGAGTCACTGAGTCTCAGACAGTGCAACGCAACGCGACTGAGCTGAGGTCCGACTCCGAGCGGAGCTAGCTGAGTAAGAGACGCTGAGCTGCGCGAGCTTTACTGCTACCGGTACGCGTAGCCGTAGGCCGGTGCCTGCCCTTTCTTCCGAAATTTCCTGGCCAGCCTGGCCTTGGTGCTCGGCCTGGCTTCAGACCCAGGGCTGCCAACATTTGATAATTGTTGAGAGTGAGATTTTACAAGAAGCGAAGTGCAAGGGAGTGAAGCGACCAAGCCCGACCGAGCGAAACTTGCTACATCACATACGGTAGACAGGAATAACCGTCGTTTCTGGGGATTTATTCAACAATATCTGACATTTTAGTTTTTACTGTAATCCCCATTCACCGACGGTAAAAGTGTCCGTGTGGGCTCCCATTTGTTATAACACCAGCACTTTTGTCCGACCAGAGTCCAAACTTTGGGGTTATATAACACATCGAGGTTACAAATACAATCTAAGGATATGTAAACTACAAATTGAAAATATTTAATTATTCAATTTTAAAATACTTTAAACGATATAGATGAAAATGCATGAAAATTATACTTTACCGATGTCTAGTTGGGAAAAGCACAGCTCATCGATCCAAATTAAGGCAGCCAAACTATGAAATATTTACAAACGAACGGGGAGGGCGTCAACAATATACGAATGTGATATCGATATTGCATTCCACCAGCACATCTACATTCGCTACAAGGCAATAATACGATACGATACACTCACGAAGACAAACGATAATAGTTATAATCGCGATATATCGAGACATTAACGATAATGACGTCATTCAAGATGGCAACTTGCACTTGCAGGAAAAACCGTTTAGGTCGGGAGAAAATGTCTTAGATGACAGATTTCTCAATCATCCAGTGGATTTTTTTAATAACTCCGGTCCAAGGTATGCAATTACTTAAGTTATTTATATTTTCCTGATAATTAAACTGTAAATTTCGCTCAAAAAACAGTTTTAAATCGCGATCTATAAAACGCTAGTTAACTATACGTTGTCTGTAGCCACTGACCCCCAACCTCTTCAGTCTATGTATGGTGAGTGGAGCCAACGTAGTTCAGCGGAACAACCAAAATACAGAGACTGAAGCTTTTGGTCTACACATACGGTACCTACTAGTACGACTACGGTTAGCCTCGGGCCCAGGCCAGGGTGTAGGAGGGGGTGACCTCCCCCTCCCAGAGTCCCACAATTAGCCTTGGCTTGAGGATCGAGGACTCCATGATGATATTTTTTTTATATTTTGACACATAGATTCTTACGTTACATGTACTTCTTCCTCATGGATCATGTGGTCTGGAGCTTTGAACCGCCTCCCATATATGTATAAGAGACACATCAAAACAGATGATTTCCCTAGGATATCCATCTTTGTAGATAGAAATCACGTAAATGTCTGATTTTATTTATTTTTACACCTTCATATGCCTAATGAGTAATGTGTATGAAGGTTAAAAAAATTGGTTAATAAAAAGGTGAAAAATTGAAGGATTTTTACCAGACCAATCTCATGTAGATCCCTCGATCCGTTTGTCAACAAAGCAAATACAATAGGTCTGACCCTTGAACCGCTTCGTTATGCATTATGACGTACCTTTGATTAGAGATGTTACAGAATTTTTTACAAAATTTTCTTTATTGATTTTCTCTTTTTCTTCCTTTCTTTCATTCTTCATTTATATCTTTTTTTTATTCTTTTGAATATTTTAATTTCTTCCTCATTTTTCTTTTGCTTTGTTTCATTTATTTTTTATTTTTCTTCCTTTTTTATTTTCCCTTTTCGATTTTTCCTTTTTTTTTCTTTACTTAGTCATTTTTTTCTTTCCCCTTTTCTCTCTTTCTTTCCTTTTCTCCCTTTTTCTTTCTTCACTTTATTTTTTTTGTAATCTTTATTTCTTTCAATCATTCTTTTGTCTTTATTTTTGTTTTTTTCTTTTTTGTTTCTTTATTTCTTTTCTTCTTTCTTTCTTTCTTTCTTTCTTTCTTTCTTTCTTTCTTTCTTTCTTTCTTTCTTTCTTTCTTTCTTTCTTTCTTTCTTCCTTCCTTCCTTCCTTCCTTCCTTCCTTCCTTCCTTCCTTCCTTCCTTCCTTCCTGTCCTCCTTTCCTTTCTTTCTTTCTTTCTTTCTTTCTTTCTTTCTTTCTTTCTTTCTCTTTCTTTATTTCTTTGTTCCATTTTCCTTTTTTCCTCTTCCTTCACTTTTTACATTTTTTTATTCCTTCCTTTTCTCTTTCTTACTTTTTTTTACTTTCTTTCAGTCATTTTTTCTAACTTTGTTCTTCTGGGGTTCTTTATTCCTTCATTTTATCCTTTTTAATCTTTTTATTTTGTCCTTTTCTGTGTTTCTTTCATTTTTCTTCTTATTTTCCTTCATTTTTTATTCCTCTTTTTATCATTGATAATTGTTCTATTTTTTCTTCCTTTTTCTTTCGTTAATTCATTCTTATTTTTCTTTCTTTTAATTCTTAATTATCTTTCATTTCTTTTTGCTTGCTTTCTTTTGTTTACCTTTTCTTTTTTTTCATTGTTTTCTGCTTTGTTCCTTTCATTTTTTTTTATTTGTGCTTCATTCTGACCCTTTTTGTTTTCTTACTTACCTACTTCCTGTTTTATTTTTTGTTCGTACCTGCTTTACTTACCCCTTTTCTTTACTTTCTTTATTTTGTGCACGTGTCTCGAAATAATAATCAGTCATTGCGTATGAAATGACTATTTCGTGCAATGTGCCAGAAAAAGTGTACGCACAGCGCCCATGATATTCTCTTGACATAGGAATAAGGAACAGCCAATATAAAGTGCATTTTGATTGGAAATATCTTAAAAATGGGCATGTTAAAGATAAGAAGGGGGCAGTCCTTACAAAGATAACGCGTTATGAAGATTTTCAGAATATCTATTTGCAATGATAGCATCTTCTTATCTCATTGAGATAAGATAAAAGATAAGAACAAAGATAAGAACGTTTTCAGAATACACCCCTGGGCTCTAATTTCAAAGAAAATGTAAAAATGGTGAAATCACTCTCAGTTGCATTGTTGGCTAGATAGTTGCTCATCGTTTGAACTGAAGCAATCATCTGACTACCATGCTGGGGTCCTATGGTGGCTTGTTTGTACTTTTTAAATGTTTACCTCATTCGTATTGCGTTTTCAAATCCATCAAATTTATCCCTGAAGGATGCTTCTGAAAAAAGGTGGTGTTTGGGGCGGGGTCCCCCTGGATCTACCCTCACCCCCTTTGATTTGCCCCTTGCAGGAACATTGCTTTTGGAAACGAAACAGAGACTGAAGCTCTTGGTCTACCTTGAGGCTTCCTTGATAACTGAAGAAAGTTACCAAAGGAACACTACAATCCATTAATGTATTCAATAAAATTTTCCTTGAATCAGGAATGATTTTATGAATAATGAATCGCATCACTACCTTTCAATGGTAGGCCTGCAGTGATATATATATTTTTTCATTGTTGTAGGTAATGGCGTTCCTGTTGTAAAGATTCCTGATCTATAGATCAAGATGGATATAGGGGATTTAGAACCCCTCTCTGCACGATCCACCTCATCGGTTGAAGATGGATCTAGCAGTACCAGGAGCAAGAAATCAAAGACCCTGGCACGACTCAGGTAATTTATGGAGGAGCCGTAGTGTAGTGGTTCTGACTCTTGCCTTGTAAACAGAGGGTCGTGTGTTCGAATCCCACCGCGGTCTGGCGTCCTTTGGCAAGGCGTTAATCCACACTTTGCCACTCTCGAACCACGTGCTAAATGGGTACATGGTAGGATGTGAAAGTCATTGTAGCTTGTCCAGTACTGTGTGCGCCTCACAGGCGACTGACTGGAATACTCCCCAGGGAGTGGAGGATGTGCGCACATTGTGTGCGGGAATGACTGATTGAATCCGATGACCGGGGTAATAATATACCTGTAAAGCGCTTAGACACGTTCCGCTATATAAAAGCGGATTATTATTATTCGAAATAGGAGTTGTCTTAAATGAGAATCCAACACAAATTGAAAGTTGCTCTAAGAGAATGATTGGAGAAGTGGACAGGTGAAAGTTTGAACAAAATAAGACTAACAATAGGAAAGTTGGGATCTTTTTCAAAATTAGTTCTCATCGGTATTTGAAATCAGCCACAAAGGTAATATGATTGTGATGTAGTTAAGGGACTGCTCTGTCAACTTTGTCAAAACTTTTGATCTGAATGATATATCACAGTCATGAAGTTTTGTACATATACTGTCTAATCTAGTCCACCCTTTTACCCACCAAGTTGCCAATTTGAGAGTTTCATTGAACATATCCCCTAAAGATTTTCAAAGGAACAAAAGTTATGTGATGATCTTTTTTTTGTGTGTGTTTGTATTCCCTTATGCATTGGAGGAAAGGGGGGGGGTCAACCTCATCTTTGATTATGTCTCTACTTTTCAGACTGTTTTGCAAACCATAGGAAATGTTTTAGATGGAGTACTGAAAGCTCATGACCAGGAAAGAGTACTGTTTAAAAGCCTTAGTGTATGGGCATCATCATTTGGTAAATTGGTACAATAGGAATAGGTCATGTAACTCATGGGCCCGAATTCACAAAGGTGGTTTTGGAAACCCATGGTTAAATCCATGATTTATGCAGATTTCCTGTATAAATTTCGCTTATTGTAGCGTGTATATTAAAAAATGTCCAATGCTGATGCTCGCTTTTGTCACATTGCACCAAATTGACGCCTGTTACCATGGTGAGATACGCTATTTTATTCATGAGTCCACTGTTTTAAGACTGGACTCATTAATTAACCATGGCAGCAGGCATCAATTTGATGCACTGTGACAAAAGCACGCATCAGCATTGGACATTTTTTAATATACGCCTTAAAATATATGTAATTTATTTAGGAAATCTGCATAAACCATGGACTCAACCGTGGGTTTCAAATCTACCTTTGTGAATTTGGCCATGGTGTCCGCTTCTCCGTATTTTTCTCCCTTTTTTCTCTGTATATTTTATTTGTTATTCTGTTGGTTATCTTATGTCAATACAGGAAATTAAAGAAATCTGACAGCTCATCACGTGACTCTTTGAAGGATGCTCTGTTACCTCATCCACCTGATAGTCAGTCAAAAGATGACCTAACTGATAGGAGGTTGTCCAATGGCTTACTTGATGGTGGCTCTGCCCTTCCTGATGATATCAAGCAGTCAGCCAAGGTAGAAGGTGAGAGGATCATTGATACCATCACAAGGGACAGTCAGGGAATGGCCACCAGCCTTGACCCACTGCGGCCCAAGCCATCGGATTGGGGAGAGAAGTCACCCTTGAAATCCTCCCTCTTCCCATCGCCTCTAGATCCTGTTCACCCGGCGAGTCGAGGTTTAGGAGCTCTTGAACCCCTTGCTCCACGTGGAGTGCTGGAACCGCTGGAGAAACCGAAGAGAACGTTCAGTGTGAAGCCGGAAGAAAGCATAGGTAGAGTTGGTATTGGAACAAATGGGGATTCAAAGTATGACACCAGTGAAATCAAGGAAACGGTGAATGATGCACCTACACAGAGGGGAGATGTGTTTAGGATAGATGGTGTTGTAGAGACGGAAACTAGTGATTCACAGAATTTCAGTGCAATCGCAGACAAAAACTCTGTTCAGGAAAATGAATTTGGGAGTTTGTCAAGTGTAAAGAATCACCTACCATCTGAGCTAAAACAAATGGAAGATACCCTTTCAAAACCAAGTGATGTTCTTGAGGATGATGATGATGCACTGGATGTATTGCCAGATGAAGGGAAATCAAACAAACTCAGAAGTGATGTTTTAGTTTCTAGTGCAATAAAAGACAGGACAGGATTTAGTACTTCATTTAGTAACTCAGCAAACAAACATGCTTTAACTGGGGAGAACCATGAAAGTATTGTGAGTAGCAGACTGCAGGATAATGATGCATTTAATAAAATTGAGGAACATCCGGTGAAGCCAAAGACGACTGTCACTTTAATTGAAGAGGATGATGATGAAAGTGATGATGAGTTAATCGTTGTCAGTCCACTGGTGCCCTTGTCCAAACCTCGAACAGACAGTGTTCCTCCAAGAATTGAAGGAAATTTGATGGGTGATCATTTAGAGGAAAGTGAGGGAGAAGTTGAGTTGCCAAATAGAACGGTTCCTGATCAGAGTGACGGCAATGAAGACATAGATGATGATAAAGAAGATGAAGAAAACCTGAAGCAATATCTAAAAGACAAATTACAGCACATAGAGGATAGTGAGGACAGTGATGCCCTTGTTGCGAGTCCAAGCAATTCCTCGAGGGCGGGACGTCTCTCCCCTATAACCAATGCCAGTGTTCCTCCTCCACTTCCTAACACCATCATGTCTCCTTCCTTGAGGACCAGTTACAAGAGGGATAATGATCTTGAGGATAGTTTCGGAAACTCAGAGATATCCGATGCAGTTCTTAGCAGTGGGTCCATATCTGAAACCAACAGGTCTATGGCATCCAGCTCCCTGCTACTGAACACGCTCACCAATAAGGGGGCAAGAAGTGGAAACATGTAAGTCATTAATTATGTTTTAAAATCTACATTTGTGACATATATTTTTAAGCGTAGTGTGAATAATGAGCGATAATGCTGTAGTTTTCATAAATTGACAATTGATACAATCCCTGGCTTAGGTTACAAGACATTCTTAGGGGCTTGTGAACTACATGGTGATCAGTTTTCTTTTCTAATATCTAGTATATCAAGGTTCAGGAGAGTTGGTAGAGATATATACATGTACATGTTTTGTAACTTCGGGAAATTACATTGACAATAAAGACAAATTTAAGAAGGATTTTGAAGACCTCTTCAGTCATGCCCTCATATGACTGAATACTGCCGTGATTATCATTGTTCCCCATGGTATCTATATGATTCTTATTGTTCTTAGTTTTTATGACGTGATTATCTTTGTTCTACTTATTTTCTATGACATGATTATGATTGTCCTTCATAGTTTCTATGACCTGATTATATTTCACTCACTTATTGTTCCTGCAACTTTTAAAATATCAAATAACAAAGAAAATATGTAGTAGGCCTACATAAAAAAATATTAACAATAATAAAATATTAACAATAAAAAATATCAGCAAGGTCATATTTTCTGTATAGCAATTGAAGAAGGTTGCAGGGGTTGCCACGCATTGTTGTTCTGAGTTTCTTTGACAAGATTATTATTGTTCTCCTTGGTTTCTATGACATTATTATCGTTCTCCTTGGTTTCTATGACGTTATTATTGTTCTCCTTGGTTTCTTTGACAAGATTATTATTGTTCTCCTTTGTTTCTGTGCAATGATTGTTACTGTAGGAGTTATCTGAGTGGAGGGGTGCGCAATTCAGGGTCCCTGGTTGGCAAGGATGAACTGGATTCCCATCTTCCAGAGCGAAGACTGCGTATCTTTGTTGCAACCTGGAACATGCACGAAGACAAGGTGAGATTTCAAGTTGAGTTCTGGGGATTGTTTCCTGAAACCAATAGATGATTTAACTGACCATTTTTATAAGCTACTGAAATCCTTGCATTCCATTGGCTCAGAACAAATCTGTCGGTGATAATCACTGATTGTTGTTTCATGAAATACTACACTTTGCAGGGCATGATTTTAAAATGCCCACAACCCAAATTTGGTGGGAATCGGTCCATAGGGATCTCAAGATATGACCTCATGGTTACATAATAGTACATTGATTTCAATGGGGCATGTGTGGTACTCATGAGGTCATATATTGGACCCCGTCCAGACTGATTTCCACCAAATTTTAGGTTTGGAGGTATTTTATCATGCTCAAGAGAAAAATAGTATAAAAAATGCTGAAATACAAAAAGATAATTTTATGATGTCACACGTTGGTAGAGTATAAGGAACCCTTGTTTAGATTGAGGGTCTACTTCATAAGAAAAAATATGTGAAAATACTTTGATAGGGGAATGTTGACTATTAATGAAATCAAGTTACAATGAAAACCTGTGATTGCAGTCTTAAACAACAATATAGTTGAATAGCCTCAACCAACCCTATGATCCAGCTACAACCATTTTTTTTACCTGTTGACTACTGAGTTCTGTAATTCCCTCAGACTCAGTACAGGGACCACCCAGTTTCAGTGGCCATTGGGTTTATAGGTCTCAAATCTTTACTATCTCTATTGCAGGAAATACCTGAGAATCTTGATGATCTGCTTCTCCCTGAAGACATTGAGTACATGCAGGATGTCTATGTCATTGGCACGCAAGAATCTTCTCCTGATATGTGAGTTTAGACTTCAACAACTATGCAATCAAACCTGTCTAGATAAAGACCACCAAAGGAAGACGAAAAAATGGGCACCATTTCATGAAATTTGTCAGCATCAACAAGTAGTCATTCTCCAGTGGTTGCCATAGTAACAGTCAGAAGCCATTGCTTCTCGGCCAATCAAAAATCTTGAATTTAGTCAGCATCAACATTTTCAGTGGACAGATTTTGATGAAACACCCCTGCATTCCTTATGATGATTTGGTCTTTATTGGCAGGTTCCAGTAATACATGTTTCAATATGAATACTCTGAGAGAAGCTGAACTTGTGGTTTCTATAGATGAGTGGTCCGTCTTTACAGATTATTGCTAAAGTGGGTCTGACTGTAATATGTAACATTTATACAGTGCATCCCACTAAATAGAAAACCGAGAATCCTAGTTATATTAGCAATACAATTTACAGTCTTTCATCTATATAGTCAGAAAGTTTTCTTCTTAACTTTGATACCAAATGAAAAAAGGTTTGCTTTATTGTGGCATGCACTGTATAGTGCTTAATAAAATGTCACTAAGTGCTGCATATTACCCCGGCTTTAATCTGAAAGTTGCAGTGTAGCTTAAAGAAGAATACCTAACTCAAAATAAATAAAATCTGACGTGACTCTTGTTTTGTTTTTTTAGAGCCGAGTGGGAGATACGTCTACAAGAAACCCTTGGGCCATCACACGTTCTACTCCACTCGGCAGCGCATGGTGTCCTTCATTGTTTGGTGTTCATAAGGAGAGATCTCATCTGGTTCTGCTCGCGTAAGTATGATTTTATGCTTTTTATAATTAAAATCAAGATGGCATTCGAAAGCAGTAAATTCCTCGCACAAGTAGATGTGGTTGGGATAATCGTGCCCTAAATTTTATCAAATTGCCTGAAGAGCATTTCAAAGACTGTTTATTGTCTTTGTATAGAATCTTATGATATTGTAAAGTCCTTCAATGAAAATACCAACGTATTCTCCAGATGGCACATTCTACAGAATTACCAAATTATATACAATTATTTTTGGGTTGAAAATGCGCTTAAAATGAGGAATTTAGAAAAAAAAAGATTAACTGTTCTTTTTGCTTTTTTGTTGATACAGCTGTGGAAGAATCCAGAGTATCCACTCGACCAGGATCGATGATTAAAACAAAGGTTTGTTGATTGGTTTATAAAGTAGCCCTTTGGAATTGTCCAACACCAGTTTGTTCAATGCTCTTCAATGAGGAGTTCATTGACATTGGCCTGAATTCACAGAGGCAGTTTGTTGGTTGGACCCTTCACAGTTTTTTGCAGATTTCATGCATGAATTAATCTTGGTGTAATTTACGGCATGTATGAAAAAAAATGTTCAATGCTGATGCATGCTTTTGTCACAATATGCCTGTGAATGCATGTTGCTATGGTTGAGCATGCTATTTTATTTATGAGTCCACTGTCTTCAAGAGTAGATTAAAATCGGTGGAATCGTTAATAAAATAGCATGCTCAACCATGGCAACAGGCATAATTTTGGCACACTGCGACAAAGCACTCATCAACAGTGGACTTTTTTTTATATACGTGGTAAATTAAGCCTAATTTATACATGAAATCGGCATGAAACAGGAGTTCAGCTGACAGTTTTCAAAGCCACCTTTGTGCATTCAGGCCATCAAGTTCTTGATTTTCTGATTTTTTTAAATGAATATTATATTAAATAACCTAACACCACTACATTAGTCAGATTATACTTCAGTTCAGTTTGGTTTATTTCCACACTGAAGGACATGCTTTACCTAAAGTAAGACTATTACGCATTTCATACCAATGCGCACATCAACATATAAACATGACTTTAAGTGGCACTTGTGTATCTGTGGAACATTGTCATGATTGTCTTGTAAATTGGTTTGATCTAATATAATGTACTCAATGTAGTACTAGGGTAATGCTTTACAAATTTTTCATAAGTTATGCACAACTTTATGCATGGCTGTGACTGAAACATGTTATTGTGCTAATTAAGATACCCCAATCTACCCAGGGGAGTACTTCACTAAGATTTAAATTAAATGCTTAAATGCAGACATGCACATGATGTGCAACAGCCAATATTATTGCAGAAGTGCACTTCCTTGAAGCTGCATGATTTTACCGATGTGGTGATGCATTTTATACCATATGTATGCAAATGGGAATTTAAGAGTTACTCTAAGTTGCTCTTAAATCTTCGTGAAGCACCCCCATTGATGTGCTAGTTTCTGTTTCATCTTATGTTCATTTGATATATTTCTGGCCAAGTGGTGCTATATGAAACATAATGGAGACCTTTCGTTTTCTGTGACGAGCCATGTGAACGTATGAGATTAAGGAATTTTGGGAGCGCTGCGCATGCGGGAAGTAATCTGTGACGAGCCTTCTCGTTCACTGCCCATATCTGTGACTCGTATTTGAGGGTTTTGAAGTTCGGTGTCATAGTGCTCAAATGAGCGCTGGTTTGTACATGATGACGTCATGCAAGTTTAGCAAAAAAAATTAAGCCGTATCAACATTCGAGGTTCGTCGATTCAGCAGGGCTGCTAAACTGCAAATTACTGCTTGTTACCAGCTTTTCCATTACTGTAGATGGCCATGTAAAAGTGTGTACTGGCCATCATTCACATCACTGTAGTGATCTCAATTGACAATATCTATAAGAAGTATGATGAATATGAAAAAGATTGTGTAATCATGTGCATGATGATTAGGATTATTTAAAAATATAAAGTACAAATCCATCTTTCTCCTTGTTGTATTGCAGGGTGCAATAGCTGTCAGTTTCAACTTCTTTGGGACTTCCTTTATCTTCATTGTTTCTCACTTTACCTGTAAGTATTCGATATTACTTTTATGCTTGTTGACTAGTTGTTCTCGCGATATCTAAAGAAAAGTTTGATGGATCAACTTCATATTTGGTCCAAATCTGCATGTGGAAGTGAAAATGTTCTTAGTGGATTTTAGGATCATGAGATTAAAAGTCAAAGGCCACATATGTCATTACATACATGGAAAATATCTTGTCCTTGTAATAACTAAAAAATTGTTTTGAGCTCTCATGTTGAGTCTTCATAAATATGAATATATATTTGACAGACCATGATCTGATCAGATTTTGGGGACATGGGGGTCAATAGTCAAGGTCACAAGTGGTCACCATAGACCTGAAAACATCTCTTTCTCATGACAACTGATAAACCATTTAAGGGATCAGTCTCAAATGTGGCTGTGTAATTGCATGTCAGTTATGGAGATCTGATTGGATTTGTGGTCTCATGGATAAAGTTCAAAGGTCAGAGATCATTATTGGAAAGTTGTAATTGTGTGTTGAATGTATTCTTGGTCCGGCATTGGATGAGACATGGATTTCAATTGCATGTAGTTGAGAATCTATCAATTTTCCCTTGTTTATCAATCTGTAAACCTAGCTGGAGATGAGAATATGAAGGAGAGACTGTTAGATTATGAGAAGATCCTGAAAGGCATCAGTCTACCAGAGAAAGTCCCACCAACCAGGAAGTTTAATATACTTACAAGTAAGATCATCTTAGTTATTCCAGTACGATATTACAGATGTACAGTTTGTAGAGCTGTTGGATGTTATGATGCTTTGAATGTTATGAAGGACTCGTCTGCAAAAAAGTTTAAAAAATATGCCAATCCATAGGGCTTATTTACAAGACGAATGCAGAGCTGCCAACTGCTATAAAACATTTGTATTTATCTTGAAAATCCAATAAGAACATGATGATTATGAAAGTCCCTATTATTGTTGCATTGGTTTTCCATATGCAATATAATGGAAGCGTGTATGTACTTCTGTTAAGACCAGGGCCCCGTCTTACAAAAGAGTTGCCATTGATCCGATCAACCTCAACTATATGGAAATCCATCACTCTCATAATTTTTCTCACAGAAAATATTTGCACAATGTCCTGTGGAAACAGTGGATCACACTGAATGTTCAAGACAAAGAGTGTGTGAATGTACAACATATCTAGAAAACATGTGGAACTATCATGCTTTTTAGATGATGACATTGGTGGCTTTCCATAGTTGTGGTTAATTTGATCAATCATAACTCTGTGTGTAAGATGGGGCCCTGACCAGTAACCCTTCCCCACACCATCTAAGCTTGTACGGAAAAGAATGTCTGAAAATTAGCCAGATGGGTATTATCCATAGCTTCAATTAAGTGCTCACCAGCAAAGCTTTATATTTTGTTATTTTGTCCATGTTTGCTTTCCATATGCACACAAGATGCAGAAAGCATGCACAGGTCCCGAGCTTCATATAGGTGCTACACCAGCTGAGCTTTTGATGACTAGCATTCTTATGGCTTTCAGTTGTGTCTCTTTCATTGTCCTATATTGGGTACTAGGCATGCATATCGCTACTGCTGCTATTATGTCTGAAGTCAGCAACCACCTTTACTCCTTCAGGGGCATCCTGAAGACATACCTGTATGATGGTGCTTGTTAACAGACAAGCTTTCAATTTTTGTCTTATTTGCTCTGAAGCACCTGGAGTATCTAATAAGATGAAAAATGCTCTAATATAAAACTGTTTCAAATTTGGTATTGTTTTAGGTGATGTGACGACCCGCTTTGACTACGTGTTCTGGTGTGGAGACTTCAACTTCCGGTTGGCTGAGAACAAGGCTCGGGTTGAGGGCTGGATTGATCAACTGAAAAGAGGCAATAAAAACGACTATGATATCCTACTGCAACACGATCAACTCAATAAAGCAATGCAAAGAAGTAAGATTTTAATTTTATTCCTCCATAAAATGATAATGATCCTCCAAACATCCCTGATTTTCCTTGTCTTTATTTTTCTGTTAAATACTCTGCTAACTTTTTTGTTTCCCTTGCATTCTTCTTCCCTTCTCTCTCTTTCTCTGCCACTGCCTCTCAGATTTTTATTTTTCCTCACTTCAGACTTCAGTTTTATTTCTGTCTCTCTACATTCTCTCTTGTTATTTATTTAGCTCCAAAGAAAGGGTTGTGTGTCGTTCTTAAAGGACAAGTCCACCCCAACAAAAACTTGATTTGAATAAAAAGAGAAAAATTCAACAAGCATAACACTGAAAATTTCATCAAAATCGGATGTAAAATAAGAAAGTTATGACATTTCGAAATTTCGCTTCATTTCACAAAAACAGTTATATGAACGAGCCAGCTACGTCCAAATGAGAGAGTCGATGATGTCATTCACTCACTATTTCTTTTGTTTTTCATTGTTTGAAATATGAAATATTTTGATTTTCTCGTCATTGTCATGTGAAATGAAGTTTCATTCCTCCCTGAACATGTGGAATTCCATTATTTTAACATTTTGTGCTTCAGGCAAGGAGGTCCTAATCGTCAAATTCGTAAAAATTGAAATATTGTATAATTCAAACAATAAAAAACAAAAGAAATAGTGAGTGAGTGACATCATCAACTCTCTCATTTGGATGTAACTGGCTCGTTCATATAACTATTTTGTTAAAAATAAGCGAAACTTTGAAATGTCATAACTTTCTTATTTTACATCCGATTTTGATGAAATCTTCAGCATTGTGCTTGTCTGATTTTTCTCTATTGATTCAAATCAACATTTTTCTGAGGTGGACCTGACCTTTAAACTTGCTTGTAATATACGAACAGGTTCATGAAACACTCAACAGTTTATATGTAAAACATATCAGGAATACCCAGTGTCAACTGGTACCAGTTAGGACCAGTTAAAAACACCAATTGTCATCGAGAAGTAGGCCAACTGCTTATAGACCGAGCAAAATAAATCGTTTCAATGATTTTAAATTTTGTTCTGATTTTTTCCTTATAATGAATTTAATGTTCCTTGTTACGCAGATGAGATATTTCAGGGCTTCCATGAGGGTAAAATCAACTTTCTGCCAACGTACAAATTTGATATTGGAGAAGATATATATGACACATCAACTAAAGCCAGGGTACCATCCTATACTGTAAGTTATGTTGTCATTGGTTACCATGGTTTCAGTCTTTGCTAATATTGTGGATAGTCACATCTGACCAACTATTGTCTGTGCTGTTATGTTCTATATCTTTACTTGACTTGAGTGGTATAATGAGGAAAAAAAGCAACTAAATGGGCTGACTATTGGATACATTGAACTATTGCTAATAATTTGCAAGCTAGTGAACAAGCAAGCCCTGAATATCAATATTTTAACAAATGTTATGTTCTCTGTGTTTACTTGACTTGAATGGTGTAATGAGGCAATAAAAGAGAACTTTAAAGGGAGCAGTCTTGGATATACAGCACTATTTCTGAAAATGTTCAAGCAAACAAAGGGGGCAAAGAATGATCTGTCATAGATTTGGATTATAAAAATTGGTCATCAATTGAATTTTGATGAAACATATGATGTTGAAAAACAATAATTTTTTAATGTGTACTATTAAAAGAAAACTTTAGTTATCTCATTTTATAGCAAACTCACGGAAAATAATGACTACATATGAAACATATTATATGTGTAAACTGATTTTTGTATTGGTTTGTTTTTATTTGCACACAGGATCGGGTATTGTATAAGAGTCGCAGGGTAACCGACATCTCATTAATTCACTACAGCAGTTGTGAAGAAATCAAGACATCAGATCATCGGCCGGTCTATGGTGTCTTTGAGGCTGGAATCAGACCTGGAAAAGAAAAGTAAGTTGTTTCCCTACCAAGTCCATTCTATTGTTGGGTTTTTTTTGGGGGGGTGAGGAGGAAGGGAAAGAACAACAAGAATGAGAAGATGAAATTTGCTAAAGAGGAGGAGAGAGAAGAAAATGATAGAAAGAAGGGGAGGAGAAGAGTATCAAAGCTATGTATGTAGATGGATGTAGAGTTGATGTCTCTGTGAAAAGGATTAAAACTTTATTATTCTTCTGTTTATCAGATTCTTGTGTACTTTACTCAGGTATGATTTTCAGTTCCATGACAATTGCCCTGATGGAATATCTGAACATTAAGCAAAACATAAAATATAATCTCCAAAACTGAGTAAACCGTAATCCTAATCTTTACATTATTCTGAAACAAAAACTCTAATACAATCCTAACTGAAATCATATGCCTTCTGAGATAGTAAGACTGGAGCAATGGTCGCAGAATCAAATGTGTCACCACCAATTCCATATAGTAACAACGTACCTGTAGCAAGACTATCACAGGCATATAGCAGGACACCAACTATACTGACTACTACTTACAAGTTGGACAGCTCCTCATAAAGCCAATTTGCCCTGTGTATACCTAAGATAATTTCTTCTAAAGCAGGGTCAAAATGAAAAAAAAAAAAACACCAATAACCATGTCTATTCTACGACACCAAGAGCTTTAACAATTGGATGAAACATTAAAGTTTAATTCTGGATTATGGTTCAATTTGCATTCTCTGTTGTGAGAAGCATGTTATCATTTAATTTTTTTCCCTTTGTTTTTACAGCTCAGTCATGGGAGGTGGAATGTTTGTCCGTGAGGTCTACATAGAAGGTATGTTTATAAACCAGGGGAGTGTTTCATGAAACAAGGAGCCAGTGATTTCCAATGACTATTTGTTATAAGCTACTGAAATCCTTGCATCTGATTGGCTGAGAGCAAATTTGTTGATGACCTTCACTGACAAGCTGCTTCATGAAATATTCCCCAGATAAGCCATTGCCTCCTGGAACGGTTAGTTCCTGTACAAAGTCTAAGTGAATTCATAGAAATCAGTAGTCATTGGACTAATCATTCTGTCTTGAACTCATGTTAGGAGCATATTATTTGCTGACAACAGAACTTATAAAAGCCACTGGAAATACTGAAGGCAATGAAGATTTTCATAGCTAGATTGGTATAATGTTATTAATAGAAAAGGGAATATATCACCTCCATAAGAGATATGAAATTATTGTAATATAAAAAACATCTGCTATGAGATTTTGTATGTGATAAATAGCAGCTTTAATAATAATAATAATAATAATAAACAGTTCTTGTATAGCGCATATCACAATTATGAATAATGTCTCTATGCGCTTCCAAAGGACTTGGATATTATTACCCCAGCTGTAGCTTGGCTGCCGTAATTACTATGATTACAGCGCACACGCATTTCAAGGAATAAATTCCTGCCAGGTACCCATTCACCTCACCTGGGTTGAGTGCAGCACAGTGTGGATAAATTTCTTGCCGAAGGAAATCACGCCATGGCTGGGATTCGAACCCACAACCCCCTGTTTCAAAGTCCGGAGACTAATCCACTGGGCCACAACGCTCCACGCTCCAACGCTTTACTGTAGTTTGCCTTGTTAAATTTAAAGGGGTGGTCCAGGCTGAAAGTATTTACATGTATAGCTTAATAAATAGAGTAGAATTCACTGAGCAAAATGCTGAAAATTTCGTCGAAATCGGACAACAAATAGCAAAGTTATTGAATTTTAAAGTTGAGTAATATTTTGTAAAAACAGTCGTCATGAATATTCATTAGGTGGGCTGATGATGTCACATCTCCACTTGTTCTTTTGTATTTTATTATATGAAATTAGGTTTATCCAATTTTTTCCTCCAAGAACTAGAAAAATTGGATTGACAACTGATTTAGTGCATTAGATATTTATTGCTGCAACTTATTTCATCATAAGGGAGACATATTATTCACACAAGTATGAAATAATGAAAAAAATATGATTTTATGTAGTAACATAAGAAAACGGAAAGTGGAGATGTGACATCATCAGCTCGCCTAATGAATATTCATGATGACTGTTTTCACAAAATGTTGCTAAACTTTAAACTTCAATAACTTTATTATTTGTTATCCGATTTTGATGAAATTTTCAGCGTTTTGCTCAGTGAATTCTACTCTGTGTATTAAGATATAAATATTTTCAGCCTGGACCACCCCTTTAAGGTCAACCCCCTCCCCCCCCCCCCTTCTTGAAATATACCACCACAAGTTACAAATGATCATGGTATGTGTTGTACAAGCCCTCAAAACTTTGGAAAATAACAAAATTCACCAGACAAGTTGAAGTAGAGTTTAGACATGGGGTTGTAATAAATGTTGTGGCCACCAATACTGGGATTTTTTGTTAAGTTTGTAAGGTTATATGTGACTTACAGTGAGTATAAGGCCAAGTGATCATCAGTCCTAGTTGTAATTACAGTAGACCATGTGACCTGTACTCTTCTGAACTCAGATATTCCATTTCTGGTCATAAGTAGTGGTTTTACTATGAATATCCAAATGTACAATGAACATTAGAGTTTTAATTTTCAGCAAATTTTGGCACTTGAATCATTAATGATATAATAAGTGTCTGGGAGTAATAAGTAGTTTTTCACCATTAAAGCATGGGGATAAAGCAATATACACATAACAAACATGAAATGTAAACCAAGTTTTTGACACTTTAGGGTCTACATAATTTCAGCACAGATTTTTTACCATGGCCTAACCAGACTTCAAGAATGTAGGCCAAAGTAAAAATCAGAGATTTAAACCAACTGGGTTTGGGTCAATTGGCTATAAACCCTTTTATCTCTTATTTTCCTGCAGGTATCAAGAGGCGAGTGGCGAAGTCTGGAATGTCGAAAAGGACACAGGCAGGGAGTTCTGTCTGCTCCGTCATGTGATCATGAGGTATCTATCAGGTGACTGCTTGTCATGTGACATATGTGTGTAGGTATCAAGATCAGAGGTGATAAGTTTGGAGTTTTAATGAAAGAGGATAACAGCAGATTAAGTTCTGTCTGTTCTGTCATGTGATCATGAGGTATCTACCGGGCGACTGCTTGTCATGTGACGTGTGTAGGTATCAAGATCAGAGGTGATAAGTTTGGAGTTTCAATAAAAGAGGATAACAGCAGATTGAGTTATGTCTGTTCTGTCATGTGATCATAAGGTGTCTATCAGGTGACACTTTGTCATGTGATATCGTGACTATAGGAATCAAGAGAAGAGTGGTCAGATAAGGAAGGTCAAGGACACAAGCAGAGAGTTCTGTCTGCTCTGTCATGTGATCAAATAGGCATCTATCAGGCGACACTTTGTCATGTGACATTGTGACTTTAGGAGTCAAGAGAAGATTGACTGGATGAAGAAGGCCAAGGAGGACACAAGCAGAAAGTTCTGTCTGCTCTGTCATGTGATCAAGTAGGCATCAGGTGACTTACTTTGTCATGTGACATTGTGACTGTAGGAGTCAAGAGTGGCCAGGTGGGCGTTTCATAAAGCTGTTCGTAAGTTACGAGGAACTGGTGATCCTTTCTTATGGTAAATGGTATATTCATTGGCGATGGTTAAGCGCATAAGAAAGGTTCACCAGTCCTTTTTAAAGTCGCTCTTATCTTACCAACTGCTTTATGAAACGGCCCCCAGATAAGGAAGGTTAAGGAGGACACAAGTCTGCTCTGTCATGTGATCAAGTAGGCATCTATCAGGTGACACTTTGTCATGTGACATTGTGACTGTAGGAATCAAGAAAAGAGTGGCCAAGTCTGGAATGTCAAAAATTGATTTCACTGTTCATATAAATTAACTGACATAAACAGTGGGCTGATTAATGCTGCCACCTTATGCAGCATACATGAATGTAGTGTGGTGTGATAACGTCAGCTTATATATTAAAGGTTCATCAACAGATGTGTGCTTTTGAAAAGCCCGCATTCATTATTGAACTTTTTAAAAATATATCAGCTGAAATGAACATCATTAATGCATTAATCTGCGTAAACCATCAATAGCTACAGACCACTGACCCAAAACCCTTTATCATGAAATTGGGCCATTGTGTTTTCCCAATGCTGCAGTGACATGTGATTGCTGTTCCTCATCTAATCTCATGAATTTATCATTGAATGTGAGGCCAGTCATTCCATTTAAAAAAATGTGTAAAGATTATACATGTACTTGTGCAATGACCACTGATCTTATGTTTTACATTTGGTGGACGATAGCTTTAATTAAAAAAAGTATATAAAAATATATAATGTTGAAAAAATTGTGGAAATCATAGTATTTCCATTGTGCTGCATATTAATATTGTGCACTATATCTTACAATAATATACAATTCAGTGTATAGATCTTACTTTTGCATGGTAGTATCCTCCACCTGTACACCTTCTGCCAAATGTCAAATATACCTCTATATTATTATGATGAATAGATCATGTAGGGGAGAATGAAGAAATAAGTAAAAATTGCATTTGTGTATTGGTACTTGAAAAGTATTATCTTCACCGCTATAAAAGACCTTGAGAAGAACTTGGTGTATATGTATATTGTCATTTTCTATTCATACTTTAATTAATTTTAATGATTTTTTTTCGTTGAGAAATATAATGAAGATATTCAACTTGGTATCGAAAATGAATTCACTGTGTGTTTTACAGCAGATAAAAACCTTTTAATTTAATTCAGTTCCATTCGATTCAATGTCCAGAGATGCTAACTGATAGCTCAAAAAAATCCTGAAAACCCAGGCCGGGGGTCCAGGGGCCCGCCCAGGGCCCCTGGCGGGGTCAAGGGCGAAGCCCCCTGAAGCTGAAACGTTTTCTTATTCTTTAGAGGGCTGAAATCATTAATCTACAGTAGTACATAACAAATAATTAATGACATAATAAACTTCATATCATAGGCAAGAAAGGTGCTCAAAAAAAAAATCATGTAACCCGTACTCATTACGGTACGGGTTAACCTGCTGCGGGTTAATATGCTGCGGCCAATGGGTGCGACTCGGGACGGGTGTGTGTAGCAGCTGGGGTGCCCTTTTTCACTCACTGTACTCATCAACAAGACAATCCTATACTATTGAAAATCCATAAATCACAATTTCTATCAAAATGATGGGCCTCCAAATGATGGATAGTTCACACATATGAATTGATGAATACGCACCAGAGAACACATATTTCATGGTAGCAAATAGGTTTTCAGCTGAAATCCCGCGGCAGACAACCAATCACTCACGCAGCAGCAGGCAATTGCAGCCACACCGGGCCGTGCTTCGAGCGGTTCTACCGGGCGATCGCCCGACTGGGATAGCGCTGACACCCGTCCCTGCAGGGTATAGGGCGGCGTTTGCAACTGCTACAATGTATTGCTCGCGCGTACCGTGCAAGTACAGTACCAGCTAAACTTCATGCTGCGCACAACGCTAATAATTTTCCGTCTGCGCAAATTGGCCATCCAAAATTGAAATTGCGCTCTCCGTAGCGAACTCCGTGACAAGATTTGGAGGGGAAATTTTTTACGGATTTCACTTTGACAATCGATTTTTTTTTCCGGAATATTTTTCAGCAAAGGAAAAAATCCGGAATTCCGGAAAAATCCGGAAAATTAGCAACTCTGAATGTCTTTAATTCCAAATTGTTTGAAAAATTATGAATTTACAACACATAAGATCATATAAATGCATTTCAAATCATTAAAAATATACATATATATTAAAACACAGTAGATGATGAATGCATTGCATACATGTGATTCATTCATGTACAATAAAGTAGATGAGGAATAGGAGTGGGGGGGGGGGGCTAAAAAGCAAAGTTGGAAAGTTGTATTACACTGCAATTTCTGTTCAAATTTTGTTTAGGTCATGTGATAATTCAAGGATTGCTTTTGGATGAAATTGTCTTTAAAAAATTAGCATTTGCTGTGCTTGTTTTGTTTTCACAACATTCCATTATTGTCTTATCTGCTTTTCATGTCAATGGACTGCTTTTATAACCTGAAGTGTTAAGAAATAAAATAAATCTTACAATCAATTGTAAGTTATACTACATGATTTGCCATATAGATTTACAATTGATATCAATCATTTGATTGCTTTATCTTTTATGTGGCATGGTACTAGTCTTTCGAAGATCAGAAACCCCCTTTCCTAAAGAACTTACAATTATGGAAATCTTTCCATTCTAGATAACTACAACATTTACCATGGCAACATGGCCCAACAGCTGTAAAAAAGGAGGCTCCCATGGCAGCAGATCTTGTCGGTCAAATATCTGATCCAGTCAGGGTGACATAATACAGGGAATTATTTATTTCTTAGTACAGTTCATCCCAAAGATAGGATATTCTCTCCCTCTACTGTTCAGTATTTCACTTATTCAGGGTCGTATTTTGGTAAAATTGTACTGGATATTTATATTACTCGCCGAGCTTTTGTATTAGAAAGGGTATTATAAATCTTTAAAATCACCTTGTTAACTTTCTTGAGGTACTATTGCATTGGATATTTTTGCAAATGAAATAAGATTTGAATATTTCCATTTCCGATATGGAATTCCAGGAATTGTATAGATTGTTTAATTAAGTACTGTTGAAATATTTAAATATAACTCTGTATTCTAATGTCTAAAATAGTCACTTCCAATTCAACTTGTAGTACATCTTAAGATATACACTTTTCCACAACATGAAAATGTCTTATGTTCCTTGAAAAATGTTATTTTTAAGAGACTAGAACACTATTAAGCTTGAATTTTAACCCATGTATGTATTTATTTATTAGATATCAAGATGCAACTGAAAGTATGTATTCTCTGTTTTTTGCGTAGTAGCTTGAGGTTGAAAAATGTGCCTGTTTTGAAATATGTATATAATAGATTTTATGCATTACTGCCCTACTGTACAGATGATCAAAGCTTATATGAATAATTTATTCAGATATCTGTATATTTTTCACTTTAGTTTGGTCTGTGTGTGTGTGTTTTTTTCAATAACGTACAGTATGCATGGACTTTCTACTTATAATTCAATGCCTTGAATGTTTTTCTACTTGTGCAAAGCATCTCGATAAATATTTGAGATTGAATACTTCAGGTAGTATTGTAATACAGCTTTGTTTTTATCGAGACTTTTTCATCCTTTGCAATCCAAAAATGATGTTGTTGCTTCGATCCCCATTACTTTTGAATTCTTCAATCGATACAAATTACCAGAGCCTGGGGAACCGTTCTTGTATTATTTCAGTATAACCAGAAAAATCCATAAAAGGGTAGTTTTTGCTTCGACCCTGTTGGTATTCATTATGCATATATTTAGAAAAGCATTTGTCTTGCATTTTTTCTATTTTCCAACTTATGAAATGAATAAATCCTAATTTATTGAACTATCAATACCATATTGGTTCCTGCACTTTTTATTTTGAAATCAGTTCAACTTCGATATATATCAAGTGATATTAGTATCTGCATTATTCTCTCTGTATCTTTCTACAAATATGTAAATTCATCAGGGGAGCGTTTCATCAATATTTTCATCCAACAAGTTGTCAGATCTGACATCTTTCCATGATTTTGATTGGCACTGTTCCTATGGTAACTGTCGGATAAAATGGGACTTGTCGGATAAAGCGTCTGACAAGTCCTTTCATGAAACGCCCCCCAGTACATTCACCCTTCCATCAATCTAACCATCCTTTTCTATCCATCATTCTTTCTTTTGATCCATCCATCCATCCTCACATTTTTACAGTGGTGCTAGAAAATTAGTGAACTCCGCCAGATAATGAACATATTAAAATGTTGAAGTTCTTCCATCTTTAAGATAATTGTGAAGTCGGGTGATAAAATGTTACATTCATTAAAATTACTTTGGGCTCACCAGACATTGTAATGTTGTTGTCTACATTCAACACTCGGCGTGAAGGAGTGCATTTTCTGGCGGGGTTCACTAACTTTTTAGCTGTACCTACATGTATCTCAGCATCTCAAAGTCATTTGAATAAAAGTTGGAGGTGTTTCAGAAAGTGCCAAAGAGCACAATATTTTACCAACAAAGGGCGTGCATCCTACGAGCATTATCTGACCAATGCAGTGGTGCACTATATAGCATAGTTAGACTACAGTGTATGTTAGATACCCCCTACCTGGTGCAAGAAATGGTGACACGACACTTGCTTTGGCAACAATCGCTCCAGGCTTTATTTCGTCTAAAGATATGGGGTAAGGGTCGCAATTGGGTTTTATGTTGGGTTAAGTATAGGGTATAACATTAAATCCAAGGTTGAAGTTAGTTGTTCCATTAATGTGTAAAATTGGCTGTGGAGCAATTGTCGCCAGAGCAAATGTCATGGACCCACAGGTAATGTACCACCAATCAAATGCATATTTGCAATCAATCGTCATTGATATTGGACCCTAAAATTGATTTTGAATCAATTATGATTATTTTTGCAATGCCCAGTAATGAAAGGAATGAAATAAAAAGTAATTACAAGATGAAGCATCAAAATTTATTACACAATAATAGATTTTACATATGAAAAAAATGTACAAATTACTTATAATTATTACTTTTATACTGCTACATAGATTTCTACAAATGCATCACACACATATCTGTATTCATGATTGAATAGTGAATATCATTTTACTTTTTAAACTCGGGCTCTGGGCCCCATTTCATAAACAGTTTATTTGATGGTGAGTCTTGTTGGAATGTCAACTACCATGACAACGGTGAAAACTCTGCTTCCTGATTGGCTCTTCAATGAAAGTTGACAAACGATGGAGCAGGAGTTGCTATCAAACCAACTTATTATGAAATGAGGGCCCTGATTTTGTACTTAATCCTATTTCTAGTCTCTGCAAACCACATTTTCACAATCTTGCAAGAAAGATAATCTTGATAGAAAAGATGGATACATTAAAGTCAAGGCCCGTATTCTGAAGTCGGATTTAACTTAAACTCAGTTTTAAAGTTGTGGTTGAAGTATGAACAGCCAATTGTTACATAAGTCACTAACAGTAGAGATATATTTCACCTCATATGGCTCTCAAATCATTCATAATTGTCTAGGAAGTAAAATTCTATGATTGTCTTCACCATCAATGAATCAGGAAAGAGCACAGTAAACATAAGAAACATACAACTTAATAACAAAATTTTGACACTTGGCTTCCCTTAAATTGAGCACAGAGTTGGACCATGGTCTAAGTTAAGCCTGACTTCAGTTTCTTTGCTCCAAGGAGACACAGGTCTGTATTACAGACCTATGTCTCTTTGGAGCAAAGAAAATTTGCCACCTCCAAACAAAATGTACTTTTGCGATGCTTTGCACCACAGGACTCTGACATGATTTTGTGGGACATTAACAAAAAATAGACCTTTATAATTTAACAACTTGCATGTAAGGGGTGATGCGAGAAGCTTACAATTGACTGCATGTGAATTTTCAATAACAAAATCATAAGTCTTGCAATCTCTGGCTGGTCTCATTCCTGCAACGGAGCATCAATCAATTAAAATTTGGAAATTTGCGATTGATTACAAATACATTTGATGCAACACCCCTTGTTCTTCCAAATCAACATTTATTGGAACCATGTTGGTTATTGTTATTAATAGTTTTCGCATTTACTACAGGAAAACTCAAGAAACGCATTGATTCCTTAGAAAATGCAATTAAAATCACATTGGAGAGCTGAGAGGCTTTTGTCGAAAATCGGTGGACTGGAACAGCAGATCATACCAAGAATTGCACCGGATGAATAATTGCAAATATGTCGTTGTCCAGAGTCAAGTGATTCTGATGTTGTCCTGGTCCACCAACTTTTGATAAATGCCCCTCAGCTCTCCTTTGTGACTTTAATTGTATTTTCAAAGGAATCAATGCAAGTTTCCCTGTGGAAAATGCAAAAAGTCCGGAATAACAGCATGAAGGAGGAATGACCATACAATCTTCAATAAGAATCATTTATCCTCTATCGTCACTTGATGACTTTCATCAAATAAAATACACACAAGTCTGAGATGATATACATTTGGAGTACAAACATATGAACTGATACTATATGCCTTCATTAGACTCTTGAATGTTCAGTAGGTATCGGCAAAGAATTCCAGTCATATCTCTTACAGTCATATAAATAGAAACTAAAGCTTGAGAATTTCATCTAATGATGAAATTGAAAGCAATCAACATGAACAATAGACTTTTTAGTGATCCCTGCAAATGAGCGATTGTTTAATAGGTCTCATCCATACAGACATATCAAATGCCATGATTTCCAAAAGAATAAAACTTACAGTTTCCATGGCAACTTGGTATCCAGCACACGGGTCCAGATTTTACCAAAAGCAATTTGTGAACAGTAGGATGGTTCTTCCCATGATTGACTCCCAGTCAATAGAAAATTAATCCTGCATAATTAACTTTTTTCATGCCTGTCCAGAAAAATTGCATACATAGTAGCAATATAAACTCTCAAGAGTGTGTAGTCAGCTTAATACCTGATAGGAACAGATACTTGGACCCTTTGGTTCCGTGCGACCATGAGTTCATCAAGAATTCCTAACTAGACTGCATCAATTGAGACAATGCACAGTTGTACCAATCAGCAATCTCAGCAATGTGATTTCATGTTGCAGCCCTCAAAATAAGCCCTCGGGAGCACAGCTATTTGTTGAGAAACTGCCTCAGTAACAGCGTTTGTACGAGGGGAATTTTGAGAGCAGCAATGCAATTGGGATGGTCACCAAAGGGAAATTCCTTCATCATGACGAGTTGACGCAAGCCCTTCAATGTTGAATCTATATCCTCGGTGCGACAATTCGCTTTTTGTAGACACCATAGTACCACATCAGACTTGTGAAGAGGGACAAACTGTACCTGTAGATAACAATGAAACACAAGATACAATGAGATATCAATACACCATTTAAAAAAAATCAATTTCCAACTGGTTTAATTGCAATAAATGTTTATGTACCCATCAAGTAGTCTGAAGAAGAACAGTATAAGCTCACTTACATAAATATCAAATAAGATACAATGAATACAATAAAATACATAATTCATGTGTCTGTCTTCAAGGAATGTTGTTGGCATGTAGTATTACTAATATACCTAGTCAAACCTCAGCTTTATCTTCTATATTTTTTGAATGATCTAGTTTTTCCATTATAATTGGATGGCCACATTTAAATTCAATATTTCTTATTCCTTAAGACTTCAGGATTTTCATGTGAGGAAATGGCAATATGAGGAGAGGGAAATTTTTGTGATGTTGCACTTCTACAGTAATACCTTGCGATTCAGCAGCTTTGGAGTTTCAAGGTATTTTCATCCCATCAACTTTATTTATTTATTTATTTATCATTTATTTATTCATTTATTTATTAACAAACAATTATTTATTAACAAACAATTATTTATATATTTATTTTTCATTTAATTCATTAATTTGACATTTACATAGAGGCCATGCATAACATAAAACACATACTTGTAGATACACAATCATTTACATTATACTAGTAATACCATGGTCACATTTGCTCTACGGCGGCCGTACGGCGAGTCGAAAACAGCCGTTTTATTCATTTTTATTCAAACCACCTATATTTAGCTGGCACAAAAATGTTAAAACGGCTGTTTTTTACCCGCCGTACGGCCGCCGTAGAACAAATGTGACCAAGGTATAAACAGAACAAATGATTCTAATGAGTAAAGTACACAAAAATCAATTACAAGCTCTGCTGGTATGAAATCATATATGACCAAATTTTGGAAAACAAATAATTTGTATCATATGAACTGAATGTTTTAGCATAATCAAACAACATATTACCATGTCAATATATACTGCATGTGTTCGTTCCTAAGACTGATTCTTGTCTGTCCTCCTATAGGTCCACCAGGCACTGTGCTAGCTGTAGAAGAAAAAAAAACATCACATAACATAAATGTATAATTCTCTTGACAAATATATTATTATTGATTTGTTCAATGTTTGTACTTCTTACATACATGTTTGTACAGTATGTATATTTTTGTTTTTACTTGTCTGCAGCGCCCCAAGAAGAACAGTACTTATTCCACTGACGGGGTTACCCTGGGTAAATAAAAACCAAATAAATTGGTACTAGTTTAACATGATATCAGTAAAACAGCCCTCCCCCAATCCTTATTTGTCCTTCTATTGGACCATCAAACATTTTGTGCTAGCTTGAACACTCATTCGAGAAAAAAAACAGTCATACAACATATCATTAGTATAACATATCAGTATTTGAAAGCCCCCCCCACCTAAAAAAAAGCATTATTCCACAAGCTGAAAACACAGTTGGGGAAAACATAGTTCTACCTCTATGATACCAAAACCCCAGTTTGAATAATTAAAGAAGTAAAATGTAATTACAATGTAACATAATTTTATGCCTTTGTAACAGATAAAAGGTGTGTGTGTATTTGAGTTTTGTCAGACGTGTGAAGGTGCCGTGGCCGAGTGGTCTAAGGCGCCTGGCTATACATGGAAAGTCCAGGGTTCGATCCCCGGCTACGATACCTGTGCTCTTTTATCCTGCATTCAAATAAATGGAAATGCTTTACGCATTATTTGTAACTAGGTGTGCACTTGTTAAAAAAAAAAAAAGTATCAATCAGATATGATTATTTACGTCTGGGACCGACCTTTAACGTCACCATCCGAAAGATGTGACCAGGGCTCGAACTTCGAACCTCTGCATCAATTTGTAACTTCCCCACAGCTTGGATTACTGGCGCACGCCACAACGCCCAGGGCAGGGACCCATTTCATAAAACTTGTCATAATACATTTTCAATAACAGTTAAAAGCTACTGAAATCCTTCTTTCTGACTGGCTGATGGTAAATTTGTTATAGAAATTTGGCTTTTGCTACAATAACAAGTCTCCATGAAGCAGGATTCTAATTTGTTCTCACCTGAATCAGCATCGATCATTATAGGTAGCGTATTGGCAACTCTCGACATGGCTTCAAGATCACGATAATGCCATCTGTTCTTCACTTCATCGTTGTTAGGCATGAATGGCGCCCTCTGTAGGCAGGAAGAAAAAAACAAGAATTCAAATTGAATATCATTACAGCAAACTTTCTCACTCAGAATGAGTCAAAGGAGCTGAGGAATTATTATTATTAATAAAGTCTAAGTCATATATAGACGCAGGTCCTGCTTGCACCTGATCCAGGGTGGTCCAGGGAGAGCTCCATGGGGACAGCTCAGGCATCCTTGGAGGTCTATTGAGGCCCATGAATGCCTGGGTGGCAACATGGTAGTTTTGGGAGGCAACAAATGGCTTCATTCGTGGACTGCCATATTGGTAGAGCAATATGAGATGGTCTGTGTAGCTGCCGTGTAGGTCCATGTGGCTGCCTGGAACAACTGTTTAGACGCCATGAGTGTCCTTGGCAGTCTGTGACATCTTTTTCACATCAAGGACCATCACAGATCATCAAGATAGTTAACCAGACATACGCGGCACATTAAAGGTTAATACATGATCAAGGACCCACATGATTTCCATCTAGGGAGGGGGGAGATTTCAACATCATCTCACTGCATCACCATAGTCGAAGAGATAAGATTGAAGCTGATCAGCTCTCAAGTTGAGAAATGCCCCCCAAATTAAATTTCAAACAGTATCCTAGTTGCAAATACCAAACTTGCAGAAAATAGTGTAGAGCTGCAGTGTGAACAGTTCTTATTCTCTGATTGGTTCTCTCTGTCATGAACTTAAGTTCATTAATATTGAATAGCAGCTATTCATATGCCATGTATATTTATGTATTTCTTTTACTTGCTATCTTTGCTATTTGAATATTCATTATTTATCTTTGTTATATATATAAATCAAGCAGGTAAATATCTTATGCTAAATACACCCCTGAGGTTCAAAGTTATTCAGCTGAAAGGCAGTTCATCACAGGCAATCATCGAGTAAGTTTGTCCACTTCATGTCTCTGTAAGTTTATAGAACCATGCCCTTTGCCTACTGCTCTGGCCACTCTACAAATTGGTGGCAGCGGTGGGATTCGAACCCACGCCATCGAAATGATTGGTGAAAAGACTGGTAAAAGGAGATATTGTTTGTAGAGCTGTAGTGTGAACAGGGTTTCAAGAATAGTTAATGTTATTAATAGGATGTGTCCTGGCCACTCTACAACAGGAAAAGAAATCCTAGGGTTAATGCTACATCTGTCTCAAAAAAAAGTGTGAATGAAGAGACAAATGTGGGTTCATTAATCAATGGCTTGCATGAACACCACACCTAGGACAATATGCATGGCTAATGAAAGAACTGTAGAATTAAGATTCGACAGGCTTCAGCAATTATATCTTACGCATGGAACACAAAATGTAGTATACAAATCCTGACAGGTATTGAGCACAGAATAGAGCACAGAAACTATTCCATAAAGTCCACATTCTACTGCGCTTAAAGGGGAATCCAACCCAAACAAAGACTTGTTTTTATAAGAAAAAGAAAAATCAGACAAGTTAATAGGTGAAAGTTTGAACAATATTGGACAAACAACAAGAAAGTTATGAATTTTTAAAAGTTGTAAATATTGGTAATCACTATACCCATGGAGACTTCAAATTGGCCGCATATGGGATGTCATAGTGATGTAAGGCAAGGACTACTCTTCCATGTACTCCGATACATATTATGGCTAAAATGTCATTTTTCCCAAAAGTTTTATTTCAAATTATATTTTTCTTTCATGAGGACATAAAACAATATACTACCAGGATTATATTTAGATTACTGCCCCAGGGGAATAGGTACTTAGGAGAAAACCACAAATCCCTGATAATAAAGTACATGGCCTATGGGAAAGTTGTCCTTGCCCCTAGTCATAATTTACTTACCCAGTTGCCAATTTGAAATCTACATACATGGCCTATGGGAAAGTTGTCCTTGCCCCTAGTCATAATTTACTTACCCAGTTGCCAATTTGAAATCTACATACTATTAGTGATCTCAATTTTCAAGCAGCTATATCTTTCTTATCGCTTGTCCGATTTCTTTCAAACTTTCGCCATTCTGTTTAATTTATTTTTCTTCTTCCCAACACAACATTTTATGGCCAAGGCTGGATTCCCCTTTAATGGGACTCCTCAAATGCTTGTTATCAAATACATATGTTTTGAGCTTTGATTTGAAGTTGTTTACGGATGGTGCTTTTCTAACTTCCAGGGTAAGCTTTTCCAGAGCTTGGAAGCTACACGAGCAAATGCTCGATCAGGCCCAAGAATTGAAAGAACATAGAATCTCTATCAGCGGGAATCAAGTTGGCATTATAGTTGAGATATCTGGCAGCAAGGGACAGTTACTACTCTCTAATGTACGGTTCTCCTTGGTCATCGTCAAGAGTGTGGTGCTTTGGAAAGGAAATACAATCACCATCCAGAGTCCTGATGGTGGATCATTGTACTACATCTACAAAGGGTTTCATTTCTTAATTCTGTTAGCCTTGGTCGATGCTGACTAAAAGTTCATCTGGGCAAAAGTAGACAGCAATGTATCAGTTGGGGATGCACGTAAGACTTTGACAGCAGTTAAACTGAAGAAGCAACCGACAGAGGTTTGGGTCTGCCAGATCCTGAGCCACTACCAAATGACGACACATTAGTGTCCTTCTACACAACAACAGATAACGCTTTCACTCTTAAAACATACATCATGAAGCCATTCTACATAGCAGCAGATGACACTTTCACTTTGAAAACAGACATCGTGAAGCCATTCTCCAAGAAAAACATGTCAAAGTAAGTGAGAGTACACAATTACAGCCTATCCAGAGGCCGAGTAATTGGAGAGAATGCCTTCAGGATTCTTGCTCATTGCACATGGTGACTGCTGGCAACCATGCTCTTAACACAAGAGACAATGATAGAGATTGTGCATGCTCGCCTCTGCTTGCATAACCTGGCGGGACTACGAAAAAAAGTGAAGCATATTGGTATTGCCGACCAGAAGGACCACGATAACGTTGCAGGAGAATGGAGGAAGAATGACCCTCTCATGGATGGATTTGAAATTTTGAAATTTGAAATTCCTCTACAATGGCTGGGGGGGGGGGGTGGGGATATCTCCTAGCTTACTTCAACTCAGAAACTGGATGACATGATTTGAACTTTCATGATTATTGTGCTTATCATTGTATATTATGAGAAAATGATAAAAGAATGCTGGAAACCCTTTTAAAGTTTAAAATTACTATTATTATACAGATGATTAGAATATGGTAGGCCCGAAAAAAATTTGATATGTAATTCATCCAGATCCTACAACCTTTCAGGCAGATCCTTTCTTTTCTCATGTAGGTTTGTAGCTGATATTGTAAGGTTGTTAAGAATGTGTGTGCAAAAATTTGTCATGTCACATACATTAGATGAATACCAAGTTCAGGAGGGGGGGGGGGGTCATCTTCTCCCACCCCCTGGTCATCAATACTCAAAATATGTATTATGTATATGTTAATGAGCTATCTGATGCGATTCAACTGGTACCTTGATGTCCTGTATATGAAGTTACATGTATTTATCAGTTTATGATTGTATAGTATTTCATCGCTGTTTGTAAACGTTGATGTCACTGGACGGGTCAAATGAAATAATACTTAAAAATTAAACAAAAAAAAAGAAGTTGCCCTGTCCAGTTCTATTTAGGGTAAATGTGAATTGTAAACTGTTAATGTAACTCCAATGTTTCTTATAAAAAAAGTACATTTACATGTATCTAACCGTTTGATATACTCAATAACATCTCTGAAATGGGTTTCAGAAATGAGATTCTTACCTTTTCTGTCAATCTAACACAACCCACCAAGTCAACTTCACCGGTTTGCTGCATAGGATAAAAAGAGCAAAGATTAGATTTACCTAAGTTAACACAGATAATGTATTTATATTTTTAAAAAATCACCAATTCTTTTATTCACTTGCTCATTTTGCTTTATTGTAGCAGAGTAGTTTCTTACATGAGGGACCTGCATAACATAAAAACTTAAAGAAATACAACTATGAAATCTATATTACATTATGGGGCATTAACAGAAAATACTAAATAATACACATGAATGAGAAATCAAATGATCTACATGTAAATGCTATGATCCAAATACGTTGAATGACTAAAAAATTGATTGCATGAATAAGAAATCATTTGATGGCTATATGACACAAGGCACACTTCAAATTTATCTCATGAAAGAATAAACATTCACATCAAATCACAGATATTAAAAGCTTTTAAAGTTTGAACAAAAAGAGAGAAAAAAAATGAAAGATCATGAAAATATTACCAGTAAAAAAATGTGAAAGAAATCTCTCATTACTGGAATAAAAATGAAAAAGGTGGCATTACACATAAATGTACTTCCCAATACTCTAAGACAATGCTTTATGATTTTAATGCAGTGAAGCTAGAGTCTGTCTATTATCTGCGCGTATTGATTTTTTTGCTGTTGCAATGATATCTCTAGATATCCTTTTTTTTCAAAGTTTATTTTATATTTTATATGTATTTACATGTAAAATCAATTCAAAAAATGAAATAAAAATAAAATTGTCCAAACACTTTTACCTGCCCAGCTAGTCTTTTCTGTGGATCCTGGTTTTTCCTTGTAACCCATCCTCTATTCACAAGAATATCAACACTGAAATCAAAGAAAGAACAAAAAAAGTCATTAATTAAACATAAATAAGACAAAGACTATTAAGTCAACATTGCATTGATAATGAAGGGACTCCCATCAGACAAGATAAATGGTCTTTAATAGGGCTTTGTGTAAATGCCAGGTTCAATTAAAATTTAGCCCAATTGCCAGTTCATCTAATTTCCAGTTAGGCTATTCATTTCGTATCATATCTACTTGGTCAATACTACTTTATTGTCTACATGATTAAATTAACTATTCATGAACCAAATTTTCATATATAAAAGAGCAAAATAAAAAGACGGTGTGAAATTAGACCATCTGGACATTAGATTATAAGACATTTAGACCAAATGAGTGTTAGACCAGTTGCTGATTAAACCTGATGGACTTAGCCCATGTGATATTAGAGAATAAGACCAATTGAAAAGAAATGCCCTTCTTACCCTAGGTCTGAGCAGTGGAATGGGGTGACGACATGGACACCAGTATCTCCACTACCCATCAGACTACCAGAATGACCGCCCTCATCTGCTTTCAATAGACTCCTTGGTAGAATGTACATCTCTCTACTATGGTCAAACGACCCTCGGACACTGACCCTCCTGTACTCAAGTTCATTCAATTCTGTGGAACTAAAGGGGGAAAAATACAGGCCAACCAACTTTAGCAACCAGCAATACAGAGTGAGAACACATATTTTTGCCATTAAAAGGTACAGGTATTTTCTGTATTTTATATCAATATAAACAACAATAAAATTATCATTGTACCATTAACATTTTTTAGGGACCTAGTAAATACAAAAACTGATTTAATTTAGATTCCACCACTGTTGTTTTTTTTTTGCAGAAACATATTTTCCAACTTATTGTACTTACTTGTATTCATTGAATACTTCTGTTATTTTTCTAGACATGTTCACTTTTTCAACTTAATATATGTAATTCAATTATTCTTTGTTTATCATGTAGGTATCATTACATGTATATGAATTGTAAAAGAAAACGAGAGTAGAAAAATGAATTCAAATCAAAATCACTGCACATTTTTCATTGAGAGGAACTTGTCCATAAAGGACCACCTGGGCCATTAACACAAAGGGTAGTATTTAATCGCTAAAAGAAATGGCCTATCAAGATCATATTTGCATGTGAATTTTGCTCAGTAGACTGACAGGGAACCAATCAGAATTGTTCTTTCAAATCGGCAATTAAAAATTTAACCTTTTGTGTTACGGGGCCTGATCATAGAGATGGCTATCACCCTTGGGTGGCTTGTATTTGTATAGATGGGATTCACTTCACTCCCCCCCCCCCCCCCCCCCCTTTTAAAATCTTTAAGCCCTCCATAGGATATTTCATAGTGCAAAAGCAAATATTTAACAAAGATCTTTAGATGCAAAAGATACATGCACTGGGCAATACCACTGGCTCATCTGAAAATTGGGGAGCAGGAAATTGAACCACCTTTTTCCAGCACATCCAACAAGGGTAATCAAGAACTCACTCTAGAGGCAAGGGTACGGGAGGGGCATTAGACCTCTCTTGCAGATCCTTGATGAGTCCTAGCTTCCATTTACGTCTCTGCACTTGCCACGTTCCGAGACCAAAGGCGGCTACTGGTATGACTAGAAGGAGATTGCTCATGAAAGAAGACCCTCCTTCATTTGCTTGGGAGGAGCAGAGGCGGTGACAGATAGGTGATGTTTGAGATCGAGACAGACCTCTCTTTCCGAATAACATCCTCTGTGGTGTATAAAAACAAATGATAGTTTAGGACTTAAAGAATTTCCCCCTAAAGAAAAGTTTGTAGTAAATACATCAGAAGAATATTTGAATATATTGGTGCTGGTGTAAGAAAAATTCATCAAAGATTAAGAAAGTTATTAAAAGTTTGTGATTGTTCATGTCATATAACAGCATCTGCCCCATATGTTATATGATGTAAAATGCCTTAATTTTCATTTATAAAAGCTTCTTCTTCTGCAATCTTCAGATGGCTCTGCAGCGTAGCTAGAAGATGAAATTAAACTTGGATGTACATTATGAGGAGTAAAGGGTATTTTTAAAGTGATTTGCAGGAGATTCTGGAAGCTGTCAAGCAAAACTGCATTTACTTTTTGATTACCGGTAAGTTTAATTGATTCAGAGAAATATCTTTCATGGTTAAACAGGTTAAATATTTCAAGATCGTTAATGGTTCACAATGGCTGATAACATCTTTTTCCTCCAGAAGTGGTTGTGAAATAATTTGTCTATTGATTTGAGGAAATGACATTTCATTGTTATTTTACTATGGAAAGCTGATCATGTGTCATGACAAAAAAATACAATGAAATTTTAATAACTTTAAAATGTTTGATGGATTTTCCTCAAACCTTCAACAATAGATTTTCTGCTATGTTTACAATTCAACTTTTGTCAAGGTGAACTTCCTTTAATCATCTGATAAGAGGAAAAATAAAACATCTTTAATCATAAGACTTAAGTACATTTCTCATTTTGAAAAAAAAACACTTATTATCTAATTGTATTAAAAAACATACCAACTCAATTTTAGGTGATGTAATTCATATACCAGACCAATAGATCTCGAGTTTCACTCATAACTGAGAAACACAAACCCCCCAAAATATCAGATTATGGTGATAGCAAGATCACAAATAAAAGTGGTGAAGTATTTTTTCTCAATAATCATATCTTAGGAAATTTTCGAACAGTGAACCTCTAGCTCACTGGTCATCTTTAATTACTCAAGCATGACTTAACCGATCAATCTCATTTTCCCTTTTTTTGCTTAATGAGTGTAGAAAACCACATATGAAATATCATATCTCAAATTAATTCCGTTCAAAAGTTACAGCAATTTGATTTAGTGGGACTTACTTTTTTTGTTGTGTATATATGGATTCTCAGATAATGATTTGGTGATGTAATCGGAGGAGCAAGTTATTGAGTTTTCATTACGAGATCGATCTACCAGGTAGTTGTTTCAGCTTTTGTTTTGAGTCTTCTTGTTATCAGTGCAAACAGACAATGGGAAGAGAGATCCTCCTGCTTGCCTTTTTGGGGTTCTATCTTATTTCAAATCTTTCCTAGCTCTCTTTCCTGATCCTTTCTGTTCATTTTTTGTTCTTTCCTTCCTTCCTTTTCTTACTTTTCTTCTTCTAATTTCCTTAATTTTATTTGCTCCCTGCCTCTCCTTTTTTCTTTTCATTCTTTCTGTCATTCCCTCTTTCCAACTTTTATCTTTTCTTGCTTTCACTCTCTCTTCACTTCATTCTTTCTTTCTTTCATTCCTTTTCTTTTCCTTTCCCTATTCTTTATCTTCCTTCCTGATACTTTCTTTTTCTCTTTTTTTCCATCCTTCTTTCTTCATCCTATATCTTTTCTGAATTCCCTCCTCCATTCTATCTATATTTATTTCTTATTATTACCGAGGTTTCCTTCCTTTCTGTCTTCATTATGTTCTTCATTCTTTCTTTCTTTTTTTTATTGAATTGATTTCCGTTAAAAAACAGATAATACATATAAAATTATACATATGGATTGGTAAATAGAAAACGGGAGGATGGCCCTACTCAGCAGCATCAATCATGGTGCTGCTGGTCTACCGAGGGGTCCTCATTTTTTCTTCCTTTCTCCTTTGTGTACTTTCCTTCTTTTTATAATTTTTATCTCATTCTTTCTTTTCTTAAATTTCTCTTTGCTTCCTGTCCGTTTTCTGTTTGTTCTTTCTCTCCTTCAATCATTTTCTTTCTTTTTGCTTAAACCAGGATAATACCAATAATTATTGATTATCAAAGTATCAAACAATGTCGCAGACTTTCGCTTAGCCTTAGCTGGCAAAATTGCCTTCGTGAAATGGAAAGCAAGCGCTGTGCGCTGGCAAATCTTCCTTATTACATGTGTCTCGGAAGAATGGTCCTAGGACGTTCTTACATATCACTCATCTCGTCATGAAACTGTCCCCGGGAGCATTCCGAAATTTTCTGTCTACCCGCTCAGCCTCAGCTCAGTGTCAGTCACGCCTGTTGAATTGAGATCGAAATTGAAACTACATAGCTACACCGAATGCAATACATGGGACTATGATTTAGAGAATTACATAATATTCATTGACCTTGCCGAAAATAGATAAAGAGAATCGTTAAACATGGTTTTATATACGGTACCTGAAATACAAAAGTTCTCGCAGAAAGATCCATTACTTTTATCCTGATCCTATTCATCATGAAGCGTTGCTGTATTTGAAGCACAAAGGAGAAGGCTCAGTGGATGTTCAATCGTGAATCCAGTCGACAAAGTCGTTGGTGTTGCAATTCGCAAAGCTAGCGCCAAGCGCCGCACCGGGGTAGTCTGCATATGCAGGCACGTCGCACAGACCCTCTTTGGAAATTTGATCAACAAGTGTGCCTCCACGCGAAGACTAGCACATAAAAAATTGCTGTTTAATACACGACGGTCTCCTGCGTTCTGAAATTCAGTTAAATAATATTTTTCATATACTTTTTTATATTCAGAAAGAGATTGTAAATGATACGTGTGTCTAAAATGTATATATATGTAAAATCTGTGTAATAATTGATTATGTTGTATTATGTTGAACATGTGGAACGCAGATATAAATTCCAAGCAAACAAGAAATCATGATTATTTCAAAATTTTCATTTTCATACGTTTGATATGCCTCCCTTATCATGCTTATGATAAGTTAACTTGCTGTACACGGTAAGAAATAATGATCTAACTTTTATTTTTTTGGGGGAAAACAATATTCAAATAAGCATAATATCATGCAATGATTAATTAACATTAAATACTTCAAGAACATATATACTTAATGTATGTTTTTGTTTTTAAAGTAAGAAAGATATAATATTGACATAAACAATTCAAGAGGTGTCTACATTAACATTCTTAGGTGAACTGTTGATAAGAAGCCTATTTGGGGTGAACATGATGGTGTCATCTGTTAAAAGATTGCAAAAAATGTTGGTGTATACAATAGGCGTGCATGCAGCTTTCATAGAGGAATTTTAATTTTATCTTATTTAAATCATTGTAACCAAGTCTGGGGAAATTTTTATAAAGTTCATATCAACAGACTACCCCTTTTACACAAAAAATACTCATACTGAACCAATATAGTCGAAGCTATAATTATAATTTCAACATGGCACTTTTCATGTATTATTGCTACAATAAAGTTTTACCAAGGACTAGTCCAGTAGATATTTTTCATACCTGGAAAAGTTGTTAAGTACAAGGTTTTTTTCTTGATTTGCGTTCTAGATGGGTATTGAAGTGAATTCAGCTTGGTTGCCACCTTGGCAACCTTGAGCATTTTTTTATTAGCCTAATTAGCATAATCATCTAATTAGCATATTACGATATGTAATATGCGACTTCTCTTAAACCAGAAAGATTAAAAACATAAATAATGTCATTTTACTAAGAGGTCCTGTGACGATGAATCGATTTATAGCAATAATTCAAATATTTAAGTCATGCAATTATCGTAATCACCCTCATTAGCATAATGAGCTAATTAGCATAAGTGTAATATATACGTATTTGTGGATGTCTATCCAAAAAATTCCCAATATGTAGATAATGCATCTTTTTAAGGGTTTTCTATAGCGAGGAATTCATTTATGACATTATTTTTCAATTTTAACCAATGTAATTGCTATAATTAACATAATTAGTATAATGCACTAATTAACAATTAACACATATACATGTAGGCCTATATGTGTAATACATATAGAATATATATTTCTTTGTCATTTCATATCGAATATGTCCGAAAACATGATTTATACAGCTACCTTATGCTTGTTTTCTATGGCGAGGAATTCATTTATTACATTATTTTCCCTTCTTACCAATGTAATTGTCGTAATTAGCAAAATTAGCATAATGCGCTAATTACCATATATGTGCAATATATACATTCCTTTGTCATTTTATGTCGAAAATGCCAAATATATAAAGAAAACAGCTAACCCATGGTTTTCTATGACGAGGAATTAATTTCTGACATTATTTTTTCCCTTTTTTGGCAATGTAATTGTCGTAATTAGTATAATTAGCATAATGCGCTAATTAACATAATTATATGTGCAATACATATATTCATTTGTTATTTTATATTGAATATGCCCGAATACATGAATAATACAGCTATCCCATGGTCTTCTATGACGAGGAATTGATTTCTTACATTATTTTTTCCCCTTTTTACAAATGTAATTGTCGTAATTAGTATAATTAGCATAATGCGCTAATCATCATATATGTGCAATATATATATTCCTTTGTCATTTTATACTGAGTGAGAATTCCCGAAAACATGAATAATACAGGCATACAGCTGTCCTATAGTTTTTCGATGATGAGGAATTCTTTTGTGACATTATCTTTTTCCTTTAAACAATGTTATTGTTATAATTAGCTTAATCAGCATAATTCGCTAATTAATATATATTTGAAATAAATAGATTTCTGTGTCAAAGTACTGTCTACATCGGCCTTAAAACATAATATAATACAGCTCTTCTAATGTTTTCTATGTTGATGAATTCATTTATGACAGTAATTTTCCATTTTAACCAATGTCAATGACTTAATTAGAATTACTGGCCCAATGCACTAATTAACATCTATGTGCAATAATTATCAAGTATATATTCCTATGACCAGTGTGTTGGCTCAGTTGGTAGAGCGTCCGTCTCACAACCGGGAGGTCGGGGGTTCAAACCCCGGCCGCGTCAGACCAAAAGACGTTAAAAGATGGGAGTTGCTGCTACCCTGTTTGACGTTCAACGATTAAAGGGATAGAGCTTCGTCGATCTGGCCCTGCTCAGCGGCTGCCGGGCCCACGATCAATTAGGCAAAGCAAATTTTCGGAGTAATATTCATTTCATGTCTATTTCGAATAATAAATTATGGATTTTCATTTTTTCATATTTTCTATGTTTAGATTATATCAAGTGTGCCTGAAAACATGATAAATACAGCTATCCTATGGTTAGTGGTAATTAAAATACAGTAATACATATATTTCGTTGTCAATTAAGCTAATTACACCATTAACATTGTTTGAAGTGAAATACGATAACGTAAATGAATTCCTCGACATAGAAAACTATGAAATAGCTGTATTATTCATGTTTTCGGGCATTTTTTAACATGAAATGACAAAGGAATATAATTATATATATATATATATATATATATATATATATATATATATATATATATATATATGTTATCCAATTGTTAATTATGTTAATTAGGGCAGTATACTGATTGCACTAATTACACAATCACATTTGTTAAACGGGGAAAATAATGTCACAAAAGAATTCTTCATCATAGAAAACCATTGGATAACTGTAATTGTTTATGTTTTCAGGCTTTCTCAATATAGAATGACAAGGGAATATATATATATATATAAATATATATATATATTTATATATTTATATATTTATATATATATATCTATATATATTCATATACATAAACATATTGCACATATATGTTAATTAGTGCATTATGCTAATTACAAAAATCACATTGGTAAAAAGGTAAAAATAATGTCATAAGTGAATTCCTAGTCACAATAAATCCTCGGATAGCTGTACTATTCATGTTTTCGGGCATTCTTGATATAAAATGACAAAGGAATATATATTCATATGTAAAATATTGCTCATAAGATAATTAGCGCATCATGCTAATTGCGCTAATTAAAACAATAACATTTGTTAAACGGGAAAAATAATTTCACAAAAGAATTCCTCATAGAATAATACCATAGAATAGCTGTATTGTTTATGTTTTCAGGCTGTTTTAGTACGGTACTTATGGACAAATAAATCTATATGTATATGTTAATTAGTGCATTAGGTTGATTATGCTAATTATGCTAATTACAGCGACTGCATTGGTTAAAATGGAAAAATAATGTCAGAAATGAGTTCCTCGCCATAGAAAACCGTAAGATAGCTGTATTATTCATTTTTCGGGCATTCTCGATATGAAATGACAATGAAATATGTATTTTATATATATTACACACAGATATGTTAATTAGTGCATTATGCTAATCACGCTAATTACAGTGATTACATTGGTTAAAATGGAAAAATAATGTCATAAATTAATTCCTCGCTATAGAAAACCATAAAAATGTTGCATTATTTACGTATTGTGATTTTTTTGGATAGACATCCACAGATACATATATATATATATACAGTGTATTACACTTATGCTAATTAGCTCATTATGCTAATTAGGCTGATTACGATAATTGCATAACTTAGATATTTAAAATATTGTTATGCATGGATTCAACGTCACAGGACCTCTTAGAAAAATGATATTATTTATGTTTTTAGTCTTTCTGGTTTAAGGGAAGTAGTATATTAAATATTGTACATATGCTAATTAGATGATTATGCTAATTAGGCTAATTTAAAAAATTGCTCAAGGTTGCCAAGGTGGCAACCAAGCTGAATTTACTTCAATACCCATCTAGAACACGAGTCAACAAAAAAACCTTGTACTTAACAACTTTTCCGGGTCTTGTACATGGCCTATGAGACCGTCTACTGGACTAAATGCTATATATACAGCTTCAGTCTACAACCAGTTTGTTGGAGCGTGATTTACAGGTGCGATGTTAAATCATCACCGCAGTGATGGAAGGATATCCGATGGACATTGGTCTTTTGGTAAATCACTCGGCAAAAATTACTCTTAACATGTAGGAGTAAACCATAGCGGAGATATTTTGTGCTTTATAATGGATGTGCCGTAACGCTAATCAAAACTGCATGCTGCAGGACTGCTGAGAGTATCGGAGCAACTAGGAGATTTATAATATTTATGAAAATACGCCTGAATGAGTGTCTTTTTTTTGTCTAGGACAAGAGCCATGGTCAAGTATTCTGCAACAGTTTGGAAACTAGGTCACTATACTAGGCATAGTCACCAGGGGTCGTCTCGTCACACATGATCTCTGACCTGACAAAGTTTATCGGTTACAAGACGTGATATAAAGATAGAGAGAGTTTATTCTTCCGATATTAACTGGGCGTTGTGGCGTGCGCCTGTAATCCAGGCTATGTGGGGAAGTTACAAATTGATGCAGAGGTTCGAGGTTAATCGAGCCCTGGTCACGTCTTTCGGATCTTGGTGACGTTAAAGGTCGGTCCCAGACGTAAATAATCATATCTGACTGATACACGTCTGACAAAACTCAAATACACACACACACGATATGCTCTACCAGTCTGTGGGATAACAAAAGAAATCAAAGAACTTTATAAAATGCTGTTGAAATGGAGTACGGTGCAAGAAGAATTCCTGGAAAGCTTCGCTATATTTAGAGCCCCATATCCCCTCTCACTTCATCGGTCATGCAATCATATCGGGAACGCACCGTCGATTATGACGTCATCACAGGAAATTCCCGGTACCATAAGACGCTTGCATTAATAGCTGAATATGAATAACATAATATACCACCAGTGATTTGAATTTACTCGGCATAACTATATGGTTATATGAGGCCTTTCTGTCTGAAAGGCAAAGGGAAAGACCATTGACATTGTATCAAGTGCAACATTCCCGCCATGGATGGAAGCGAGGAATTGTTGTTGATTAAGAAATCGAAGGCGGACGGTCCAAACGATCAGGCAATAGTCAGTTTTGGATGGCGAGTGTATGGGCTAACTACCATCACCCTACTCAATGTAATGAACTTCACTCAACAGTAAGTATACTTATTCATTTAGATGAGACTTTAAAAATGAATACGACTTCACAACTTCAAATCCTGAATTGAGTTATATTTATCAAAAATGATTTTGTTTCTTATCGGAGGTTCATGCATTTGACCATAGCACATAAAATGATTTTTATTGGGAATGACGTCCTGGGCAAAAGATTTAGAAAAGTTTTCAAGTGACAGGGCAAATCAATCGAAGTACAGTGCGCACAGAATGAAAGAAAGAAAGAAGGAAAACAAAGAAACAGATAAGATTACAGGTGTTTTCGAGAACACTTGTACATTGTTATTCTTACATTCATTGTGTAAAAATGCAGAAAATTGCTATGGTGTATGGAACCTTGCAAATTTTCTGTAATAAAACTTTTTTGTTTTCTTCTTTGTTTTTTTTTGTGTTACATTGAAGAAAATTTCAAATTTTCTGTCATAACAATTTACACGATAATTCTATTATTTTGTTTTGCAAAATGTTCTGCTCTTAATATTTCCTGTATTTTTTTAATGCGCCCATGGGTTTATCAAGGGGCTTATTTTGCAAATATGTAATTTAACATTAAATTTACAAGATATTTTTCCTGTTTTAGCAATGATATGATAAAGGAAAACCAAGGCGATATCAGTGTGAAACCACTGACCTTTTCAGCGATTCCGGTCAAAAGTCCACTAAACTGTTTAACTGATGTAGGCCTAAAGATTGAAACAAAAGCGAACAATCAATATTTTCATGCTGGTGGAACTAAAACAAAATTTTCTTGCGAGATGTAGCTAGCCTAAGCAAGGCCTTTATAATGCCTATCACTGTCAAGCCGAGTTAACTAAAAATCATTTTTATTATCGGGCTCCCCGTTTGCCTCTATCTACAGATCATGAATGGGCGAAGGACGGTTTTATATTCTTTTCTCCTTTTTTCTTCTTCTTCTGCTTCTTCTACTTCTTTTTCTCCTTTGAAATGAATGGATATAATAGTGTAATAGGGACCTTTTTGGATCTTTCTAAGGCGTTTGATTCACTTTCTCATACTATTCTTTTAGAGAAATTACATACTATGGTGTCAGATGTATTTTTTGAATGGTTTAAACCTTATCTTTGTAATAGAAAGCAATTTACTACTATTCATTCTTATCTGATGCTAAATCAATCGATACTGGTGCGCCCTAGGGATCAATTTTAGGGCCCTTATTGTTTTTAATTTATATCAATCTTATTGCATTCAATATTAACTTTAATGAATTTTGTGCAAATGTTAATTTTAATCGCTCAAAAGTAGCAATATGGTTTAAGTGCACTAAATTATGTTTATTAAAAATGTAAAACAAATCTTATTTAGATTTTAAAGTAAAATTCCAAGAATAATGACATGTGTGATAGGCGGCGGAAGCGGGGGGGACGTGTCCCCCCCCTAAATGTTAGGTGGGGGGACGTTCCCCCTAAATTTTTTTTGGGATAACCTTTTTTTTTTGCTTGTCAATTTGTATTCCTCCTCCCCCCTAAATTCACGTGGCCCCCCTGAAACGTGTCTTGTCCCCCCCCCCCTAAAATTTAGGTTGATGAACTTTTTTTTTTTTTTTTTTTTGCTTGTCAAAAATTTTTTGGGCGCTTGTCCTATTTTTTACATGTGTCCATCCCAAAATTTCAGGTGGACACCCCCTAAATTTATTGGCTTCCGCCGCCAATGCATGTGTGTATTATAGATTCTAATGATACAACAAACGTTGCAATTCTTTGAAATTTTTCAGAGTAATTCTTGATGAATTTTTGAATTGGAATGAACATATTGGTAACATATCGAGAGAAAATTCTAATTATATTTGTATTCTGAATCGTTTAAAATATGAATTACCTTTTAATATTTTTTTTATATCAGTTGTATTATCAATAATGCATATGTTTTACCACAACATATGTAACTCAATCTGGGGAAATAATTATAGTAAAATGGTCGAGGTGTTATTCGAATTACAGAAAAGAGCAATTAGAATGATAAGAAAATCAAAATATTTAGCGCACACATCCCAATTATTCTAACGTATGAAAACCCCCACAATATTTTGATAGTAATAAATTGCAGGTTTTATCTCTTATGCAACGTTTCGATTCACAAACAATGTGTCTATATAATATGAATATGTTTTCTTATTTTTCTAAAATTCATACATACAATACCAGATCTCGTCATAAATTTCATAAACAGATAAAAGGAAAAAATGGTAAATAGAAGCAAACAAACTCTTCATCACGCCCTTTTGTATGGAATTCTTTAGACTTGCCCTCATTCAACATCCAACATAAAATATAAAACTCACCTCCTTAATTCGTATTAATATTCCCCTTTACTCCATTGTTTTTATATTAATTTTCATATATTTGTCATTTAATTGTATTACTTGTTATTTGAATATTCATCTTATTGGTATATCTTATTAAGACATACCTTAACTTTCGCATACGCCATTTTCCAATCAAGTACGCTGCATTCAGTTTTTGTTTTTAAATTTTAGTTTTATTTTTCTGTTGTCTTTTTTATCTTTATTATTGTACATATCTATTAATTTGTGATTACACGTTTTTATTTGAACGCTTTGAATTGATTTTTATAATTATATTATAATCTTACTTTTAAATGATCAACGAAACATCATTTTCTTAAAAAAATTTCTTCGGTATATGAACAGACGAATCATCAATGAAATCAAAGGCATGCAAGAGACAATGACTAAATTAATGAACGACGAAGGAAATACTGTCGCATTCGAGAAATTTTGTCTATTGCCAAAAGAAACATTGAGAATTTTTTTTATCCGCTTACTCCAGACACATGGGCGGAAATCCATGGGGGGACGTGCCCCGCCTACTCAAAATAGTAGGGGGACATACCAAATGTCCCCTACTATTTCTGGTCTTATATGATGGTAAGAATTAATCATTCAAAATCGAGATGACCCTACTTGTTGGATGAAAACCTTTTTTTGCTTGTCAAATTTATTTCCGTCGAAATGACTTGAAATTTGGGGTGATAACCTTTTTTGCTTGTCAAATTTTCCAGTCCCTTGTCCCCCCCCTACCTTTTGGGAAAGATTTCCGCCCCTGTCCAGACATCAACGATTTCCTGTCGTCGGATGACAAAGTCTGTCCAAAACTGTCTAACAATTAGCAGAAAATTGTGAAGGTCTTATTTCTCAATTTGGGTTTATCGACGCATTGAAAACTATGAAAAAACAACAAAAGCCCAGGGACTGCTAGCCTTTTGAAAAGGCCACGTGACTTGGCTATTTAGGTCCTACTCCCAGGGAGGGGGGACTTCCATTCACGGTTGGATACCATGCGCGACCATGAGATCTCAAAATGCACCCTAGACACGTATTTTCCATATTCTGAAAATGAACCCCTTAACAAGTATTGGCGTGTGAAACCCTACCGTTAACAAGTATTGGAAACAAAACGATACTATTGGCAATTCCTTGAGTTGAACCCCTAAACAAGTACAGCGATAATTATGTCAATGCTAATTGGGTTTAGTACAGCCCAACTGGCGCAAATCGTACTCTAAACACTCCTGGGGCAAGAAGTACATCCTTTATAAAACATTTTAGTCTTTATTTTTTATACCCTCGCAAATTTGACCCTATACACGCAGCTTTCCTCGCGAAATAGATACCCTTATTTCACTATTTTAGTGTTTATGACACCCTTATTACATTACGTATGAAACGTGCCCCATCTTGAAAAGGACATCCTTTTTACGTGTTTTTTGGTCGCCTATGGTATCCGCTCGTGAATGTAAGTGCCCCCCCCCCTCCCGGGTCCTACTCCTCGTCAAGTACTGGCTGGGGTACTGATGGTTTTCCAGCCGAATCTAGCATCAAATAAGACAAAGAAATGTATGGGCCCATCCATGCATGCACAAGCATCACTAGAATCACTATTGTCCACATGAAATGCTTTAGTAGAATCTGAAGCTGGATAGGACGCGCCTGAAGACACAGGTATTTTTATGCTTCGGACCCTTCGGAGCTTAACTTTTCTCTTTGCACGTGGTTTAATGTCGCTTGAACAAAGAAGGGGTGTTATTTATCTTCTATCGAAAAGGGAAAAGAAACTATATTTATCAGAATAACTGGAGACCAGTATCATTATCTAAACACGGATTTTAAACTCATTGCAAAGTGCATATCTTTAAGAATGAAAACAAAAAAAATATCACACAAAATAATAAGTAATGAACAAACTGGATGTTTACCTGATAGATGGGATACTTTAGGGTACTAGAACCACCCCCCCCCCCCCGCAAAGGACGTGGGGGCACGAGGAAAGAATATAAGAGGAAATGTAATATGTTCAAAATTTCATGTCAAATTCTGTCACAAAACATTTTTTCTTCAGAAATTCCGTGTCATCATTCACTAATTATTAAATCTACTCAAAATTAATTTGGTCGATTACATGATTGATTGACATGTATTGCTTTCTGAAACCTTTTTTTCTAAATCAGGTATCTGCTCATTGTTACAATATTTGGAATGGCCAATGAGCTGGAGTTTGGTGAAACAGAATGTCAGGTGATCAAAGAAACAGAAGCACGTGACTACCTCCACGATCGCAATATTACCGGCCAGGAACTGTGTGCTGAGAGAGGAAGGTATTTTTAAAAATATTTTATGCTGACAAAACATTGAAAAGATGATAGGGAGCAAAATGAAACTACATAAACTACGGTTGGCAAATCTGCTAAAATGTAATGTAAGTTAAGATAACAGTGTATGGATGAATGATCTTATGCAATGATTTTATCAACGGCAGTACATTTATAACAAAATTCATCATGATTATCATGATCCTCGTCAATACGATATATCCTGCAATATGATCAGTAGGGGGGCATGTCTGAATATAAGTTTGGATGAGATCAAATTACTTTGAAATCATCTTGCATGAAGTTCTATTTTTTCCAGGAGGTATGGGCAGATCCCCTATCCCAGATAACGCACCCGAAATAAGAACAACAATGAAATAGCATAGTATAAAATCAAACTGAATAATAATGAAGATTGAGTAAGTTCTAAAATATAATTAAACGGGAAAGATCAAATTTATAGAAATGATTTCAATAAAATTAGTAGAAAGGATACTAAAATTTCATAATTTTCTCACCATTTTCTCTTCATTATGAAAAAACAAGGTGTTCTGAAAACAGCACGTTTTTCTTACCAGATGTGTGTGGCATACGATACACAGGACAAGGTACACTTTATGACGTATTAGCTGGGCCTATCTACCTCATAATACAGGGTGTGGCAGCAATTCCAATCGTAGGCTTGTTTCAAAGGCTTTCTCTCAGACCGACATTTGCCATTGGGATACTCACCGTGTTGTGGACCCTCTGTACATTTACCACAGGCTTCGTAGAAAACTACTGGGCGATCGCCTTGCTTCGCTTTTTTTTCGGCATATTGTACGTTGTAGTGATTAAAGATAATAACGATTTTGATAATTGATATATTTATCACCTATAATATTCATTTATCTATTCATGTTTTTTTTTATTTTTATGATTTGATTCATTCATTTCCATCAATTCATTTATTTGTATTATTTCATTTCATTGATTATTTTTCTTATATTTCATTTTTAAATTTCTTTTCCGGGAGGGAGGGGGGGGGGGTGATCCTTCCATCATCGTTGCACTGTTCTCACGTCCGGTCACTGTTTGTTAATTTTTTAAAATCAGAAATGTGTGGTTCGAGTTCACGTAATTTCTCTGTACACATCATATGAACTTATCACGTTAGCTATTGTTTTTATTACCGAAATATAAAATCAAATATTTTATTTTTTGGTATCGGACCCTAGTATTTCCTATTCCAATTCCGTTTCTTTCATTGAAAAGTGAAGAAGTAGACTCTTTTACTCTGTCAATGGCATGTTTTCCTAGTTCAGCAATAGACATGATAGATTGTGCTACACGTACACTGAACCCAGGTGAGGTGAACGTGTACCCGACAGAATTCTTTGGTTTCCTAACTGATGCAATCAGGGCTTGAACTTGAATTAATATAGGCCTACCACTTAATTGATGAATGGAGGTGCTTCACTTTCGAGCGTATATACTGTAGAATAGCCAGTTTGCCGGTAAAGTATTCCCAAAGTACCTTAATAACCCGAAGTAACAAGATGTAGCAAAAAAACATACATGATATAGTCTAGGAGATAGGGGGCTTTATTCAGAATTGTTGTTGGGGAAGGTTTGACAGGCTTATCCGGGGTAAAATTGTGTGCTGATTCCAAAAATGCCAGTCTTATTTACCGTACTTCGTATTTACCGTATTTGCCGTACGGCATTTTGGCCATTTTGGCAAATTTTTGACCAAAAATGACCATTTTGACCTCTCTTTGGAAAATGGTCCCTTAACAGAATGCTTTTGTACCCACTTCCAATTAAAAGGGTCTATCCTAAGTAGAAATGCACCCAGTTTCCAGATAAAGTGGTTTCATTAGCCAAATCACAATAGAAGTGGTAATTTTGACCATGTTTTGACCAAAAATGACCATTTTGATGATTTTTTTTGTCCGAAATACGTAACAAATATTGATCAGAACTGCGATTGGATGTCTTTAGAAATCCACATTTATTTTACAAATGTGCGCTAGATCATCACAATCAACCTCATGTAATTTATTCCACCAGTTTTGACCTATGAGTGTTATTTTGGGTACTTAAGACATAACTGACCATTCGCTCAGTTTTGCATAATAAACTGTGCAAATCGGCAGCAATTTGAGGTCTTCAGCTTGTTTAATATTCTTCCCTTATAAAATGGGAATGCATTTAAAGGTCTATCTTGTGTATAACTTTATGCTGATTCCAAATATATCACTATTAATGATCATATTGAAAAGCTGATGGTCATTTTGGCCACTTATGGCCCTCAAAATGACCAATAACATGTTCAATTTATCTAAAAATATTTCAATATTACCAGGATCGTTACAAGGATGTGCTGTGACACAAAATATTGATGTATTAATTCTTTAAATTGAACATCTCAAAAGTATTTTGACCTCTTGTAACTTATTCCATCAGTTTTGACATATGAGGGTCATTTTGGGTACTTTAGACATTATTGACCATTCGCACAGTTTTGCGTAATAAACTCTTCAAACAGGCAGGAATTTCAGGTCTTCAGCGTGTATTATCTTCTCTTATTAGATGGGAATGCATTTAAGGTCACAACCTATGTAAAGTTTTATGTTGATTCCAAATATATCATTTCTAATTGCCCTATTCAACAGCTTATGGTCATTTTGGCCACTTATGGCTTTCAAAATGACCATTGACATCAGTTCAATTTCTCAAAAATACTTCGAATCGTAACAAGAGTGTGCTGTGGGACCTGACATTGGTGTATGAATCCTTGAAATTGAGCATCCCCAAAGTATTTTGACTACCTTGGTAATTTTGGCCACCTTGACCCCTGGGCTTGACCCCTGCCCAATGTGAATGTTAATTCAGCCTGTAGCGAACATGATGAGGGGACGCTCAGGATTGCGCTAATACTCGCATCAATTATTGTTAAATGGGGATCAGTTTGAAAGCTTTTGGATGAAATCAATACAATGATTCCACATAGTCCAATGTTATTGCCCTAAATATTAGACCCTGTGGTCATTTTGACCACTTTTTCCTCACCGGAGACCACTCATGCTTTGATGATTCAAAAGGGGCTAAAATGTTGGTCAGTATCATTATCAACAAGAACTTCCAATAATCAGAGAAGAGTGTTGATAAAAGTGATAAATGTCCTTTACATCGAGCATACATAAGGTTTTTGACTATGCACTGTGGTCATTTCCATGATTTTAGCCACCTTGACCACATAGTAAATGTAAATAGAAACTTCACATATATGGGACACCAAATTCAGGAATGAGACATTTTAGCATCAATTCAGTGTTGGAACATAACCCTAAACTTTCTGAAGTAGATTAATTCAATGATTCGATATATATCAGTCTTAATGACCATTTATGAACTAGTGGTCATTTTGGTCACTTTTAGCCCCGACAATGACCAATGACATTTGAATATATCAAAAGGATTCAAATGTTGCTATTGCTCTGTGTTGTTAATAAGATGTATTATATCAATTATAATAAGTGACAAAATACTTATTGATTTCAATATAATATTACTAACAGTACGTAATCAAAATGTTGTGACCATTTGGCCACTTTGACCATTTATATAATGTAATGTATAACTTTAGCAGTAAATAAACATGACTGTGGAGTAATTATGCAAATGCATTCAATCCCATTTGATTGGAAATATTACAAGCTCACCTTGAGTATTTTTTTTCTCAAAATACCTAACTACGGTCTAATGTGGCCCTATTGGTCACTACATGGTACTTAAATAGCCAGAATATCATTCCCCGTATGTTCTGGATGAAGGCATTAATCCTCAATTCAAAGGTGCGTCATTACAAAGCGATTGTTGAAAGTAAATTTCATGAATAGATTTACTTATCATGCATTTTACCACCTTCGCCATATGTATGTTTCGCAAACCTCACATTGGCATAATTGGTGAAGTTGAAAGTGGAAAACTTGCCCTAAATTGTTATAGAGTGGCCAACAATCGGCATAAGGGATGATTTCATATAGAATGTATTTTGTTACCAAGTACTTCTTCAAAAGAATTCAGGGTAAATATGAGTTTTGTGAAGCGTTGTACCAAAAACTCCAAGTTGGTCAAAATGAATGATGGTAAAAACTCTTAAAGGTCAAGTCCACCCCAGAAAATATTTATTTGAATAAATAGATTAAAAAAAATTAGCAAAATTCTGAAAATGTTATCAAAATCAGATGTAAAATAAGAAAGTTATGGCATTTTAAAGTTTGATTATTTTTCATAAAAAGTGATATGCACATTCAGTGTCATGCAAAGGAGTCAGTTGATGATGTACATCACTCACTATTTCTTTTTTTATTGTTTTAATTATACAATAATTCATTTTTTACATATTTGACAATAAGGACCAAGTTGACTGAATCATGTAGTATTAAAAACAATGAATATTCTACATGTTCAGGGAGGAATTAATTATTGTTTCCACTTGAAAATGGGGAGAAAATTAGAATATTTCATATAATAAAATAGAAATGAAATAGTGAGTGGATGACATCATCAGTCTCCTCGTTTGCATATCGGCCAGGATGTGCATATATAACTGTTTTGTGAAATTAAGCTAAACTTTAAAATAGCACAATTTTCTTATTTTACATCCGATTTTGATGAAATTTTCAGTGTTATGCTTGTTGGATTTTCCTCTTTTAATTCAAATAAACTTTTTGTTGGGGTGGACTTGTCCTTTAATGGAGTCCACTGTGACCAATTTTGCTTTGTAAAGATTCTCAGCATAATTTGACTTTAAAGAAGGTAAATTTTGATGGCTATTTAGGACCATACAGTGACCAAAGGGGCCACGGTAGACAGTCCCAAGATATTTGGCACAATTCTTACTCAACGTGAGCCTTTTATATTTTTTATATTTCCAATTAAAAGGGATTGAACGCATTTTCATAGACCTACAATTGCTGCTCAGTCATGTTTATTTCAAAATTCACACATTGGATAAATGGTCAAAGTAGCCAAAATGACCGAAATTGTCAGATTTTGATTATGTACTTTTCATAATATCATATTGAATTAAACGATTTGTCACTGATTATGGTTGATATAATACCTATTACAAAAATACACAATTTGATTTTTATACATGCAATTGTAATTGGTAATGGCAGGGATAAAAAATGACCAAAATGACCACTAGTTTGTAAATAGTCATTAAGACTGATATATTTGGAAACATTGTATTAATCTACTTCAGATTTTTTTGTGATATGTCCTATCTAGCATTAAATAATAGAAATATTTCATTCCTGAATTTGCTGCCCGCTATAATTGAAGTTTCCATTAATATTTACGAAGAGGACAGTGTGCCTGAAATCATGAAAATGACCAAAGTGCATGGTCAAACAACCTCATGTATACCGGTATGTACTCGATGTGAAGGTTTTATAACATTTTTTCAATACTCCTGATTATTGGTGTCGTAGCTCACGCCGATAATGATATTAAGCAACATTTGAGACTTTTAACCAAAGAATTTGTGGTCACTAGTCATATAGAGGAAAGAAATGATCAACATGACCACAGGGTCCAATAGTTATAGGCCAATAACACTGGCTTATATGAAATCATTGCATTGATTTACACCCCATAACTTTCAAAATTTTCACATTTAACAATAATTGATGCTAATATTATAACATAACACAACATAACATTTTACACAGGATTGATCTTTAAGTGCATTTCCATAGAAGAAAAGATACGTTAAAGGACTCAAATCCCCATATATCTGCACAGTTTATTATGCAAAACTGCGCGAATGGTCAGTTACATGTACCTGTATGTCTAAAGTATCCAAAATGACCCTAGGTCAGTGACTTGAGGTCAAAATACTTTTGAAATGTTCAATTCAAAGGATTAATACACCAACACAGCACACACTTTATTACGATTCTGGTAACATTTGAAGTATTTTTGGATAAACCGAACTGATGTCATTGGTCATTTTGAGGGCCATAAGTGGCCAAAATGACCATAAGCTGTTGAATAGGGCAATTAGAAATGATATATTTGGAATCAACATAAAACTTTACATAGGTTTTGACCTTAAATGCATTCCCATCTAATAAGAGAAGAAGACAATACACGCTGAAGACCTCAAATTCCTGCCTATTTGAACAGTTTATTACGCAAAACTGTGCGAATGGTCAGTAATGTCTAAAGTACCCAAAAAGACTAATACTTTTCTTAGGAACTTCGGTTACTGGTTTTTACTTTTCTTTATATTATTGTGAGTAAAGTTCACATTTCTTTGACAGGATGCGAATAATGAGACCAGTAATATCAAGGTTTGCTGTTTGGTGATTAATAACACCTCGAAAATGTATCTTTAAAGTTTAGCATGCAGGGGGAAAACTACTTTTTTTTCCAATTTGCGTTATATTCATGATTTGATTAAACGTGTAGTTTTAGGAGTTTATTATCAAAAGGAAATTAAGTACGGAAATTGAATCCAGGGAATCCAATAAAAAATATAGTCTTTGTCGTGATGAGCAAAACGTGTGTGTAAGGGCACGGGTGTGTGCTCTTAGTATTATTGATTTTGTTATTATCATTAATACAGTCATTATCACTTTCGTTATTATTATTGTTGTTATTATATTATCATTATTATCGTCATCGTCGTTATTATCCCATTCGGCGATTAAGAAATACATCGAAGAAATTTGTAAAATATCACACAATGCAATATTGAACATGACACAACATAGATTATGCGCCTATAGACACCAGGTGTCTCAAAAAGTGGATGCATTGTGCCCCACTTTTGAAGCACTGAAAAGGTTACCCTTTTTACACAAGAAAAAAATGCCCTCTCATGAACGTGTACAATGCCCTTTTCATCGGAAAAGGACCCGTTTTATGTGTTTCCGAGTTCCCTTTCTCGTATCAGTGCCAAATTTATATACCGAACATTTCCCCTCGTGATCGCGTTCTTTGCACCCTTTCACAGGAAAAGGACCCGCTTTATGTCTAAAGTGCCCTTTTGTCATCTTATAGGAGCCCCTGAATCGATGCCCCTTTTTACCCAAGAAAAGTGCCCCACACGAACGTGTTCTATACCCCTTTCACCTGAGAAGGATCCGTTTTATGCCATTAGAAAGTGCCCTTTTCCTTCTTATAGGTCCCCTTTCTGGTATCAATGCCCCTTTTTACCAAAGAAAAAGTGCACACGAACGTGTTCTGTGCCCCTTTCACCTAAGAAGGACCTCCTGTTTTATGTGTTAATGAGTGCCCCCTTTGCCTTCTCATATAGGTGCCTGTTCTTCATATAGTTATCCTGAAACGCCACTCTTCGTGCCCGATGAGCGCCCGGTTTCTTTATTTAGCACCGTTCTGCTTCCTTCTGCCATTGCATAATGAATAAAAAACCTTATAAAAATATTCTTACATGCCTTATGTTTCATGAGTCATGTAAGTGGGTAAGAGAAGTCATTATTTTCTTTGTCTAAGGATCATGGCCGTACGCAACGAGGGGGGATGGGGAAGTAGCCCCCTCCCGAAATTTTGAAAACTCACATTTTTGTACTGCGGATTTCGACTAAATTCACCAAAACTATGCACAGAGTCAAACAATTTCATTTTTTTAATGCAAAAACGCCTCAATGATAAGCTCGGTCGTTTCGGTCCCTCGCTTTCGATTTTTTCCAAAAAAATCTACACGTGCACCGCCCCTCCCCCAGCATACAATTTCTGCATATGGCCATGTTTACACAAGAAAAGATGCCCCCTGTCCCCTATGCCCCCCTCCCCACTTTCAACTTCGATCCGCCGTCCTTAACTGTTGTGTGTTTACATTATGTGTAAAAGTATAACAGCTTTGAAAATAATTCGTGTGTTTTTTTCAAATTGTGAAAGAAATTGATATAGAGAACAATGTTACCTGTAGCTTAAATCAAAGTTCCCCAAAGCTAATACCCCTATTGAAAACTTTGGTGAGGCCGAAAAAATGTATCCACCGTGAATGATCCCGGGCCCGCAGCTTAGAACATCGGTGCCTTAACCACTAGACCACAGAGGGGGATTAGTGGCTCGAGCGAACCCGATCCAATTGACGGTCAATCCGTATGGTCAATGTGTTCCCCATAAAGGATTTTGTTATTGCTAAAAGGTATCATTTCCGAAATTCTATTTTAAAGTCCTATCAAGCTTTGATTTTTTCTTCTTTATTTCTCCTTGTTTCAGTTCGGGTCCATATCCTCCTTTAGCTCTAGGATATTTATCACATATCTTTCCGAAGGTAAGAGTCTACTTTTATTTTCTTTGTTTTTGCCATTTTACCCCCATCTTCTGTTACATTTAAGTCCTTAACTTAAGTTGAATTTAGGGGCATTTTATCTTTTTCAAGGACAATTTGAAAGTAGTAATGGTTTTTGCCAAAAAAATCCATGAGAACAGACTGTTCTAAAAGAAGAAAGTGATAGCTTGCAATAAGCTATGACAAAAAGGTAATGAAAAGGATGTCCTATATTCGTCATGAAATAATTATTATGCGCTCTGTATACTTAAGTTATTACATGCCCGTATGGATAGTCTTTTTTTATTTCTAGTGTAGTAATGATAGAGTGTATTGGTTAATTTACAATGGCACAACGAGCCAGATATTCTGAAAGGCTCAACATGGCATATGAAAAAAAATCTTTAAAGTCGTTTACGATTTCAGCATTTTCCTCTTTTTTTTACATTTTCCTATTTCCTATTTTGGGCCTTCAATAATAAAACCCTAATTCTGTCATATATTTTGACATCATATTTCGATATCATATTTCATCCATTTTTCTTTTCGTTTTCATTATTTTTCTTTGTTTTATTATTGAAGTACCACCAAGGCCCCGATTATTCGCTAGTCTGCAGGCATAGACCCTGATTAAAACTTAGATCAACAAGGAGGGCTTCACACAAAGACTAGCTCATAAGAAAATTGTTGTTTCAATTCGAGGGTCTTGAGGACACAAGTTAATGTAGGCTGCGCATTCAGACGGGTGATTAACTGAAGAAGGTTTTGCACAGCAGACTAATAATACGCCTGTTAGTTTCACCCAATACTATGTTCACCCCAATTAACGTTCCAATTAAGATACCATACAATGTGATGCCCTCTCAATCCCTTCTTTATTTTTACCCATTACCACCCCAAAGGAGGTACACACTGTGGTCTTTGGGATAGGACAGTACGGTAACCTCGCAGGGTATGGCGTATCATACATCTTCATTCTTGTCAGTGAAAGCATGGGATGGAGATGGTGTTACATCATCTGTGGTGGGTCAGGTCTCGTTCTCGCTGTCGCTTCTTGCTTCATGGTAGTAGTGCAACCCAGAGGACATCATAATCAAAACGAGGTATAACGGATTGTGATTCAGTCACACCGATGATAATGGGGAGTTTTCACAACGGCAGCGGAGACGAATTCAAGAACATACATGTCTTGAAAATACCTTTAAAATGACAATGAACAGCTGGAAGTCTTTGTCGAAAAATGGGTGAATCGGAATAGCAGTTTCGTCCTAGTTTTCGGAGCTGATGAAAAAATGCAAATATATCGTTTGTCGAGAGTTCAGACCGAACGAAACTGCTGTTTTAATCCACCATGTCATTATGTGCATTTGACAATATATTTTCTATGTTCTGGAAAGCGTTTTGTGTCGCAGTGCGCAAACTCTTTAATATGTCACTTGTAACAATGTATATGGTAGCCTTTGCCGGTCTGTGGAGCCCGTTCCACCGGTGACTGGATGAGCTATGGCGAGTATGTGGCGTTATCAATGAATCGCAATGTGCTTGATTTATTCATGCAAATTTAAAATCATATGGATATTAGGCCTAGCAAATTTCCTTACTTTGAGATACAGTAAATAAGTTGAATTGCCAATTCGTCTAACGCTAACTCGTCCGCGCATCACATTTTCTACCTTAATTAATTTAGTCTAATGCCATTCCGTTCATCAACAATTTGACTAACAGCCACTTGGTCCAATAACCATTTGGTCAAATATTCACTTCGTCTAATCACCAGTTCATCTGTGACCATTTGGTCTCAAACCAGTTAATTGGTCTAATACCCATTTTATTTTCATTCATTTCGCCCAATTAACACTTCGTCAAATTAGACCAAATGGTATAGGCTATGGACTAAGTGGCTTTTGGCTCAAATGGTTATTTGGCGAAATGGTGAGTGGACGCAATGGCAATTATAGTGGACGAACTGATAGTAGACGAGTTGGTAATCGGACGAATTGACATTACATCATAATTGGAATTAAATCGTTAATAATAATAATAAGGGGAATGTAATAATGTAGGTATGATAGTATCTTGTGTACCTGGAAATTCTTGTCAGGGGTAGTTTCTGGGGTCGTCACGGGGAGGTGGTCTGATCGACAGCGTTCTGATTCCCTACTCATATTTTGGACATGTTCACAATATTCATGCAGGATATTCATGTAGGTAACAGTATAGGCGGCGGAAGCGGCCTAACTAATTTTTAGTTGGGGGGGACGGTCCCCCCCCCCCTAAATTTTGTTTTGATAACCTTTTTTTGTTGTGCTTTTCAACTTATTTTCCTGCGTCCCCCCTAAATTCACGTGGACCCCCCCCCCTGAAACGTGTGTTGTCCCCCCCCCCTTGCTTGTCAAAAAAAAATTTGGTTACCAACTCAAAAAATTTATGATGATGAACGTTTTTTTTTTTTTTTGCTTGTCAAAAATTTTTTGGTTACCAACTCATAAAACTTAGGTTCAAAACCTTCTTTGGGGGCGCTTGTCAATTTTTTTACCTGTGTCCATCCCAAAATTTCAGGTGGACACCCCCTACATTTTCTGGCTTCCGCCGCCAATGGGTAACAGAGAAATGTCGATCAGGGTAGAACTGACGTTGATCACTGAAGAAAATATCTTTGACCGAGATGACGAGTTCAGCTGTTGAAATGAGAACTATAATGGACTAGACGGATGGACGAGTCTCAGGATCACAACGAAATTCCTTACCATTGTAAGGAAACTGTTTGCAGTTCTTGAAAGCGTTTCATGAATTTAAAGGAGAATGAAACCTTTAGAACAAGATAGCTTGTGTGAAAGCAGAAAAATCAAAGAAACAGATAAACGAAAGTTTTAGAAAAATCGGACAAATAATGAGAAGGTTATGAGCATTTGAATATTGCGATCACTAATGCTATGGAGATCCTCACATTGGCAATGCAGCAAAGATGTGGGATGTCACTGATGAACAACTCTCCCCATTACACTAGTATATATTTCACTTAAATTGCCTCTTTTATCACATCTATCAGTAGATCATGTATTCTTTCTATAGGAGGGCATGTAATACATTTTTAAAGAATACATCATGGATAAAAGTTTGTATCACCATAAGAAAAGGCAAAAAGAGACATTTTGGGGGAATTTTATAGTCCATCATAGAGAAAGTTGTTCACATGTGACATCACACATCCTTGTCGCATTGGCAATTAGAGGATCTCAAAAGCATTAGTGATTGCAATATTCAAATGCTCATAACTTTCTCATTGTTTGTCCAATTTTTCTCAAACTTTCTTTATTGTTATTCTTTGATTTTCCTGTTTCAACACAAGCCTACTCATTCCAAAGGTTTCATTCCCCTTTAAACATCTCGGATGTTTGGCTCACAGTCATGGGTGTCAGAAGACCAAAGGCTTCGGTCTCTGTTAGGTTGGTTGTTCCGCTGAACTCCGTTGGCTTTACTCACCAAATACGAGAATATTTTTTTTTAAATGTAAAAAAAAAACTCCCCAAAACAGATGGCTGCCAGTTGTCTAGGGATTCAGTAGCCTGTAACTTTTATCAGTGAAGGTCACCCTTAAATTCTGATTCTTATCCGTTTTTATTTTCAGAACACCTTGACGCCATCTTTGAGCCAGCTTCGTATCAGTTTGAGACAGATTGCTTGGTCTTTCATGGTATTTATAATCCTCGCACAAACAGCACGAATTGCAGTCGCCTATGTTCTGTCTTTCAACATCACCCTTTACTTGGTCGAATACTTTCCAGATTTTAACATATCTCTAGTTGGTGTGATTACAATAATCGCAGCATTTCCCAGCTGTATATTTGGAGGGATGGTGTGCGATCGTCTACGGAAAGTTGCTGGTTTACGCGGAAGGATTTTCGTGACAGTCATTCTCATGGTAAAAAGCAATACATGTTTACCCATCTTTCGATGTTTACAGACAAAAACCGTTTTTAGTTACCTCTTAACCGGCCTCTTAAGTTCTTGTAAGAATAATTACACCAACAACTGTCAACATGCTTCTCTAATCAAAATAAGTGTTGGCAGGCCCTGGTTTTCATTGTTCATGCTGTATCATTAATCTGCAGTGCCACTGGTTCATGAGTCAGGTTTTAGTTCTACAATATAAAAAGAGATAAAATACCTTTACCATCAGTAGAAAATTGAAAAAAAGACTTTTATAATCTCTTTCTGAGACTGGATTCACCTTTTTTATATACATCGATCTCTATGTATTAATCCTAGTTTTAAGGAACAACATTCAATGAATAAAGTTACCTCATATGACATTCGTATTTGAAAGAAAAACAGAGGGTCTTGCCGAAAAAGGCAAAGCTTGTACAAAAGACAAGCCCCTAACTTAGTTTCATTACAAAATTACAACAAAGAAATCATATTGGGTCATAATGATATTTATAATTTTGGTTTAAAAAATGAATATAAACAATTATTGTATAATTTTACAAAAACGTAACTGATGGATCGTGTGAGAAATATTTTGTTTTACAATATTCGAGAGGGGGAGCGAGGGGAGAAAAGAGGAGTGCAGTGTAAGCTAAGTAGAAAGAAGGCGGGCAGCAGGCCGGCAAGTACTTTGGCTAATTGCAAATTTAGGAAGAAAAAATAGATGAAAAAATAAACAAATAATATACATGTACAGTTGAGGCCAGAAATTTACATACACCCAGGAAATTCAGAGAAAAGTTAACACTTGCCAACATCATAAAATGTTCTGTATTTTATAAAATATTTGTGCTACCATAACGAATATGATATCAAACATAACCATACCCCTTCATTACATTGCTACGTCACCAGGAGCTGAAAAATATTGAGGTGTCATTTCCCCCCTACAATCTTCATACTTTAGACAGATTGAAATAAAAACTTGACAAAATGATTTCATATCTGTGCTAGCTACTTCTCAAACATTTCAGATTACACTTTCTGTTCCGTTGTTACATATCATGATAGAGAATGTAATATAAATCATAGAATTGACATTTATGTATTTCTATGAAACGATGTTTGACAATATAATATCAAACAATAGTCCATTTGGCACAAATATTACTTTTTTTCTTCAAAGAAAATTCCACCTGAAATATACTTGATCTCAACGGCATCCCAATCATAAGAAAGAGCTTAATACATTCTTTCATTTGATACCAAATTCGTAGAGGAAGTATTTATATTTTTCTGAAGATATAATAGATTTTACGATTTTTGGCAAAAGTGAACAAATTTCATTGAATTCCACTGGTGTATTTAAACTTTTGGCCTCAATTGTATATGTATATGATATGAGCGCACATAATACTCATAAACACAAAAGCTGAGTACAATTAAATCAGTCATTCAGCTAGACCTGTTTACAACGAGTATTGCAAAATTAGATTTTTTTCAGTTTGCGTTTAAGAATATTTACATTAGGGGATTCTTCAAGATCTTGCGGCAGCACTGTACTGGATGCATCGAAGGAGCTCCTTGAGGCATAATGTATGTTAATATGTTTATTCACATGTAGAGTCCGTCGATAGAATACATTTATTTAGTCCTATTTCATTGTTACGAATGTTTTTCCCTAACTAATTCCTTATTCTATGTCTTTGCTCATCCCCAGATAATTTCGTTTATATGCGGAGTATTGATTTTCCAAACCAACCTTACCTCTCTGGTGATTTCATATGGTATCCTGACCCTCGTGGCGGAATGCGTCTACTTAACACTGCTCTCTATCATCTCAGATCTTACACCCATGGAATGCAAGCTGGTCGTCTTTGCCATCGCTTACTTCTCCTTACACTCCGTTGCGGGAGCCATCAATCTCCTGATCACCCCGATCGCCTCTGCAACAAGCTTCAGACTAGCGCTCACGCTTCTAGTTGGAACCCTGTTCGGGTTATGCTTAATATTTCTTCTCTTCGGCTGGGTTACCATGCACATTCAGAAAGTGAGCGAGAGTCAACTGGCCAGTCGAGAAACTGGGAAAGAACAAAGAGCGGGGGAGATGACTGAGAATACTCCCCTGGTATACTCTCATAACGGACATGATAAGGATGCATTAGTTGGGAAATAATTCTTAATACACTATAAATGTTAGTGTTATGCTAGTTCGTGTATGTTGTTTCAGTTTACAGTTTGTTTTTATTGTGAATAGGGTAAACTAAATCATAATGATATTGTGTGTTTACACTGTGATTTGCATGGCCAGAGCGGATGACCCGTTTCATATATGGTATGGACGTACAATTATGGTAAACTTGCCACAATTGTAACTGCCATGGTAATGGGGCTCAGCAGCTAAATAAAAATCGAAATTCCCATAATGCATTTTTGTAAGTTTTATAAAAACTGATGTCAGATCTGTTGGGAATAGGAGCTAACCATGCAAGCTGTGGTTTTTCTATTTATATTTTGAAAATGAAATGATTTTAAGAACGGATCCCAGGGGTTAAATCTAAATCCACATTCAAATGGTCAATATTAACAACCAATCTGAATTTTCCTTCTTAAATGCATGCGTTTAGAGTTTAGACCCCAAACCTTCTCGATGTCGAAACATACATGATTATGAGCAGATGTCTTGCATATATTATAGGCTGAAAGGGACCACAGATAAATGTTGTGCCCAGTGGTTTACCTTGGAATACAAGAATGTGTGCTGAATAATTTCTTAGTGCTTTCCCGTTTTTTTTTTTATTTTCACTCTTAATCCTGGTGTACCAAATTTTCTTTTCTCTCTCACATTTTGGCCCGTATTCTGAAGTCGGGTTTAACTTAAACCATGGTTTATCTCTGCGCTAAATTTATGTGAAGCCAAAATTGTCAAAATTTGTATGAAGTTGTGTGTTTCTTAATATGATTGCTGTGCTCTTTCCTGATTCATCGATGGTGAAGACAATCATCTCTTTATACTTCCTAAACAATTATGAATGGTTTGAGAGCAAAATGACCTGAAATATATCTCTACTGTTAGTGCTTTATGTAACAATTGGCTATCCATACTTAAACCAGTTCAAACCCGAGTTTAAGTTAAACCCAACTTCAGAATACGGGCCATAATGACCAAGATTTGATTCCCTTTTAAGAACCATTTCGCCACTGACTGTGCATATTCAATTTCAGAAAAGTTTTCGTTTGATGCTGCATGATTATATATTGCGAAATAATAAAACATAATAGCCCTCTATGGGGCAACGTGATCGAGTGTTCAAATCTTAATTTTCAACGAAAATACAATATGTGTTGTCTCCCCTTAGTTGTACGCTGTAAATGGCTAGTCTTAAAATATACCTTCTGATATAACTATTGGTAATTCAGAGGATGAAATAGCCAATAACTTTATTTGGGTATAGGAACCAAAACGTTCCTATACTTTCATGTTTGGATTTGAAATCAATAGAATAAACTTAAAACTCATAAATAATTAAATCTTGTACGAAACGAAAGGTATCTGTTATGGCACCTGGTAACAATCATTGCGATATTGAAGTATTGAGCAGTGAATATCAAGTCAATGATGTCAAGTGAGCCTATATTACAAGACTACACTGCTGAGAATGTTGCATTATGGGCAGTGAACCATGGGGCATTTCATGAAAGGACTTGTCGGATGTTTTATCCGACACGTCTCATTTTATCCGACAGTTACCATAGTAACAGTACCTCTCATCCAATCAACATCATAGAAAGATGTCAGATCTGACAACTTGTCGGATGAAAATGTTGATGAAACACTCCCCTGGTCAGATAGGAGTATAGTAGGGTCTTTGAGGTGGGGCTATATTTTGGCTGCTGGTTCGTTCTTTTTAAACTTCTAAAGGTCATCTTCAAACTATATCATATTTATAGATTTTTAAAGGAAAATAATGGTGTTACGATTATTTGGGTGTGCTTTGCATCCCTGGTGGGTGTGTATGTGCGTGTGCGCTTATGCGAGATGTCTGTGTGTGGGAGATTCAAGATAGAGGAGAGAAAGGAAGGGAGAGAGACAAAAGGAGGGGATGATTCATGTAATCTGATATCATTCATATATAAAAAAATATAATGTCCATATTAAAACAATATATGAATGTGATAATGTATATAACTGTTTTGATTTCTTCATTAAAAAAAGAACTTGTTGTGCAAGTAGTCTACATGAATTAATAAAGTTTTGAATATCACAACCTCTTTAGTATGATGAATGTGTATATTGAAATATGCCATCATTCCGTAGTTGTTAAGTTTGATGGAATTTCACGATTCTTCCAGGCGCTTTCCTCCATTCCAACACGGATGCTCTTTCACGTGACGTTATGCAGTTCATGGAAATGATACCTCATAAATCACATGGACCCATTTATTTAAAATGTTCACATAACAGCCATTTCATTATTCATATCTAATGGATAAAACAAAGACTCACTCATTACAAACCATTAAACGTGTTACATGGTGACCTCTGATCAAACCCTAAACCCGAGTTTTAATAGGTCCGCAAAAAATTGTAGTTAACAGTTCTGTCGAATGCTAGGTTTTTTTCTACTTTATTCAACATTCACGAATTTCGAAAATGTTTATTATGTTTTGTACATAATATATATATCATGGCAATATACAATTTATTTTTGGAGAGGGGAGGGGTGTATGTAAGTTGTTCCAGATTGCCCGTAAGGGGGTGGGGGTGATGATGCCAAGTTTTTATTGAAAATGGTTGTTTTACATTGAAAAAAAGTCCCAGGGGCACATTTTCTGTGACATTCTGTAAAATTTTGCAATAAAATATCGGTTTGAAAACGTTCTGGAACAGGATCCCCCCCCCCCCCCCGCTGCGTACATTTTTTTTTCTTTTTATTTCATTTTTTTTTCTTTGCAGTGAAAAAAAATATACAAATTATGCGAACGGGAAGCCAAGCTGATTCATATTTAAAGGACATGTCCACCCCAACAAAAAGCTGATTTGAATAAAAAGAGAAAAATTCAACAAGCATAACACTGAAAATATCATCAAAATTGGATGAAAAATAAGAAAGTCATGACATTTTAAAGTTTCGTTTAATTTCGAGAGGACGGAAGATGGCGCTGTGAAGCACATAACGTAATTTGCAACTGGTGAAAAAGACCGAGGAATTTTAACGAGATGAAGAGGATCTTAAAAAATCAAAATATACATAAGTATCTGGTAAAGATTGAAGACGAATCAGAAGCCATAAAAGAAGTAAAAAACAAAGAAGGACAACAAAATATGGAAACAGAGCCCGTTGTCGACCATGCCGGGTCGCGTGCTGAAGAACTAGACACCCGCGAGGAGCCGAGCCTGAGGCGCGGACCGGGAGAGAGTCCGGCGCTCCGCCGGAGGATGGACATGTTGAGAGAAAACGTCGAACGAACGGGCACGACAGCGAGGCAGGTAACCCGAATGATATGAAAGAAATGCTTCTTACGATCATCACCAAAGTAGATTGTACCAATAATAAAGTTGACAAGATGAATGTGAACTTAGATCTGGCCCTTCAGAAAATTAATGAAAATAGAAAAGACATTGACAAAGTGAAAGAAAAGGAACAACACACTGATTTTGAGCTGAAGGAAATGAAGGACAGAGTTAGAGAGCTTGAGAAAGAGAATGCAAGAATGAAGGGTCAATTTGTTGATCTTGCAGCCAGAGAAATGAGATGCACTGCTGTATTCTTTGGCTTTCCAGAAGGCTGTGAGAAAGGCAATTGTTAGAAGCTGATTCAGGCCTTTGGAGAGTCTCATTTGGATCTACGAGGGCAGGATTTATGCATAGAGAGGGCACACCGTTCAGGTCAGCGATCTGAAAGAGGGGCTCCCCGCCCGATTATGGTGGCATTCAATAGGTATACCACAAGAAGCTCTGTACTTGCAAGTGCTCGAAAACTACTAAAAGACAAGCCATTCGTCTACGAGGGGAAGGGGAACCCCATATTCATTGATGAAATGCTGCCGAAGGAGATAAGAGACCAGCGAAAGAAGATGTCGCATACCCGACAGAAGCTGAAGAAAGAGCATGGAAAGGCCTACTTCAAGTATCCGGCTAGGCTGTTTTATCGGGACAAACAAACACAGAAGGAAGAAGAGTATAAACAAGACTGAGAATGCATTGACAGATTCGGCATTGACAGTAAAAATTTTCACAACATTGGTGGAAAAAAAAGCAAGGGAAAAAAAGAAGCAATGAAAGTTCTAATATAGTGAATCCTATTTAAAGACAAATGCTGATAAGCATATAGGCTTATAAGATCATTTTGTTCACCACGCAAAGCGTCACTCCAAGCATGAAGCAAGTGGTTGGAAAGCCGCAATCATTCTGTTTTTTTGTTTGCCGTTATATTGTAATTGTTTGTGTTTTTTAGTGGGACCATCGTCTGATTTTTTCAAACAATGGATTTAAAATTAATGACGCATAATGTAAATGGATTAGGGGATTTCAAGACTAGAAAACGATACTTCAATTTCTTATCGAAATTAAAAAAGGACATAATTTTGCTACAAGAAACACATTCCACAGAAAAGGATGAGATATGGTGGAGGAATCAAATTAGATCAGACATAATATTTAGTCATGGTACATCAATGAGCAGAGGAGTTTGTATGATTTTGAGGAGAACACCAGATATTAAACTTCTCGACTCGATTAAAGATAAAGTAGGTCGCTTTTTATGCATCAAAGTTGAAGTACGAAAGGAAATATATATCATTGTTAATGTATATGCACCCAATAATGAAAAGGAACATGTGGAATATTTTACTGATCTTTATTTGAAATTACAAGAATTTAATGATGAAGGACACAAATGCATAATAGGAGGAGACTTTAACTTTATACAGGACTTGGATATGGATAGAGAAGGTGGTAGTATGAGAACAGTGTGGAAACGTTCATGTACAACAATAGAAAAACTGAAAGAATGCTTTTGTCTTATTGATATTTGGAGAACAAGAAACCAAACAACAAAGAGGTTTACATGGAGGAGACTTAATCCATATATTCAGTCAAGACTGCGGTCTGTTGTCGTAGAAAATGATATGTACCCATGTGTCTTATCTGATCATGATTATGTTACCTTGCAACTCCATATTGAAAAACAAAAAATGGGACCCTCATATTGGAAATTTAACAACAGCTTACTAAGGAATGAGGAATTTGTTACAGCTCTCAGTGACAGCCTCCCATCTTGGGTTGATGAATGTGAACAAAAACATGATAAGAAAATGTTGTGGGATTGGCTGAAATACAGAATTAGAAAATTTACCATCCCATACTCAAAGAAGAAAAAAGGTGAAAAGGAAAAACAAAGACAAGAACTAGAGGAGGAATTGAAAAATATATGTGAAAGTATTGAAATGGAAGGAAATGGCTTAGATGAAGAAGTTGTAGATAGAAAGAAATACATTGAAGAGGAATTACATAAATTGTATGATTATTTTGCAGAAGGGGCAATTTTGAGATCGAGATGCAATTGGTATGAGAAGGGGGAAAAAAGCAACAAATATTTTCTTTCATTGGAGAAAAGCCAGGCTGCAAATACATCTATTAGTATCCCTAAATTAGACCCCAAAGTAACCAATCTGGAATAAAATTATTGGAAATGGTTTTTCAACTGATTTGAGTAGGTATGGGTGTCAACATTTACCAAAAAAAAGTTAGGAGGAATGCGGGTTGGGGAAAGTGCTTTTTTTCAGGGTCAAAGGTCAATGACCTTTTCATATGTACTGTATAATGGTATCTCTGAGATGGAAAGGCGCAGGTTGGTGATAATGGTGTCAAAATACACAAATTCTTACCAGAATATCAAATAAAATAAAATTAAGTACCTAGAATGCACATTCACCGATAAAATTCAAGGTCAAAGCCTTTCAAAGGTCAATGACCTTTTTACATTATATACCATATTGTATAATGGTATCTCTATACCATATTGTATAATGGTATCTCTGAGATGGAAAGGCGCAGGTTGGTGATAATGGTGTCAAAATGCACTGATTCTTACCAGAAGATCAAATGAAGAAAAAAAATAAGTATCTAGAATGTACATTCACCCATAAAATTTAAGGCCAAAGGTCAATGACCTTTTATACATTATATACCATATTATATAATGGTATCTCTGAGATAAAACACCACAGGTTGGTGATCTTGGTGCCAAAATGCAAAGATTAATATTGTACATGTAGATTAAACAACACCAAAATCAGTATAAAGAAATAAGTTTCAACCTTGAATTCCAAGATCAAATGAAATATTATATATATCTGTATGACATAAAAATAACAAACATTTATTCTAATTTATTTGTGATAATGTAAATAAAGATGGCTAATTTGTAATGAAAACATGGAGGTTTCATAAATTCAGTCTGAAGTAATGAAGGTCATGGAGAATGTTTTTAGGGGTCAGAGGTCAATGAACTCTTTCCAAAATATCAGTGAAAATTAAGTAAAAAAAGTTGATAACCAAATAACGCTTCTTCATATACTGTTACGCATTGCCAAAAACAATGAACAAAAATAAATGAAATCGAGTATATAATTTGAAATGATATTTATCTTAAGTAGCAGCATTTAATGCATCATAATATCTAAATCAAGGTGGTCGTGTCTTTTTCTCTCCAGCGATATTCCACTCACCTCAATGCTATAATAAATACTATAAACTATTAGCTTAATCTTATGAATAGGATAGGTCTAACTCTCATGTTGCAGCTAGCATCATCTGAGAGCATTTCCAATCAGCAGAGGGATGACGATGAAGATGAAATGAAGGCCATACTTAGAACTGCAATTTTTCATAGTAAATAGCATGTATCTCAACTTCAACAAAGATGAATTCCCGTATTATTATTAATTACCTCTCATTGCGAGCTGCCAGAATCTCTTGAGATGCTATAATGATAATGCTGCAAGACAAAACTTCATATCTGCTCTCTAGCTGCCGTACGTCACCCACGATGCTATTTCTACTAGGTATCAATTTGTACAAGGATCATGTATTTGGTCCAGAACAACTGATTGTTACCATGCACAAATTAGGCATATAATAATAAAATTCAAAAGGAGATAATAGCTTACAAGTAGACATCCGTCGACCTATAAACAATACTCCTACAGCACTTCCAGTTCTTGAGGATCAAGCTGTGCAACGTATCAGTAATATAGATCCTGGTCTGATATCCCTTGACAGAACATAAGGCTTTCATTGAATGGGCCAGATCAAAGTCCTGAAAATCTCAGAAGGTTTTCAAGAGTTTGATTACTCTTTGCCGAAATTGAGACACTTAACTTCATTTACTATGACCAAAGCTGCAGCTATAATGATTGCCTTATTATAATTCTTCATCATTGTCCCTGGCTATATGAAAATGTTTTTGGATGATGCATGCCATTAGGGTTAGGCCTATCTCTCTATTTACAGATTAAGTTATAGTTTATAGAATTTATTCTACCATTTCAAGGTATAATAGTGACCTATTGCTACAGAGAAATTAGTACCTTGATTTAGATTTATAAAATGCATATCTAAATGCTGCTACTTTAGAAAACTTCACCATTTCAAATTATATCAAACATGTTTTTTTTTTACACTTTTGGCAATGCATTACTACAAAATATATTAAAAAGTTCTATTTGATCTCAATTTCATCTCGAACTTGTATTTTGACATCATCATTGGTCAAGGAATCAGCTATTAAATTTCTGTTAATTTTCCAAGCAGGTCAGTCTTTTTCCCATCAGAATCACTATATATCTACATGCCACAGTCAAGTTATCGACCTATTTACTTAAATGCCCTGTCATTATTGACAAAGTTGATTGACCTATAACCCCTAAATATATTTTTCATGGCCATTATTTATCCTTATTTCAGAGTAAAAATTATTAAACAAGCAAGTTTTCATTACAAATAGCTATCTTTCTTTCTACTATTCACAAATAAAATGTGAATATGATGGATTAATTTCTTGGGGGGGGGAATCTTGCATGGATATATGAATATTTATTAACTTTTGACCTTTGACTTTGGATTTTAAAGGCGAAGGATAATTCTTTATTATTATTTTGTGCCTTTTTATCTTCTTGCAAAAATTGCTTTTTGACACCAAAATCACCAACATGCGTTTTATCTCAGAGATACCATTATACGATATATAGCCTATTAAGGTCATTGACCTTTGACCTTCAACTTTATGGATTAATATGCATTCTGTGTACTTAATTTCATTTAAAAAAATCTTTCTGTAAGAATCTCTGCATTTTGACACCAAGATCACTAACCCGCGCATTTTCATCTCAGAGATATCATTGTACCGTATATGGTATATAATGTAAAAAAGGTAATTGACCTTTGAAACGCTTTGACCTTGAATTGCATTGGTGAATGAACATTAAATGTACTTGATTTTATTTCATTTGATCTTCTTGTAAGAATCTGTCCATTTTGACACCAAGATCACCAACCTGCGCCTTTTCATCTCAGAGATACCATTATACTGTATGATGGTATATCATGTAAAAAAGGTCAATGACCTTTGAAATGCTTTGGCCTTGAATTTCATTGGTGAATGAGCATTGTATGCACTTGATTTTATTTCATTTTCTCTTCTTGTAAGAATCTGTGCATTTTTACACCAAGATCACTAACCCGCGTAGTTTCATCTCAAAGATATCATTGTACCGTATATGGTATATAATGTAAAAAAGGTAATTGACCTTTGAAACGCTTTGACCTTGAATTGCATTGGTGAATGAACATTAAATGTACTTGATTTTATTTCATTTGATCTTCTTGTAAGAATCTGTCCATTTTGACACCAAGATCACCAACCTGCGCCTTTTCATCTCAGAGATACCATTATACTGTATGATGGTATATCATGTAAAAAAGGTCAATGACCTTTGAAATGCTTTGGCCTTGAATTTCATTGGTGAATGAGCATTGTATGCACTTGATTTTATTTTATTTTCTCTTCTTGTAAGAATCTGTGCATTTTGACACCAAGATCACCAACCTGCGCCTTTTCATCTCAGAGATACCATTGTACCGTATATGGTACATAATGTTAAAAAGGTCATTGACCTTTGAAAGGCTTTGACCTTGAAAGTTTTTTTTAATGTGCATTCTAGGTACTTAATTTTATTTTATTTGATATTCTGGTAAGAATTTGCGTATTTTGACACCATTATCACCAACCTGCCCCTTTCCATCTCAGAGATACCATTATACAGTATATATGAAAAGGTCATTGACCTTTGACCTTGAAAAAAAGCACTTTCCCCAACCCGTATTCCTCCTAACTTTTTTTTGGTAAATGTTGACACCCATACCTACTCAAATCAGTCAAAAAACCATTTCCAATAATTTTATTCCAGATGGTTACTAATTACGGGATACTATATTGATGTATTAGATACGAATGAAGGGACTTTCAGAAAACAACCAGACATTCAAAGATTTATCAAGGAATATTTCACTGATTTTTTTAAAAACAGAGATATAGTAGATGAAGAGATCTCTAACAATTATATTTGACATAGTAATCTGGAGAATATAACAGAATCAGAAAAGGTTTCATGTGAAGGTTTAATCTCATGTAATGAAGCAAAAGAAGAACTGGTTAAAATGGCTAAAAATAAAACACCGGGAAATGATGGCCTAACAGTGGAGTTTTATGAAACATTCTGGCCCCTGGTCTCAAAATATATGATAGACTCTTTCAATGCAGCTTACAAAGACCAGTCTATGTCAGTTTCACAAAGACAAGGGGTGATAAAATTGATCCCAAAGCCCAATAAAGAAAGATCCTTATTGAGTAACTGGAGACCAATTACTTTGATAAATGTTGATGCAAAAATCCTTTCCAAATGCTTAGCCAAAAGAATTTCTAAAGTAATAGGAAACCTGATTAACTGTCAACAGACAGCATTTATAAAAGGTAGAAACATTGGTGAAGGAATTCGATTAATATCAGACTTAATGTTTTATGCAGAAAATGAAGACTTTCAAGGCATAATTATGGCGTTAGATCTTACCAAGGCATTTGACTCATTAAGCCACTCATTTATTTTTCAATGTCTGGAAGCTTATAATTTTGGGCCTTCGATTATTAGCTATGTTCTCGTAAATGGATTTACTACAGGCTATGTTCTCGTAAATGGATTTACTACAGGCTATTTCAAAGTAAGTAGAGGAGTAAGACAAGGGGACCCTCTTGCGCCCTTATTATTTATTTTGGGATTAGAGGTTTATTTGAATAGAGTTAGAAATAATGACAGTATAAAGGGTTTTGAAGTGGAAGGAAAGGTAATAAAATATACTGCTTATGCAGATGACATAACATGTTTCTGTAAAGACCGTCACTCCCTACAACATGTATTTTTAGAGTTTGAGGAATTTTCTAAAATATCTGGTTTATGTATCAATAAATCAAAAACTGAAGGCATGTGGATTGGTAAGAATCGTCATCTAGGTGAAAAGGACAGTGTTATCTTATGGCCAGAGAAAGGAATTAAAGTTTTAGGCATCTTCTTTTCATATGATACAGAAGAAGCAAGGAAAAGGAATTTTGAAACCAGAGTTAAAGAGATGAGAATTGTACTAAATAAATGGAAAAACAGAGGACTTACCTTGATTGGCAAAACACAGATATTGAAAACTTTTATAATGTCCAAAGTGATTTATTTTTATCCAACATCTCATTACCCATTGCTTTTGTTAAAGAAGTTGAGAAGCTCATGTTTTCATTTTTGTGGAATGGCCCAGATAAAATCGCACGTACTACTATGTTTGCTGATTATGCAGAAGGGGGACTAAAATTCCCAAACATTCAATGTATGATCAACACTCAGCTAGTGAAATGGGTCCAGCGATATTTCTTTAGATCAAATCATAGTTGGATAACCTTGTGTGAATATTTTGTAAAGTCATATGGTGGAAAATTTATATTTGTCAGTAATTATGCAATGGAGAAACTACCAAAAACTAAGGATATCCCTCCATTTTATATTGCTTTATTAAAAGCGTGGTTAAAGACGGATATCTATTTGGACTTGGTTACTAATGATACAAGCCAGGTTAGCATACTGAGACAAGGTGTATGGAATAACAAATGCATATTGATAAATAACAAGTCAATGTACTGCAGTGCCCTTCATGAAGCAGGGCTATCTAATATTTATCAATTATTTAACAGTGATGGAAATTTTTTACATTTTGAGTATTGGAATGGAAAAGGTGTTAAAAATAATTATTTTCTACAATACATGGCAATAATCGAGTCAGTGAAGAAAGAATGGAAATGTGAATTCCATCCCCTAATATTACAAATGTTTTGGGATAAAAATAATGAATATCAGTTACAACAAGAAAAAGTGACTTCTGCATTATGTAATGTGAAATCCAAAGCAATTTACAAGAACCTTTTATCTGGGTTGATAACCAGACCAGTTAGTGAACAATTATTTTCTACAACCTTTAATATTCAAGATGATGACTGGTCTCAAATCTACACCCTTCCGTTCAAATGCACAATAGAAGCAAAATGAGAGTTTTTCAATTCAAATTAATTCATAATATACTGTATACTAATCATAGATTGTTTAAGATGAAAGTGGTCGACTCAGAAACTTGCACGTTCTGTCACTCAAATTTAGAGACACCTGTTCATTTGTTTAATGACTGTGATGTTATCTATAATCTTCGACGGGAATTTATCTATAAGATTGGCAAGAGCTTTAATACTAAGTTTGAAGATTTTACTAAGAAAAGAATGATATTTGGATTCATTATGGACTGGAAAGGCCCCCACAAAATGCTACTAAACCATTTGGTACTAATGTTCAAAAGATATGTTTACGTAGAAAAGTGTAAAAACACACAACCATGTATAAGAGGGCTAATATCTTTTATTTCTAATATTAAACTGATTGAACTTAACATTGCAAAACAGAGGCATATTGAAGGATTGCACTATAAAAAATGGACCCCTGTTGAAAAAATCTTTTAATTATACCATTGATATACAGATAATGTTATTTGTTACCCACTTTTCATGTACAACTGTGATGTATGTTTTTGTATCGTTTTGTTTGTGAGTGTATCCTATACCATTGTAAATGTGATTGATATCATGATTATTGTTGTACATACCGATTGTTTGATCAATAAAAAGTTTAAAAGAAAAAAAAAGTTTCGTTTAATTTCACAAAACAGTTAAATGTACATTCTGGTGGGTGTGCAAATGATTATACTGATGATGTCATCCACTCACTATTTCTTTTGTATTTTATTGTATGAAATATTCTAATGTTCTCCTTATTGTCAAGTGAAACGATTAATTCCTGCTTGAACATGTGGAATAAGCATTTTTAATACTATATGGTTCAGTCATCTTGGTCCTTATTGTCTAGTCTGTAAAAAAGGAAATATTGTATAATTCAAACAATTAAAAAAGAAATGGTGAGTGATGGACATCATCGACTGACTCATTTGCATAACACTAAATTGTGCATATCACTGTTTTGTTAAAAATAAGCAAAACTTTAAAATGTCATAACCTTTTGTTGATTTTACATCCGATTTTGATGAAATTTTCAGCGTTATGCTAGTTGATTTTTCTCTATTCGAATACACATTTTTCTAGGTTGGACTTGACCTTTAAGTATCGCCGTTCCTCGTTTACTTTTTCCCCTTTCCTTCCTTTATCTCCCCTTTCAATTTTCTTTCACTTCTCCCATCGTTTCCACTCCCTTGTTCTTTTATTTCCTCTTTACTTTCCTATCTCTCTCTCTCCTTTCATTTCCTTCTCATCTCATTTCCCTTCTCTTCTTCCCCTTTTGCGTTTTACTCCTAAATTTATTTTTTGTAGGTCCATGGGTTGACGAACTTAGTCACTGGGTGTAGAAATGTTTCCACCCGGTAATCTTGCTCAAAATATTTTGTTTCTGTAAGGGAAAATTTATATTCAAACAGGCAGCTCTGTAGAAATCTCACAAAATATCTATGATGCAAAAAAAAAAAAGATTGTAAGGGGTAATAATGAGTGGGGGGGAATATAAAAACCTGGATTCCATGCAATGTCACTCCTCCAATATTTAAAGTACGAATGTAAAATCACTTTTATTCAGATTAACGAGGTCTGATAAAAAATCGTGTTTTATTTGGAATATCACAACAAAAAGACAATTATCATACACATACTGGGATAAAAACAGTAGAATCAACAATAAAAACACGGACATTTCGGGGCTTAATTAATAACATAGTGCAATACATTATCTGTTAATCCAAAATTGATTAAAATCAAAGTGAAATTCAGATTTGTAGTTTGAGCAAGACGAAAACAAATAATATAATATGACTTGGACATGTTTATGCTTGGCAATTCCATAAAATATGCACGTCCGACCCCATGTACCTTCACGAAATTTTCTGTCTCTGATTTCTAGTTCTTTTGACAGTCTGCAAAGCTCTCAAATGATCATGACTTGGTCAGTTTATGAAGTAAAGTAAAACTTGAGAAAAATGGGGGTCGGACATACAAAAAGGTTGATTTTATGGAAGTGCCCTACTGTTATACTAAATTGGAGAACAATACATAGAAAGATATTTTGTAGAACAATACATATCCTGTATTAATATTTTAACTATCTACATGATCTAAGGGCCCCTTTCACAAAACTGCTCTTAAGGTGATGTTGTCCCAATATCACGAATGTGCTCATACAACAGTTACCCTGTGGTTAGAAATTGAGCTCTTGTCCAATGTAGAGACATGTATCATTGGCCCGTATTCTGAAGTCAGGTTTAATTTAGACCATGTTCTAACTCTGTGCTAAAATTATGGGAAGCCAAAAGTGTAAAAAAATTATTAAGCTGTATGTTTCTTATGTTTACCGTGCTCTTTCCTGATTCATCGATGGTGAAGACAATCATCTACTTATACTGTCTAGACAACTATAAATGATTTGAGAGCCAAATGAGCTGAATTATAATATCTCTATACTGTTAGTGATTTATGCAACAATTGGCTATCCATACTTAAACCAAAACTTTAAACCTGAGTTTAAGTTAAACCCGACTTCAGAATACGGGCCATTGATTCCGATCTGGGTGGTGGACAACACCTGTTACTGGGTAAACACCAGGGCCCATCTGACGAAGAGTTGTAATTGATCAAATCAACTGCTAACTATGGAAATCTAGTAATGTCATAATCTTTCATACAGAAAATTTTTACAACGACCAAACATTAACAAAATGGAACACGCTAGCAAAGACAATGATGCATGCTTATACTATAAATGCTAAACATCGTATTTAGATAACACTTTTAACAGACATATGCATTTCAGAAGTTGCTATTGCTGTTTTCCATGATTTTGTTTGATTTGATCAATCACAGCTCTTTGCAAGACATGCCCCTGAATGATGTTGATTTCCCCCATGAAAGTTGAGTGTTTAAATTTAACTTTGAAACTAATGAAAGGTCACTTGGGGATACTGTCACATGGAGCACCTTGTTGGTTATTTTTCACAGACCTATTTTCTCTGAGCCAATCAGATGTAATGATTTCAGTAGCTTATAACAGTTGTCAGTAATAAACACTGTTTATTGTATTAAATGCTCCCCTGGCTTCACTTCATGTTGTCATTTCTCCCATATATCCATTAGCACTGAACAAACTTTAAGATCACTAGACAGCAATAGGCCTATGCTATCGATAGTGTTAAATGCATGTCAATTGGAATGTGTAAATGAATATAAATGTTTAGTAGTTATCATAGATAACAATCTCGACTTAAAAAAACATGTTGAGAGTATAGTTTTGATTGTGAAACAAAAACTAGGAATTATTCGTCGCTGTAAACAGTATTTTAATAAAGCACAATTGAATAAGCTGTATTGGGCTTTTGTAATGCCTCATGTAATGTATTGCTGTATCGTCTGCTGGTCGGGAAGATCTGAAATTAATCACAGTAAGTTAGAGAGATAACATAAGAGGGCGGCATACATTGTGTCTAATTTCTCTTGGGAAACTCCATCTGAACAAATTTTTAAAAAAATATCTTGGCCAAAAATACACAATGTATTTTAGAGCATCTTGCTTAATGGATCATAAATGTTTACACGAAGCTGCTCCTCAGGTACTTTGTGATAAGTTTATTTATATAAAAGAAGTATCCTCTCGAACAACTAGAAACACAAATAAGATGATAATCAGGGTGCCATATGATCGTACAACCTTTTATCAGAAATCATTTTTTGTCACAGGCCCATTACATTGGAATAAACTACCCGAACACCTACGATTCATATACAAACAGTTTAAACGGGAAATGGAAAAATGGGGGAAAAATTGATATGTAATATGGACAAATCGTGGAATCTATTTTATTCTTTCTCGTCATTTTGTACGTATCTTATCTTTTTCATGTGTATATATAATTTTCGTTTACTTTTAGGTAACATTTGTACAGTATCATATTTTATCTATTTTGTTATTTTCCATAGTTAATTATGATTATTTCATTATTCAATTTTTTAGATTTTTCAATATTAGTATTAATGCTCTATTCTTTGTTTATATTCAAATGTGTCACCATGTTTTATATTTGTGTTTGTTTACGAAGGGCCCCAATGAAAATTGAAAACCAGCTTGTTGCTGATTTGGCTACCCTTCTTTTAAATATTTGAAATAAATAAACATAATCATAGATTTAAGTAACACAATTCAGTAAATAAAGTTATCTCAAATGACATTTGTAATTAAAAGTAAAACGGAGGGACTTGCCGAAAAAAAGCTTGTACAAAAGGCAGCCCTATCTTAGTTACATTACAAAATTACAACAAATAAATATTGAGTTGTAATAATAATTTTGTTTGGAAATAAATACAAACAATTTTTGTGCACTTGACAAAGACGTAACTGATGGATCATGTGGGGAGACGACAGGATCGAGGGACAGAGGAGTGCGGTACATTAAGTAGAAAGAAAGAAGGCAGGCAGCTGCAGGTACTTTGGCTAATTGCAATTTTAAGGAGAAAAAATATAAAACAAATAATATACATGATTATATGTATACAATATGAGCGCATATAAAAAACAGTCGAGTATGATTAAATTATTCAGCTTGACCTATTTGCAACGAATATTGCAGAATTAACATGTTTTTAAGTTTGCATTTAAAAATATTTACATTAAGAGATTCTTTGAAATCTTGAGGCAGAGAGTTCCAGTAGGCAGGCCCGGAGAAGAATAGACAAATGAGTTTTTTGGCAAATAAAGTTATTGTTAAAGGAAGATGATAACATTGTCGTTTCCTTCTTGGGAAGCAGTGTATGGATACATTTTACGGAACATATTAGAGAAAGTGGCGGGGAGATCGTCCTTGCTTAATTTGAACATAAAAATGGCTCTGTGTAAAAATGGCAGAGGTAAAATGGCAGAGGTAATAATGGCAGAGATAAAAATGGCAGAGGTAATAATGGCAGAGGTAATAATGGCACAGGTAAAAATGGCAGAGGTAATAATGGCAGAGGTCAAAATGGCAGAGGTCAAAATGGCAGAGGTAATAATGGCAGAGGTAAAATGGCAGAGGTAATAAAAATGGCAGAGGTAAAAATGACAGCTCTAGGAATATAGCCAGCCGTAAACCCCCATGCAATGAATTGTCAAAAATCCCCCGCATGTACATAGATTAAATTAGAAATGCATGTCACGGTTAGGCATTTCATCATATCATTATGCCTTTATCGGCCGAACAATGCTATTTACGAAGTCGTTGAAGATGCACCGTGAAGGCTTTTTAAAGGACAAGTCCACCCCAACAAAAACTTTATTTGAATAAAAGAGAAAAAATCAACAAGCATAACACTGAAAATTTCATAAAAATCGGATGTAAAACAAGGAAGTTTTGGCATTTCAAAGTTTCGCTTATTTTCTACAAAATAGTTATATGAACGAGCCAGTTACATCCAAATGAGAGAGTTTTGACATCACTCACTCACTATTTCTTTTGTATTTTATTATGTGAAATATGAAATATTTTTATTTTCTCATCATTGTCATGTGAAATGAAGTTTCATTCCTTCCTGAACACGTGCCAGTGGAATTCCATTATTTTAACATTTTGTGCTTCAGGCAAGGAGGTCCTAATCGTCAAATTCGTAAAAATTGAAATATTGTATAATTCAAACAATAAAAAACAAAAGAAATAGTGAGTGAGTGACATCATCGACTCTCTCATTTGGATGTAACTGGCTCGTTCATATAACTATTTTGTTGAAAATAAGTGAAACTTTGAAATGTCATAACTTTCTCATTTTACATCCGATTTTGATGAAATTTTCAGCATTGTGCTTGTCTGATTTTTCTCTATTGATTCAAATCAACATTTTTTCTGAGGTGGACTTGACCTTTAAAAAGAAATCAAACGACAGATATTTTTTTTCATTCAATTTATCAGGAGCAAAATGATACTGCACTATTCTCATTCATCATTTTATAACATTACTTTTTGTCTGGCTGGTTGTTTTTTATATCTAAAGTTTTCCAGGTTTACCGGTGAAAAAGGAGGAAGAGTAGACATAAGAGAGGTGGAGAGATCAAGAGGGTAGGGGGTGGGAAAAACATAGAGAACATAGCGGGAAAAGCTTAGACGTTGAAATTGTCACGAATGATCGTGGTTAAATATTATGTCCTTATTTGTAATGTCGTCTGTATTATTCTTTTGAAATATTTGAATGACAATAAGCATGCGTTCTCATTCTTGGCCCTGAATATGTAACTGATTATGAAAATCAATAATAATCTTGTTTTGACTGGTAAACCAATGTGGGGTCGATCGACGGGGCCGTCTCGTTCAGATTCTTTGCATAAAAGAAGACACGGAACCTTCTTTACCACTGCATCCAATGTGATAAAAACGGCTTGATGGTCATAACCCTTGGAAGCGGAAGTGCTGTTGCGTATTTTGTACACCATAAGCAGCACCCTCTTGGTAATAAGGTTGGTATATGCTAAAATGTAGGGATTTGATACAAATCTCTGTTAGTTTTCAAACAGAAGAAAAAACATTGTTTATTATCTGATTATTATTATTTTTATTGTAATTCTTTTTCTGACCCAAAAGAACTTTACTTACTAAGTAAAGTTCTTTTGGGTCAGAAAAAGAATTACAATAAAAATAATAATAATCAGATAATAAACAATTATTTCAACTAATAGTTGAAATAATTTTTGTGTCATTTTCCCCCTTAACCAAATCCCCTTTGATTTTAGAGTGAAAACTTTTTTTTCTCGGCTTTTTAACAAACCAGCACCCCATATCTCTTTCATTTTTGCCTATGCCATCTTTACCTTTGCCATTTTCAACTCCGCCATTTTTTACACTGTTAGAAAATTGATACTTAACAATGAAAAATTAATGCAACAGAGTCTGGAGAACACCTGTAGTTATACTGCACTGTGTAATCCTACATGCATGCATTTGTGTAAAATTACAGAAAATTGGTATTTTGTGCATGTACCCTTACAAATTTATCATAATAAAACCGTTTTCCACATTAAAAAAAACATATCTGTTCTGTAAAATTGTGGAAAATCCTCCTGTTATAATCTACAAAATTATTTGTTTTTTTTTCTGTAAAACCTGTTTTTAATTTTTCTTCTGTAGAATCTACTGTTTTTTTCTAATAGTGTACCTTGGCCATTTTTACCTCTGCCATTATCACATCTTCCATTTTTACCTCTCGTCATTTATGCCTCTGCTCTTTTTATCTCTGCCGCTTTAACCTCTGCCATTTTTACCTGTGCCATTATTACCTGTGCCATTATTACCTCTGCCATTTTTACCTTTGCCATTTTTACCTCTGCCATTATTACCTCTGCCATTTTTACCTCTGCCATTTTTACCTCTGCCATATTTACCCGGCACCGAAAAGATATATTACTTTAAGATTAATTTGAGATTACTTTAAGAATCTAAAGTGTGTTTGAAAAATTATTCTTATAGCTTTTTTTCTGAAGAAGTAATATTCTATCTAGTTGTGTTTGTATTGTACATCCCCAGACGTCTTAAATTACCTCTTTCAATGGATTAGTTGATGGTAAATTTATTCCAACAAAGTAACATTTCAAAGGGTGCCCTCGGGCAACTCGATCCCGGCCAAAGAACACTTGGCACTTTTCGGATCCTAACACAAATCAATGGTCAAATTTGATTGGCTCCGAGGGGTAAACTGTGGTGTCTTAGACTAACTTGAATCAACAGGCATGACCATGATGACAGACGTACATACCTCTTCCCCTTCTTCTCTTACATGATGTGAAAGAAATAATCCCTTTCCCATTCCTCAACAGTTCCCTTCGATATTGCCTCCTTTTCAAGTTTCATATCGTGCCTTTTAGAAGCAACAAAACACTTGATGAATTCTGGTCCAAGGGCATCAGTAATGGCAGCATCGGCCAGCAAGGCTTCAATTGCATCTTCCATGTTGTCTGGGAGCTTCTGTGTCCCGGATGGAATATATTCATCCTCGTATGCATCACCTGGTCCGTCGATCCCTTCTGGAAGTGGAAGTTTATTGATGACTCCATCTAATCCAGCAGCAATTGTTGCAGCCATGCTAATGTAAGGACTACAACCACTTGCTCCCAGCCGGTTTTCGATGTATGTGCCACTCCCACCATTCGTTTTAACGCGAAAGGCGCAGGTTCTGTTATCCGGACCCCATGTGGCGTTCCAGGGTGCGAAGGAATAGCGTTTGAATCTCTTGAGGCAATTGGTCGTTGGTGCCATCAACACAGCTGTTGCTCTGGCGTGAGTAATGAGTCCTGCTACCCAGTGTTGGCCAACCTCCGATAATCCAGTCGGGCTTCCTGCATCGTAAAGCATTGGCACCTTCCCAGCTACGTCCCAAAGGGAATGACAGTAGTGAGCCGAACAGCTATATCTTTCAGGAAAAGGCTTTGTCATAAATGATGCCACCAGTCCTTGCTTCTGAGCAATCTCTTTGATACCAATCTTGTAGGTGTGAGCAGTGTCTGCAGCCTTGATCCCGAACTCCGGGCGGTAGGTGATTTCCAGTTGTCCCATAGCAGCTTCAACCCCGTAGCACTCAATATCGACACCAGCCGGAGGCAGGTCATTGAGTATCTGCTGGAAGAATGGTTCGTAAGCTGCCATAGGAATAACTGCTGTGGAATTTGTATATCCGTGTAAAGATTCCATGGTGCCTTCTTTGACTACAAAGAACTCGTGTTCGTGAGCCGACCAAAGCGACAGCCCGTGTTTCTCCAACCTTTCTAACTGCTTCCTGGCTACAACCCTTGGATAGACAGGTACCTTCTCCCCTTCATGGACACCTTCGATCAAGACCCTTGCTGTCTTCGTACACCAAGGCAATATCTGAAAGGTATCCAGATCTGGAAAGGCGAGACAATCAGCGTAGTGAATTTCCTCGCCATACCCACTATTAGGGAAGACATGCCCCCTGGGATCATAAGCCATGTAACCCATAGAGATGTTTATTCCTCTAGTTGCCATCTTCTCAAAATGCCTGGTTGGAATGGCTCTGCAGTGTGGGATCCCGTACATATCGGATTGCTCAAAACGCACTGAAGTGATACCATTTTCCTCAAGACGCTTCTTAATAAGTTCCATGGTTTTGTCCTTTAAAGACGGAGATTCTGGATAAAAATCAAATCGAAGATATTATTCTTTTTTTCATTTTCACATTTCAATTATTTTTTTTTACATTGTTATACATTCATTCATTCATTTTCTTTCATATTGGATTAATTCATCCATCGATATATTCATCTACATGGAGCGTTGTGGCCCAGTGGATTAGTCTTCAGACTTTGAAACAGAGGGTCGTGGGTTCGAATCCCAGCCATGGCGTAATTTCCTTCAGCAAGAAACTGATCCACAGTGTGCTGCACTCAACCCAGGTGCGGTAAATGGGTACCGGTAGGAAGTAATTCCTTAAAAAGCTGTGTGCGTTATATATGAACGCCTAGCTTAGCCGGGTAATATAGGAGCGCCTTGACCACCTAACAATGTGGATATGTGCGCAATATAAATTGCCTATATTATCTATCTATCTATCTAATAACTATCTACCTATCCATTCATCCACTGTCGTTACAACTTGGGAACCATGTTCGTCTACACGTACAAGTGGTAGTTTTCACGACCTGGGGAGCGTTTCATGAAATGACTTGTCGGACGTTTTATCCGACAAGTCCTGTTTTATCCGACAGTTACTATAGTGACAGTGCTTCTCAACCAATCAGAATCCAGGAAAGTTGTCAGATCTGACAACTTGTCGGACAAAAATATTGATGAAACGCCCCCAGGTATACCATATTCATAAAAGTTACCATTATATAGACATATCATGTCTGTTTTCTCCAGTTCAACAAAGTCAATATTCATTACGTTCTAGAACAGACCCTTTTCTTTTACAAGTCCCAAGAATGAACTCCAAGAAAGGTCAACAATGCATAGGTTTAACAGGTCCCAGTATTGGAATAATCTCCCTATCAACATCCGCTCATGTCCTTCACTGCAATTATTCAAAAACAAACTAAAGACCTATTTATTTTCTTTGTAATATCCATTTGATTAATATTGTTAGCACTTGGAGAGCAGAATATTCAACATAATTATAATATGATACTGTCAAGCGCTTTGAGCATGTTTACATGGAAAAGCGCTATATAAATATTAAATGTATGTATGTATGTATGATAACTTTGCCATGCAATGGTAACTCGCATGAAAATTCTTGATTTTGATTAGCTGTTGAGTATCGTTGCCAAGGCAGTTACAATTGGATGACAATGACAGAGTTACAATATTAGTAACTTTATGCAACGGGTTCCAATCCAAATGGGTGTCAAGATCATTACCAAAAATTCGGGGGGGGGGGGCTATATACCTTTTAGCAGCCTTCGTCCATGCTGCTTGCATTGGAATAGTATATTCACCCTATCATGAAAATAAAGTATTTTGAGAAAGTATGACCATAGCACGGAAAGGTCAAAGCAATATGCAAAGCAACTACCTAAGGTTTTTTAAATGGATGGTCCAGGCTGAAAGTATGTATAGCTTAATAAATAGAGTAGAAATCACTGAGCAAAATGCCTAAAGTTTCGTCAAAATGAATTCTAAAGTTTAGCAATATTTTGTGAAAACAGTCATCATGAATATTCATTGGGTGGTCTGATGATGTCACATCTCCACTTGTTCTTTCCTATTTTATTATATGAAATTAGGTTTATTCTATTTTTTGCCTCCAAGAACTAAAATCATTGGATCGACAACTGATTTAGTGCATTAGATATTTATTGCTGCAGCCCAGAAAGAAAAACTAGTAAGACCAGTCTTTTTACTGGTTTCCAGTAGATTTTTACTGGTTTCCAGTATATTTTTATTGGGTCAGTTGATTTTTAACTGGACCAGTAAAAATCAAATGGAGACCAGTTCCAACAACTGCATTCCAGTTGAAGCAGTTAGTAATACCAGTTAAATTGTTTTTCATCAAACTGATGCTACTGGTCCAATAAAAGGTTTCCAGAAGATTTTTACTAGTTTCCAGTATATGTTTACTGGACCAGTTGATTTTTAATTGGGCCAGGAAAAATCAACTGGAGACCAGTTCAAACAATTGCATTCCAGTTAAGCAAAGTAGCAATACCAGTTAAATTGTTTTTCATCAAATTGGTGTTGTATTGGTCCAATAAATAATGACTTTATTTCAAGTGAGATCATATGACGATTTATGGAAAACGAATCTTGCAATTCAGAGAAAGTTATTACCGTTATCATTTATCATTGTTATCATCATTCTTCTTATTATTACCATAATTATTATGATCATTGTTGTTATCATTCTTATTACTGTTATTATTGTTATTGATTGAAATTATTATTATTAATAAAATAATTATCAGTCAGACCAGTAGAAAATACCAGTAAAGACCAGCTGAAATTGGATACCAGTATGAAGACCAGTAACAACCAGCAGAAACAAGACCAGTATAAAATTCCAGTAATTCAAGACCAGTTGAATTTTTAACTGGACCATTAAAATTTTAACTGGACCAGTTAGACCAGTAAGCCGACGTTCCAATTTCCAGAGTTACCAGTTAAAATTATACTGGTCTAACTGGTCCAGTGGAACTGTTTTTTTCTTCTGAGAACTTATTTCTTTATAAGGGAGACATATTATTCACCCAAGTATGAAATAATGAAAAAAATTGTAAGAAAACGGAAAGTGGAGATGTGGCATCATCAGCCCACCTAATGAATATTCATGACGACTGTTTTCACGACTGTTAATCCGATTTTGATGAAATTTTCGCCATTTTGCTCAGTGAATTCTGCTCTATGTATTAAGATATAAATATTTTCAGCCTGGATCATCCCTTTCAGTCCTTATTCATACTAGGATATATACGAGCATCCAACCTCTCGAATAGCACACCCTGTATCAAAGGATTCTTGAAAACTTCGTAATTATGAATACTCACCTTGAAAACGAACGATGATGGCTAGCTGGTTCAAATCCACCTGGTGCTTATAACTTGACTGTCGCTGTTTTAGGCATATCACCTCCTATTAGAGAAGTACACATTAGGTTAAAAGAGTTGAATTCAGAGGCGGTTTCATGGGGGTACAAAATGCGAATAGTCCTTTGTATATTGAAGAGGGGGGGGGGCATGCTGGTAAAAATGATCTCATATCGTCATAACGCCTCATGTATTTATTTTCACGACAGGAATAAAAAGTATGTAGACTCTTATTGTCAATTTTGAAACCTTTTTCATTTCAGGCACGAACATCGGCTGTCAATGAAGAATAACCCCCTTTTCCCATCTCATTGGAATAATAAAATGATGTCATGTGTACACTGGAATTATTGTAATTTTCATCATGAAACATCTCCAATGAAATGTCGACTTCGTACTTTGCTCTGTATCAATGTCATTATGGGCAAATAACAGGGTAGTGTGTTGCGGAAGGTGTTCTACCCTTTTCTAGGGTCGAGAGCTCACAAGTTCAAAGTCTACATCTTAAAGGACAAATCCACCCCAACACAACTTTGATGTGAATAAAAAGAGAAAAATCCAACAAGCATAACACTGAAAATTTCATCTAAATCGGATGTAAAGTAAGAAAGTTACGACGTTTTAAAACTTCTCTTGATTTCACAAAACATCTATATGCATATCCCGGTCAGTATGGAAATGAGGGAACTGATGACATCATCCACTCACTATTTCTTTTGTATTTTATTATATGAAATATTCTAATTTTCTCCTAAATGTCAAGTGAAACAACTATTATTCCTCCCTGAACATGTGGAATTAGCATTGTTTAATATATACTATATGGCTCAAGCAAGTTGGTCATTATTGTCATAAATTATCTGTAAAAAATGAAATATTGAAACAAAAGGAATAGTAAGTGGGGGACATCATCGACTGTCTCATTTGCAGTTCACTGAGTTGTGCATATAATTGTTTTGCCCCAAAATAAGGGAATTTGAGTCGGCACTCAATTCAGTACATGTTTATGCCGATGACATTCAGATGTTCACCACTTTTGATCCTACCATGGACCTACTACACAGCAGTAGGTCCATGGTCATGGTAACAAACTCACAATGATTGACATAGCAAAATTTGTGCCCAACTTCCAAAGATGAAGCAGACCCTGAGCGAGAGAGCCTTCAGTACACAAGGCATGATTAGGCTGCACATTCAGACCCTTATTTCGAGTGAAGTGTTTGCCCAGCAGACTAGCCGGCTAGCTAGCTGTAGGTACGGTAGGCGGATCCAGGGCAGGGGCGGGCACCCCGAACCCCCCCCCCCTCCCTCGATCTGTTCAGGACACATGTGGGAATGATTTTTTTTTAAGTGAGGGTACTGATGTAAACTTTAATTTCATGTACCGCAAAATGGAAGTCAAATTGGTCCCGATAAATTTAAAAAGTAAAAAGAAGGATAAGTAATAACAGATTTCACTATTAAATATCTATCGACTGAAGCTCGTTTGGCAAAATTATTGGGGGGTGCTGCCTTTGGAGAATGTGCCTAATACACGCATCACCCCGAAGATTTTTTTTTGGGGGGAGGGTGCTGCCTGGAGGTGCTGTGTACACATAGCAGGCTCATCCTGGAAATGCGTTGCTTCAATCTTCGTCATTTGGGGAACAAAATTGCGTTTATTAATCTTTTTTTAGGGTATTTTTCCCCAATCTTTTTTCTTGTAAGACTAGGAAAACGGGTTTAGGGTATGTTTTTCTCCAAGCTTTTCCCCCGGGCTTTTTCCTCCTCATTTTTGAAAAGGGCAAGGGGTTCTTCCCGAATTTTTTAACCCTATAACTGCACTGGGGGCATGTGATACTGGTACCCATGAGCCATGAATATACTATTAATCGTTAGCAATGGTAGACAAAACTTGTCATCTTCTGCAGTGGTGTATAGGGGCCAAAATGCCTGGAGGCCTAAATTATACAGCCCGCGATTTGCACACAGAGTAACATCGTTTATAGGGGTGATGTTAAAATCATTTGGTCACGCATGTGTACAGCTATAGTTTGACTGCCCCCCCCCCCCCCCGGTTCAAATTCATCTTCATGAGTTGTCCGTTGATAAATAATGGTCGACAAAGGTTCGGAAAGGGTCTCTAGTCTTGTCGATTGGACACTGGCGTAAATCCGTGTTGATGGGTGGGGGGATGACTGAAATATTTTGGCATTTTTTTGCAGTCATGTTTTTAGATATGCAAGGAATTGTCATTGATATGTCCACACTGGCGTTCCGCGGGTCACGGCATTGTGGGGGCACCAGCAAAATTTTTTAATCACTGAGTGAACGCGCGAAGCACGAGCTGATTTTTTTTTATATTCACAATTCACACCTAAAAAGGGACATTATAATCAAATTTATATAATCATGATAGGTACCTGTCTTGCTAAACAATGTGAGCCCGAAGCGCGAGCTGAAATTTTCGTATATTTTGACCATGCACAAACAGCGAGATTTTAAGGAATATATTTTAGGAATCCATTAAGAGTATGCATATCTCACCATAGTCATCTAATGCGAGTGCCAAGCGCTTGCTGATTTTATTAGAATTACATCTGAACACACACTCTTTGTAGTAATTGCGATCATGATTATCATACGCATCTCACCAATCAAATATTGCGAGCGCGAAGCGCGAGCTGAAAATTTAGATAATTCAGACCTGAAGTGGGGCATTCTAAGGTTTCTTTGTAGGAATTAACTAAGATCATATCGGTATTTCATTAACCAAATGATGCGAGCGCGAAGCGCGAGCTGAAAATTTTTCATATTCAGATCAGAAGAAGGAACATTTTAAGGACTGATTGTAAGAATTCACGAAGAGCAGACATATCTCACCAATCCACTAATGCGAACGTAATCACGGACAGGAAATGTCTATATACAGAGACCTTAACATGGGGCAATCACTTTTTGAGTCATGTAAAAGAAGCATATGTCAATATATGATAACTCAAGTGCTAGAAAATATATTTGGTTTATATTGACTTGAAAACGTGATGTTTTAGTACAACAGGATTATATATCTTGTTAAACAGACAATGAGAGCACCAGGAACAATGAAGACGTAGGCCCTGGGCAAATTATGTTTCATAAAGTTATGATAAAGATGTTTCTTATGTAATGTAACATAAATAATTATAATATAACATTATAATGAATTATATTTTCTTCTTTCCCACTACGTTTCTCTTCCTTTCTCCCTCATTTCTCATTTCCCCCCTTTTTTTGGAGGGGGGGGGGATGTTGCACCCACAAATGTAATAACGCCCACAAATGTAATAACACTTTACCCACAAATGTAATAACGCCCACAAATGTAATAACACTTTACCCACAAATGTAATAACGCCCACAAATGTAATAACACTTTACCCACAAATGTAATAATTTTTGATCGCCCACAAATGTAATAATGACTTTACCCACAAATGTAATAAATTTGAAGGGATTTTTGGCGAATCCGTTCTAAACTAAAATCCTATAGTAATGCGTTCATATAGCACAAAAGTGCAAAGTCTTTTTTTCAGACCGGGTTAATAAAACATCAAAGTACAAGTCCAAAGTCTTTTTTCCAGACCCGGTTGTTTCAAAAATTATAATATAAATCAAAAGTCTTTGAAAAGTCTTTTAAAAAATATAATAAAAGTCCAGTCTTTTTTTTCCAGACCCGGTTGTTTCAAGAATTTTAATAAGTCCAAAGTCTTTTTCGAGACCCAGTTATTTCAAAATTTATAATATAAGTCCAAACTAAGATACAATAATGATATTCCTGTGGAAAATATGGGAATCGAGCTTAGTCTTTTCTCCAGACCCAGTTTATTAAAACTGGTGGAATTAATGTCTTTGTTGTTGTTTCAACTTATACGGTGTATATTGTGAATATATGTACTCAGAGTAAATTGAGAATCAAGCGTAGTCTTTACTCCAGACCCGGTTACCTGTTATTTAAACATTATGAATAACAGTTTAAAAACAGTATAAAGACCCTATAATCTTATTAATGCTGGATATAGCGTAGTCTTTCAGCCTGACCATTTTTTCTTTTAAAAAAACCCCGCTAATAGTAAGAATTAAAAAAATCAAAGTCTAAGACCAAACAAACCTTCAACCTAAGAACCCGTTTTAAAAGAGGTTTAGAGTGTTGTCTTTATTCCAGACCTAAAACAGTTACGAAAAATTTTTTTCTAACATAAGACCTTATATTCTTATTCTCGTGGAATAACACGAGTTTTAAAACGTACTCTTTCCTCCAGACCCGGCTATCAAAAAAAAGTAACTGAAAAACTTCAAATCTAAGACCAAATTTCCAAAGTTTCACCCAGTAAAAATATGTCTTTTTTAGATAATACTACTACCCCTACTAACGCGTGGGTAAAGCATACATCCTTTCTCCAGACTTGGTTAGTATTTGAAAAATAAAATAATTTTTACAAATATTCTAAAACGAATACCCAATAATCTAATTACTGTGGAACAACATGAAGACCGATTGTCGAAGATCGACTTTCCTCCAGACACAATTATTTCAGGAATAAAAAAATCAATAAAACTCAACCCCCAACAACGAATCTAAGAACCAACAATCCTCCAAATTAAGACCATGCATGTAGAAAAGCACATGTTTAGAGCGTATTCTTTATTCCAGACCCGGTGATTTAAAAATCATTTAAACAATCCTAAAAACAAAAGACTCATATTCTTATTCTTGTGGAATAACACGAGTATTATGCTTAGTCTTTCGTCCGGACCCGGTTATTTAAAAGATAAAGAAATATAAAAAAAAAATGACAGCTGAGACCAATCTTCAAAATTAAACCCACTTAAAATGCTTGGGCTTAGAGTGTTGTCTTTACCCCTCACCGACGTATATTATAACTTTTGAAACGACCGGGTCTGAAAAAAAGACTTTGGACTTGCATTATTTTTTAATTAACCGGGTCTGGAAAAAAGACTTTGGACGTTTATTATAATTTTAATGGGCGCAAATATTCACTACTGAATGACACGCGCCGTATAAGCTAAAACAACAACAACAACAATTTTGAAACAACCGGGTCTGGTAAAAATACTTTGGACGTATATTATGATTTTGAAAAACCGAGTCTGGAAAAAGACTTGGACCTGTACCGTAATATTTCATTAACCGGGTCTGGAAAAAAGACTTTGAACTTTTGTGCTCTTTGAACTTTTGTGCTCTTTGAAACGACCGGGTCTGAAAAAAAGACTTTGGACTTGCATTATTTTTTAATTAACCGGGTCTGGAAAAAAGACTTTGGACGTTTATTATAATTTTAATGGGCGCAAATATTCACTACTGAATGACACGCGCCGTATAAGCTAAAACAACAACAACAACAATTTTGAAACAACCGGGTCTGGTAAAAATACTTTGGACGTATATTATGATTTTGAAAAACCGAGTCTGGAAAAGACTTGGACTTGTACCGTAATATTTCATTAACCGGGTCTGGAAAAAAGACTTTGAACTTTTGTGCTCTTTGAACGCATTACTATAGGATATTAGTTTAGAACGAATTCGCCAAAAATCACTTCAAATTTATTACATTTGTGGGTAAAGTGCATTATTACATTTGTGGGTAAAGTGTTATTACATTTGTGGGCGTTATTACATTTGTGGGTAAAGTGTTATTACATTTGTGGGCGATCAAAAATTATTACATTTGTGGGTAAAGTGTTATTACATTTGTGGGCGTTATTACATTTGTGGGTAAAGTGTTATTACATTTGTGGGCGTTATTACATTTGTGGGCGATTATTACATTTGTGGGTGTAACAGGGGGATGCTCAGCCGATGGGGGGGGTATGTGCCCCCATGCCCCCTCCCCCGTAGTTACGCCACTGTATGTCCATAATATGGCAAATACCCCTCCGATATTGTTATCTTTTTTACCCCATGATGGTTTAATGGTTTTATTAGAGATTACATTCAAAATGTTTTGACATTCCATCTTAATCCCTCCCCCCAAAACCCCAACATTGATGAATTGGAAGAAACGGGGGTTTCTTTTCAGTGTTATAATAAGGACAAAAGTATTTCGTTTGCAAATGGTGAACTGGCTCTTTATTTGCATTTTATGATCCAATGGTATTGTTTTATTTGTTACGCGGTATTTTAGGAAGAATTTTTTACCAACAAAACAATTATCTGTTGTGATTTTTTTTCATTTCTTCCGTAAAACGTTGGGGGTGTTTGTACAGGCTATCCCCCTCCTCAAAAAGTGGGGGGATATATCCCCCATCCCCCCCTCGGGATTTACGCCAGTGCATCGGATTGGATAAATAGCACGGTTGTGCTTCCATGGCTCCATGGAAGCACTTGTTTTACAAGTACAGTAAAACAAGTACTTGGTCATCATCAGGGACGACTCGATCGGGACTTTCCAAAAGGGGGTATGTTTGTTTTGTATATTCTAACAAGCAAAAAAAAAATCTCTCCTAAATGAGGGTTATTTGTGACATGAAAAAAATATGGCAAAAAAACTTGCATACTCCGATATTTGCCAATATATTGGGTCAAATAAATTATTATGAAAATGGTGATCGAAAAGAAGAACATAATATATATTTACACCAAAAGGATGAAAGGCCTGGATCCCGGGCCTGGATAGGACCACTGAGGCCTACAGATGGTTTGGGGTTTTAACAAGTTTATTGACTGGGCCAGTGGGCCTACATGTATGTATAAAGGCTTATATGTATTTCGATGTTCGTAATTCTTTAATTGTTCATACAGCATATTCTTGCTAATATTTAACCTTATTGAAATTGTACAATGGCATACCGTGGGTCACGGCATTGGAGAGGGGGGGGGGGGGCACCAGCAAAAAAATTGGGTCACTAATAGTGATTTAATATAGAAATTTTAAGGACAGTGTCACTAAACGGATATGTATCTCACTTATCTTATTTAGTGAGCTCGAAGCTCAATCTGAAGTTTTATAATATTCAGACTTAAAAAGGGACATGATTAAGCAAACTTTTGTGATCACGATATGTATCTCTCTCGCTATAAACAAACAATGCGAGGGAAGCGCGAGCTGAAATTTTTATATATATTGACCACAAACGGACGTTTTAAGGAATATATTTTAGGAATAATTTAGGAATATACATCTCTCATCATATTTCTCTAGCTAAATGATGCGAACGCGAAGCGCAAGCTGAACATTTTTGATATATCTGAAAAAGGGACATTAATTAAGGACTGATTTTAGGATTTCATTAAAAGCATACATATCTCAACAAATGCGAACGTAAGAACGGACAGGAAATGTTTGATATAAGGACCTTAACATGGGGCAATCACTTTAAGTAGTCCTGAAAAAAAGCATGTCACTACATAAAACAATAATAATTCGAAGTGCGAGGAAATATATTTGGTGTATACAGACTTGAAAACGGGGGAGATTTTAGGATTATATATCTCGTTAAACAGACAATGCGAGCACCAGGAACAAGACATAGACACTGAGCAAATTATGTTTCATAAAGTTATGATATCAAACTTTTTTATGTAATATAAGAGCTAATTATAACATAACATTATAATGAACAATTATTTCTCCTTTCCCAATACGTTTTTCTCCCTGTCACCTCTTTTTTTTCGTTTCCCCTCTTTTTTTTGCCCGCCGATGGGGGGGGGGGGCGGCACGTGCCCCCCATGCCCCCGTAGTTACGCCACTGAAATTGTATTTAAATGAATGTATTTTTCCTGGTTTGCAATGAACTTGAATTTTAACAACCTTAATTGTGTATGATACAGCCAGGGGGGCGGGGGCTGTGCACATATGGGGGCCACTATACGTACAGCGATCACGTTGAAAAGATGTGTAATTAATATCAAATGCACTCATGTTAATAAAAAAGTCATATTTAATCTAATTCAGAAATTTATCAATTTCAATGAATTTGCAAGAATCAAGAAATTTTTGTCCTTTACATGATATTGGCATTATGCAGCAAGCAAGCGCAACTAACAAGATTTTTGTTGGCTAACTTCAACGTGTACGGTGTCCGGATATTTCCTTTTTTCTTGAACAGTTTTATCTTCAAATTCAGGAGTTTTCATCTCCATATTATTGAAATCATGTTTGCTGATACTCTGTTAATTATCTTTATTTCAGTCTGCACAGCCTTGTTGTCAGAAGGTACGTAGAAGTCAATATGCATGTTAAAAATTGTGTATTTAAATTGTGCAGCGTGTATAAAGTTCGAGCTCCGCCACAGTGTGACTGGTAGTCCCAACCGTGCATTCTAATGTTGGCGTGGTATTTTATTTCGACTGTGAGCTCATGTGTGTAGACGTTATATTATAACCTTGTTCATTGAATGAGTGTGTGTAGACTGTACTACAGTGCAGTGTGTGTTGTGTTGATGTTGTGACTAGCTCGTAGGCTCCTAGACTAGAGAGTAAACATCATTTACTAATGTGTGATTACTCTCCACAGAGCCAGGGATTGCGTCCCATTCATGTGTACCGCCACTCATTCAATGAACAAGGTTATATAATATAACCTTGTTCTCAGTTATATCTCCATGTGTGACAAAATAAGGGTGGCAATGTTTGGCTTATTTTCTCTTTTTCTTTGGGGCAAATGCTTGATTTTTTTACACTGACAGTTTCCATTAGACCTGTTAATTCACACTGCTTGGCTCTTATTTAAATTTGATTCTTTATATCATTTTTTCTTAATTAAAAATAGAGATCAAAAAATGAAAATTTTCTTGCCACATTACTTTCCACCAATAGAGGGCGTACACAAAAATATGCCCAAAATTCAAGTTTTTGAGCGCTCTGGTGAATACAAAAATTATTCCCACATTAATACTAATGATAAATAAATACAAACTGTAGGGAAATTAGTAATTTTGGTCACAAAAGTGATATTTTAATGATTTTTTAAAGTGTGTGCTCTATACAGCATTGGCATACCATAGTCCTACCTGTAGATTCTCCACAGGCCAGATGGTAGCAGTGAACAAGTGTGTACCGCTAAATAAATCCCTGAAATTTTGCCCCCCAAAACTAAAGCCGGCTGAGTGAGAGTGAGACAGAGATTGAATTTGAACTGTTTGTTTCCTTCTTCATCTGTTCTTTTTTTAAAAGATCTAGGCCTAACGTTAATGTTAGGCCTAGCAATAAATTAAGTATGAAAGTGGGATACAACTTCATTTCTGTATTTGTACAATATTGATTTTTAAACAAGAAAAAATGAAAAGACGGAAAACTTGCTGTGATGTTTATGTCGCCATCTTGTTTATTTTTTTGTTCTTCGCCAAGCTACAACAAGACTCATAATGTCATATATATTTATTTCAAATAATTGAAAGAATTTCAATTATACTTATGATCCAAGTTTTATGATGAATAGCTGTAGTGGAAACTGAGTCTGATTGTCAAAAGCATTTATCCCCAATGCCAAGAACAAGAGGAAACGAGCCAAACATTTCCAACCTTATTTCACCACACAGTGCGTCCAAACAGAGGACAGTCACAAGGTTACAATCCTAACCTGTATATTGGATGAGTGGGCCAAGGGTAGGTTACTTGTAGGTGTGTCAGTGCAAAGTCATAAAACCAAGACAAATCATGTCCTGAAGTAAATAGATTGGGAGTGTCCCTGTGTATATAGGGACAGTTCTTTTTCACTTCCCCTCAGTGGGATATATGAAACTTCAGAAATTGAGAGTTCTAAAATTGGATTCTATGACCTCAACCCTTTTCTAACTTTTGCACTTGTGACTTGCCTTTTTTAGGAATTACTTACATTTTGGTGTACAGAACTGAGACTTACAAGAAACTGAAAGCAGAGGTAGAGAAACAAAGCAAGAAACGTGAGTAAAACCAGGGATGTAGATTATAGTGATGTAGTCTGGAACTGGAACTCTAGCCTTTATTGATGATGATGATGATGGGTTCTTGTATACATGTAGCTCCGGTATCCACCTCAGCTGGGCGCTCATGGCGCTTGCTCAAAAATAGGAAATATCTCACAAATTTCAATGTCCTCAAACAGTGCTTAGGATCATCATTCAGTTCAAGTACTGCTACAATTGAGTTATTCTTGCAATAATGTTGGAGTGGGGAACAGAAAGGTTATTCATGCGCCCCTCCCACCAGATGCATCATGTTGATTAAAGGGATTATCCAGGCTGAAAATTTTAATAACTAAATAAAAAGATTGAAATTCACAGAGCAAAATGGAAAATTTGATCGAAATCGGATAACAAAATGATTGAATTTCAAAGATTTGCATTTTTCTGGTGAAACAGTTCCAGGCATGTCTTCATGAATATTCATTAGGTGGGTTGATGATTTCACATAGTCCTCTTTCTTATGTTACACTATTACATGTACATGAAATCTTTAACATTTAATTTTTTCATAAATGTGTAAATGATGTGTCTCCATGATTATGAAATCTGTTGTAGCAAGAAATAACTAATGCACTTTATAATCAGTTGTCAATCCAATTGTTTAAGTTCTTGGCAGAAAATTTTTGAATAAACCTGATTTCATATATTAAAATACAAAAGAACAACTTGGGGTCTTGGCAATATGACATCATCAGCCCACCTAATGAATATTCATGAAGTCATGCCTAGAACTGTTTTACCAAAATAATGCAATTCTTTAAATTTCAATAACTTTGTTATTTGTTATCCGATTTCGATCACATTTTCAGCATTTTGCTCTGAATTTACTCTATTTACTTAGTTACAAAAATTTTCAGCTTGGAGCCTCCCCTTAAAACCAGGTCCATGTTGCTCTCAGGATAAAAAAACCTGATCGCAAATCTTAAAATCTATTCCTTGTATTTGTTTTTTTTTCTATGTTAATTATGCTGAATGAAATTATAATAATAATGATGATGATAATCTTGTGAAATATTTTCCAAAATACCATGCAAAAAAAAACACAAAAAATCAATGAAAAGGTGCTAAGTTCTTTTTGCAGCAAGGAAGTTATCATGTTTTGTGTAATACACATTTCTCATAAAACTTGAGCCAAATATTTTTTTTCTGGTGTGACTTATAGACTGAAAATTACATCAATTTTTTTAAAGTTTTGAATTTTTCTTCACTTTTTAATTTCAAAGTAAATTGATTTGATAACTACATGTGTAGTATGGTGATTTCTAATCACTATCTTCTAATTCTGTTTTTATTTTTGTGTGTATTGTTCAGTTGAAAGGACGAAAGAAGCCTTTGGTGATGTATCGGACAAAAATCAGAAGAAAAAGCTTGGTATGTATTGACTATTTACTGATTTTTAGAAGGGATAAGGATTTCATTGAATATCTAGTTTAATCTGACCGCTGATGGAGAATTATGTTATTGAAAGCAGGGAATAATTTTCTTGGTAACGCATCGCAATTAGCTCCTCATTTTTGAAAGACTGCTATGCATAAAGTCTTTTGTATAGCATATTTTTACATAGGACTGTATATTACTTAGTTGAGAGCTTTTCTCTTATGACCGAAAATGCTATTCAAAGTTGTAAAGCAAAATTATTCTGTGGAAAGGATAATTATGATTTGAACATTTAAAAGAAATTCTATTATTCAGCTGTTTTCATTATAAAGTATTTCTTTATCAGCATACGGTATAAGAATTACTGAAGAATGAAGATACCATGATATTGCTATCTCAGTGGATCTGTGGTCATTGATTTCAAAAGGAAAATCACTTGAGTGATTGCTAATTGTATAAGGGGTTATTTGTAGGAAGAAGGGGGGGGGGGTTGATGACATATGATGATGAGCAGGAGGAGGAAGAGGTTAGAATTTTGAGTGTCCTTTCCGTTTTATTCCAGAACGACAGGAAGAAAGGTTGAAAACGAATAGCCGGGATCTTTCCATGGTGAAGATGAAATCTATGGTTGTCATTGCATTCACCTTCACCTCACTCATGAGCATGTTCAACTCAATGTAAGTTTACAACTGCACTTCATACAGGCACCAATTTTCATTAATGTGATCAAGAATAATAGTAAATTAAACTCATTTCTCTAAGGGAAACTGCCCTTGTGCAACCAAAAGGACATACCAGTATTCTGGAAATTACATTAATTACTTCAGTTCGTGTCAAAAGGAGTTCCCCATTTTTTGTTCTTCTGAAAATTTTTAATTTTCATTTCAAGTAGATTTTCATTTCTTTCCTTCTATGTGTTTTATGGTAATTCATTTATTTGGGCCTACTTTTATAAATACCTCCAACCCACCCTTATAGTAAGAAATTCTAACATGGTCAAATTGTTGTGCAGGTGTTCAGTTGTTAATTCACAATGAAAAAAAATAGTACAATTACAGTATGCAGACATATTATTATTATGCATAAGTGTGTTAAATTATTTTTTTCTGAATTAATCTTCAGTGCTATTGTTGACATTTGATTAATTTAAAATAAACAAGGCATTCATACTCTGATTGAAAATTATGTATTCTGAATTTAAGCCATTTCTGTTTGGTCTTGAGTGGGAGCCATATTAATGTTTAGATTATGATTATCTTCTGAAAACACAATTGATACTAATTATGGCAATGGGTACTGTTATTTTACAGATTTGATGGTCGTGTGGTTGCCAAGCTTCCATTCACCCCGATCTCATGGTTACATGGAATCTCACATCGGAATCTTCTTGGGAATGACTTCACAGATTCATCCTTCATCTTCCTCTATATATTGTGCACCATGTCAATCCGTCAGGTAGGCTCAAAGCTTATTTTGGATTGGTTGTTTTATGGCCATGCCATGATAGTAGGGTACAGTATACCAAAATTTTCTGGTTTTGTGTATGAAATGGAGGGGGGGGGGTACCATCATACCTAACAAAAGTTTGTTTGCCACTGACAATTATTGTTCTCTTTTCCTTCCTTTTAAAACCCCTAAATATTTGGGTGACATTTATTTACGAAATTTTGAAACAATATTTCAACAAAATTTACCTCTACTGGTGAATGCTACCATTTTATTTATCCTTCAAATGTTCTCTTTTGCAGAATATTCAAAAGCTTCTGTTTATCCTTCAAATTTTCTCTTTTGCAGAATATTCAAAAGCTTCTGTTTATCCTTCAAATTTTCTCTTTTGCAGAATATTCAAAAGCTTCTCTTTATCCTTCAAATATTATCTTTTGTAGAATATTCAAAAGCTTCTGGGATTTGCGCCTTCAAGAGCAGCAGCGAAGCAGTCTGGAGGCTTCTTTGGGCAGACGCAACCAGGAGTTAAATAGCGCCCTCAATGTAATGTCGATGGCAACCAGAGAGTGTCCTTCAGGTCATTGATTCTTCTATTAAATCATCATTCATTTCTTAGGGCCGAGTCCACCCCAACATCAGGTTTTGAATACAGAGGGCCAGTATTCTGCAAGACTTTAACAGTGAACATTTTTGTCAAAATCAGATGTTGAACTAAAAAAAATATATTGCAGTTTTCCCTTTTTTTTCATATGACCTATAACCCTGGTCAACCTTAAAACAAAGCTGAATGGTATGTGGATGATGTCACACTCAATAACACTTAATCACTATGATTCAACTTGGTATTGAATGTTTTTATTGTATAGAACATGTTTTCATTTGCAATGGAAAGCTATTTTAAATGTTGCTCCCGTCTACATGATTGTATAAAAATTGTGTTATTTGAAATTCTTATCTTATCGAGTTCATAATGAATGATGAGTGTCATATCATTAGCCTACCAATACCAGTATTGACCATATTACTATCTGAAGAAATGAAAAATTGGGAACATTTAGTCTTGTGACTTTCTGAGTTTGCAATTGATTTTGGTTAAATTCTAACTTTGGCCGATTTTATTTTCTCCTTTGTAGTAAAAACAAACTTGATGTTGGGGCGCACTTAGCCTATAAAACCAGTACATTATGATGGAGAAAATGGTGTTTTAGATATTGTTAAATGGTACCGATAATCACGGCAATGGAAAAAGAATGTTATTACATGTACCTTGAAGTGCATTCTGTATTTATTTCCCCTCTCCTTATCTCTTTGTGCACAATGTATGGTTTATTTTGTCAAATGCACAGTGGTGTCTTTGGATGAATTGTGAATTGCTTGACTGATTTGCCAAGGAAAAGAGGTCTTCACTTTGGCGAAATTGGGGCCTATTTCATAAACTATGGAGACTTTTGCCAATCATTGTCAGTACCATAGAAACCTTGATTGTAATTTGCTGGTGAACCCTGTTACCAGGGTAGTTGCCACAATGGCAGAATTACCATACTCTTTATGAAAGTGTCCCCTGGAACCGACCTTCAAATCAGGATCCCATTCCCCAAAATTGATAATTAATTGTGCTACTGTTTCTTCTTTGTTCCCTATCTTTCTTTTTTCTCTTTTTAGAGGGGGGGGGGGGAATTAGTCCATATACAGTTTCTACTTGCCAAAGTTGCTTACAGAAATTTATTTATCTTGAAATTTCATTTTACTGCAAACTGGCTTTCATTTTGCCACACTGAACACAGATATCATGCCAAAACATTTTTAATATTACTGATGGCACACCGATATATCAAAACACAACAATGATCCTTGCAAACACAGTACCCCCAGCAAGTTCCATGCCCATGGTTGGGTAATGATTGTGTTTATTCTTTTTTATTTGAGTATTGAGTTCCATATCTCGGGGGAATACAGCTGAAAAGTTTTTTCAGTGCTAGTGGATATATGGGAGAAATGACATGAACTGAAGCCAGGGGAGCATTTAATACAATAAATAGTGTTTATTACTGACAACTGTTATAAGCTACTGAAATCATTACATCTGATTGGCTCGGAGCAAATAGGTCTGTGAAAAATAACCAACAAGGTGCTCCATGTGACAGTATCCCCAAGTGACCTTTCATTAGTTTCAAAGTTAAAGAGAAATTCCAGTAGTTGCAGTAAACACTGATATCATGAGAAAGTCTGTAAAACCAGGCTGAATTGTCAGTATACCATCGAGGATCTAGATCTGGTACAGTTACATAAACTGGTCTTTGTGAAATCTTGAAATCTACGCTGAAAAATGTTCAGACTGAAGATCCCCAACACAGATAAGGGCACGTGGGACAATGTATAATTATTGCTGAGAGTGTCGGGCCCGACGCTCTACCCGAATCCTGTGCTTATTTGCTGATTTCTCAGCAATTACACAATTTCTTCCAAAATCCTTTGGCACATGCGTTTTATTTATACAAACAGAAACTTTGGTGGTCATGTCATTGGATTCTGTACGAACTCATTTTGATATCGTTACCAAAACTGGCATTTACCTTTAAATTTAAACACTCAACTTTCATGGGAAAATCAACATCATTCAGGGTCCTGTCTTGCAAAGAGCTGTGATTGATCTAATCAAACAAAACCATGGAAAACAAGCAATAGCAACTTCTGAAATGCATATGTCTGTTAAAGGTGTTATCTAAATACAATGTTTAGCATTTATAGTATAAGCATGCATCATTGTCTTTGCTAGCGTGCTCCACTTTATGTTTGGTCGTTGTGCAAATTTTCTGAATGAAAGATTATGACATTACTAGATTTCCATAGTTAGCAGTTGATTTGATCAATTACAACTCTTCGTCAGACAGGCCCTGGTGTTTACCCAGTAACAGGTGTTGTCCTCCACCTAGATCGGAATCAATGGCCCATATTCTGAAGTCTGGTTTAACTTTAACTCAGGTTTAAAGTTGTGGTTTAAGCATGGATAGCCAATTGTTGCATAAATCACTAACGGTATAGAGATATTATAATTCAGCTCATTTGGCTCTCAAATCATTTATAGTTGTCTAGGAAGTATAAATAGATGATTGTCTTCACCATCGATGAATCAGGAAAGAGCATGGTTAACATAAGAAACATACAACTTAATAAAAATTTAGACACTTTTGGCTTCCCATAATTTTAGCACAGAGTTAGACCATGGTCTAAATTAAACCTGACTTCAGAATACGGGCCAATGATACATGTCTCTACATTGGAAAAGAGCTTAATTTCTAACTACAGGGTAACTGTTGTATAAGCACATTCGTGATAGTGGGACAACATCACCTTATGAGCAGTTTTGTGAAAGGGGCCCTTAGATAGTTAAAATATTAATACAGGATATGTATTGTTCTACAAAATATCTTTCTATGTATCGTTCTCCAATTTAGTATAACAGTAGGGCACTTCCATATTAAAATAATCAACCTTTTTGTATGTCCGGCCCCCATTTTTCTCAAGTTTTACTTTACTTCATAAACTGACCAAGTCATGATCGTTTGAGAGCATTGCAGACTGTCAAAAGAACTAGAAATCAGAGACAGAAAATTTCGTGAAGGTACATGGGGTCGGACGTGCATAACATTTCCAAGTCATATTGTATTGTTTTCGTCTTGCTCAAACTACAAATCTGAATTTTAGTTTGATTTTAATCAATTTTTGGATTAACAGATAGTGTATTGCATTATGTTGTCATTAATTAAGCCCCGAAATGTACTTGTTTTCATTGTTGATTCTACTGTTTTTATCCTTGTATGTCTATGATAATTGTCTTTTCGTTGTGATATTCCAAATAAAACACAATTTTTTATCAGACCTCATTAATCTAAATAAAAGTGATTTTAGATTCGTACTTTAAATATTTGGGGAGTGACATTGAATGGAATCCAGGTGTTTATATCTCCCCCCACTCATTATTACCCCTTAATTTTTTTTTATTGTTTGCATCATAGATATTTTGTGAGATTTCTACAGAGCTGCCTGTCTGAATATCACATTCAAACAATTTTCCCTAACAAAAACAAAATATTTTGAGCAAGATTACCGGGTGGAAACATTTCTACACCCACTGACTAAGTTCGTCAACCCATGGACCTACAAAGAATTTAAGTTAAGGAGTAAAACGCAAAGGGGAAATAGAGAAGAGAAAAAGAGAAGGGAATTGAGGTGAGAAGAAAAGGAAGTGAAAAAGAGGGAGAGAGATAAAGGGGAAAAGAGTTAACAGAACGAGGGAGTGCAAAAGAAGGGAGAAGTGAAATAAAATGGAAAGCGAGAGGGGAAATAAAAGTAAAAGAGAAACGGCGATACTTAAATATGAAATCAGCTTGGCTTCCCGTATGCATAATTTGTATATTTTTTTCACTGCAGAAAAAAAATGAAATAAAGAAACAGCGGGGGAGGGGGGTCTTGCTCCAGAACCTTTTCAAACCTACATTTTTATTGCAAAATTTTACTACATGTCACAGGAAGGGTCCCCATGCCCTTTTTTAAATGCAAAACAAACCAACTTGGTAGCATCAATCCCCTCCCTTACGGAAGTGGAATCTGTGGAATAACACCCCCCCCCCCTCCTTTCTACAAAAATAATTTGTATATGGCCATAAAATATGTATTATTTACAATAGATAATAAACATTTTCGATGAAATTCGTAAATGTTGAATTAAATAGGAAGAATCCTAGTATTCGATAGAACTATTTTTTTGCGGACCTATTAAAACTTGAGTTCAGGGTTCGAGTAGAGGTCACCATGTAACATGTTTAATAGTTTGTAATGAGTGAGTCTTTGTTTTATCCATTAGATATGAATAATAAAATGGCTATCATGTGAACATTGTAAGTAAATGGGTCCATGTGATTTACAAGGTATCACTTCCAAAGAATGCATGACTTCACGTGAAGAGCATCCGTGTTGGAATGGAGGAAAGCGCCTGGAAGAATCTTGAAATTCAAACAAACTTAATTTATTACTACGGAATGATCGTATATTTCAATCTAAACATTCATCATACTAAAGAAGTTGTGATATTCAAAATTCTATCACTTAACGTAGGCTTCTTGTACAAGTCCCTTTTTTAAATGAAGAAAACAGAACAGTTATACATTATACACTGTATTCATATATTGTTTTATTATCGATATTATATTTTGTACATATAAATACATCAGATTACATGAATCATCCCCTCTCTCTGTCTGTCTCTCTTCATTTCTCTCCTCTATCTTGAATCTCTCACTTTTTTTTTCCATACTGTTTTATTCTGATTCCATGAACAAAAATATAACATTTCAATTTAACATTTCAAAACACATAAAATAATATTTTACATTTCATATTTTGACTTTTTTCACTAACTTAATACAAGCATAAATCATATATAACTTAAAGGAGAAACAATGAAATCAGTTATAAAAATGGTTGAAACACCACTCCTCCCCCCCCCCCGCCCCAAACAAAAGTCTGCCCTTGCTCATTTGTGGAGGGCGATTGATAAATGGAATACAAAGAAAGAACAAACAAAGGAGACCCAAATCCAAAACAAACAAATGAACAAATAGATATACTGACACTAGGATCCCCTTAAAAAATACATATAATATGCCTAACACTTTTCCTTTCATGTATCAAATATTCAACAATGATTTAAAACTATATGAAATTACTTGGCTTGCACAAAGCAAATAAAAAAAAATAGGCGAGTAAAAAACAAACTAACAAAAAAAAAACATCCCAAAGAATCACCCATCCCAAAGGAAAACTTCATTTTCCCTCCCCCAAATCACACATACACCCACCCTCACATACACACATACACCCTCACACACACCTACACAGTCACTTTCTCCCAAATCACACCTGGATATCGCCCTCAGTCCTGCCATTTCGGTACATTCTCTCCCATTTTAATAAATGCTTGTCTAACTTGTTCCTTTTAATAGCTATTGCTTTTTCTTCATTTCGATATTCTACGACTCTCTGAATACTCTCGTCTTGAGTAGGAACTCTACCTTCTGACCTTGATCTAAAAATGATATATTTCATTACAAAGATTACCGTGTTACAAAATTTCACTTCAAGATCGGATCCATTAATTCCCACATGTATATCTTTCCACTCTGCATTTTGAAGCTTTATCAAACTAAGTTTTTCAATGACCCTCTGCCATAAAGCTTTAACATCATTACAAAGCCAGAATAAATGTTCATAAGATTCCGGGTTATGTTTACAGAATGAACAGATATTAGTATCTATAAAACCAAATTTGAACAAATGTTCGTTGGTGTATATTGCACCATGAAGTAATTTATATTGAAATTCTCTTACTTTTGGTAAGATTATTGTGATTCTAGGTCTTATAAATATTCCTGAGATTTCTTTTTTTGAGACATCAAAATTATTGTGGCCATCCCTTATTTGTAAAGTATAGAGATGTTGTAAATTTATTACAAAATCTTCATAAACCTTTCTAGAAGGTACATCTTTCAATAAAATTATCTTTCCAAACATCTTCAAAGAGATATTGTTCTTGTGTACGTCATTCGAGCATAACTGGTGGAAATTCCCATTATATTTTCCGCTTTTCAAAATTACATCAGTTAACTTCCAAATTTCCATGATATTTTCAGCACTCAAACCTAAATTATGAAAATAATCGATTGTTCTCACCTGCTCTTCCTCGAAAATGTGACCTACTAGATAAATATTTTTCTTAAACAAGTCTTCATCAAAAATCATTTTACCTCTCAAAATATAATCTTTATTATTGAAAAAAATTGGATTAGCTTTTCCTGCACTAAAATTCCGATTTTCCTCCATATCTTGCCAAGCCCTTAACATCTCAAAATAAAACACTGGTGCTTTTAAATTTAATAATTTAACATCGTAATTACAGAGTGAAATAAACTTACCTCCCACTTTTCTAAAGCTATAGTCAAAATAACGCTTCCAGCCCATATTTCTTTCCCCATAAAGCAACCGTTTTAACCACATTACTCTTTGAGTTTTCACAAATAAATCAAAATCTATCATCCTTAAGCCGCCATTTCCGTAGTCCTGGTAACAAATGTCTCTTTTAATTCTGTCTTTTCCGTTCCATATACATTCAAAACAAATTTTCTTGATCTCTGTTACTACCCACTTTGGAACAACTAATGATGACGAAACATAATTCAGTTTTGACAAGGCATATGTTTTAAGCAAATGTACTTTCCCCATTATTGTCACGTCTCTCTGTTTCCACCATCCCAGAATCCTTTTTATTTTACTCAAAATCTCCTTATAATTCAGGTTTTCCATCCTCTTTACATCCAAGGAAAAATATACGCCTAAAATTTTCATTTCCATTACAATATTGCCAAATGGTAGTGTTCCCAGGTCATTCCTGTTTTTTCCTATCCTCATTATATTAGTTTTTTCTATGTTAACCTTTAAACCGCTTAAGTCATGGAAAGCTTGGAATATGTCCTGTATTCTTTTAATTGATGTTTCATCCCTAACAAACAAAGTCATGTCATCGGCATATAAAATTTGTCGAACTTCAGAATCACCAAATTCCACTCCTTTAATAACACTATCATTCCTAAGCGCGTGAGCCATGGTTTCTATAACTACCAAAAACAGATACGGTGAAAGTGGGTCACCCTGCCTTAACCCTTTCTTAATATCAAAATAACCAGTGGAGAGACCTCCATTCATAATACAACTACTAATTCCGTTATACATGGTTTTAACCCAAGAACAAAAATACTGTCCAAACCCAAATATTTCTAATTCTTTAAAAAGAAAGTTATGTGAGACAGAGTCAAAAACCTTTTGGAAATCGACTGCTATAAGGAAAATCTCTCCCACACAGTAATTGTTACAGTGAAAAATTACATCATCTATCAAACGTATAGCTTCACCAATGTGTCTGTCAATATATAGCCAACTTGATCAGGAGAAATAATGTCATTCAAAACGACCTTTATTCGTTTTGCCATTATCTTTGCGATTATCTTATAGTCAGTGTTTAACAATGTAATTGGTCTATAGTTTTTAGCATATAAAGGATTTTTGCCATCTTTTTCAATTAATGTTATTACACCTTGTTTTTGAGAGGTTGATAAACAACCCTTTTCAAATGCTTCGTTTAAGACATCTACCAGTAATCCTCCTAAAAGCGGCCAAAATGTAAGATAAAATTTTACAGTAAACCCGTCGTTTCCAGGAGATTTGTTAAGTTTCATACTTTGTAGCGCTTTATAACATTCTTCTTTGGTAATTTTTCCGTCACAAGTATTCATACTTTCAACACTTAGGTGCGGTAAGTCTTTACAAAATACACTGTTAGCTTTTAAGTCAGCCTCTATATTTAAATTTCCTGAATACAACTTTCCGTAAAACTCTCTAAGAATTAACTGTATTTCTTTCATTTCTTTCACTACTTCCCCAGTGTCATTGAGCAATTCCCTTATTACAGTTTTCTTCTAATTGGAGCGAAGTAACTGTTCAAAGTATTCTTTATTATGTTCACCCTCTTCATACCAAACCGCTCTAGACCTTACCTTGAGCCCATCTACTGACTCATCATATAATTTCTTTAACTGACCTTTTTTAGCTTCTATATTTTTGATAACTGAAGGACTATTAGGAGATTGCCCTAGATCTTCCTCGAGTGATGTAATTTCTTTTTCAAGTTTTTGTATATTGAGTCTCCTCTCTTTCGATTTCTTTTTAGAAAAATTCGATGCATAATTTCTCATTTTCATTTTAAGAAAGTCCCAAAAGGAAGATTTGGTATTAAATTCCTTCAACCAATCCGTTTTTATCACTCTGATTTCCTCACACATACCTTGTACAAAAGCTTTATCTAAACATAAACTATTGTTAAATTTCCAATAAGATTTACCATACCTTTCATTAAATCGAAAAGGTTTCAGTTCTAAAAGAATTGCTGAATGATCAGGAGCTATTGAAGTAATAATGTCACATGCACTTATCTTACCCTCTAAATTTTTTGAAATAAAGCAGTAGTCAAGACGACTTTGCTCAAGAGTATTCTGTCTAAAGGTAAATTTCTTTGTTGTTGGATTCTGTTTCCTCCATATATCAATTAATTCAAGTTTACTTATAAAAATCTCTAGCTGTTTCACGAAGTATGTTTTAACATTCACACTATATAGTCCCCATGTAATCTAGGTCTTTATTAAATATTACGTTAAAATCTCCCCCTAAAATAAGCGAATAATTTTGAGAGTATAAGTTTGAGAGACACTTGTCCAAATTCTCCAAAAAATCAATTTGTTGATGTATTTTATCTCTAGTTGGAAGATAAACATTTCCTAACACCAATTTGTACCCTAATAAATCCCCTTTCAAAAGGACGAAACGTCCATCATCATCTTTGACTACCTGATCAAATTTAAAATTTATTCCTGGTTTAAAAAGAATAAGAACGCCTTTGCTATGATTTGACCCATGGCTAAAAATCATCTGCCCTTCCCATTCCCTTCGCCACTCCCTCTCAACGTCGTAGGTACTGTAAGTTTCCTGCAACAAAACTACATCCCCTTTCCTCATTCTGACCCATCCAAAAATTATATTCCTTTTACTTCTATCCCTCATACCTCTTACATTTAATGAGATAAAATTCAAACCCTCCATATCCAGTGAGCTTTACACAAAACAAAACTTTCAAACGTATGCCTATGCCATACATACACGCCTGGAGAGAGAAAGGAAATGCAAAATGAAGAAAAAAAACAGCATTAATAGTACTCAATGACCCGTAACAGCACAAGCTACATATATGACCCATTCTATGAATAAACCTCAACCTGATTAAAGAACAGCAGGAATGAAGGCAGTATCCAACACACTCAACATACACCCTCACATACGCAAACAAGCCCACCCTCCCATATTCTACCCCTGCCCAAAACCCAAAGGTAGAAAAACAATCTACCATTTCCCAAAACCAGACATGCAAGTTTCGAGGCCCCTCCCATCACCCATTCTGAATGAAAACTTGATGGCTTTAAAACGCAAAGTATTGATAGTCTTCTTACAGAGGAAAATGATAGTAAACTCGTCTGCTTAATAGGATACCTCATTGCATTCTGAGGAAAGAAAGTAAATGAGAGAAAAAAAAAAGAATGGAAAAAAATGGGTAAAATATTCTCTGTATTGGGTAAAAAAAAAAAAAAAACAACCCCAAACAACAAAAACAAACCCCAAATTTAAAAAGAGAGTGCCAAAAGAGAGAGCACATGGCCCACTTTTAGTTCAAATATTTACATGTAAATATACCTTCATTAGCTCACACACAGACACCACGCATAAGCGCACACGCACGCACACACACAAACACACCCACAAGGGATGCAAAGCACACCCAAATATTCTTAACACCGTCATTTTCCATAAAAAATCAAATACATATAAATATACAGTGCGTATCAAAAAAGTTTACACTTTGAAAAGGCCCTGGGAATTATAAAACATACAACATGTGGGTAATTTTTTCAAATATATTCTTGGGTTTGAGTCTCATCTATCCAATGAAAGTAAAAGTTTTGACAGAATGTTACACTTGAGTGAGCACTATCCATTTTTGTAAAGCTCGCAGAAATCTGTTTGCGCAGAAATGCTCGTTTTCACGCTGTGTCAAGGGGAAAGGGCGAAATCAAACTTACCCTGCGAAATATTTCATATAAATTTCCTTTGCACTTTTAGTAAATTGGAATAAAATGGATACATTCAAGCATTTTGTAACAATTAGTCAGCACAACTTTTACGCTTTTTGTGCCTGCTGGGTCTGAGGACATGATTGAATCTGAACAAAAGTTTATATCAGACATCTCCAGCACTTTTTCACTAAGTTTTTATCATTTAAAGTGGATTTGCATTTCATTTTTCATTTAATACTTGTTTCTCCACACTTTTCCAAAGCTGAAAATCAAGCATTTCATGTAAATCACAGCTCAGTGTAAAGTTGATATCACCACGATGGCCTCGGTGTGTGGGGGAAATGGGGTGGGGCGCAATGCACTCTTCGAAGTGTGTAGGACAAAGAAACAAGTTTTAAAAGGTAAGATATATCTTCAAATCAATTTTACTAGCTAAATTCCACGTGTTCTTCATGATTAAGGTCTACTTTTATTCGCATAACTATTTCAAAGTTCTGCGCAAATCATTTTTCACTAACTTTTCAAAAGTAAGTGGTGCTCACTCAAGCGGAAATATTTTTCGACAGTAATATCGTCATTTGCTTAAATGGATCTGTAGCAATGTTGAAATGTGGAAAAATCATCAGGATATTACAAATGTATCATTTTACAGGATTTTTTTTTCTAAGTGTAAACTTTTTTTGATACGCAATGTAAAGTTTGTAGATGACCTTCAGAAGTTTAAAAAGAACAAACTAGTAGTCAAAGTAGCCCCCTCAAATATTCTTCTACATCCGACCAGGTTTACTGCCCACAATATAACATTCTCAGAAGTGTAGTCTTGTGATATAGTCTCACTTGACATGCTTAAATGATATTCACTGCTCAATACATAAATATTGCAATGATTATTTTACCAGGTGCCATAACAGGTACCTTTTAATTCAACAGGCTCAAGAACGTTTCGGTTCCAATATATACACAAATAAAATTATTGGCTATTTCATCCTCTGAATTACGAATAGTTGTATCAAAAGATATAAGACTAGCCATTTATAGCGCACAACTAAAGGGAGACAACACAGATTGTTGGCCAGTTCGCTCCCCTTTAAGATGTTGCTATTTTTATTGAAAATGAAGATTTGAACCGTCGATCGCGTTACCCAAAGGAGGGCCTTTATATTTTATTCTTTGGCAGTATATAACTATGCAGCATCAAACGAAAACATTACTGAAATAAAAATACGCGCAGTCAGTGGCAAAAGGACCTTAAAGGGGGAATCAAATCTTGGTCATAAAATGTGTAAGAGAAAAAGAAATGGTACGTCAGAATTAAGAGAGCACTAAGGAAGTATTCAGCACACATCCTTGCTTTGCTAGGTAAACCACTGGGCACAATATCCAACTGTGGTCCCTTCTCTATTATATCCACGATATCTGCTCATAATCATGATCATGTATGTTTCCAAAACGAGAAATTTAATAAGGGTATCCACTTTGAACACATGCATTTAAGAAGAAAATCCAGATTGGCTGTTGATATTGACCATTCAAATTAGGATTTAACCCCTGGGATCTGTTCTTATATCTAAAATCATTTTATTTTCAAATGTTCAAATAAAAACCACAGCTTGCATGGTTAGTTCCTATTCACAACAGATCTGACATCAGTTTTATCAAACTTAAAATAAGGCATTATGGGAAATTCGATTTTTATTTAGCTGCTGATCAGGAGCCCCATTACCATGGCAGTTACAATATTTTGGCAAGTTTACCATAATTGTATTATGAAACGGACCACCGGATTTAAATCCATGCAAATCACAGTGTAAACACACAATATCATTATTATGATTCAGTGTACACTATTCATAATAAAAACTAAAACTGTAAACTGAAACATCATACACGAACTAGCATAACATTAACATTTATAGTGTATTAAGAATATTTCCCAATTAATGCATCCTTATCAAGTCCGTTATGAGAGTATACCAGGGGAGTGTTCTCAGTCATCTCCCCCGCTCTTGGTTCTTTCCCAGTTTCTCGACTGGCCAGTTGACTCTCGCTCACTTTCTGAATGTGCATGGTAACCCAGCTGAGGAGAAGAAATATTAAGCATAACCCAAACAGGGTTCCAACTAGAATCGTGAGCGCCAGTCTGAAGCTCGTCGCAGAGGCGATCGGGGTGATCAGGAGATTGATGGCTCCCGCAACGGAGTATAAGGAGAAGTAAGCGATGGCAAAGACGACCAGCTTGCATTCCATGGGTGTAAGATCTGAGATGATAGAGAGCAGCGTTAAGTTGACGCATTGCGCCACGAGGGTCAGGATACCAAATGAAATCACCAGAGAGGTAAGGCTGGTTTGAAAAATCAATACTCCGCATATAAACGGAATTATCTGGGGATGAACATAGACATTGAATAAGGAATTAGTTAGGGAAAAACATTCGTAACATTGAAATTGGACTAAATAAATGTATTCTATCGACTGACTCTACATGAGAATAAACATATTAACATACATTATGCCTCATCAAGGAGCTCCTTCCATGCATCCAGTACAGTGCTGCCTCAAGATCTTAAAGAATCCCCTAATGTAAATATTCTTAAACGCAAACTGAAAAAAATATATAATTTTGCAATACTCGTTGCAACCAGGTCAAACTGAATGACTGATTTAATTGTACTCAGCTTTTGTGTTTATGAGTATTATGTGCGTTCATATCATATACATATTCAATTGAGGCCAAAATTTTAAATACACCCATTGAATTTAATGAAATTTGTTCACTTTTGCCAAAAATCGTAAAATCTCCTATATCTTCAGAAATACTACCTTGACGAATTTGGTATCAAATGAAAGAATGTATTAAGCTCTTTCTTATGATTGGGATGCCGTTGAGATTAAAGTATATTTCAGGTGGAATTTTCTTTGAAGAAAAAAAAGTAATGTGCCAAATGGACTAAAAAGGTAATATTTGTGCCAAATGGACTATTGTTTGATATTATATTGTCAAACATCGTTTCATAGAAATACATAAATGTCAAATCTATGATTTATATTACATTTACTATCATGATATGTCACCACGGAACAGAAAGTGTAATCTGAAATGTTTGTGTTGAGAAGTAACTAGCACAGATATGAAATGTTTTTGTCAAGTTTTTGTTTCAATCTGTCTAAAATATGAAGATTTTAGGGGGAAAATTGGCACCTCAATATTTCTCAGCTCCTGGTGACGAAGCAATGTAATGAAGGGGTATGATAATGTTTGATATCATATTCGTTATGGTAGCACAAATATTTTATAAAATACAGTACTTTTTCTGATGTTGGCAAGTGTCAACTTTTCTCTGAATTGTGTGTATGTAAAGTTCTGGCCGCAACTGTAAATGTATATTATTTGTTTATTTTTTATTCATTTTTTCTTCTTAAAATTACAATTTGCCAAAGTACTTGCTCCTGTTGCCCGCCTTCTTTCTACTTAGTTTACAATGCACTCATCTCCCCCCCCCCCCCTCGCTCCCTCCCTCTCTCTAATATTGTAAAACAAAATATTTTATCACACAATCCATCAGTTACGTTTTGGTAAATTGTACAAAAATTGTTTTTATTCATATTTTTAAACAAAAATTCTAAATATTATTACGACCAAACATATCTTTTTTGTAATTTTGTAATGAAACTAACATAGGGGCTTGTCTTTTGTACAAGCTTTGCCTTTTTCGGCAAGACCCTCCGTTTTACTTTTAAATATGATTGTCATCTGAGGTAACTTTATTCATTGAATGTTGTTCCTTAAATCTATGATTAATACATAGAGATCAATGTATAAAAAAAGTTTCAGAGAGAGATTATAAAAATCGTTTTTTTTTTCAATTTTCTATTGATGGTAAGGGTATTTTCATCTCTTTTTTTATTTAAAAGAACTAAAACCTGAATCATGAACGAGTGGCACTGCAGATTAATAATACAGCATGAACAATGAAAACCAAGGCCTGCCAACACTTTTTTTATTAGAGAAGTATGTTGACAGATGTGGGTGCAAACATCGAAGGATGAGTAAACATGTATTGCTTTTTACCATGAGAATGACTGTCACGAAAATCCTTCCGCGTAAACCAGCAACTTTCCGTAGACGATCGCACACCATCCCTCCAAAGATACAGCCGGGAAATGCTGCGATTATTGTAATCACACCAACTAGAGATATATTAAAATCTGGAAAGTATTCGACCAAGTAAAGGGTGATGTTGAAAGACAGAACATAGCCGACTGCAATGAGTGCTGTTTGTGCGAGGATTATATATATCATGAAAGACCAAGCAATCTGTCTCAAACTGATACGGAGCTGGCTCCAAGATGGCGTCAAGGTGTTCTGAAAATATAAAAACGGATAAGAATCAGAATTTAAACTATAGGATGATCTTCACTGATAAAAGTTACAGGATACTGAATGCCTAGACACAGTGGCGGACCGTGACCCCGAGGAGACAAAGCATTGGGGGGGGGGCACGGCATTGTTCACAAACAATGCAGTGCCCCCCCCCCCAATGCTTTGTCTCCTCCGGGTCACGGTCCGCTACTGCCTAGACAGCTGGCAGCCGTCTGTTTTGGGGAGTTTTTTTTTTTAATTTCTCCTCGTATTTGGTGAGTGGAGCCAACAGAGTTCAGCGGAGCTACCAACATAACAGAGACCGAAGCTTTTGGTATACTGACACCCACAACCGCGTAGCCAGGATTTAATTTTGGAGGGGGCGGTAAATGCACGCGAAGCGTGCCAACACTTACAGAGCGCGCGAAGCGCGCTCCCTAGGGGGTGGGTGCAGGGAGGGGGAGTTTCCCCCTCCCGCGCGAAGCGCGAAGCTTTTAGTGTTTCATAAATTAAAATTAAAAGGAGCCGTTTCTCTTGTCTCTAGTACCTCCAATTTGGTTGACTATATTGCGATTTTGAACCTTGTTTTCAAATGATTTTGAATGCACAAAAGAGGTATATACATGTACAATGGAGGAAATTAAAATGATAATAACTCCGCGCGAAGCGCGGAAGCTAAAGCGTTTTATCAATTTTTCTTGCCATAAAAAGGGTCCCGAGAAAAGGGTTTTCTCAAAGATATATTGAATACTTTCTTTGGAAAGATCAGATTTGATTACAAACAATTTAGCAACAGTGCATATTTTTAACTCGCAAAACAGAGGATAAGATTGGTAGAGGAAGATATTCCTCCCCGCGCAGAGCAATGAAACTCTGAAATTTCAAAGGGCGGACGTTTCATCAAATGTAGATGAATACCCAATCGGCTCTAATTCAATTGATTTTCTAAGATTATTGAACTTCATTACAAGGAAAATAGTGCGCAAAAATAGTTGAAACTTCTGCGATTTATTGAAACTATCTATCTTTATAAAAAAAAGGATGCCTAATTTTTTTTGACTTATCCTGAAGCGCTTCATTTTGAATATAAAGAAACTTAAGTGTCATTCAAAATTTCAAACTGAGGGCGCAAAACAGGACAGGAGATGAATGTATACAGGGAAATGACATGAAGTTTAATACAATTTGATAAAAAATATTGTACTTTTTATTTAATACGACACGAATTTCATACCCTTCCTCTTTTTAAATTAGGAACCTGTTTGCCCCCAAATTATGGTTGTTTAGTAATGAGCTGAAAAGCGGGAGAAGTTGACTTTATGGAGGTGACGGCAGAAACTGATATAAAGATTTTACCCGCCCGGAGCCGACCAGCCCAGAAGTTGCGCGATAAATTGAAAAAAACTTCATATATTTACTTCGGCCTAACCTTACTCAAATTCATGCCCTAATGTATACAATTTTAACTTTACCTGGCAAGAAGCACATAGCTGAGGTGGAAAAACAGGGTTAGAGAAAAGGTGGGGGAAACAATGGAGAACTTCAATATTGTCATCTAACCGCGCGCAGCGCGGAAGCAAAATTCATTTATAAATTTAGAGCAAGAAGAGTGAAGGAGTTTCTCTTTTGAGAAAAAAATAAAGAATAAAAAGAAATAAACAACACAAAGCTACCTTCCTTTCTTCCCTTTCCTCCCTTCCCTTTTCTCCTCTCTTTTTTCCTTCTTTTTTGTTTTCTTTTTGGGGACGTTTTTTGGGGGGGCGACCGCCCCCACCGCCCCCCCCCCTGGCTACGCGCCTGGACACCCATGACTGTGAGCCAAACACCCGAGATATTTAAATTCACGAAACAGTTCCCAGAACTGCAAACAGTTCCCTTACGATGGATAGGAATTTCGTTGTGATCCTGAGACTCGTACGTTGTTCATCCGTCGAGTCCATTATAGTTCTCATTTCAACAGCTGAACTCGTCATCTCGGTTAAAGATATTTTCTTCAGTGATCAACGTCAGTCTACCCTGATCGACATATCTCTGTTACCTACAAGAATAGTGTTAACATGTCAAAAATGTGAGTAGGGTATTAGAACGCTGTCGATCGCACCACCTCCCAGTGACAACCCCAGAAAGTACCCCTGATAAGAATCAGGTACACAAGATACTACGATACCTACAATATCCCATTCCCCTTATTATCATTATTAGCGGTTTATTTCAAGTTATGATCTAATGCCAATTCGTCCGATTATACCAACTCGTCTACTATCATTTTGGTCTACCATCATTTCGTCCACTATCAACATCTCCATTTCGTCGAAGTACCAATTGGTGCAATAGCCATTTAGTCCATATACCATTTGGTCTAATTTGACTGTTAATAAGCAAAAGGGTATTAGACCAAATGGTCATCGACGAACTGGTGATGAGACGAAGTGAATATTTGACCAAGTGGTTATTGGACCAAGATGCTGTTAGGCAAAATGTTGATAAACGGAATGGCATTAGACTAAATGAAGGTAGAAAGTGATGAGTGGACTAGTTAGTAATAGACGAATTGGCAATTAACCTTATCACTGTATCTCAAAAAAAGGGACTTTGCTAGGCCTATTATCCATGAGTAAAATTTGCATGAATACATCATGCACATGGCGAGTCATTGATAACGCCACAGACTCGCCATAGTTCCCCCAGTCATCGGTGGAACTGGCTCCAGACCGGCAAAGGCTGCTGTATACATTGATACAAATGACATATTTAGAGAGTATGCGCACTGCGACACAAAACGCTTTCCAGAACATAGAAAATTATTGTCAAATGCACATACTCCATGACAAAGAGCATAAAAGTGGATTAAAACAGCAGTTTCGTTCGGTCTGAACTTTGGACATACGATATATTTGCATTTTTTCGTCAGCTTCGAAAACTAGGACGAAACTGCTGTTCCGGTTCAAAAATTTTCGACAAAGACCTCCAAGCTGTCCATTGTCATTTGACAGGCATTTTCAAAACATTTATTGCGTTCTTGAATTCGTCTCCGCTGCCGTTGTGAAAACTCCCCATTATCATCGGTGTGACTGAATCACAATCCGTTATACCTCGTTTTGATTATGATGTCCTCTGGGTTGCACTACCATGAAGCAAGAAGCGACAGCGAGGATGAGACCTGACCCACCACAGATGATGTAACACCATCTCCATCCCATGCTTTCACTGACAAGAATGAAGATGTATGATACGCCATACCCTGCGGGGTTACCGTACTGTCCTATCCCAAAGACCACAGTGTGTACCTCCTTTGGGGTGGTAATGGGTAAAAATAAAGAGATTGAGAGGGGATAACATTGTATGGTATCTTAATTGGAACGTTAACTGGGGTGAACATAGTATTGGGTGAAACTAACAGGCGTATTATTAGTCTGCTGTGCAAAACCTTCTTCAGATAATCACCCGTCTGAATGCGCAGCCTACTTTAACTTGTGTCCTCAACAGGCGCGCCGGAACACTTTCAGTTTTGGGGGGCAAAATCCCGAAGGGGGCACAATATTTTTGACAGCGTGAGATACCTAAGCGATCGAGCGGGAGAGGGCGTTGGACCCCCCCCCCCCCCCCACGGTAAGGACTTTGTGTAAAAATGGAGTTTAAAAGTTACGTTTCTAAGAGAATTCAAAAGTAAATTTCTTGAAATTTAAACACAGAATTCACTACGAAAGACTATACTCGGTGTTTATGAGAACCTATGAAATCTACGCGCAAAACGATCGCTTGATTTGGAATGTGGTTTTCGTGTCTGATCAATTAAATTACGAAATACGCTTATATTGACTCAAAATACCAGAAATTACATTTTTCATGCAATATCCTTTCAGAAATATTTATTTTTGTACATTTACACACACGGACGACGCGAGAGAGCACAATTATCATAAGTTTCATGAAGTGTATTAAGCAGAAGAAGCGTAACAACAGAAACAAAACACATTCTAATGAATGTCTTTTTAAATTCAGAATGTCATACTGTTCTGACGTGGCAGACGACGATAAGCGCTTAAATCCCCATTCTATTTCAATAATTTCTGACCTCAGCATTGGAGAGAGTCCCTGATTATCCATGCATAGGCAAAACGTTTCATATTTTGTAACTGGAGGAAAAAGAAATATGACCTGCTTAATTATTGTCTAACAATTTAAAACTTTTCTGAAAATTTAAAACATTACTCGATTTATGTGTTTCCTTTGGCATGTTTTGTATGGCTGGGAAGCACTTTTGGATGACCCCTTCAAAATCTTCTTTTTTCTTTACATATTTTCTGGGGGAAATGTGACCATAACTAGGAAATGATGAATATCAAATTCCAGGAAATATTCATTTGTAAATAATCATGAACTAACAAACTACGGCAGTTCATAATGTACATTATGTAACATTATTTAGAAGAAAACAATTACATTCCAACAGCGGATGTGGTTGACGGTACACCATGTGGAGTTTTCGAGAAAAAAAAGTGGATAGAGGAAGAAGTGAAATTGATAGGAGGAAGTAGACAGTTGATAGTCGAGTAATTTTTTGTTCAAACGAGCGTAGTCCTGATAAAGACAATAAACCAGAAAAGGTTGAAGAAGAGGCTTGATTAGTTGATAGATGGGTACTCCTGCTCTGCACTCCATTCGCCGACTCAAGCTAGCATCTTCTCATTTATCCAATAAGCAACTACTCAATCCTCTATAAGTCTTTAAACTTTTCGGTTTTACAGCTATTTTCAGATTCCATATGTTGCTCGAGTAACTAGCGTTCACGCGCCTTGGTGATATCGGGTCCGGGGAGCGTTTCATGAAAGGACTTGTAGGACGTTTTATCCGACAAGTCCTGTTTTATCCGACAGTTACTATGGTAACAATGCTTCTCAACCAATCAGAATAAAGGAAAGTTGTCAGATCTTACAACTTACAACGAAAATATTGATGAAACACCACCCCGTTCTGAGCGTTTCTGGGCGACCGCGCGTTTGTTAGCCGACACAGCCAGCATGCAAATTTTTTAGTCTGAAATGTATTCATTAATAGGCCCCCATTCCACAGAAAGGAGACAATTGAAAGACCACTGAAAGACTTAAAATTGGTGAGGTCTTACAGCGGTTTTCAAGATCAATGAAATTTGTCATCTCTGTGGAATGGCTCAGAAAGACCCCTCAAAGAACTCTGAAAGACTGATGGATATTCCTTGTCGTACTGGTCTTAGACTAGTCCTCTCGACAATGCTCGAGATCTTTCAATGGTTTTTCAGAGATCTTTTATGCAATAAGTGATCTTTCAGAATTCTTTCCATGGACTTTGCCTGGTCTTTCAATGATCTTTCAATAATCTCTCATGAGTCTATGATCTCCGCAAAATCTTGAGAGACTGCCGAAAGATCAATGAAAGACTATGAAGACCTTTGAAAGTTCATCGAAAGACCGCTGAAAGACCACTGAAAGACAATTTTCCTGTAAGACCGTTGTAAGACTGTTTTGAACCGTTTCAAAAAGTTTTGGAGCCCATGAAGACCACGAAGACCACTGAAAGATTGGTCAGGACTCGTGTAAGACCTCAAAGACCATTGTAGGTTCATTGAGAGACCTCTGAAAGATCAACCAAAATTCATGGTCTTTCAAAGGTCTTCCAGCGGTCTTGTTCTCTGTGGAATGGGGGTTTAAAAGTTAAACGTTATCACACTGTAATAAGATAGAAAAGGGGCTTATCAAAGGTATGTTTCACAGAGGGACATGTTCGTCAAAAGACGCAAGGCTTAAGATGTGTAATTGCCCCGTCAGGGGCGAAATTTTTTCATTTTTGACAAAAGAAATGACAATTCTTAGGCAGAAAAGTGCCTTCATCGTTTACCTTTGTCCTTAAAAAATATCATTTTTCTACTTTTAGGGGGGCACATTGGGGGGGGGCAAAATCTCGTTTTGCCCCCCCAAAATTTTCTTTGGGGGGGCAAGTGCCCCCCTGCCCCCCCCCCCCCGCTTCCGGCGCCCTTGGTCCTCAAGACCCTCGAATTGAAACAACAATTTTCTTATGAGCTAGTCTTTGTGTGAAGCCCTCCTTGTTCGGATCTAAGTTTTAATCAGGGTCTATGCCTGCAGACTAGCGAATAATGGGGGCCATGGTGGCACTTCAATAATAGAAATAAGAAAAACTAGAATTTAATTCGTCATGTGGACGAATTAGGTGGTCTGTCATGATTTGTCATTCAGTGTCGGTTGATGTATGAAATAAATCATTTAGATATCATTGATAATCTTGATCGTAGACATCCTAAGAATAAGTTTTGACCATTGCTAAATGTGATTATTGATGTGTTGATGACAATCGTCAGACATACATCTTCAAACAGATACATACAAGATAGATGATTATATATATAGATGGATGGAGTGGTGGATGGAGCAATGGATGGATCAAGTGATCGATTGAGAGATAAATGATAGGTGGTTATATCAATAAAACATAGATAGACAGACAGACATATAGATAGATAAATAGATAGATAGATAGATAGATGGAGACAAATAGATTGATATAGATAGATAGATAGCCAGACAGACATACATATGAAAAGATAGATAGAGACAGGCAGATAGATTGATGGATATATAGAACGATAGATAGATATACATATCTAAACAGATAAATATGTTATATTAGACAGAGAGATAGATAGACAGATACATATACAGAGTAGGTAGATAGACAGATAGACATATATTCATGCAGATCAATATGATCTTCATGATGACGACGGAATATTCATTATGGATGGAATACTTGTGAAAGACGGGAGATGATAAAGCACTGTTAAAAGGGTCTCTTTCATGTATGACAATACATGTGATATGAAACAAAGTAATTATAATCTGTTTTATCTTGCGAAATTTTAAATTTTATACCATTAAATTATCACGAAGGATCATGTACGAGGTGGTAAAAAGAAAAAAAAATGAAAAAAAAAATCTTGTTTACCCCAGGACTCGAACCTGCGCCCCTGTGAAAGCGATTCAAATGCGTTATCCATTGAGCCACGATATTCCCCATAGAGAATACACGTAAGCAATTTTGAGAATTCCAATTTTGCAAGCGAAATACGAGCATGATCCCGGCATCTGATCAAAAATAAAGAGCACATTTTCGAAAGCTTAGAATCTCGGCTACAACATACTAAAAGCTCAGGGAAAACTGACAAGAAACAATGGAGATATGGCTCACGAAATAGAGGAATGTCGAATCTAGTTTTGAGAAAAAGTCATGTCCCATAGAGATTACACGCAAAACACATGTGATATGAAAAAAGCAATTATAATCTGTTTTATCTTGCTAAATTTTAACTTTTATACCTTTTAAATATCATAAAGGATCATGTAAGAAGTGGCAAAAAGAAAAAAAAATGAAAAAAAAAATCTTGTTCACCCCAGGACTCGAACCCGCGCCCTTTAGAAAGCAGTCAAAGCCACGATATTCCCCATAGAGAATACACGTAAGCAATTTTGAGAATTACAAGTCCAATTTTGCAAGTGAAATACGGGCATGATCCCGGCATCTGATCAAAAAATGAAGGGCACACTTGCGAAAGCTTAGAATCTCAGCTACAACATACTAAAAGCCTAAAGAAAACTGACAAGAAAAAATGGAGATATGGCTCACGAAATAGAGGAATGTCGAATCTAGTTTTGAGAAAAAGTCATGTCCCATAGAGATTACACGCAAAACACATGTGATATGAAAAAAGCAATTATAATCTGTTTTATCTTGCTAAATTTTAACTTTTATACCTTTTAAATATCATAAAGGATCATGTAAGATGTTGCAAAAAGAAAAAAAAAACTGAAAAAAAAAATCATCTTGTTCACCCCAGGACTCGAACCCGCGCCCTTTAGAAAGCAGTCAAAGCCACGATATTCCCCATAGAGAATACACGTAAGCAATTTTGAGAATTACAAGTCCAATTTTGCAAGTGAAATACGGGCATGATCCCGGCATTTGATCAAAAAATGAAGGGCACATTGCGAAAGCTTAGAATCTCAGCTACAACATACTAAAAGCTTAAAGAAAACTGACAAGAAAAAAATGGAGATATGGCTCACGAAATAGCGGAATGTCGAATCTAGTTTTGAGAAAAAGTCAGGTCCCATAGAGATTACACGCAAAATGAGGAAAAATGACATGCCTCTTTTCATCGCTGTTTTACGCAATGATGCGTTTCTCAAAACGAATATTCATGTTAACTAAGGAGAAAGAGTACATTCTAAACTACAACATATTGAAATCTGGGCGAAAAACGATCTATATTCGAGAAGTTACAACCAAATTTGCATAAATTTGATGACGTCATTTTTGAAAAAATGAAATTTTTAGTTTAGGCGCCATTTTGATGACGTCACGATATAATTTAGGGACAATGGTGACATGAAATCAAATCTACAACTCATACTCTATCGATATATGAAAAAAAATGGGGGGTCAATGGACTATTTAAAGAGCTACAGTGAATTTGCAATAGGCATGTTTTTGCCCATATATGGCCTATAGTGAGAGCTCGCGCGCACACGTGCTGCAAACTTTAACTGGTGTTAATTTCGTTATTAATGGTCGTAGAAGCTTGATCAAGGTATCAAATTGTTCAGAATTTTATTATCAATGCAAAGATGTAAAAAAAAACGGTGTTTCTGCGTTGTGTTAAGGCGTTACGCGCGGAAACGCGCGCGCAAATATTTGAAATGCTTAGAATGACCTGAAACGTACTCTAATATGGTCAAAAAGTGATTTTGAGCATTTTTAAATTTTGACGCGCGCACACGCGCGCGCGCATGACCTCCAGGTGACCTTTGATGACATGACCTGATGACCCTTGACCTGAAATTGATGTGATGTAAATATTATTAATTTTTGATAATTGATAATGGAGATATGATTGATAATGTGATTTTACAAAATGGCGCCTAGATGACGTCATCATGACCTGATGACATCAAAAAGCAAATTTTGACGTTTCCATGAGAGACCCTATGTATGGTATAAACTTCAATGAAATTGATTTTGTCAAACTCGAGATAACTTGGCGACAAAAACCTTGCCATTAAAAAGAATAAAAATAAAAAAATTCTGACGAAATTAAGAGGTGATCTGTCATAAATGACAGACCACCTAATAATGAAAACGAAAAGAAAAATGGATGAAATATGATATCAAATATGATGTCAAAATATATGACAGAATTAGGTTTTTATTATTGAAGGCCCAAAATAGGAAATAGGAAAAAAAAGAGGATATGCTGAAATCGTAAACGACTTTAAAGATTTTTTTCATACGCCATGTTGAGCCTTTCAGAATATTTGGCTCGTTGTGCCATTGTAAATTAACCAATACACTCTATCATTACTACACTAGAAAAAAAAGACAATCCATATGGACATGTAATAACTTTAGTATACAGAGCGCATAATAATTATTTCATGACGAATATAGGACATCCTTTTCATTACCTTTTTGTCATAGCTTATTGCAAGCTATCACTTTCTTCTTTTAGCACAATCTGTTCTCATGGATTTTTTTTTGCAAAAACAATTACTACTTTCAAATTGTCCTTGAAAAAGATAAAATGCCCCTAAATTCAACTTAAGTTAAGGACTTAAATGTAACAGAAGATGGGGGTAAAATAGCAAAAACAAAGAAAATAAAAGTAGACTCTTACCTTCGGAAAGATATGAGATAAATATCCTAGAGCTAAAGGAGGATATGGACCCGAACTGAAACAAGGATAAATAAAGAAGAAAAAAATAAAAGCATGATAGGATTTTAAAAATAGAATTTCGGAAATGATATCTTTTAGCAAATAACAAAATCCTTTATGGGGAACACATTGACCATACGGATTGACCGTCAATTGGATCGGGTTCGCTCGAGCCACTAACCACCCCCCCCCCCCCCCCTCTGTGGTTCTAGTGGTTAAGGCACCGATGTTCTGAGCTGCGGACCCGGGTTGATTCACGGTGGAGACATTTTTTCGGCCTCACCAAAGTTTTGGGGAACTTTGATTTAAATCTACGCCTAACATTATCCTCTATATCAATTTCTTTCACAATCATCTGAAAAAACACGAATTATTTTCGAAGCTGTTATACTTTTTCACATAATGTAAACACATTTACACACAGCAGTCGAATGGATGTCTATCAGGGGCGGCGGATCGAAGTTGAAAGTGGGAGGGGGTGGCACAGGAGAAAAAGGCACTATCTTAAACATGGCCATATGCGAAATTGTTTGCTGGGGGCGCACGCGTAAACTTTTTGGGAAAAATCGATATACGTCGTGTCGTATTTCAATTTACTACACGACGTAAATAATAACGTAGTGTAGCAATTCGAATTACTACACGTAAATAATTACGTAGTGTAGTAATTCGAATTACTACACGACGCAATTCCGAATTACTGCCCAACGATTTAATGTCATGACGTTAAATGAATTAGTGTCGCTACATCAAATAATTAAGGTCGTGTAGTAATTCGAATTACTACACTACGTAATTAATTACGTAGTGTAGTAATTCCAATTACTACACTACCTAAATAATTACGTCGTGTAGTAAATAATTACTACACGACGTAATTCCGAATTACTGCTCAACGATTTAACGTCATGACGATAAATGAATTAGTGTAGTGACGTTAAATCAACCAATGAGACCGTTCGTTATATGAGCGCAATGCGAAGAGCTGAGACTACAGAGTATTGTACAGGAACGTACCGGCAGGAAGTTAGTTGGATGTTCGACATTTGATATTCAAACTGTGAAGTTGGTTTGATATTCAGGTTCGATATTCAAACGCCTGTGAAGCTTGACCAATATTCGAGTCCGTCATTGCCACGAACCCGATCCGCATAGTACTGCCCCCCCCCCAAAAAAAAAAATGTTCTACAACCGAGAACAATAGGAAATGATAAAAGGAAAGAAATGAAAGAAAGATGAAAGATACGTTATTTTATGAATACCATGTCAAAATCAATCTCAAAGTTAAAGGTGTGTTTTTTCTCGCTGGCTCGAGACTTATTACGAAGCAAATTTTTGCTGCATGCGCCATTGTGTGCCCCCTCTTTTTGTTCTTATCACGCATTGAGCTTCGCCCTAATGCTCGGGCACAATTAACATCCTGTTCATACAATGATATGACCCCTCCGTTCTCCCTAGTTCTCTCCTGTTCCCCTTCCTTTTCTTTCCAATCTCCCCCTTTCTCTTCTCTCTCTCCTATTATGTATTCTCTCTTTCCTTGTTTTTTTTACTCTATCCACTGGCGGCACCAAGAGATTAGTCAGGAACGTGGTTCCCCATGCTTGAAATATTCCGTTTTGTTAATTTTAGCCCCCCGTTAATGTGCATGCGCCGGGTAACCGAGTCAAGTTCTACAAGTTAGGGTAGGTGGTTACCCGGATAGGCCGTCGGGATATTCCTGGGGGCCCCTTGGAAAAAAAATAAACAAAATGCGATAAATAGACCTTTATTCCTTTAATTTTGTTAATTTGAGCCCCCTAAATGTGCATGCACCGGGTCAAACTAGTGTTTATATGGTTGCCCGAGTCAAGTTCTACAAGTTAGGATACGTGTTACCCCGGCTAGGCCGTCGGGGTATCCCTGGGGGCCCCTCGAAAAAAAAAATCTTGCCCTTTTATTCACTGACGTTGTCCCCTAAATGTCCTCGTACTTGGGCACGCCAGTGTTGTTATGGTTGCCCGAGACGTGTTGCACCTGTAAAACCCCTTAGCTTTCAAAACCCCTGAATATATTTGAATATCGAATGTTGGTCCAGCTTCACAGGCGTTTGAATATCGAACCTGAATATCAAACCATCTTCACAGTTTGAATATCAAATGTCGAACATCCAACTAACTTCCTGCCGGTACGTTCCTGTACAATACTCTGTAGTCTCAGCTCTTCGCATTGCGCGGGGCATTGCGCTCATATAACGATTGGTCTCATTGGTTGATTTAACGTCACTACACTAATTCATTTAACGTCATGACGTTAAATCGTTGAGCAGTAATTCGGAATTACGTCGTGTAGTAATTATTTACTACACGACGTAATTATTTAGGTAGTATAGTAATTGGAATAACTACACTACGTAATGATTTACGTAGTGTAGTAATTCGAATTACTACACGACCTTAATTATTTGATGTAGCGACACTAATTCATTTAACGTCATGACATTAAATCGTTGGGCAGTAATTCGGAATTGCGTCGTGTAGTAATTCGAATTACTACACTACGTAATTATTTACGTCGTGTGGTAATTCGAATTACTACACTACGTAACTATTTACGTCGTGTAGTAAATTGAATTACGACACGACGTATATCCGTGTTTTTGACGGTCTCCTGCTTCCATACTCGTTAACACATAAAGCAGGTCATTCGCAGGTGAAAGGGGTACAGAACATGTTCGTGGATACTTTTCTTTGGTAAAAAGGGGCACTGATATGCAAAGGGCACCTATATGAAGGCAAAGGGGCACTTGCTAACGGCAGAAAACGGATCCTTCTCAGGTGAAAGGGGTATAGAACACGTTCGTGTGGGGGCACTTTTCTTGGGTAAAAAGGGGCACCGATACAGGGGCTCCTATAAGATGGCAAAAGGGCACTTTAGACATAAAGCGGGTCCTTTTCCGGTGAAAGGGGCACAGAACGCGATCGCGAGGGGAAATGTTTGGTAAATTTGGCACTGATACGAGAAAGGTCACTCGGAAACACATAAAACGGTTCCTTTTCCGATGAAAAGGGCATTGTGCACGTTCATGAGGAGGCATTTTTCTTGCCAGGCAACTTGTCAGTGCTTCAAAGTGAGGGGGGGGGAGGGGACAACGGAGTCTATGGGCGCAAAATCTATGTTGTGTCATGTTTGATATTGCGTTGTGTGATTTTCTATAAATTTCTACGATGTATTTCTTCATCACCGAATGGGATAATAACGACGATGACGATAATAATAATAATAACAACAATAATGACTGTATTAATACAAATAACAAAATCAATAATACTAAGAACACACACCCGTGCCCTTACACACACGTTTTGCTCATCACGACAAAGACTATATTTTTTATCGGATTCCCTGGATTCAATTTCCGTACTTCATTTCCTTTTGATAATAAACTCCTTAAACCATACGCTTAATCACATCATGAATATAACGCAAATTTGAGAAAAAAGTAGTTTTTCCCTGCATGCTTAACTTTAAAGATACATTTTCGAGGTGTTATCAATCACCAAACCTTGATATTACTGGGGCCCGTTGCAGAAAGAGTTGCAATCAATCGCAACTCTAAAAATCAAGCGCAACTTGATTTTCAACCAATCAACAGCGCGCATTTGGGACTTGCGATTGATTTTTTGACTTGCGTTTAATCGCATCCTGTCAAGAAATGTGAACTTTACTCACAATAATAATTATAAAGAAAAGTAAAAACCAGTAACCGAAGTTCATAAGAAAAGTATCACGTATGTTGGTTTTTTTTTGCTACATATTGTTACTTCGGGCTATTAAGGTACTTTGGGACATATACTTTACCGGCAAACTGCCTGTTCTATATACGCTAGAAAGTGAAGCACCTCCATTCATCAATTAAGTAGTAGGCCTATATTAATTCAAGTCAAGCCCTGATTGCATCAGTTAGGAAACCAAAGAATTCTGTCGGGTACATGTTCACCTCGCCTGGGTTCAGTGTATGTGTAGCACAATCTAGATAAATCTATCATGTCTATTGCTGAACTAGGAAAACATGCCATTGGCTGAGTAAAAGTCGAGAGTCTACTTCTTCACTTTTCAATGAAAGAAACGGAATTGGAATAGGAAATACTAGGGTCCGATACCAAAAAATAAAATATTTGATTTTATATTTCGGTAATAAAAACAATAGCTAACGTGATATGTTCATATGATATGTACAGAGAAATGACGTGAACTCGAACCACACATTTCTGATTTAAAAAATTAACAAACATTTACCGGACGTTATAGAACAGTGCAACGATGATGGAAGGATCACCCCCCCCCCCCTCCCGGAAAAGAAAAGAAATTTAAAAATGAAACATAAGAAAAATAATCAATGAAATTAAATAATACAAATAAATGAATCGATGGAATTGAATGAATCAAATCATAAAAATAAAAAAAACATGAATAGATAAATGAATATAGGTGATAAATATATTAATTATCAAAATCGTTATTATCTTTAATCACTACAACGTACAATATGCCGAAAAAAAAGCGAAGCAAGGCGATCGCCCAGTAGTCTTCTACGAAGCCTGTGGTAAATGTACAGAGGGTCCACAACACGGTGAGTATCCCAATGGCAAATGTCGGTCTCAGAGAAAGCCTTTGAAACAAGCCTACGATTGGAATTGCTGCCACACCCTGTATTATGAGGTAGATAGGCCCAGCTAATACGTCATAAAGTGTACCTTGTCCTGTGTATCGTATGCCACACACATCTGGTAAGAAAAACGTGCTGTTTTCAGAACACCTTGTTTTTTCATAATGAAGAGAAAATGGTGAGAAAATTATGAAATTTTAGTATCCTTTCTACTAATTGTATTGAAATCATTTCTATAAATTTGATCCCGTTTAATTATATTTTAGAACTTACTCAATCTTCATTATTATTCAGTTTGATTTCATACTATGCTATTTCATTGTTTTTCTTATTTCGGGTGCGTTATCTGGAATAGGGCGTCTGCCCATACCTCCTGGAAAAAATAGAACTTCATGCAAGATGATTTCAAATTAATTTGATCTCATCCAAACTTATATACAGACATGCCCCCCCCCCCCCTCCCTACTGATCATATTGCAGGATATATCGTATTGACGAGGATCATGATAATCATGATGAATTTTGTTATAAATGTACTGCCTTTGATAAAATCATTGCATAAGATCATTCATCCATACACTGTTATCCTAACTTACATTACATTTTAGCAGATTTGCCAACCGTAGTTTATGTAGTTTCATTTTGCTACCTATCACCTTTTCAATGTTTTGTCAGCATAAAATATTTTTAAAAATACCTTCCTCTCTCAGCACACAGTTTCTGGCCGGTGATATTGCGATCGTGGAGGTAGTCACGTGCTTCTGTTTCGTTGATCACCTGACATTCTGTTTCACCAAACTCAAGCTCATTGGCCATTCCAAATATTGTAACAATGAGCAGATACCTGATTTAGAAAAAAAAGGTTTCAGAAAGCAATACATGTCAATCAATCATGTAATCGACCAAATTAATTTTGAGTAGATTTAATAATTAGTGAATGATGACACGGAATTTCTGAAGAAAAAATGTTTTGTGACAGAATTTGACATGAAATTTTGAACATATTACATTTCCTCTTATATCAAGTTCAAGTTTATTGATTTCCTTTCTTCACATATATACATTGGTACAAACAGGACATTAAGTGAGTAACATGGTAAATTTTAACAAAGGAAATAATAACAAAATAACATAATTATTAAAGAAACAAAATAAGTCATTATAGATGACACATCTTGTCATTAACAAATTAAGTGTTACAAAGTAAAGTTCATAACCTGTTACTAATATTGAAGTCATGAAAGAAAGGAGGAGACCTTTAAGAAGCTGGGCTTGTGAACGCAAGGTCCCCAAAGAGAAAACAATATATACTTAAATGTTTACTTACTTTAAGACATCTAAACGAAATAAGCTAACGTATATTTACATTAAGGTTAAAATAAAAAATATCTACAAAAGGGATAGAGTTGAAAGCTGGAAAAAGGAAATATATACAAGATGGAGAAGGAAACAGTTAGTGTGGGGGGGGGGGCAAAAGGAAAACATGTGAAAGAAGAGGGTTTCAAGGATAGGGAAAGAATGTTAGAGAAAAAGAAACACAAAAGAAGAAACAAATCAAAATAAAAGTGCAAGTTGGTTCAGAAATTATTGTTCAGGGCCAGCCTGTGAAAGAAAGAGGGGAATATAGCCACGATTACTTATTTTCAGCATAGTTACTCAATAAATGTAATTTAAGTTTGCGTTTAAAAACAGAGATACTGACAGAAGAAGTTACATTAATAGGAAGTGAATTCCAATACTTGGGACCAGTACAAGTTAATGTGTTCAAGGCAAATGTAGTTCTGACACGTGGAATGTGAAGTGCAGTTGCTTGTCTCGTATTATAACTATGAAACTCATTATTCTTTCTAAAAATTTGTGCCAACACACTCGGGAGAGTACCATTTTCAAAATCATACATTATTGAGCCTACCTGTAAGAAGTAAATATCTTCTTGCTTTAATAGTTTATTACTATAAAACAAAGCATTTGTATGAGCACGATAATTTACATTAAAAACAATTCTAACCACCCTTTTTTGAGCGATGTGTATCTTATCTAGCTGCATTTTTAATGACTTCCCCCATGCCAACACTCCATAATTAAGATAAGGCAAAATTAATGTGGAGTATAAAATAGGCAAAATTTCTTGTGGAAGAAATGAACTTAATTTATAGATTACACCAGTATTTTTAGATATAGTTTTACAAATATTACTACAATGGGTTGCCCAACTCAGCTTCTCATCAATATGTAGTCCAAGAAACTTGGTGGAGCTTACTTTTGCAATATTGACATCATCAAAAATTACACCTCCAGGTAAGTCTCTTACAGAATTACTGAAAAACATATAGTTGGTCTTTTGGAGGTTCAAAGACAGCTTATTTGCATGGATCCACAAAATAATTTTCTTCAATTCACTATTAACTGTATCTAATAAAATTTCAGGGTTTTCATGCGAAAAAAATACACTGGAATCATCTGCAAAAAATATAAATGATAGGACATCAGATGCCAGATGGAAATCATTTATGTATAATATAAAAAGGAGGGGGCCAAGCAGAGATCCCTGGGGGACTCCACAAAATATAGTTTGACGACTCGAGTCGATTCCATTTAATAAGACATATTGTCTTCTACCAGATAAAATATTCTTTCCTCGTGCCCCCACGTCTTTTTTTTGCGGGGGGGGGGGGGTGGTTCTAGTACCCTAAAGTATCCCATCTATCAGGTAAACATCAAGTTTGTTCATTATTATTTTCTGTGATATTTTTTTGTTTTCATTCTTAAAGATATGCACTTTGCAATGAGTTTAAAATCCGTGTTTAGATAATGATACTGGTCTCCAGTTATTCTGATAAATATAGTTTCTTTTCCCTTTTCGATAGAAGATAAATAACACCCCTTCTTTGTTCAAGCGACATTAAACCACGTGCAAAGAGAAAATTTAAGCTCCGAAGGGTCCGAAGCATAAAAATACCTGTGTCTTCAGGCGCGTCCTATCCAGCATCAGATTCTACTCAAGCATTTCATGTGGACAATAGTGATTCTCGTGATGCTTGTGCATGGATGGGCCCATACATTTCTTTGTCTTATTTGATGCTAGATTCGGCTGGAAAACCATCAGTACCCCAGCCAGTACTTGACGAGAAGTAGGACCCGGGGGGGCACTTACATTCACGAGCGGATACCATAGGCGACCAAAAAAACACGTAAAAAGGATGTCCTTTTCAAGATGGGGCACGTTTCATACGTAATGTAATAAGGGTGTCATAAACACTAAAATAGTGAAATAAGGGTATCTATTTCGCGAGGAAAGCAGCGTGTATAGGGTCAAATTTGCGAGGGTATAAAAAATCAAGACTAAAATGTTTTATAAAGGATGTACTTCTTGCCCCAGGAGTGTTTAGAGTACGATTTGCGCCAGTTGGGCTGTACTAAACCCAATTAGCATTGACATAATTATCGCTGTACTTGTTTAGGGGTTCAATTCAAGGAATTGCCAATAGTATCGTTTTGTTTCCAATACTTGTTAAAGGTAGGGTTTCACACGCCAATACTTGTTAAGGGGTTCATTTTCAGAATATGGAAAATACGTGTCTAGGGTGCATTTTGAGATCTCATGGTCGCGCATTGTATCCACCAGTGAATGGAAGTCCCCCCCCCCCTCCCCGGGAGTAGGACCTAAATATATAGCCAAGTCACGTGGCCTTTTCAAAAGGCTAGCAGTCCCTGGGCTTTTGTTGTTTTTTCAGTTTTCAATGCGTCGATAAACCCAATTGAGAAATAAGACCTTCACAATTTTCTGCCAATTGTTAGACAGTTTTGGACAGACTTTGTCATCCGACGACAGGAAATCGTTGATGTCTGGAAAATTTGACAAGCAAAAAAGGTTATCACCCCAAATTTCAAGTCATTTCGACGGAAATAAATTTGACAAGCAAAAAAGAAAAAAGGTTTTCATCCAACAAGTAGGGTCATCTCGTCCTAAAATGCATGTTTTATTTCGATTTTGAATGATTAATTCTTACCATCATATAAGACCAAAAATAGTAGGGGGACATTTGATATTATGTCCCCCTCCTATTTTGAGTAGGGGGGCACCTCCCCCCTGGGATTTCCGCCCATGTGTCTGGAGTAAGCGGATAAAAAAATTCTCAATGTTTCTTTTGGCAATGGACAAAATTTCTCGAATGCGACAGTATTTCCTTCGTCGTTCATTAATTTAGTCATTGTCTCTTGCATGCCTTTGATTTCTTTGATGATTCGGCTGTTCATATACTGAAGATAATTTTTTTTAAGAAAATGATGTTTCGTTGATCATTTAAAAGTAAGATTATAATATAATTATAAAAATCAATTCAAAGCGTTCAATAAAAACGTGTAATCACAAATTAATAGATATGTACAATGATAAAGATAAAAAAAGACAACAGAAAAATAAAACTAAAATTTAAAACAAAAACTGAATGCAGCGTACTTGATTGGAAAATGGCGTATGCGAAAGTTAAGGTATGTCTTGTTAAGATATACCGATAAGATGAATATTCAAAGAACAATTAATACAATTAAATGACAAAAAAATGAAAATTAATATAAAAACAATGGAGTAAAGGGGAATATTAATACGAATTAAGGAGGTGAGTTTTATATTTTTTAAGAATTACTATGTTGGATGTTGAATGAGGGCAAGTCTAAAGAATTCCATACAAAAGGGCGTGATGAAGAGCTTGTTTGCTTCTATTATTACCATTTTTTCCTTTTATCTGTTTATGAAATTTATGACGAGATCTGGTATTGTATGTATGAATTTCAGAAAAATAAGAAAACATATTCATATTATATAGAGACAGTGTTTGTGAATCGAAACGTTGCATAAGAGATAAAACCTGCAATTTGTTACTATCAAAATATTGTGGGGGTTTTCATACGTTAGAATAATTGGGATGTGTGCGCTAAATATTTTGATTTTCTTATCATTCTAATTGCTCTTTTCTGTAATTCAAATAACACCTCGACCATTTTACTATAATTATTTCCCCAGATTGAGTTACAATACATAGGTTGTGGTAAAACATATGCATTATAAAACTGATATAAAAAAAATATATTAAAAGGTAATTCATATTTTAAACGATTCAGAATACAAATATATTTAGAATTTTCTCTCGATATGTTACCAATATGTTCATTCCAATTCAAAAATTCAAGAATTGCAACGTTTGTTTTATCATTAGAATCTATAATACACACATGTCATTATTCTTGGAATTTTACTTTGAAATCTGAATAAGATTTGTTTTACATTTTTAATAAACATAATTTATTGCACTTAAACCATATTGCTACTTTTGAGCGATTAAAATTAACATTTGCACAAAATTCATTAAAGTTAATATTGAAGGCAAGAAGAGTATAGTGTAATCAGCATACAAAATAAAATTTAAATAGTGGTAAGAACTGATAATGTCATTGATATGAATTAAAAACAACAATGGCCCTAAAATTGATCCCTGGGGCGCACCAGTATCGATTGATTTAGCATCAGATAAGAATGGATAGTAGTAAATTGATTTCTATTACAAAGATAAGGTTTAAACCATTCAAAAAATACATCTGACACCATAGTATGTAATTTCTCTAAAAGAATGATATGAGAAAGTGAATCAAACGCCTTAGAAAGATCCAAAAAGGTCCCTATTACACTATTATATCCATTCAAAGAAGTAGAAGAAGCAGAAGAAGAAAAAAGGAGAAAAGAATATAAAACCGTCCTTCGCCCATTCATGATCTGTAGATAGAGGCAAACGGGGAGCCCGATAATAATAATGATTTTTTAGTTAACTCGGCTTGACAGTGATAGGCATTATAAAGGCCTTGCTTAGGCTAGCTACATCTCGCAAGAAAATTTTGTTTTAGTTCCACCAGCATGAAAATATTGATTGTTCGCTTTTGTTTCAATCTTTAGGCATACATCAGTTAAACAGTTTAGTGGACTTTTGACCGGAATCGCTGAAAAGGTCAGTGGTTTCACACTGATATCGCCTTGGTTTTCCTTTTTCATATCATTGCTAAAACAGGAAAAATATCTTGTAAATTTAATGTTAAATACATATTTGCAAAATAAGCTCCTTGATAAACCCTTGGGCGCATTAAAAAAAATACAGGAAGTATTAAGAGCAGAACATTTTGCAAAACAAAATAATAGAATTATCGTGTAAATTGTTATGACAGAAAATTTGAAATTTTCTTTAATGCAACACAACAAAAAAAAAACAAAGAAGAAAACAAAAAAGTTTTATTACAGAAAATTTGCAAGGTTCCATACACCATAGCAATTTTCTGTATTTTTACACAATTAATGTAAGAATAACAAAGTACAAGTGTTCTCGAAAACACCTGTAATCTTATCTGTTTCTTTGTTTTCCTTCTTTCTTTCTTTCATTCTGTGCGCACTGTACTTCGATTGATTTGCCCTGTCACTTGAAAACTTTTCTAAATCTTTTGCCCAGGACGTCATTCCCAATAAAAATCATTTTATGTGCTATGGTCAAATGCATGAACCTCCGATAAGAAACAAAATCATTTTTGATAAATATAACTCAATTCAGGATTTGAAGTTGTGAAGTCGTATTCATTTTTTAAAGTCTTATCTAAATGAATAAGTATACTTACTGTTGAGTGAAGTTCATTACATTGAGTAGGGTGATGGTAGTTAGCCCATACACTCGCCATCCAAAACTGACTATTGCCTGATCGTTTGGACCGTCCGCCTTCGATTTCTTAATCAACAACAATTCCTCGCTTCCATCCATGGCGGGAATGTTGCACTTGATACAATGTCAATGGTCTTTCCCTTTGCCTTTCAGACAGAAAGGCCCCATATAACCATATAGTTATGCCGAGTAAATTCAAATCACTGGTGGTATCATGTTATTCATATTCAGCTATAATGCAAGCGTCTTAAAGTAGGAATTTCCTGTGATGACGTCATAATCGACGGTGCGTCCCGATATGATTGCATGACCGATTCAAAGTGAGAGGGGATATTATTTGGGCTCTAAATATAGCGAAGCTTTCCAGGAATTCTTCTTGCACCGTACTCCATTTCAACAGCATTTTATAAAGTTCTTTGATTTTTTTTGTTATCCCACAGACTAGTAGAGCATATCGTGTGTGTGTGTGTATGTATTTGAGTTATAGTACTTTGTCGCTGGAACACGATGAATAGGTTTGTACTCGTCACTGCACTTACTCTCAACTGTCAGACCCCCACTTCTCTCTCTCTCCCTCTTCCTCTCTTTCATTTTGTTTGTTTGCTTGAAATTTATTTCTGCGTTCCACATGTTCAACATAATACAACGTAATCAATTATTACATAGATTTTACATATATATACATTTTAGACACACGTATCATTTACAATCTCTTTCTGAATATAAAAAAAAGTATATGAAAAATATTATTTAACTAAATTTCAGAACGCAGGAGACCGTCGTCATGAGCGACCTGCTTGATGTTGACGACGGCCTCAAGGTAAAAAAAAGCCACATGTAAGACTTACACATTTTTTAACAAGAGGTCATGAGGGTGTAGTGCAAGTGTAGTGAAAGTACATTAGAAGAGGAGGGGTCAAAATTCATCATTAAAAAAAGTACAAGTATAGTCAATGTGGCGGATTTGAATACAATGATATTAGGTTGCGCTTCATAGTGGCTTTAAAGGAATAAAGTGAGGAACACATTTTTGTAGTTTCGGGTAAATTGTTCCATAAGTCGGGGCCATGGTGTCTAATTGATTTATGACTTATTAATAACTTTGGGTTTGTTAGGTGAAAATTTCCAGAAATACGGGTAGGGTATGTGTGAATTGTACTGTTTAGATTAAATAAATTTTGAAATGAGGAGGGAAGTTGGTGGTTTTTGTATTTGAACATAAAAACTGCAACTTGCATGACATTCAAATCAGAAACCTTCAATGTTTTGAGCTTACAGAATAGTGGATCAGAATGAGAAAAATAAGACGATCCTGTACAGATACGAAGAGCCCGCTTTTGTAAGGTGAGAATAGGGTTGAGTTTGGTAGTTTGTTCCACAATTGGCCCAAACAATATTACAATATGTTATGTAAGGAAGTACTAGTGTATTGTATAGTAAAAGCAGAGTAACTCGTGGTAATATAAACTTTAACTTATTAATAATTCCAACGCCTCGAGAAATACATAGTGTAACATGATTTATGTGATTATTCCAAGTTAAATTCTCGTCAATGATGACACCCAGGAATTTCGAACTCTTCTTTTCTTCGATTGTATTGTTGTCAATGTTAATATTAATTGGATTATTATTCACATGGATATTGTTATGCTTGAAATGTATAAAATGGGTTTTCTGAATATTGAGAGAAAGTTTATTGCATTTGAACTATTTCGAAATTTTTATTAATTCGGCATTCAAGATATTTTCTAGAGACTTAAGGCTCTTATGAGAATAAGATATGTTAGTGTCATCTGCAAATAGGACAAAAGATAACAGTGATGATGTATTGATTATGTCATTGACGTACAATAAAAACAGAAGTGGACCCAGGATAGATCCCTGGGGGACACCACATTTGAATGGAAGAGACCGTGAATTAAGTGAAAAGTCACATACTGTTTTCGATTGCTTTAATAACTTTTAAACCATACGAGCGCCGAGCCCCGAACACCAAAGGAATACAATTTCGAAAACAATATATCTTGATTAAGAGTGTCGAACGCTTTACTAAGGTCTAAGAAAATACCAATAATGTGTTCTTTATTGGCCATGGCTTCTGTAATTTTATCATATTTCTGAACCAGAGCTAGATCCGTGGAATGATTTTTTCGAAAACCATACTGGTTTGGATTTAATATTTTATGGAAGTTTAGAAAATTTTATAATCTATTATAAACAATTTTTTCTAAATTTTTTGATATACTAGGGAGAATGGAAATAGGACGGTAATTAATGGTTTCATGTTGGTCATCTTTTTTGAAAATTGGGGTTACATTGGCTATTTTTAACAAGTCTGGAAAAATACCGGATTGTAAAGACTTGTTAAATATGTGTGTTAGTGGATCAGCAATGAAATGGATTATTTCCTTTAAAAGTGAAGTATTAATTTTATCATGACCTTTGGATTTCGAAGAATTTAATGATTTAGCAATATTAATGATTTCATTCGGGTTTGTCGGTCTTAAAAATAAAGAGTCTTGAATCGGTTCTGAAAATAATTCAGTAAAATGAGCATTATTCGGAGTAGCAATTTGGGTGGCAAGTTGAGGACCAATATTAGTAAAGAAAGAATTAAAGCTATCGGCATAGTCGTTAGAATCTGTGATTTTGTTACCATTGAAAGTAAGGTTATCTTTAGGTATAGTCTCGTTTTTTGTTCCCATAATTTCTTTTATATCTTTCCATGTAGCTCCTGAATTGGATTTTACCTTTTGTAATTTGTTTGAGAAATGTAACTTGCGAGAAAAACGAATTAACTTTGTTAATTTGTTACGATACGTTTTGTACACAACTAGACTTGTATCCGTAGGGTTCCTCAAATGTTGTTTATAAAGTCGGTTTCTTGTTTTTATAGATTTAAGTATACCTTTCGTTATCCATGGGTTTATGGGTGTATTACGTTTACGTTTATTTCTTACAAGTGGAATGTTTTTATTGTAATAGAATTGTATAGCTTTGAATTAAAATTTTCATATGCAGTATTCACATCATTTGTATTTAGGATATCATTCCATTCTTCGAATAATAAATCTTGTTTTAACATTTCAATATTACGAGGGGTTTCTTTCCGATACATCAAATACTGTGGTGGTTTAAAACGAGTCAATGATTTTCCACACACAGTAAATATAGGCAAGTGATCAGATACTTCGGAATACAGCAATCCTCCAGTTATCTTTTTGTCGTGTATATTAGAAAATATGTTATAAATTAAGGTTGAGGAGTGTATGTTAATTCTAGTTGGTCTGTTAATGAAAGAATAAAATCCATATGAATTCATCAGTTGCAGAAACCTATTAGAGAGATTGTTCTGATGCAATGGAAGAAAGTTGACATTAAAATCACCGAGAAAATATATCTGCTTATTTTCGTTTGCTAATTTGCTAACGCATTGCTCGAAATTATCATAAAATAGATCAAAGTGAGTATCAGGAGCTCTATATATTACACCTAAAATTAAGTTTTTGCATTGAAGATTGTCAATTTCAATAGAGAACTTCTGTTTGATCAAATTAATATCATTTCGAATTTTGAAATTTAAATGATTGGCGACATAAAATGCGACGCCACCGCCTCTCTTACCTATACGATCAGCTCTGACTAAATTATAGTTAGGTAATTAAACAATGGTGGGGAAGATTGGTGTAACCAAGTTTCACTTATTCCAATTGCAGTGAATCTAAAATGTTTTAATGAATCGAGAAGATTTTGAAGATCATCAAAATTCCTGTTTAAGCTTCTAGCATTGATATGCAATAATTTAACATCTTCTATATCATCTTGAAATGTTTCACTGAATTCAGTAGGAGTATGATATTTGCTCTCAAAAGGATATTCATTTATAGCGTTGTAAAAAATAAAAGGATTGTTATTCATCGTCATGATAAATTATTGAAACCCCAGAAGGGAAATGCAGATAAGAAAACATGTGGCTTGTGCAGTTGCGTGCAGGTGCATACGCGAATATGAAAAGCAAGATACAGAGTTATCTGTGAATGGATAACACCTGTCATGACCCACATAGGACGAGCTTGACTGAGCTAGCGGAGCCCAACCGTTATCAACATAGAAATAACATCTCGCCTGCATAGCAGAGCTAGACTAAAGGCGCTGCTTTTCCGTATTATATCACTAAACATCCTGCCCAAGTTTCATGTCACATGACCAAGGTCAAAGGTCATTTAGGGTAAGATGAACTTTGGGCATGTTAGGGGTATTTGTTGAATTGGCATCATTACTTTGAAAGTTTATGCATCTGTTTCATGAAACATAGACATAAGGGGAAATCAAGTATAAATGATTGTTTTGCACACATCTTAGATCACATGGTCAAATTCATTTTGGGTCAATGGACATAGTATTTTATTATCATATAAATTATTTTTGTTTGTGAATAATTATTTAATAGCTGTTTTCAATGTCAGCACTGCTGCTATGTCCGAATCGCGTAATACAGGCGAGATTGCCAGAGGTGTTCCACTTGTTTCTCTATAGCAATCCCTCTCTCCCCAGAAGGAAAAACCAGTTCCACTGGACCAGTTAGACCAGTATAATTTTAACTGGTAACTCTGGAAATTGGAACATCGGTTTACTGGTCTAACTGGTCATACTGGTCCAGTTAAAATTTTACTGGTCCAGTTAAAAATTAAACTGGTCTTGAAGTACTGGAATTTTATACTGGTCTTGTTTCTGGTGGTTGTTACTGGTCTCGCTGGTCTTCATACTGGTCTCACTGGTCTTCATACTGGTCTAACTGGTCCTCAAACTGGTCGAACTGGTCCTCGTTCTGGTCTTACTGGATCAGATTATTACATGTATTTGAATTTTGTCAGACGTGTATCAATCAGATATGATTATTTACGTCTGGGACCGACCTTTAACGTCACCATCCGAAAGACGTGACCAGGGCTCGAACCTCGAACCTTTGCATCAATTTGTAACTTCCCCACAGAGCTTGGATTACAGGCGCACGCCACAACGCCCAGATTATTACATGCACGCCACTACGATCAGATTATTACATGCATTTGGTTTGTTATATACCATGGCCAGTGAAATGTGATGGAAAAGATAGTTAGTAAATTAATCTTTCTGCTGTTATTTTTAATGTGATGTATGAAATTGCACATTTTCATTGTGAATTAGTTCACACACTTGTTTTGAAGGTTTTCAAACAACAATGAGTGCAATTGCAAGGATATTCCATTATAAATCCTGATTTTTCTTTAAAAAACAGGAAATATGCAAATGAGGTAAACCACGTGATCAGCATCATCAGAATTACTGGTATTACTGGTCTTGACCAGTTTAATTTCAAACATTGAATTACTTTATACCAGTTGACTATATATCAGAGGAATACATCTTGCTTTGATCTTAATCATAATAAGAGGAAATATTTATTTTAATGTTAATATCAATACTTGATAATTATGATAATATTAATGATAACTAGATTTTAATTCGTCATGAGGACGAATTAGGTGGTCTGTTTGGTAAAAATTTGGTACACCAGGATTAAGAGTGAAAATAAAAAAAAACGGAAAAGCACTAAGAAATTATTCAGCACACATTCTTGTATTCCAAGGTAAACCACTGGGCACAATATCTATCTGTGGTCCCTTTCAGCCTATAATATATGCAAGACATCTGCTCATAATCATGTATGTTTCGACATCGAAAAGGTTTGGGGTCTCCACTCTAAACGCATGCATTTAAGAAGGAAAATTCAGATTGGTTGTTAATATTGACCATTTGAATGTGGATTTAGATTTAACCCCTGGGATCCGTTCTTAAATCTGAAATCATTTCATTTTCAAAATCTAAATAGAAAAACCACAGCTTGCATGGTTAGCTCCTATTCCCAACAGATCTGACATCAGTTTTTATAAAACTTACAAAAATGCATTATGGGAATTTCGATTTTTATTTAGCTGCTGAGCTCCATTACCATGGCAGTTGCAATTGTGGCAAGTTTACCATAATTGTACGTCCATACCATATATGAAACGGGTCATCCGCTCTGGCCATGCAAATCACAGTGTAAACACACAATATCATTATGATTCAGTTTACCCTATTCACAATAAAAACAAACTGTAAACTGAAACAACATACACGAACTAGCATAACACTAACATTTATAGTGTATTAAGAATTATTTCCCAACTAATGCATCCTTATCATGTCCGTTATGAGAGTATACCAGGGGAGTATTCTCGGTCATCTCCCCCGCTCTTTGTTCTTTCCCAGTTTCTCGACTGGCCAGTTGACTCTCGCTCACTTTCTGAATGTGCATGGTAACCCAGCCGAGGAGAAGAAATATTAAGCATAACCCGAACAGGGTTCCAACTAGAAGCGTGAGCGCCAGTCTGAAGCTCGTCGCAGAGGCGATCGGGGTGATCAGGAGATTGATGGCTCCCGCAACGGAGTGTAAGGAGAAGTAAGCGATGGCAAAGACGACCAGCTTGCATTCCATGGGTGTAAGATCTGAGATGATAGAGAGCAGTGTTAAGTAGACGCATTCCGCCACAAGGGTCAGGATACCATATGAAATCACCAGAGAGGTAAGGTTGGTTTGGAAAATCAATACTCCGCATATAAACGAAATTATCTGGGGATGAACATAGACATAGAATAAGGAATTAGTTAGGGAAAAACATTCGTAACAATGAAATAGGACTAAATTAATGTATTCTATCGATGGATCAAATGGCAAAACGGACTCTACATGTGAATAAACATATTAACATACAATATGCCTCATCAAGGAGCTCCTTCGATGCATCCAGTACAGTGCTGCCTCAAGATCTTAAAGAATCCCCTAATGTAAATTCAAACTGAATAAAATATATATTTTTGCAATACTCGTTGCAAACAGGTCAAACTGAATGACTGATTTAATTGTACTCAGCTTTTGTGTTTATGAGTATTATGTGCGCTCATATCATATACATGTACATATTCAATTGAGGCCAAAAGTTTAAATACACCCATTGAATTCAATGAAATTTGTTCACTTTTGCCAAAAATCGTAAAATCTATTATATCTTCAGAAATATAAATACTACCTTATCTACCGTATCAAATGGAAGATGGTATGCCGTTGAGATTAAAGTATATTTCAGGTGGAATTTTCTTTGAAGAAAAAAAGTAATATGTGCCAAATGGACTAAAAAAGTAATATTTGTGCCAAATGGACTATTGTTTGATATTATATTGTCAAACATCATTTCATAGAAATACATAAATGTCAAATCTATGATTTATATTACATTTTCTATCATGATATGTCACCACGGAACAGAAAGTGTAATCTGAAATGTTTGTGTTGAGAAGTAACTAGCACAGAAATGAAATATTTTTTTCAAGTTTTTGTTTCAATCTGTCTAAAATATGAAGATTTTAGGGGGAAAATGGCACCTCAATATTCTCAGCTCTTGGTGACGAAGCAATGTAATGAAGGGGTATGAATATGTTTGATATCATATTCGTTACGGTAACACAAATATTTTATAACATACAGTACATTTTCTGATGTTGGCAAGTGTCAACTTTTCTCTGAATTCAACTTTTCTCTGAATTTCCTGGGTGTATGTTAACTTCTGGCCTCAACTTTACATGTATATTATTTGTTCATTTTTTATTTATTTTTTCTTCTTAAAATTACAATTTGCCAAAGTTTTTTATCATCCCCGCAAATTTGACCCTAAACTCGTAGCTTTCCTATAACGAAATAGATACCCTTTTTCATTATTTTTGTTTTTGACACCCTTATCACGTTACGTACGTAACGTGCCATATCTTGAAAAAGACATCCTTTTTACGTGTTTTTCTGGTCGCGCATGGTATCCACTCGTCAATGTAAGTGGCCCCCCGGGGTTAAGAGTTAACTAAAAACGGTTTTTGTCTTTAAACATCGAAGGATGAGTAAACATGTATTGCTTTTTACCATGAGAATGATTGTCACGCAAATCCTTCCGCGTAAACTAGCAACTTTCCGTAGACGATCGCACGCCATCCCTCCAAAGATACAGCTGGGAAATGCTGCGATTATTGTAATCACACCAACTAGAGATATATTAAAACCTGGAAAGTATTCGACCAAGTAAAGGGTGATGTTGAAAGACAGAACATAGGCGACTGCAATACGTGCTGTTTGTGCGAGGATTATAAATATCATGAAAGACCAAGCAATCTGTCTCAAACTGATACGAAGCTGGCTCCAAGATGGCGTCAAGGTGTTCTGAAAATATAAAAACGGATAAGAATCAGAATTTATGAAACTATAAGGTGATCTTCACTGATAAAAGTTACAGGATACTGAATGCCTAGACAGCTGGCAGCCGTCTGTTTTGGGGAGTTTTTTTTTAATTTCTCCTCGTATTTGGTGAGCGGAACAACCAACATAACAGAGACCGAAGCGTTTGGTATACTGACACCCATGACTGTGAGCCAAACACCCGAGATCTTTAAATTCACGAAACAGTTCCCAGAACTGCAAACAGTTCCCTTACGATGGTTAGGAATTTCGTTGTGATCCTGAGACTCGTACGTTGTTCATCCGTCGAGTCCATTATAGTTCTCATTTCAACAGCTGAACTCGTCATCTCGGTCAAAGATATTTTCTTCAGTGACCAACGTCAGTCTACCCTGATCGATATATCTCTGCTACCTACAAGAATAGTGTTAACATGTCAAAAATGTGAGTAGGGAATCAGAACGCTGTCGATCGCACCACCTCCCAGTGACAACCCCAGAACCCCTGATAAGAATCAGGTATGAAGATACTACGATACATACAATATCCCATTCCCCTTATTATCATTATTAGCGGTTTATTTCCAATTATGATCTAATGCCAATTCGTCCGATTATACCAACTCGACTACTATCATTTTGGTCTACCATCAGTTCGTCCACTATCAACATCTCCATTTCGTCGAATAACCAATTGGTGCAATTGCCATTTAGTCCATATACCATTTGGTCTAATTGGACTGTTAATAAGAAAATGGGTATTAGACCAAATGGTCATAGACGAACTGGTGATGAGACGAAGTGAATATCTGACCAAACTTTTGGACCAAGTGGCTGTTAGACAAAATGTTGATGAACGGAATGGCATTAGACTAAATGAGGATAGACAATGTGATGAGTGGACGCGTTAGCAATAGACGAATTGGCAATTTACCTTATCAACTGTCTGTATCTCAAATAAAGGAAATTTGCTAGGCCTATTATCCCCCATTTCCACAGATACTTTTCTTCTATCCAAACTATATATCATAATTTGTCTACAAAATATTTTGTATTATTTTTATATGTTACTTATCATGATTATCATTAATGTATTGTAAATATTTGTTATAATGTATGAAAATGATCAATATTTATGTTATTTCTGTTGGTATAAATCTGAATCCACGAGTAAAATTTGCATGAATACATCATGCACATGGCGAGTCATTGATAACGCCACAGACTCGCCATAGCTCCCCCCAGTCATCGGTGGAACTGGCTCCAGACCGCCAAAGGCTACTATATACATTGATACAAATGACATATTTAGAGAGTTTGCGCACTGCGACACAAAACGCTTTCCAGAACATAGAAAATATATTGTCAAATGCACATACTCCATGACAAAGAGCATAATTGGTGGATTAAAACAGCAGTTTCGTTCGGTCTGAACTCTGGACAAACGATATATTTGCATCTTTTCATCAGCTTCGAAAACTAGGACGAAACTGCTGTTCCGGTTCAAAAATTTTCGACAAAGACCTCCAAGCTGTCCATTGTCATTTGACAGGCATTTTCAAAACATTTATTGCGTTCTTGAATTCGTCTCCGCTGCCGTTGTGAAAACTCCCCATTATCATCGGTGTGACTGAATCACAATCCGTTATACCTCGTTTTGATTATGATGTCCTCTAGGTTGCACCATGAAGCAAGAAGCGACAGCGAGGATGAGACCTGACCCACCACAGATGATGTAACACCATCTCCATCCCATGCTTTCACTGACAAGAATGAAGATGTATGATACGCCATACCCTGCGAGGTTACCGTACTGTCCTATCCCAAAGACCACAGTGTGTACCTCCTTTGGGGTGGTAATGGGTAAAAATAAAGAAGGGATTGAGAGGGGATCACGTTGTATGGTATCTTAATTGGAACGTTAATTGGGGTGAACATAGTATTGGGTGAAACTAACAGGCGTATTATTAGTCTGCTGTGCAAAACCTCCTTCAGTTAATCACCCGTCTGAATGCGCAGCCTACATTAACTTGTGTCCTCAAGACCCTCGAATTGAAACAACAATTTTCTTATGAGCTAGTCTTTGTGTGAAGCCCTCCTTGTTGATCTAAGTTTTAATCAGGGTCTATGCCTGCAGACTAGCGAATAATCGGGGCCTTGGTGGCACTTCAATAATAAAATAAAGAAAAATAATGAAAACGAAAAGAAAAATGGATGAAATATGATATCAAAATATGATGTCAAAATATATGACAGAATTAGGTTTTTATTATTGAAGGCCCAAAATAGGAAATAGGAAAATAAAAAAAGAGGAAAATGCTGAAATCGTAAACGACTTTAAAGATTTTTTTTCATACGCCATGTTGAGCCTTTCAGAATATTTGGCTCGTTGTGCCATTGTAAATTAACCAATACACTCTATCATTACTACACTAGAAATAAAAAAGACTATCCATATGGACATGTAATAACTTTAGTATACAGAGCGCATAATAATTATTTCATGACGAATATAGGACATCCTTTTCATTACCTTTTTGTCATAGCTTATTGCAAGCTATCACTTTCTTTTTTTAGCACAATCTGTTCTCATGGTTTTTTTTTGCAAAAACCATTACTACTTTCAAATTGTCATTGAAAAAGATAAAATGCCCCTAAATTCAACTTAAGTTAAGGACTTAAATGTAACAGAAGATGGGGGTACATAGTTAACGACTGATAATTCACAATGGCAAAAACAAAGTAAAAAATTATAGACTCTTACCTTCGGAAAGATATGAGATAAATATCCGAGAGCTAAAGGAGGATATGGACCCGAACTGAAACAAGGAGAAATAAAGAAGAAAAAAAAATCAAAGCATGATAGGAGTTTGAAATAGAATCTTGATATTATGGTCGGAAATGTTACCTTTTAGCAAATAATAAAATCCTTTATGGGGAATACATTGGCCATACGGATTGACCGTCAATCGGATTGGGTTCGCTCGAGCCACTATCCCGCCTCTGTGGTCTAGTGGTTAAGGCACCGATGTTCTAAGCTGCGGGCCCGGGTTCATTCACGGTGGAGACATTTTTTCGGCCTCACCAAAGTTTTGGGGAACCTTGATTTAAATCTACGCCTAACATTATTCTCTATATAAATTTCTTTCACAATCATCTGAAAAAACACGAATTATTTTCGAAGCTGTTATACTTTTTCACATAATGTAACACATTTACACACAGCAGTCGAATGGATGTCTATCAGGGGCGGCGGATCGAAGTTGAAAGTGGGAGGGGGTGGCACAGGAGAAAAAGGCACTATCTTAAACATGGCCATATGCGAAATTGTTTGCTGGGGGCGCACGCGTAAACTTTTTTGGGAAAAATCGAAAGAGAGGCACCGAAGCGACCGAGCTTATCATTGAGGCGCTTTTGCATTTTTTAAAGTGAAATTGTTGGACTTTGTACATTTTTGGTGAATTTAGTCGAAACTCACAAAAATGCACTAGCAGAAGGAAGCAGAACGGCGCTCAATAAAGAAACTGGGCGTTCATCGGGCACGAAAGGAATGGTTTTCCAGGACAACTATATGAAGAACAGGCACCAATAAGAGAATGCAAAGGGGCACTCGTTAACACATAAAGCAGGTCATTCGCAGGTGAAAGGGGTACAGAACATGTTCGTGGAAACTTTTCTTTGGTAAAAAGGGGCAATGATACGAGAAAGGGCACATATATGAAGGCAAAGGGGCACTTGCTAACGGCAGAAAACGGATCCTTCTCAGGTGAAAGGGGTATAGAACACGTTCGTGTGGGGGCACTTTTCTTGGGTAAAAAGGGGCACCGATACAGGGGCTCCTATAAGATGGCAAAAGGGCACTTTAGACATAAAGCGGGTCCTTTTCCGGTGAAAGGGGCACAGAACGCGATCGCGAGGGGAAATGGTTGGTAAAGTTGGCACTGATACGAGAAAGGGCACTCGGGAACACATAAAACGGTTCCTTTTCCGATGAAAAGGGCATTGTGCACGTTCATGAGGAGGCATTTTTCTTGCCAGGCAACTTTTCAGTGCTTCAAAGTGAGGGGGGGCACAACGCCCACCCCTTTTGAGACACCTGGAGTCTATGGGCGCAAAATCTATGTTGTGTCATGTGTAATATTGCGTTGTGTGATATTTTATAGATTTCTCCGATGTATTTCTTCATCGCCGAATGGGATAATAACGACGATGACGATAATAATAATAATAATAATAACAATAATGACTCTATTAATACAAATAACAAAATCAATAATACTAAGAACACACACCCGTGCCCTTACACACACGCTTTGCTCATCACGACAGACTATATTTTTTATCGGATTCCCTAGATTCAATTTCCGTACTTCATTTCCTTTTGATAATAAACTCCTTAAACCACACGCTTAATCACATCATGAATATAACGCAAATTTGAAAAAAAAGTAGTTTTCCCCTGCATGCTAAACTTTAAAGATACATTTTCGAGGTGTTATTAATCACCAAACCTTGATATTACTGGGGCCCGTTGCAGAAAGAGTTGCAATCAATCGCAACTCTAAAATCAAGCGCAACTTGATTTTCAACCAATCAACAGCGCGCATTTGGGACTTGCGATTGATTTTTTGACTTGCGTTTAATCGCATCCTGTCAAAGAAATGAGAACTTTACTCACAATAATAATTATAAAGAAAAGTAAAATCCAGTAACCAAAGTTCCTAAGAAAAGTATCATGTATTTTTTTTTTGCTACATATTGTTACTTCGGGCTGTTAAGGTACTTTGGGACATACTTTACCGGCAAACTGCCTATTCTATATACGCTCGAAAGTGAAGCACCTCCATTCATCAATTAAGTGGTAGGCCTATATTAATTCAAGTTCAAGCCCTGATTGCATCAGTTAGGAAACCAAAGAATTCTGTCGGGTACACGTTCACCTCACCTGGGTTGAGTGTACGTGTAGCATAAATCTAGATAAATCTATTGTGTCTATTGCTGAACTAGGAAAACATGCCATTGGCTGAGTAAAAGTCGAGAGTCTACTTCTTCACTTTTCAATGAAAGAGACGGAATTGGAATAGGAAATACTAGGGTCCGATACCAAAAAATAAAATATTTGATTTTATATTTCGGTAATAAAAACAATAGCTAACGTGATAAGTTCATATGATGTGTACAGAGAAATGACGTGAACTCGAACCACACATTTCTGATTTTAAAAAAATTAACAAACAGTGACCGGACGTGAGAACAGTGCAACGATGATGGAAGGATCACCCCCCCCCCCCTCCCTCCCGGAAAAGAAATTTAAAAATGAAATATAAGAAAAATAATCAATGAAATTAAATAATACAAATAAATGAATTGATGGAAATGAATGAATCAAATCATAAAAATAAAAAAAACATGAATAGATAAATGAATATATAGGTGATAAATATATTAATTATCAAAATCGTTATTATCTTTAATCACTACAACGTACAATATGCCGAAAAAAAAGCGAAGCAAGGCGATCGCCCAGTAGTCTTCTACGAAGCCTGTGGTAAATGTACAGAGGGTCCACAACACGGTGAGTATCCCAATGGCAAATGTCGGTCTCAGATAAAGCCTTTGAAACAAGCCTACGATTGGAATTGCTGCCACACCCTGTATTATGAGGTAGATAGGCCCAGCTAATACGTCATAAAGTGTACCTTGTCCTGTGTATCGTATGCCACACACATCTGGTAAGAAAAACGTGCTGTTTTCAGAACACCTTGTTTTTTCATAATAAAGAGAAAATGGTGAGAAAATTATGAAATTTTAGTATCCTTTCTACTAATTGTATTGAAATCATTTCTATAAATTTGATCCCGTTTAATTATATTTTAGAACTTACTCAATCTTCATTATTATTCAGTTTGATTTCATACTATGCTATTTCATTGTTTTTCTTATTTCGGGTGCGTTATCTGGAATAGGGGATCTGCCCATACCTCCTGGAAAAAATAGAACTTCATGCAAGATGATTTCAAAGTAATTTGATCTCATCCAAACTTATATACAGACATGCCCCCCCCCCCTACTGATCATATTGCAGGATATATCGTATTGACGAGGATCATGATAATCATGATGAATTTTGTTATAAATGTACTGCCTTTGATAAAATCATTGCATAAGATCATTCATCCATACACTGTTATCTTAACTTACATTACATTTTAGCAGATTTGCCAACCGTAGTTTATGTACTGTGTAGTTTCATTTTGCTACCTATCACCTTTTCAATGTTTTGTCAGCATAAAATATTTTTAAAAATACCTTCCTTTCTCAGCACACAGTTCCTGGCCGGTAATATTGCGATCGTGGAGGTAGTCACGTGCTTCTGTTTCGTTGATCACCTGACATTCTGTTTCACCAAATTCCAGCTCATTGGCCATTCCAAATATTGTAACAATGAGCAGATACCTGATTTAGAAAAAAAAAGTTTCAGAAAGCAATACATGTCAATCAATCATGTAATCGACCAAATTAATTTTGAGTAGATTTAATAATTAGTGAATGATGACACGGAATTTCTTAAGAAAAAATGTTTTGTGACAGAATTTGACATGAAATTTTGAACATATTACAGATTATATTCTTTCCTCGTGCCCCCACGTCTTTTTTTGCGGGGGGAGTGGTTCTAGTACCCTAAAGTATCCTATCTATCAGGTAAACATCCAGTTTGTTCATTGCTTATTATTTTCTGTGATAATTTTTTTTTCATTCTTAAAGATATGCATTTTGCAATGAGTTTAAAATCCGTGTTTATAGATAATGATTCTAGTCTCCAGTTATTCAGATAAATATAGTTTCTTTTCCCTTTTCAATAGAAGATAAATAACACGCCTTCTTTGTTCAAGCGACATTAAACCACGTGCAAAGAGAAAATTTAAGCTCCGAAGGGTCCGAAGCATAAAAATACCTGTGTCTTCAGGCGCGTCCTATCCAGCATCAGATTCTACTAAAGCATTTCATGTGGACAATAGTGATTCTAGTATGCTTGTGCATGGATGGGCCCATACATTTCTTTGTCTTATTTGATGCTAGATTCGGCTGGAAAACCATCAGTACCCCAGCCAGTACTTGACGAGGAGTAGGACCCGGGGGGGGGGGACTTACATTCACGAGCGGATACCATAGGCGACCAAAAAACACGTAAAAAGGATGTCCTTTTCAAGATGGGGCACGTCACGTACGTAATGTAATAAGGGTGTCATAAACACTAAAATGATGAAAAATGGGTATCTATTTCGCGAGGAAAGCTGCGTGTTTACTGTTTAGGGTCAAATTTGCGAGGGTATAAAAAATCAAGACTAAATTGTTTATAAAGGATGTACTTCTTGCCCCAGGAGTGTTTAGAGTACGATTTGCGCCAGTTGGGCTGTACTAAACCCAATTAGCATTGACATAATTATCGCTGTACTTGTTTAGGGGTTCAATTCAAGGAATTGCCAATAGTATCGTTTTGTTTCCAATACTTGTTAAAGGTAGGGTTTCACACGCCAATACTTGTTAAGGGGTTCATTTTCAGAATATGGAAAATACGTGTCTAGGGTGCATTTTGAGATCTCATGGTCGCGCATGGTATCCACCCGTGAATGGAAGTCCCCCCCCCCCCCCTCCCCGGGAGTAGGACCTAAATATATAGCCAAGTCACGTGGCCTTTTCAAAAGGCTAGCAGTCCCTGGGCTTTTGTTGTTTTTTCAGTTTTCAATGCGTCGATAAACCCAATTGAGAAATAAGACCTTCACAATTTTCTGCCAATTGTTAGACAGTTTTGGACAGACTTTGTCATCCGACGACAGGAAATCGTTGATGTCTGGAAAATTTGACAAGCAAAAAAGGTTATCACCCCAAATTTCAAGTCATTTCGACGGAAATAAATTTGACAAGCAAAAAAGAAAAAAGGTTTTCATCCAACAAGTAGGGTCATCTCGTCCTAAAATGCATGTTTTATTTCGATTTTGAATGATTAATTCTTACCATCATATAAGACCAGAAATAGTAGGGGGACATTTGATATTATGTCCCCCTCCTATTTTGAGTAGGGGGGCACCTCCCCCCTGGGATTTCCGCCCATGTGTCTGGAGTAAGCGGATAAAAAAAATTCTCAATGTTTCTTTTGGCAATGGACAAAATTTCTCGAATGCGACAGTATTTCCTTCGTCGTTCATTAATTTAGTCATTGTCTCTTGCATGCCTTTGATTTCTTTGATGATTCGTCTGTTCATATACTGAAGATAATTTTTTTAAGAAAATGATGTTTCGTTGATCATTTAAAAGTAAGATTATAATATAATTATAAAAATCAATTCAAAGCGTTCAATAAAAACGTGTAATCACAAATTAATAGATATGTACAATAATAAAGATAAAAAAGACAACAGAAAAATAAAACTAAAATTTAAAAACAAAAACTGAATGCAGCGTACTTGATTGGAAAATGGCGTATGCGAAAGTTAAGGTATGTCTTGTTAAGATATACCAATAAGATGAATATTCAAAGAACAAGTAATACAATTAAATGACAAAAAAATGAAAATTAATATAAAAACAATGGAGTAAAGGGGAATATTAATACGAATTAAGGAGGTGAGTTTTATATTTTTTAAGAATTACTATATGTTGGATGTTGAATGAGGGCAAGTCTAAAGAATTCCATACAAAAGGGCGTGATGAAGAGTTTGTTTGCTTCTTTTATTACCATTTTTTCCTTTTATCTGTTTATGAAATTTATGACGAGATCTGGTATTGTATGTATGAATTTCAGAAAAATAAGAAAACATATTCATATTATATGGAGACAGTGTTTGTGAATCGAAACGTTGCATAAGAGATAAAACCTGCAATTTATTACTATCAAAATATTGTGGGGGTTTTCATACGTTAGAATAATTGGGATGTGTGCATGCGCTAAATATTTTGATTTTCTTATCATTCTAATTGCTCTTTTCTGTAATTCGAATAACACCTCGACCATTTTACTATAATTATTTCCCCAGATTGAGTTACAATACATAGGTTGTGGTAAAACATATGCATTATACAACTGATATAAAAAAATATATTAAAAGGTAATTCATATTTTAAACGATTCAGAATACAAATATATTTAGAATTTTCTCTCGATATGTTACCAATATGTTCATTCCAATTCAAAAATTCATCAAGAATTACTCCGAAAAATTTCAAAGAATTGCAACGTTTGTTGTATCATTAGAATCTATAATACACACATGTCATTATTCTTGGAATTTTACTTTAAAATCTGAATAAGATTTGTTTTACATTTTTAATAAACATAATTTATTGCACTTAAACCATATTGCTACTTTTGAGCGATTAAAATTAACATTTGCACAAAATTCATTAAAGTTAATATTGAAGGCAAGAAGATTGATACAAATTAAAAACAACAAGGGCCCTAAAATTGATCCCTGGGGCGCACCAGTATCGATTGATTTAGCATCAGATAAGAATGGATAGTAGTAAATTGCTTTCTATTACAAAGATAAGGTTTAAACCATTCAAAAAATACATCTGACACCATAGTATGTAATTTCTCTAAAAGAATAGTATGAGAAAGTGAATCAAACGCCTTAGAAAGATCCAAAAAGGTCCCTATTACACTATTATATCCATTCATTTCAAAGGAGAAAAAGAAGTAGAAGAAGCAGAAGAAGAAGAAAAAAGGAGAAAAGAATATAAAACCGTCCTTCGCCCATTCATGATCTGTAGATAGAGGCAAACGGGGAGCCCGATAATAATGATTTTTAGTTAACTCGGCTTGACAGTGATAGGCATTATGAAGGCCTTGCTTAGGCTAGCTACATCTCGCAAGAAAATTTTGTTTTAGTTCCACCAGCATGAAAATATTGATTGTTCGCTTTTGTTTCAATCTTTAGGCCTACATCAGTTAAACAGTTTAGTGGACTTTTGACCGGAATCGCTGAAAAGGTCAGTGGTTTCACACTGATATCGCCTTGGTTTTCCTTTTTCATATCATTGCTAAAACAGGAAAAATATCTTGTAAATTTAATGTTAAATTACATATTTGCAAAATAAGCTCCTTGATAAACCCATGGGCGCATTAAAAAAATACAGGAAATATTAAGAGCAGAACATTTTGCAAAACAAAATAATAGAATTATCGTGTAAATTGTTATGACAGAAAATTTGAGATTTTCTTCAATGTAACACACACAAAAAAAGAAGAAAACAAAAAAGTTTTATTACAGAAAATTTGCAAGGTTCCATACACCATAGCAATTTTCTGCATTTTTACACAATTAATGTAAGAATAACAAAGTACAAGTGTTCTCGAAAACACCTGTAATCTTATCTGTTTCTTTGTTTTCCTTCTTTCTTTCTTTCATTCTGTGCGCACTGTACTTCGATTGATTTGCCCTGTCACTTGAAAACTTTTCTAAATCTTTTGCCCAGGACATCATTCCCAATAAAATTCATTTTATGTGCTATGGTCAAATGCATGAACCTCCGATAAGAAACAAAATCATTTTTGATAAATATAACTCAATTCAGGATTTGAAGTTGTGAAGTCGTATTCATTTTTTAAAGTCTTATCTAAATAAATAAGTATACTTACTGTTGAGTGAAGTTCATTACATTGAGTAGGGTGATGGTAGTTAGCCCATACACTCGCCATCCAAAACTGACTATTGCCTGATCGTTTGGACCGTCCGCCTTCGATTTCTTAATCAACAACAATTCCTCGCTTCCATCCATGGCGGGAATGTTGCACTTGATACAATGTCAATGGTCTTTCCCTTTGCCTTTCATACAGAAAGGCCCATATAACCATATAGTTATGCCGAGTAAATTTAAATCACTGGTGGTATCATGTTATTCATATTCAGCTATAATGCAAGCGTCTTAAAGTAGGAATTTCCTGTGAGGACGTCATAATCGACGGTGCGTTCCCGATATGATTGCATGACCGATGAAGTGAGAGGGGATATTATTTGGGCTCTAAATATAGCGAAGCTTTCCAGGAATTCTTCTTGCACCGTACTCCATTTCAACAGCATTTTATAAAGTTCTTTGATTTTTTTGTTATCCCACAGACTGGTAGAGCATATCGTGTGTGTGTGTGTGTGTGTATTTGAGTTTTGTCAGACGTGTATCAGTCAGATATGATTATTTACGTCTGGGACCGACCTTTAACGTCAACATCCGAAAGACGTGACCAGGGCTCGAACCTCGAACCTCTGCATCAATTTGTAACTTCCCCACATAGCTTGGATTACAGGCGCACGCCACAACGCCCAGTTAATATCGGAAGAATAAACTCTCTCTCTCTCTATATCGCGTCTTGTAATCGATAAACTTTGTCGGTCAGAGATCATGTGTGACGAGAAGACCCCTGGTGACTATGCCTAGTATAGTGACCTAGTTTCCAAACTGTTGCTGAATACTTGACCATGGCTCTTGTCCTGGACAAAAAAGACACTCATTCAGGCGTATTTTCATAAATATTATAAACCTCCTATAGTTGCTCCGATACTCTCAGCAGTCCTGCAGCATGCAGTTTTGATTAGAGTTACGGCACATCCATTATAAAGCACAAAATATCTCCGCTTTGGTTCACTCCTTCTTGTTCAAGAATTGTTTTTTTTTATATACTCCCTGAGTGATAATACCAAAAGACCAATGTCCATCGGATATCCTTCCATCACTGCGGTGATGACATCGCACCTGTAAATCACGCTCCAACAAACTGGTTGTGGACTGAAGCTGTATAGCATTTGAGAATTATGGTTAGAGAGAGAGAGAAAAAAAAAAATGATGGCTGACAGTTGAGAGTAAGTACAGTGACAAGTACAAACCCATTCTATTGTATTCCAGCGACAAGGTACGTACGCTATTGTAACAATAGATTTGCAAAAAATATATTTATATATATTTGTACATATATATTGCAGACTTCATGATTTGCAGAAATGAAGTCTGCAATTCACAAACCCTCACCCACCCTCTCTCTCTCTCTCTCACACACACACAATATGTATATATGTATATGTATATATTTATGTGTGTGTATATATTGCAGACTTCATGTTTGCGAATCTATTGTTACAAAAGCGCATATAGTACTTTGTCGCTGAAACACGATGAATGGGTTTGTACTCGTCACTGCACTTACTCTCAACTGTCAGACCCCCACTTCTCTCTCTCTCCCTCTTCCTCTCTTTCATTTTGTTTGTTTGCTTGAAATTTATTTCTGCGTTCCACATGTTCAACATAATACAACATAATCAATTATTACATAGATTTTACATATATATACATTTTAGACACACGTATCATTTACAATCTCTTTCTGAATATAAAAAAAGTATATGAAAAATATTATTTAACTAAATTTCAGAACGCAGGAGACCGTCGTCATAAGCGACCTGCTTGATGTTGACGACGGCCTCAAGGTAAAAAAAGCCACATGTAAAACTTACACATTTTTTAACAAGAGGTCATGAGGGTGTAGTGCAAGTGCAAGTGTAGTGCAAGTACATTAGAAGAGGAGGGGTCAAAATTCATCATTAAAAAAAGTACAAGTATAGTCAATGTGGCGGATTTGAATACAATGATATTAGGTTGCGCTTCATAGTGGCTTTAAAGGAATAAAGTGAGGAACACATTTTTGTAGTTTCGGGTAAATTGTTCCATAAGTCGGGCCATGGTGTCTAATTGATTTATGAGTTATTAATAACTTTGGGTTTGTTAGGTGAAAATTTCCAGAAATACGGGTAGGGTATGTGTGAATTGTACTGTTTAGATTAAATAAATTTTGAAATGAGGAGGGAAGTTGGTGGTTTTTGTATTTGAACATAAAAACTGCAACTTGCATGACATTCAAATCAGAAACCTTCAATGTTTTGAGCTTACAGAATAGTGGATCAGAATGAGAAAAATAAGACGATCCTGTACAGATACGAAGAGCCCGCTTTTGTAAGGTGAGAATAGGGTTGAGTTTGGTAGTTCCACAATTGGCCCAAACAATATTACAATATGTTATGTAAGGAAGTACTAGTGTATTGTATAGTAAAAACAGAGTTACTCGTGGTAACATAAACTTTAACTTATTAATAATTCCCACGCCTCGAGAAATACATAGTGTAACATGATTTATGTGATTATTCCAAGTTAAATTCTCGTCAATAATGACAGCCAGGAATTTCGAACTCTTCTTTTCTTTGATTGTATTGTTGTCAATGTTAATATTAATTGGATTATTATTCACATGGATATTGTTATGCTTGAAATGTATAAAATGGGTATAAAATTTTATTAATTCGGCATTCAAGATATTTTCTAGAGACTTAAGGCTCTTATGAGAATAAAATATGTTAGTGTCATCTGCAAATAGGACAAAAGATAACAGTGATGATGTATTGATTATGTCATTGACGTATGATAAAAACAGAAGTGGACCCAGGATAGATCCCTGGGGGACACCACATTTGATTGGAAGAGACCGTTAATTAATACCATTAAAAGTCACATACTGTTTTCGATTGCTTAAATAACTTTTAAACCATACGAGCGCCGAGCCCCGAACACCAAAGGAATACAATTTCGAAAACAATATATCATGATTAAGAGTGTCGAACGCTTTACTAAGGTCTAAGAAAATACCAATAATGTGTTCTTTATTGGGCATGGCTTCTGTAATTTTATCATATATCTGAACCAGAGCTAGATCCGTGGAATGATTTCTTCGAAAACCATACTGGTTTGGATTTAATATTTTATGGAAGTTTAGAAAATTATATAATCTATTATAAACATTTTTTTTTTAAATTTTTGATATACTAGGGAGAATGGAAATAAGACGGTAATTAGTGATTTCATGTTGGTCATCTTTTTTGAAAATTGGGGTTACATTGGCTATTTTTAACAAGTCTGGGAAAATACCCTATTGTAAAGACTGGTTAAATATGTGTGTTAGTGGATCAGCAATGAAATGGATTATTTCCTTTAAAGGTGAAGTATTAATTTATCATGACCTTTGGATTTCGAAGAATTTAATGATTTAGCAATATTAATGATTTCATTCGGGTTTGTCGGTCTTAAAAATAAAGAGTCTTGAAACGGTTCTGAAAAGAATTCAGTAAAATGAGCATTATTCGGAGCAGCAATTTGGGTGGCAAGTTGAGGACCAATATTAGTAAAGAAAGAATTAAAGCTATCGGCATAGTCGTTAGAATCTGTGATTTTGTTACCATTGAAAGTAAGGTTATCTTTAGGTATAGTCTCGTTTTTTGTTCCCATAATTTCTGTTATAACTTTCCATGTAGCTCCTTAGTTGGATTTTACCTTTTGTAATTTGTTTGAGAAATGTAACTTGCGAGAAAAACGAATTAACTTTGTTAATTTGTTACATTACGTTTTGTACACAACTAGACTTGTATCCGTATGGTTCCTCAAATGTTGTTTATAAAGTCGGTTTCTTGTTTTTATAGATTTAAGTATACCTTTCGTTAACCATGGGTTTATGGGTGTATTACGTTTACGTTTATTTCTTACAAGTGGAATGTTTTTATTGTAATAGAATTGTAGCTTTGAATTAAAATTTTCATATGCAGTATTCACATCATTTGTATTTAGGATATCATTCCATTCTTCGAATAATAAATCTTGTTTTAACATTTCAATATTACGAGGGATTTCTTTCCGATACATCAAATGCTGCGGTGGTTTAAAATGAGTCAATGATTTTCCACACACAGTAAATATAGGCAAGTGATCAGATAATTCGGAATACAGCAATTCTCCAGTTATCTTTTTGTCGTGTATATTAGAAAATATGTTATCAATTAAGGGGGTATCTCACTGGGCTTGAAACTAGTTCGCGACTAGTTCGCGACTACAAATTTTGCTAGTTGCAGAGACGTCTCCGCGACATCTCTGAGACGTCTCATGAAAATTACAGAGTCTCCGAGGAGTCGCAAGAAGATTAAACATGTTTAATATTTTTGGAGACTTTTTCTAGTCTCCGCGACGTCTCCGAGAAGTCTCCATCAGTTGCTGCGACGTCTCGGAGACTAATGATATCCGCGACTGCTGAGACGTCGCCGCGATGTCTCAGAGACGTCTCAGAGACATCGCGAAGACCTGCTGGAGACCAAAAAAAATTATAATACATTGCGGAGACGTCTCCGCGACACTTCTTCACACTGTTTGACCCACTTCAGAAACCACGTGACTGAACGCGTGCTGATATCCCTCCTCCTGCTCCAAGTCAGGTGTATGATCTTTCAAACGTTCCATCGAGACGTCTCCTTGGTGAGAGCGCAAGCCATTTTTGTCTCCGAGACGTCTCCGCGACTGCAGCGACTGATAAGTTGGAGACTGTCGCGGCGACGTCTCCGTTGGTGAGATAGGGCCTTTAAGGTTGAGGAGTGTATGTTAATTCTAGTTGGTCTGTTAATGAAAGAATAAAATCCATATGAATTCATCAGTTGCAGAAACCTATTAGAGAGATTGTTCTGATGCAATGGAAGAAAGTTGACATTAAAATCACCGAGAAAATATATCTGCTTATTTTCGTCTGCTAATTTGCTAACGCATTGCTCGAAATTATCATAAAATAGATCAAAGTGAGTATCAGGAGCTCTATATATTACACCTAAAATTCAGTTTTTGCATTGAAGATTGTCTATTTCAATAAAGAGAACTTCTGTTTGATCAAATTTGATATCATTTCGAATTTTGAAATTTAAATGATTGGCTACATAAAATGCGACGCCACCACCTCTCTTACCTATACGATCAGCTCTGACTAAATTATAGTTAGGTAAATTAAACAATGGTGGGGAAGATTGGTGTAACCAAGTTTCACTTATTCCAATTGCAGTGAATCTAAAATGTTTTAATGAATCGAGAAGATTTTGAAGATCATCAAAATTCCTGTTTAAGCTTCTAGCATTGATATGCAATAATTTAACATCTTCTATATCATCTTGAAATGTTTCACTGAATTCAGTAGGAGTATGATATTTGCTCTCAAAAGGATATTCATTTATAGCGCTGTAAAAAATAAAAGGATTGTTATTCATCGTCATGATAAATTATTGAAACCCCAGAAGGGAAATGCAGATAAGAAAACATGTGGAGGTGCTTGTGCAGTTGCGTGCAGGTGCATATGCGAATATGAAAAGCAAGATACAGAGTTATCTGTGAATGGATAACACCTGTCATGACCCACATAGGACGAGCTTGACTGAGCTAGCGGAGCCCAACCGTTATCAACATAGAAATAACATCTCGCCTGCATAGCAGAGCTAGACTAAAGGCGCTGCTTTTCCGTATTATATCACTAAACATCCTGCCCAAGTTTCATGTCACATGACCAAGGTCAAAGGTCATTTAGGGTAAGATGAACTTTGGGCATGTTAGGGGTATTTGTTGAATTGGCATCATTACTTTGAAAGTTTATGCATCTGTTTCATGAAACATAGACATAAGGGGAAATCAAGTATAAATGATTGTTTTGCACACATCTTAGATCACATGGTCAAATTCATTTTGGGTCAATGGACATTGTATTTTATTATCATATAAATTATTTTTGTTTGTGAATAATTATTTAATAGCTGTTTTCAATGTCAGCACTGCTGCTATGTCCGAATCGCGTAATACAGGCGAGATTGCCAGAGGTGTTCCACTTGTTTCTCGCTATATAGCAATCCCTCTCTCCCCAGAAGGAAAAACCAGTTCCACTGGACCAGTTAGACCAGTATAATTTTAACTGGTAACTCTGGAAATTGGAACATCGGTTTACTGGTCTAACTGGTCATACTGGTCCAGTTAAAATTTTACTGGTCTTCATACTGGTCTCACTGGTCTTCATACTGGTCTAACTGGTCCTCAAACTGGTCGAACTGGTCCTCGTTCTGGTCTTACTGGATCAGATTATTACATGCATTTGGTTTGTTATATACCATGGCCAGTGAAATGTGATGGAAAAGATAGTTAGTAAATTAATCTTTCTGCTGTTATTTTTAATGTGATGTATGAAATTGCACATTTTCATTGTGAATTAGTTCACACACTTGTTTTGAAGGTTTTCAAACAACAATGAGTGCTATTGCAAGGATATTCCATTATAAATCCTGATTTTTCTTTAAAAAACAGGAAATATGCAAATGAGGTAAACCACGTGATCAGCATCATCAGAATTACTGGTATTACTGGTCTTGACCAGTTTAATTTCAAACATTGAATTACTTTATACCAGTTGACTATATATCAGAGGAATACATCTTGCTTTGATCTTAATCATAATAAGAGGAAATAATTATTTTAATGTTAATATCAATACTTGATAATTATGATAATATTAATGATAATAATTACAATATCAATAACAATAATAACAGTAATAAGAATGATTACAACAATGATCATAATAATCATAATAATAATAATTGTGATAATCATAAGAGCAATGATGATAACAATGATAAATGATAACGATAATAAGTTTCTCTGAATTGCAAGATTCATTTTTCATAATTTGTTAAATGATCTGACTTGAAAGTCATTATTTATTGGACCAGTAACCAGAATGCAATTGTTTGAACTGGTCTCCAGTTCATTTTTACTGGTCCAGTTAAAAATCAATTGGTCCAGTAAACATATACTGGAAACCAGTAAAAATCTACTGGAAACCATTTATTGGACCAGTAACACCAGTTTAATGAAAAACAATTTAACTGGTATTACTAATTGCTTCAACTGGAATGCAATTGTTGGAACTGGTCTCCAGTTGATTTTTACTGGTCCAGTTAAAAATCAACTGGCCCAGTAAAAATATACTGAAAACCAGTAAAATTATACTGGAAACCTTTTTCCTTTCTCTTTCTCCCCTATCCCTGTTCGTTCTTTGTTTCGCTCTCTTCCTCTCCTCTCCTGTTTATGTTTGACATTTCTTTCTCTAATTTCTCCCCTTCCGTCCTCTCCTCCGTTCTTCTCCTTTTCTTTCCTTGTCCCTTTCATTTCACTCTCTCTGTCACACACACACACACCCTCACACTCACACACACACACATGTACATAATCACATCATAATTCTACGAAGCATTTAGCCTTTACAATATTAGATTTTATTTTTTCCAAAACAAATCAGCTGATTGTATAACAATGTATATTTATGAATGCAAGCAAGCTTAAAAAACTGCAAACTATTAAAGTCGAAAGAAATGCCTGTTTACATTGTTGGATGAACTTCAGGGCCCTGGGATTTTATGTACTGTGTTGAAGAAAATTTGACAAGCAAAAAAAAGGGCTTTCGCTATAAAATAAAGGTCATTTTAGTCCAGAGAAATTTGACATAAAAAAGAAATGGGGGCAGTAAAAAAATGATTTTTTTTTGGTTAAATTTGTCAAATTTCACACCTTCCAGAATTTATGGGGGTGCTGCCTTTTCGAGAATAATACACGCAGCACCCCAGCATCCCCGCTTCCCAGGGCCATGGTGAAGTTAAACAACAGCTAGCCCCTAATATAAGAACCAAGCGGAGATTAGACTCGTTATATACCGTTTTACGTTAAAATAACTCATTCCATTAAAAAAAAATCTGTATCTGGACTTTCGATTAATGATATCGGTTACAAAAATAGACACTGATCGTGGTGGAGGTGCCGTGGCTAAGTGGTCGTAAGTTATACCTCGGTCACATTTGCTCTACGCCCCGCCGTACGGCGAGTCGAAAACAGCCGTTTTATGCATTTTTATTCAAACCACCTATATGCAGCTGGTACAAGAAATGTTAAAACGGTTGTTTTCGACTAGCCGTACGGCCACCGTAGAGCAAATGTGACCGAGGTATAAACAGCGACCTTTTAAACGACTGATGGACCTTTCTTACCCGCTAAATCATTTACCACAAGAAAGGATCAGCAGTCGTTCTTAAAGTCACTCTTAACTTTATATACAAACAGCTTAATTCATGAAGGGATCGATCCTTGGCCTCGGCACCTACGCCCGTAAGTAAGGCATTTAATAAATAACGCTGTTATCATATACATTCAATTAAAGTGAAATGATGTATACATTCTTGGTAACCAGTGGCGTACCGTTGGTCACGGCATTGGGGGAGGCACCAGCCAAAGTTTTGCGCTCAATAGCCAGGTATACTTATCTAATAGAGACATTTAAGGGACTGTGCTATTAACCGAAAACGTATCTCACTGCTCAAATAACGCGAGCGCGAAGCGCGAGCAAAAAAACTTTTGATATTCAGAACCTAAAAAGGGGGCATTATAAGTAAAATTTTGTGATCATGATGCGTACCTGTCTCATTTAACAAACAATGCGAGCGTGTATGTATTGACCCCACATACGTTTTAAGGACTATTTTTTGGCAATTCATGAAGAGCATACATATCTCACCATAGTGATCTAATTCGAGCGCTAAGCGCTTGCTGATTTTTTTTTTAGAATTACACCCTAAACACATAAAGCACGTTTTGTATTCCTTGTAATCATGAACATGATCGGTATCTCACTAATCAAATATTGGGAGCCAGTTTTTTTTTAATTCAGCCCAGAAGAGGGGCAATCTTGTTTGTAGGATTTCATCAAGATCATACGTATTGCACTAGCCAAATCATGCGAGCGCGGATCGCGAGCTGAATTTTTTATAGATTAAACCAAAAAGGGGAATTTTAAGGACTGTTTTTAGGGAATTAATGAAGAGCAGATATATCACCGAATCATTAGTGCGAGGGGAGGCACGGACTGGAAATGTTTTATATTCAGAATTCAGACCTTGAAAGGAAGCAATCATATAAGTAGGCCTACTCATGAAAAGAAGCATGTCACTACATAAAATAAAAACTCGTAGTGCGAGGAAGTATCATGTGTACATTGAGTTGAAAAAGGGACGTTTTAGTACTATTCAATCCTCTTGAAAAGGAATACTCATTTCATTAAACAGACAATGCGAGCACCAAGAGTGATAAACAAACTAGGCACTAAACAAATTATATTTCATAAAGTACTGAAAAATATTTTAATGTAATATATATATAACATGTATATATAACATAATATAATGTACAATAATTCCTTCTACCCCACTTCATTTCCCTTTCTTTCTCCCTATTTTTCTCCTTTTCCACCGTTTTTTTTTTGGCCAGCCGATTGGGGCGGGGGCACATGCCCCCCCATACTTACGCCACTGCTGGTAACTATGTGCGCGCTAGTAAGAAAAAAACCATATAAATGTATAGTTATTTCTTTTAAATATGATCCTCAAGCCTTTTGATGTAACAAAAAAAAAGTCACACATTCTTTTCCCTCTTTGAGAAGCACTTAGGCAGTGACACCCTGTATCCTCTAAATGTTGGACAAAACGGAATGTACTTGGTCCAACTCACACTCTTGACCAATGGCATACCAAATGGAAAGTCGTAGCATTTGTTGACGTATGTAGCGATTTCCTTCTGAAGAGCGTTGTCACTATTGTCTGAGGGATTGTCATCCGGAGCACCTTTAGAATCGACCGGTTCCATTCCTTGCAAGTGATGGAACTGAACAAGGCCCCTCACTTCTGGAGTCCCTATATCGATTACAAGGAGAAAAACACTGGACTTGACCATTCCTTACGACGCGTCGCATTCACAAGTTGGATTGCAACGACTGACACTTATCAAAAGAGAAAGAAAAATCGCGTTTGCCATTCATGTCATAATTGAGAGGAGGGCGAATGTACAAGTTCGAATTTGACAAGCTTTTCAAAAAAATGGGTAGTTTTGAAATACTGGTCAATGGTCAATCGCATGGTCAAACGTATGTGTTTTTTTCCAAAGCTTTTTTTTAAAGACAAGCCAAACGTGTTTTTGGTATGTTTTTTTCCCCCAAGCTTTTTCCCCCGGGGTCATATTCTGGTGACAACTTGTTTATAGGGGCCAAAATGTGTAAGTAAAGCCCGCGAAAAACTTGTTTAGGGGGTTGTTTTGCACACAGAGAAAAACTCGTTTAGGGGGAGTTTGGAAATAATTTGGCCACGTGTGTGTACAGCAATACATTTGACCCCCCCCTCCCTGGGCTGCATTGGTTTATAAACGAGTAATTAGATATATAATGTTTTCTGGTTCATACGCGACACACGCATGTCTCCTTTATTGTGAAAACAATACTACAGAGATTAAGAAAATCTCAAAAATACAAACCTGGTATTGTGTTATCAAGTACAAATCCAGTGGCTCCTCCTATAAACATGCTTGTCCCAAGAATTATAATCAGCATTTCGTCAAAAACCTCCGACCCTGCGATAATGAATTACGATTTAATCAGAATTTTAGACCTACAATTAAATAAGAATCATAATCTCTCATTTTATATATATATACGGTATATATATAAATATATATATATAATATGTAACAAAATAACTACAAAGGTTAATGCGTTTGAGCCAACCAGTATATTGTAGGAAATTGCAAATAATTTCGACGTCATATACGTCTTCCTTACGAGTAAAGAAGACATAGGACATAGGACGTCATAAATTGGAGCATTTCCTATAATGAATACTTGATTGGCTGAAACATTTTCGTAATTTTTTTTTTTTTTTGAAGTCATAATATAATAATAATAGTAGCCAATTTTTATAAAGCGCTTTTCCCAGAATGGCCCAAAGCGCGTTACAGCATATTATTACCCCCGGCCGGTCATTGGATTCATTTCAATCCCGCACGAAAAGTGCACAATTTCCACTCCCTGGGGAGCATTCCTTGCATTCATCGCAGCCTCATTATGGCGCTGGCAAAATCAAACATACAATATCTTTCGCATCCTACCGGGTACCCATTTAGCAAGTGGCAAAGTGTGGATTAACGCCTTGCGTTAGGACGCTAGACCGCGGTGGGATTCGAACACACGACCCTCTGTTTACAAGGCGAGAGTCAGAACCACTACACCACGTACGGCTCTTCCACATAACATAACGTTAAACTCTAATATAATATATAAATAATCCCAACAAGATCTCAATTCCCTCATTTTTAAACGACATTTTATCATTCAACTTATAATTTGATTTCGGATAGTGAGATGAGGACTGTATCCATTTCATCGGAGATATTAATGTACATTATATATTTGCTTTTAGATTGTGTAAATACTCATTTCAAATAATCCACCTGTATTGATTTTGTCTTGGTTGCTGTTGACAAAAGCGGGAACAGCCGTCCCCATGTAGAGTGAGAACCCAAGAATGAATAAGTTCCTGGGGGAGTTCATATCCACATACTGCAGATTGCTGAAACCAACGGCACTCACGATCCCTAGTAAAAGAGATAGAAAAACAAAACTTCCAGAAGTTTTTTAAAGCGAAATGGAAATTTACATTCAACTTGAAATCTTCGTTTATTATTTCGATACCCTTATTGGCCTATACATTGCCAGATATGGAAATAAATCATTATTTTTTTTATTCATGAAATTCCTTAGAAAAAGCCGTTTATGAACATGAAGTCTAGCCAGTGACATTTAAAAAGAAAAAGAAAACATTCTATTTTTTTCTCCGATTAACTCACTTTTGCTCAATTCAAATGTGACTTTGTGAAAACTGAAAATTTTGGAATTCAACCTCGAAGTGAAAAGCATACCGTTTGGTAGGTTCTGCTAAGCTTATGGCGCATACATTCGTAATTCCGAAGGTTCGTATTTCCGAAGGTTCGTAATTCCAAAGGTTCGTTAGTCCGAAAATGAAATAAGGTTCGTAAATACGAATTCTTCAAAAAGCTGTTTGCACCTGAATAGGTAGCTTAGCTTAGCCAGGTAATAATGATAACAGGGCCCGCTAGGAGAACAGTTTTCGGAATTGAAGTGGCTACCCTAGGTAAATATGCCGCTATTATTATTATTATCATCATCATTATTGTACATGGTTCATATCTTTTTGTCTAATATCGAAGAGTGAAAAAAAAATCAAATATGCCTGTAGTCCATACCATATGTGACAATCATGACGCCTCCAATAACTGGGGTTGGGATGGTAGCCAGAAAAGCAGCGGCTTTAAGCCATAATCCAAGAACGATTACCAACACGCCCATGACTTGAACGACAAAACGACTACCGACCTGAGCCAACAAAGAATACGAAAATGATGATACATGATTTTAAATGAATCTATTTTTTTTATGGATATGCATTTTCGTTCTTTACAATTTTCTTTGTATTCCTACAAAAAAATGATTACAACTCCCACTCACCCCCCCCCCCAAATAAAAGAAATAAGAAAGGTGAAATCAATGTCGATATGTCCCTTTAACTTCGGAAAGACGTCGGGGAATGAAAGTTGTACACAAGTCCCGGGGGCCACTTACATTGACGAGTGGATACCATGCGCGACCAAAAAAACACGTAAAAAGGATGTCTTTTTCACGATAGGGCACGTTACGTACGTAACGTGAAAAGGGTGTCAAAAACACAAAAATAATGAAAAAATGGTATCTATTTCGCTACTAAAATTACGTGTTTAGGGTCGAATTTGCGGGGATGATAAAACAAAATTAAAATGTTTTATAAAGGATGTCCTTTTTGCCCCAACACTACGTGTTTAGAGTCCTATTTGCGCGAGGTGTAGAAGGTGGGGTCGTACTAAACCAAATAAGGTAAAGCCGACAGGACCCGTAACAATAAAACAAGGCTTTACTTGTTTAGGGGTTCATTTCAGGGAATATTTGCCAAGAGTATCGTTTTGTTTCCAATACTTGTTAAGGGTAGGGTTTCTCACGCCAATACTTGTTAAGGGGTGCATTTTCAGTACATGGAAATTACGTGTTTAGGGTGCTTTTCGAGACCCCATGGTCGCGCATGGTATCCACTCGTGAATGGAAGTGGCCCCCCCCCCCCCGGGACACAAGTTAATAATGACTTGTTGCCAACAATTTCATATTCAAGTTTGTGCTTATAGGCCAATTCTTATCTCAAATAATTTTGGATATTTACCTCAAAGTGCCCATGAAATATAGCTCATTTCCATATTCTCCCCGTTTATACAAGTTAAAGTCTAAAACAAGGACACTGAATCCAGCAGAGAACACCCACTGTGCGACTGACTTTTTGGTGTTAAGGATTTTAAAAGGATTTCTTTACCTGAATTTGTAACATTGGATCAACTCTTGAATATAATGATGGCGGTATGAGGGCTACGATTTGGAAATATGCTAGAAATGGGTGTAAAATATAGAATACCTTGGTTATACCAATTGTACCGATATTTTGGCTGTACGATGTTGATCCAACGCCCGTTCCCCAGAAAGCCGAGATAACGCCACCAATTCCTTCCATTCCAATTCCCCTGTTCATGGCGTGATGAGGTGGGGGCGGTGCACCGGACAGCTTTGCGCATGCGAAGTAATCTCCAATGGATTCAACGATAGAGGCGGTGCATCCGGCTATCATTCCAAGAACACCAGGACCGGTTATCCGGGGTAGCCCCCATTGACCTTATGATAAAATGTGGAGACAGAGATAGGGGAATTATTGAATAGTTGTGCAGCATTTTAGTCATTTTTTGTAAGATTTGCCATTATTTTCCATCTTCTAGACTTTTCTCCAAGGAATAGCACATACACAGCAAAAACTGTGGTGTTAACCGGTGTACATAGAGGACCACACCAGCTATTTTACACCGGTGTTAAATTGGTGGTGTTAGTTTTACATCTATAGGTGTTATTACAACACCTGTGGTTGTTACATTTACACTCTTTGGTGTTAATTATGTTCAATCTCTAGGGTGTTATTTTAACACCTCAGGGTGTGGTCCTCTATTAACACCAATCGGTGTCAGTTTTAACACCACAGTTTTTACAATGTAACTCCTTCAACACTTTTCTAGATGTACCTAATTTTGTAGTTCTAAAACGTTCTCTACTAAAATCCACTAAATATACGCTCTGAGACAAGTACACTTTCATGATTTATACTTTGGTTTTTAATATGCACCAAGATCCAACTATGCAGTTCACGTCAAAATGGATGAGTTGCATTGAAGATATAATATACAGAAAACAGGTTTTGTTAACATGTTCTTATCACAAAGGAAGGGAATTGACTCATATTGGTTTCTAAAAGCCTTGAAGTTGCGTTAAATGATAGACCCGAACAAGATTGGCATGCAGCAACATGGTCTAATCGTATTTGTTCGAATTATAAGATGATGAAAACAGAATTGGGGTTTGAGACATATTTCCTAATTTTAAGTGACACTGATGCAACTACATTGTGTAAATTCAGATGCGGGTCTCATAGGTTACAAGTAGCAATCGATTTTCTCGAGAATCGGTGAATGATGATTTGTGTCCAGTATGCTCGCTGAAGCTCGCTGAATATAATTGTGTTACACACAACAAAATATTAGTTTATAGTGGGTTTTATTGCTGTTGTATTAACCTTTTGCAACACATATTTTTACAATGCAAACAATTGTATTCATCATTGTAAATATGTTCATTTTTTGTACACATATTCATGTTCATTTTATACGCATATTCAATATTATATATATGTTCATTTTAGACGTATGTTCATTATTTTAAATATGTTCATTTTTTATACGCAAATTCATTATTGTAAATATGTTCTTGTTGAGACTATCATTCTCCCGATCGGGGGGTCGATAGAGTTTAATAAAATCTTATCTTGTCTTATCTTACCATATTCTAATGAAATAATGTTCCATTCATAATGGTTTAATGATTGCTTTGTAAACAAATATGGATTACATTGTATACAACAGTTGAGATTTGCTAAAATAGCTTTCCTAATAAATAACTCATGGGGTAGTTTATAGGAAGCATACAACATGCACGACATCTACAGTGTAAACAAAACTTTCAAAATCCCTCGCATAATTTTAACAAAATTTGGCTTTAGTCGGAGATCACTTTCTGAACAGGTGTGTGTTATATATCTCTTTGTGGTAAAGGGTAGGGGAAGGCGGGTAAGTTGAGCATGGGGGCAAGTTGAGCCACCACCCCCAGGCCAATAATGAATGAGTCAGACCATGGACCTATCATAGGTCCATGGTCAGACATTGTGGTGGTGCCATGTATTGATGACCCATTACATAACCCTTTACCTCACCACATTGTTTTCAACTTTGAAACAAAAAGTGCTCTTTACCCACACACGTCTTTGAATATGTTATAGAAATAAGAACAATATTGTTAGTCCAGGTATGGATTCTCATTTTGTCATAGTCTTTTACATGACGAATGCATGAAAAATGTGTGGATGTGAAAACATCGCAATAAGTTTGGACTGGGGTAATTTAAGCATGTTAAGCCAAATCAACATGGGGCAAGTTGAGCCATGGTAATTCTTATGGTGATGTATAATAAAAAAAAATTAAAATGTAAAAAGCCGTTGATTTGCAGGCAGAAAGGCAAATTCACATGAAAGTTCTTTTACTTTTAGAAGATGTTAGTATTTATAGAGAATTAGCAAGTGAAAAGACTTTAAGTGAAAAATTGACATCCTGGTTCTTCCCGCACACATTTTTTTACATAGTTTTGTGGCACAACTTACCCCACAGATGGGGCAAGTTGAGCCATTTGACATCGTTTTTTTCAAAGGTCACGATGACTTTCAGTGTGGGGGTAGCAAGTTATAGGCGCCTTTGTAAAGCAGTTTTAAGAACTGAACAGGCCTACCCTGCAGTATAAAATAAATAAAACAAAATAAATAATAAGTAAATAAATAATAACTTACCCCGCCTTCCCCTATACACCAAAATAATCAATGGCAATGTTTTAGTGCGTAAGATAGGTTCACAAAACGAACAGCAGGACCAGTGGCGGACCGTGACCCCGAGGAGACAAAGCATTGGGGGGGCACGGCATTGTTCACAAACAATGCAGTGCCCCCCCCCCCCAATGCTTTGTCTCCTCCGGGTCACGGTCCGCTACTGAGCAGGACACAATTAGAGTTCAATTTTTAAATTAACTCAGAATTAATACCTGGGTATGGTACATAAAACCAAGGCGTTTCCTCGAGTTGTGTTGATTTGATATCCGTCCGAGCTGCGTATCCAATCGCGTTACTGTCCTCGGGAAATACATCGAACAAGGTCAGAATATAACAGACTAACCATGCTATCATGATGCTTAGTACAACCTGTGACGGTGGAACAAGATTAATTTCACTTCATTCCCATTTCAACAAATAAATCCGAATACTCTATATTGCCTTTTATCTCTTGAATAATTATGCAGTTGTAATAATATACAAATACGGATTTTAAAATGTTATGAATAACAGAAATGTGTTCACAAAGTTCTGTATGAACATAGTTCTAACTCCTCTAGAATTTATTTGGATAGAAAATTGATAATTCAAAAGCGTATAATAAGTATTATAAGTCATGAATATAGATTAGCCCACACCAACGAACTTTTTTTCACTCTAATAAAATTTCGAAAATAAATTACCCATATCACCCTCGTCTTACACTATTAGAAAATTTATCCTTAAACTAAAAGAAGTTCCTGCAGCAGAGTCTCGAGAACACCTGTAATCTTACCAGATTGCGTAATCTTACAGGAAATTGGTATTTGGTGTGTGTAATCTTACAAATTTCCTTAAATAAAACACTCATTTCCCCTTTTTCTAACAGACCTGTTCTGTTAAATTGCAGAAAAATTCCTGTTTCATGAATTTAAAGAATGATTCTGGTATTGCTTTCTGCAAAATCTTCTTTTATTTTTCTGTAAAATCAGGGTTTTTTAACAGTGTAGCTGTATTATGTATCAATTAAATGGCGACTAATTGCGAACCCTGCTAAGCTTATTATTTAAAATCATTTCCATATCCCACAAGACAATATTATATCATCATCACTTCACCTTCCTTTATCATGTTTATTGAGTATATTATTTAAACAGAAACCTGCAATTTATACTGGTCTTCATTTATTCAATTCTCTGGATGAGTCTATTAAGAACTCATAAAGCCTATTCACTTTCAAACGCTAACTCATGCTTAACCAAATTAATCGTTACAATCTAAAAACTTAACTGCAAGACGTTTTTGTTGTCTGTCACAAGTACTGTCCTGTTCCCATGGTTCCGCGCTGCTTTGTATAGTTTAACATTTGTCATTCTTTATAATTATCTTAATTTAAATTATGGATAATGATACCATAATGTAAATTAAAGGGAACATCTTTCACAAGCTCTGCTTTCTCAAGGTTTCCTCCACAGAGTTTTTGTTAAGTTACATGATCATTACCGATTATTTTACTACTTTCACGAATGCATTGAATTGTTTTATTTCTAAGTAATTTAAATTGAATCTTTTCCATAGTGATGTTGAGATGTAAATATGTATTTACTTTGCTGTTATTGTGGAAATAAATGAAATGAAATGTTCATCGTCACTAAATTAAGGGCGGTGCATGCAAGGAATGGACAGGGACGACCGACCCTATTCGATTTCAAATTGATAGAAATAATAGACATGAAAAAATGGCTGCTCAATTAGATTGTCACATGATAGATTTCGACCAATCAGTTTACTGGGATCCATTATGATAATTTCATAAAACAAATCATTTCATTGATAAAAATAGTGACATGTTGTCTTTTATCAAAACACCCGGTCCCTTCCCTATTCTAAACATCTCAGCTCTTGCTGCTATAAAATATAAATTAATTGCTCTCTCGTCTCACCGGGAATAATGTAAACAAATGAAACCTGAAAATGCGAATTCCTTTTGACTTCGAAGGACCAGGGCAAGGAATTGGAAATCTCTCCAAGTACTGGGAAAACAACGCAATGAGAAAAACGGTCCTGTGCGATAAGAAAAAGAGGAAACAAATTTATTTGTAACTCATGAAATGATCGACCAAATATAAGTACTAAAATAGAGAAACAAAAATATGCCAAATCGAAATTCTCAGGCACGACTCAAAATAAATTGTCAACAAGCAAACAAACAAAATGTATGTTTTTAGGAGTTGGCTTCAGAAATTAAGATAATTAATTAAGATATTTAAACAAGTATTTTTTAATGTATGATTAATTTGCTACAGTGTCGTACAGATGAGGGGGAGGGGGCTTGTTGCACCCACAAATGTAATAACGCCCACAAATGTAATAACGCCCACAAATGTAATAACACTTTACCCACAAATGTAATAACGCCCACAAATGTAATAACACTTTACCCACAAATGTAATAATTTTTGATCGCCCACAAATGTAATAATGACTTTACCCACAAATGTAATAAATTTGAAGGGATTTTTGGCGAATCCGTTCTAAACTAAAATCCTATAGTAATGCGTTCATATAGCACAAAAGTGCAAAGTCTTTTTTTCAGACCGGGTTAATAAAACATCAAAGTACAAGTCCAAAGTCTTTCTTCCAGACCGGGTTGTTTCAAAAATTATAATATAAGTCCAAAGTCTTTTTTCCAGACCCGGTTGTTTAAAAAATATAATAAAAGTCCAAAGTCTTTTTTCCAGACCCGGTTGTTTAAAAAATTGTGATATAAGTCCAAAGTCTTTTTTCCAGACCCGGTTGTTTCAAAAATTATAATATAAATCCAAAGTCTTTTTTCCAGACCCGGTTGTTTCAAGAATTTTAATTAGTCCAAAGTTTTTTTCCTGACCCAGTTATTTCAAAATTTATAATATAAGTCCAAACTAAGATACGATAATGATATTCCTGTGGAAAAAATGGGAATCGAGCTTAGTCTTTTCTCCAGACCCAGTTAATTAAAACTTGTGGAATTAATGTCTTTGTTGTTCTTTCAACTACGGTGTATATTGTGAATATATGCACTAAGAGTAAATTGAGAATCAAGCGTAGTCTTTTCTCCAGACCCGGTTACCTGTTATTTAAACATTATGAATAACAGTTTTAAAACAGTATAAAGACCCCATAATCTTATTAATGCTGGATATAGCGTAGTCTTTCAGCCCGACCATTTTTTCTTAAAAAAAAACGCTAATAGTAAGAATTATAAAAAATCAAAGTCTAAGACCAAACAAACCTTCAACCTAAGAACCGGTTTTAAAAGAGGTTTAGAGTGTTGTCCTTATTCCAGACCTAAAACAGTTACGAAAAAAAATCTTCTAACATAAGACCTTATAATTATTCTTATTCTCGTGGAATAGCACGAGTTTTAAAACGTACTCTTTCCTCCAGACCCGGCTATTAAAAAAAGTAACTGAAAAACTTCGAATCTAAGACCAAATTTCCAAAGTTTCACCCAGTAAAAATATGTCTTTTTTTAAATAATACTACTAACCCTACAAAACATTGTAATAACGCGTAGGTAAAGCAGACATCCTTTCTCCAGACTTGGTTACTATTTGAAAAATAAAATAGTTTTTACAAATATTCTAAAACGAATACCCAATATCTAATTACTGTGGAACAACATGAAGACCGATTGTCGAAGATCGACTTTCCTTCAGACACAATTATTTCAGGAATAAAAAATCAATAAAACTCAACCCCCAACAACGAATCTAAGAACCAACAAATGAACAATCCTCCAAATTAAGACCATGCATGTAGAAAAACACATGTTTAGAGCGTTGTCTTTATTCCAGACCCGGTGATTTAAAAATGATTTAAACAATCCTAAAAACAAAAGACTCATATTCTTATTCTTGTGGAATAACACGAGTATTATGCTTAGTCTTTCGTCTGGACCCGGTTATTTAAAAGATAAAGAAATATTGAAAAAAAATGACAGCTGAGACCAATCTTCAAAATTAAACCCACTTAAAATGCTTGGGCTTAGAGTGTTGTCTTTACCCCTCACCGACGTATATTATAACTTTTGAATTAACCGGGTCTGGAAAAAAGACTTTGGACGTATATTATAATTTTAAAACAACCGGTTCTGGTAAAAAGACTTTGGACGTATATTATAATTTTGAAAAACCGGGTCTGGAAAAAGACTTGGACTTATACTGTAATATTTAATTAACCGGGTCTGGAAAAAGACTTTGAACTTTTGTGCTATATGAACGCATTACTATAGGATATTAGTTTAGAACGAATTCGCCAAAAATCACTTCAAATTTATTACATTTGTAGGTAAAGTCATTATTACATTTGTGGGTAAAGTGCATTATTACATTTGTGGGTAAAGTGTTATTACATTTGTGGGCGTTATTACATTTGTGGGTAAAGTGTTATTACATTTGTGGGCGATCAAAAATTATTACATTTGTGGGTAAAGTGTTATTACATTTGTGGGCGTTATTACATTTGTGGGTAAAGTGTTATTACATTTGTGGGCGTTATTACATTTGTGGGCGATTATTACATTTGTGGGTGTAAGGGGGCTTGGGGCGCTGAAACCCCCTCCCCCTAAAAACAATCACGACCAAGAAAAAAAAAGGATTAAATACCGGGATTAAATATGACATTGTTTTCTAGATATCATGTCTAAATATATCACAAATTTGATATTATAAAAAATATCAAAATTTTGCTCACTCCCAACTTTTTAATTAATGCGCCATACCTAGCACACTATTTTTTTTGCGCATTACGCCACTGATTTGTTATCCCTTGAAGCCATTGCTTTGCATGCGTTGGTGATCTGCAGCTAGTGGAAACGTATATCTTCTGAGGGAGGGCGCTATTGGATTATACATTAGGAGTATTTTAAAACAATGGACAAAATTGTGATCAAGACGGTGAAGATTATATTCATGATGATGGTGATGGTGATTTTTTTACCTGATTGCTAAGAAAGCATGAATGCTTGTAAGCAAGCAACCAGAGGACCGACGGCTTAATGTCCCCTCCTAAGGACCTGGTACTGAGGATTAATGCCAAGTTAGGTAGAAACGAATAATGATAATTTTATAATGATGATATCAATCATTCAAATCTTAAAACAATATTAATGATAATAATCATGGAAACAAATTAATTGATATTGAAAATGATAATTTACAAACATATTTTCGTAACTCACATTGCTGATATGCCCCAGTGTTGACTTGCATTGGAAGATGCCACGTTAAAGAGTGATAGACCGATAAGACCAATCGTTGGTGCTATTGTAAGAGGTCCTATGAACTTCAACAGAATGCTTGTTATGCCCGTGAAGCCCACTAATATCTCGTAAAACGAAGCAACCAGAACCGCTCCCTGCAACTGTCGGGGGGGGGGTAGAAAAATATGCTTATTTTTCTTCAACGTCATAATGTAATCACTCAAGCTAAGACTCTTAGATCGCTTGCCCCCTTCCCCCCCAAAAAAAAATATATATATATATACATATATTGATTTATATTTTTTATTCAGAAATTCGGATGAGGCGAATCTTTATACTAGCTAAGAGCTGATCTCGTGAATCACTCCCTCTTCATATTACACTCCTCCCGGGGTGATTTACTACGGACCGACCAATCCCTTCTTGATTGAAGTATGCATCTATGTAGACATTTGCCCTTAAAAAAGAGGGAGGTAAAATTCAATCTCAAAAGAGTAAATGTCAGGAGTGAGTGAGATATTCTCACTCCGTGATGAATCAGTTGGTAAATTTTTAATCGGTTTCGTTGCGAATGTGACGTAAGACTACCATAAGTCATTGAATTTGGCTTTTGGCAGCTAAAACTGTATCAATAGGCACACTCTTGATAATTCCGCTATATTAAAGATCTTTAACGACACAAACTCATTATAATTTGATGTAGAATCTGACTCGAGATCGATTCAATTGGTATGATTTGAGTGAATACTCACTTCTTGCATTCTATCTCTAAACTCAAGCCTGCTTTCCGTTAGCATGGTTAGGTTGGTTGAATTCCCTGCAGTAGCTATTAAAACAAGAATAAGAATTGGTCAGATCAATATGCAGACGGTAACAAAACAATTCAGCAAGAACATAATAATATCTTAATGATAACAAGGGGGGCATTTCATCAATATTTTCGTCCGACAAGTTGTCAGATCTGACAACTTTCCTGGATTCTGATTGGTTGAGAAGCACTGTTACTATAGTAACTGTCGCATAAAACAGTACTTGTCGGATAAAACGTCTGACAAGTCCTTTCATGAAACGCTCCCCAGGAATCCATGATTTAAAAGCTAGATATTGTCCATGTAATTTATCATGCCCATATTGGTTACAGTCCGTAACTCCGAAGGTTCGCTATTCCGAAACATGTAAATATCCTACACTTCAATGCTCGTTAATCCGAAAGCGAAAAGGGGTTCGTTAATCCGAAAATTTTGTGGCGTTATTCCGAAGGTCTGTTAATCTGAATACAAAATAGGATTCGTTATTGCGTTATTCCGAAGGTCTATTTTACTAACGAATTCTTCGGAATAACGAACCTTATTTCGTTTTCGGATTAACGAACCTTCGGAATAATGAACGTAAGCCATTGGACATGCATGGTGGCTCATGTTAGAGTGCCTATGAATCGAATAAGTGGGTTCCATCCCTGACCGAGTCTTGCAGTGACTTTGAGAATAACAGTTTCAGCAAGATGGGTAGGCCATATTCATTCTTATTTTCTGCGAAGCCGCTGAAATTAGGATGTCAGCTAATTAAATATCTGAAGCCATTCACTGATCATAATTATCTCTAAAATGAATTCAATACCTTACATTGATTTAAAAGTGATTATTGAAGCTTTTTTTTTCAAGGACTGTCATTTATTACGGTCAAATATCGATTTAGATATACATCCCTGTCTTTTATTTTCATTATGATTCGGACGTTTGGAAATCTTTTGAACACTACAATAGAAGTGTAAAGATGGGGCAGGGGCTTGCCAGTATCTTTATTATCATCAAAATATATCCAAGAAGATACAGCCAATTACCTGGGTCAGATGGGCATTGACCTCGTAGGTTAAGGAGAGAAAACAGAGGCAGAAGAAAAGCAAACGATGGACCTTGGACAATAGGAAGTCTGTGGAAAATTATCAAATATTAATAATGGGAAAATACACTATAATCATATTGACTTGCGAAACGATGTTTAATAAATAGTTTAACATTGTATTTAGTGGTGTACCGTGGGTCACGGCATGGGGGGGGGGCACCAGCAAAAATTTAGAGTCACTTAGGGAGCGCGCGAAGCGCGCTCATTTGCCGGGTATACAACTGACCTAATAGAGACATTTTAAGGATATGCAGTGCCATTAAACGGATATGTATCTCACTAATTAAATGATGCGAGCGCGAAGCGCGAGCTGAAAATTTTTTAATATTCAAACCTAAAAAGGGGCATTATAAGCAAAATTTTTATAATGATACGTACCTGCCTCGCTAAACAGACGATGCGTGCGCGAAGCGCGAGCTGAAATTTTTGTATATATTGACCCCAAACGGGGAATATATTTTAGGAATCCATTAAGAATATACATATCTCAGCACAGCCATCTAATGTTAGTACCATCCTTTGCTGATTTAGTTAGAATTAAATCTAAACACATTTAGCACTTTTTGTAGACATGGTAATCATGATTATCATACGCATCTCTAATGCAATACTGCGAGCGCGAAGTGCGAGCTGAAAATTTAGGAAATTCAGTCCTGAAGAGGGGCATTATATGGCTCGTTTGCAGGAATTCACTAAGATCGTAAGTATTTCACTAACCAAATGATGCGAGCGCGAAGCGCGAGCTGAAAACTTTTGATATTGAGATCAGAAAAATGGACAATGAAAGGACTGATTTTAGGAATTCATGAAGAGCAGACTCACCAATCAACTAATACGAACGTTAGCACGGACGGGAAATGTTTTATATCAAGACCTTAAATAGGGCAATCACTTTAAGTAGTCATGAAAAAGAAGCAAATGTCACTACATTAAATAATAATAACTCGAATAGCGAGGAAATATATTTGGTGTACAGTTTATTTACTTGAAAACGGGAGGTTTTAGTACAACAGGATTATATATCTCGTTAAACAGTCTATGCGAGCACCAGAATCAATAAAGACATAGGCCCTGAGCAAACAATGTTTCATAAAGTTATGAAAGATGCGTCTTATGTAATATAACATAATTATAATATAATTTAACATTTATAATGAACATAATTTATTCATTCCCACTACGTTTCTCTTCTTTTCTCCCTCTTTTTCTCCTTTTCCCCCGTTTTTTTTTGGCCAGCCGATGGGGGGGGGCACGTGCCCCCCATGCCCCTCCGTAGTTACGCCACTGATTGTATTGCAAAATTATAGGTCAAGTCCTCCTCAGATTCATGTTAATTTGAATCAATAAAGAAAAATCAGAAAAGCATAATGTTGAAAATCTCATCAAAATCGGATGAGAATTAAGAAAGTTATGACATTTTTAAGTTTTCTTTATTTTTCACAATATATGCTCAAATTAGTCACATGCAATTGCTGTTATTGCTTGAATATACAATATTTCAATTTTTACAGATTTAACAATGATTATTATTCATGTTATGAAAAAAAGTTTTAAACCACAAGTCCTCACCTGCTTCCGAACGTTGCTTGTAGGAACGTCTGAATTCCAGATACTACGAAGATAGTTGAGATAAGCTGAGAAGTGATCAACAAATCATTTTGGATACACATCGCTTGACCAATGATCAGCGGGAATGAAAACAGACTGGCTACATCCGTTAGAAAGTGCTACAATTAAGACAAATAGAAATAGGAAACTTTTCTCAAAATTGAGATTATTATGGTAGGCCTATTTATATGACCATTCTCAATTCAGAATCGGCAAGAATTGAGTATTAAGTATCGAGTATCAAGCCACGATCGTGAAAACAATTCCATTATTGAACCCGGCCAGGGCGGGGGGGGGGGTAATGGAATTTAGGGGGAAATGACTTAGGTTAGTGGCGTACCTGGCATATTTCTTCAGGGGGGGGCAAGGATGAGTAACTAGGTGGGGGCTGCATGGTAGTAAGCATAGACGTAAAGGCACAATTTTTCAAGGGGGGCTGATAATCATTGCCCAAATATCAACTTTACAGTTTTTCATTTTCGAGTGAGCGAAGCGAGCAAATATTTTTCAGTGATAATTTAGCCTTTTTGCATGGTGTGAAACGTGCAGAAATTATACATTCGGTCATAAAATTACCAATACACGAGATTATTAGGGCACCTCGCAGTCCTCGTTGCCTTGCATTTTGCAGCCCACAGTAACGATTACTGACGTCCGACGACCAATACTCATCTATATACAACCCAGAGGCAGATCCAGGAATTTGTTTACAAAAAAACTGACAAGCCCCACCCCTCCCCCCAAAACATCTTTGCTTTCACTAGCACGTGCCTAACAATTTACACTGAATTATTAAAAAAATGTATTATATTTTTTTCTAAAGATTTAGACCTAAAACGTTATATTTTGTGCACTTAATTATGAATAGGATGGGTATCTTCCTTGGTGAATTAAGCGAGCGCAAAGCGCGAGCTAAATATTTTGATATTCCTAACTGGACTCTAGACATTCTAAGCAGTTTTACAGGATGGGTATCTAATCAGTCGTGCGGGCGCGAAGCGCGAGCTAAAACTTTTGATATTCCTACTTAAGAACTGGATATTCCCAGCACTTTTAGTAACCATGAACAAATTTGTTTGTAACTGAATAATTAATTGTGCGAGATGAAATTTGAAATGTCCCCCCCCCCCACCTGAAAAAAATCGACATTCTAAGTACCTTTTTTTAACTATGAAGAAGATGGTAGTTAAAACAATTTTGGTATGAGCGCGAAGCGCGAGCTAAATTTTTTTAATATATATTTTGACCTGAAAACTTTACATTCTAAGTACTTCATTTAATTATGAACAGGATGCGAGTGCGAAGCTCGAGCTGAAATTTTTGATATTCCGACCTAAGAACTTGATATTCTAAGCAATTTTTCTAACCGTGAACAAATTGGTTTCTAATGATATATTGTTTATGTTTTTTATTTTTTGTATTCTGACCTGAAAATCGGACATTCTAAGCATTTTATTTAACTATGAACAGGACGGATTTACATAAAACTATCACTTACCTAAAAGTAAAACAGTATTTTCTAGCAAAACTGTATTTTTCACAGGACCAAAACTCTGGAATTCTCTGGACAGAGAAATGAAAGAGGCAGCTAATCTTATACGATTTAAATTACTCATCAAAAAAATTCTCCTGAATTCTTATTGATTCAATCTAATATTTGTGAACTTCATACTTATCCACGGTAGTATTGATTATTTTTTTAAGTCAATATTTAATTTTGTATATAGTGTAAATACATTTGTGTTACAGTGTTTATATCTATATAATTTTATAGAATTTTGCTGATTATTTTACTCTATTTGTATCATATTACCCTTGTATAAAGTTTTGATAGGGGGTCTACATTTTACAAGCTCTGCTTTTTAGTAGGCCCCTCCACTTTTTTCATTTCATTGCTACGTTTCAATCCTGCATATGTTATGCATTTTTTTTTCATTGTAAACATGATTACGAAATGTACTTTGATGATTGTGGAATATGAATATATCAATAAATAAATAAATAAATAAACAGTTATATGTGAACACGAAGCGCGAGCTGAAATGTTTGATACTCCTGTCTAAGAACTACTTTTTGTAGTCTCTAACTAATCAATTGAAACAATCAATCGGTCTCTAACTAATCAATGGACGCAAGCGCGAAGTGCAAGCTGAACATTTTTATTGTTATAATTATATTACCTGAAAGTTGTTCTCTACATTTTTCATGTCCCGGTCAGACCAGCCCGTCCTTACTATCGGTAAACAGAGCTCTAAAAGTCGCATTGCGTAAAAATCACAATTTACCGATAAAAGTGTACAATTTAATTGACATTTGCCAAAAAGATGGTGAAATTGAAAAACCGAATCAGTTGGAACAGCCCAGTGTGCCCGACAGTAATTTTTTTTCCGACAGTCTGCAGTCCCCTTTCTCTTAATCTCTTTCTTTCTTTTCCCCTTCCCCCTTTTTTCTCTCTTTCCTTTTTTCTCTTTCCTTTTTTCTTTCCTTATTTTCGCTTCCTTTTTTGCTCGTGACTTGTCGGGGGGGGGGCAGTCTGCCCCCCATTAGGTACACTAGTGACTTAGGTCCTCAGATCTGAAACAATCTTTGCAGAGGAAATCAATTAGTGTTTAGATCACACTTTCTTTTTTTTTATCTCTCCTAATCTGGCATTCAGCACCGCCCCCCCCCCCCTCCTTCATGCCCCCATATTCGATATGTTTGTCCTTTCTTATTTTGCAATTTAGGGTAATACAATACTTTCCACATTTTTTTTTAATACACTTAGCAGTGGTTTCCGTTTTTATCCAATACATGGTTTTTTTTGTAATTCCTGCACATATCGTATATAGTGGCGTTGTAGCATATTGAATATCCGGGCATTTAACCGCAGGATCAAGGTTCTAGGTTCCAATCTCAACTCAGCACTTGCTTCATTTGGCAAGGCGATAATCTACATTTGCCACTTTCCACCCAGGTATAGTAAATGGGTACCCGGAAGGAAGAAATTCCTAAATTGCTCGAGCTCCCGATTAGAGTAGCTGCGCTATACAGTGCGTATAAAAAAAAACGGGACAGTTTTGAAAAGTCTATTAAAAAATTGTTTCAAAATATTATATCTATATTTTGATGTTAATAGATGCTCTGAGATCTTATCTTTGAAATGCCATTTAAAAAAATAAATTTTGTTCATACTTGAGCGAACACGGGACGTTTTTGTCGGGGTTTCAAAAAGAGGCTTGCGCCAAAATGGCAGAAATTAGAAATTTGACAATAAGGCTTTTGGCTAATCAGCACACTTTCTCTTAATCTTTTCATTGTATTTGCCATAATTTTCGAATCATGCTGTCAATTTTCATTACAATTTTATTTATTTACCTGAATTATTTTGTTTTTCATTTAAACTTCTTTTACCTTTGAATTTTCCTTCATACATGTAAGTAAGAAAATAAGACTTTTTGTCAACCCAAGTAGGAAGATTTGCATTATTAATTGGGAGAATTTGTAATTTTTCAAATCCTTTTATTATGTGAAACAAATCATGTTATGGTACCTATAAAAGACATGAATCCTATTTTCAAGGGGTTATTGAATCCTTCACCAAGTTTAATTATGTGCTTGACAGGCTAAACAGAAAAGGACCCATGTCTTTTAATGGCAATCATTGCTCCTTCAAAATTGACTCAATAAACCATTATGGTTTATTGAGCAATGGTTTATTGAGTCAATTTTGAAGGAGCAAGATATGGCAGATCGAGTAAAATGTATTAAAAAGTTGTGAAGCGAGCAAGCAAAAAAATTTCCACCTTTTCATTAAAATATCTAATTTTGTGATTTTGACATAATATTCAGAAAGCGATATCATATTTCACTTTCCATGTTTTCTGTTATTTTCTTTCCACCTTTTTTTTCTTGGTCATGATTTTTTTTTTTGGGGGGGAGGGAGCACCCTGAGCCCCAACCCATCAGTATGCCACTGTTCAAGCACCATAACCTTTGTAGCACACAATGAAAGGATTTGAAAAAAAAAAACGCTCTCTCATACTTCGGTTTAAAAAAATTGTTCTTGCCTAAAGAAGGAAAATTCAATGCTAAAACAGGATATTAAAAAAGGAACAACAACAGAAATATTTGAGCAAATTAGTAGATTTGGAAATGAATTTTGACCGCATAATACAAAAATTATGGCAAAGATAATGTAAAGATTAAGAGGAAGTCTGCTGATAGCAAGAAGTCCGATCATCATGTTTATCATTTGATGCCATTTTGGCGCAAGCCTCCTTTTTAACCCCAGACAAAAACATTCTGTGTTCGCTCAAGCGTGAACGAAACTAAAATTTTTTAATAACATTTGAAGGATAAGACCCCAGAGCATCTTTTGACACCAAAATATAGAGATCATAATTTGAAACAAAAATTTTATAGACTTCAAATCTGTCCCGTTTTTTTATACGCACTGTATAAGCCGGGTGATAGTACGGTTCGTCGTTACGCGTCAGTGAGTAAATAATTTAGTCTAATCCCTCATAGACCGGAGGATGAAAGTATTTGAACTTGAAGTTAAAATCAAAACACCGTTTTATAAATATGTTACTTAACATAACACATAAATTTTTAACCCAAGTAGAGGAAAACGCTTAAATAGATTAAATGTTAGGATATTTTAGATTTTGCGTTCTTGGCTGACCGCTTTATGTAGACTCTGCTACGGATTGAAATTGACGTCTTTACAGAAAGTAATTTTCAGGATAGTGAACATCAATTTTGTCTCATGTTAAATATTTTATCCGATTATATTTCACAAAGAGATTTAGTACTTTATTGTGAATAAGCGAAAAAAATCCAGAAAAATCAACATTTCAAAACTTTTAGTTTGATGTTATAGATTTATAATGGATTCCCAGTAGCTGAAACTATGTTGTGTATTTTTCTTTACAGAAACATCGTTCATCTGAAAATGCATGAAATATTGTGTCCATAAAGCACAAAAATGAAAAGGCTGCAATAATGCATTTGCTCTGTCATGTCTGTGGAACTCTGAAATACACTGTAGAATATGCAGATTGACTTTGTAAGAATAAGAGGAAGAGAGTGAAATAGAGAAGGACGAATAATATAACGAGGGTGGAGAAGACAGACAAAGAGGAAAAAGAAGAAGAGGAGGAGGAGGAAAAGAAGAAAAATAAGAGCCGACAATTATAGGCAGACATGAACATGGATGATTTTATATAATTAATCTCAACAAATAGTAGTTTCAGTGCATATTTCAGTCTGTATGAGAATATTGAACATGAATGAGGATTTGTTTGCATGTGCCAAATACCAATGTTTATCTCCCGCTGTTTCTTTGAATACAATATATGGCATGAAAGGAGTAAGTATTGAAGAAAAAAGTCTGGCACAGAATATAAAAAAAATATGAAAAACATACATGTAAATAGAAGAGATTGATTTAATAACATCAAACGGACAAAACAACCCGAGACTGAACAAAGTTATTCATGGCCCTGAAAACGTTTTTTTTTACTGGGATGTGATGTCAATTTGAAAAGGGGGAAAAAGTGTTCACTACACTTAAATGGAGATCAAATTTGTGCTGAGGAATTTGAAAAGCAAAACCAGAAAAGGTTTCACGAGAAAATGAAGGTAATTTTGGTTATATTTTTTCACACCTTCCAGAATTTATGGGGTGCTGCCTTTGGAGAATAATACACGCAGCACCCCCAGCACTCCCGCATCCCAGGACCATGATATATTTTCCAACTGCATATCATTGGTTGATTGAAAGTTGGTTTCGTTGTTGTGGCTGAGATCAAGAAAAAGTCGGGAAAAAGAAAATTCAAACGAAAATATGAAACAACATACTTGTAAAAAGTCGAGATTGGATGAGTTGATCGTGTCTCATTGCACCCTGACAAAACCAACTCCACAATGAAACAAATTATTAGGTTATTTTATAATTGCATATTATATCATCCAAGTCAATTGTTGGGCTGGAGTCGTTTTCGTTGCTGTGATTGAGATAAAGGACAAGTCGGGGAAAAAAATATGGTAATAATGATACTATAGATATTTAATTATTTACCCACTCAGCTGTAAGCTGTTGTTCCAGAGGGCCCTGCATAACATAATATGTTATCATGGTTATTATTGCCCTTTTTCCATTCTCATACATCGAGCGTCTGACAAGTAGGCAGAGGGTCCCATTTTTAAAGTCTTTGGTATGACTCAGCCGGGGATCGAACCCACGACCTCCCGTCCATGAGGCGGGTGCTCTACCACTGAGCCACCATGAAAATATGAACATCCTTGTAAATAGACGAGATTGATTTAGTCTCATTAAACGACAAAACCGACTCCAGACTAAGAAAATCCTATATTACATTAAATTTCCAAATACTCGGTTCGTTTTGAGTCGGTTTGTGACTGGGATAAATTATTTACATTGATACCCGCATGGGATCTGTGTAAAGAGGAGCATTGTGTTCAGTGATAGGAAAGAGAGATTAATTCATTTGACGTTTGACTGTATGAGGGGTGGCCAAACACTCCGTGGACTTTTCAAAATTTTCTTCAGGCTTAAATTTGTTCACAAAATACCCGGGAGTCAGTCAAATGTATTGCTGTACACACGTGCGGCCAAATTATTTCCAAACACCCCCCGAAACGATTTTTTTTTCTCTGTGACCCCTAAACATGTTTTTCGCGGGCTTTATCAACACATTTTGGCCCCTATACAAGTTGTCGCCAGAAAATGACCTGGGGGGGGGGGAAGCTTGGGGGAAAAAACATACCCTAAATATGTTTTGCTAGTCTTAAAAAAAGCTTTGGAAAAAAGCATACCCTAAATACGTTTGACCCTGCGATTGACCATTGACCAGTCTTTCAAAACTACCCCTCCCACCCCCTTTTTTTTTAAATCGGCGTTTTTGATACCCTTTGCACGAGCGGCCCGCGTCCAAAACTGAAAAACACCCCTAAACGCGTTTTTGGGGGGGCCGGGGTGTCACGCGTGTGTACAGCAATATATTTGACTGGCCCCGGGACAAAATATTCATAATTTACAAAAAACCAATTCAAGAAATAGTTATCACATTGACGGCAAGATCGTAGACTATAAAATCGTTGACGAAAATGTGAAGTTGGTCAAAGGGTTTCGCCGATATCGCGCTCTCAAAATTCTATCTCGATCGACGAATGCGCGCCGAGTGCTGGAAACTGGTTTGAGCCGGTTCGTAAAATCAAAGGAGGGGGTTATTAAGCCGCTTCGTAAAAATTCTGCCCTTATTTTCCAAATGATACGAATTTTTATCTGAAATTTGGCAAATAAATAGAGTGAATCACGGGCTTTAGTTTCAGAATATGTCCCCCCCCCAAAAAAAAAAATAATAATAATAATAATTTCGGAAAATTGACCGAAAACTAGGTTTGAGCCGCTTGGTAAAATTACTGACGACATTATCCATGTTCCGTTTGGTTTCCATCCTTATGAACACAATTTGTCTCAACCAGTCCATATATAAAGGCTAGAAAAAACCCATAATTCTTCAACTCTGGAATATTAAGGTATAGGCTATGTACCCTAGTACAGGCCTACGTATTTGATTTCAGTGTGAACATTGTAAAATAATAAAAAAATCATAGTAATTATAATGGCCAAAGAGCAAATGCTCCTCGTGCAATCAAAACCAATAAACTTTGTATATACTAAACGCTGTCAAAAGGTCAATCTGAACGGGGGAAATGCAAGAATGTAAGGGGGGGTATGCTGAATTCGATAAAATATTACTTTCAGGGAGTGGAGTGCTGATGTAAATGTCAATTACGTTATATTAGTTTTATCCACTTTTTTCACATCTTCCAGAATTCCAGAGGGTGCAGGCTGCCTATGGATAATGATACACACAGCACCCCTAAGGAAAATCTTAGGGGGGGGCTTTATATAGCGCCCCAGCATCCCCGCTTTCCAGGGCTATGATTTCCGAAAATTTTCCTGAGTAAATGATTTAGAATTTACCTGAAATGCAAGTACAATGGTCGAGTACCAAGGTGGTCGATCATCGATGCCGTAGGTGACGACACTTTGAATACTGGAGAGGATGATTTCAGCCTTTTCCTTGGCCACTTGAGATGTCCTACCTTCCGATGTCCCATTTCTTATCTCCTCCAGTCCAACGTCGATCTCAGCCACCACTTCGTTCTCCATGTTATGCACCTTCAACTTGTAACTAACCTCAGCGCGCCCTGAACACACTGAGCTAGACTTTTTGTCAAATAGGCCTGACCTTATTTTGACTGTGAAATGTGGGTGTAAAATTTGTCTCTAACGGTCGAGGTGAAAAAGAATATGATTCAGCTTTGTTGATTAAGGTTGACAAGGCCATGCCAAAAGCGATGGCTATTGATGTGATTTCACACTGATGTAAAGTGATATTGTTGATCATGGTGAGAATCTTTTTCATGTTCAGGGGCGTCGATCATGATCAGAGGGGAGGGGTACTACACCTGGAATAAAAGTTTTGCCCCGGCCCCACACTCCAATTCACGTATGTTTAGAAGATCGAGCGGGGGGGGGGCAAATTCCGCCACATCTGTTTTGATTCGTGTGAATTGCCAGTAAAGACTATGGTTATATGAAATGATATTCATTGATTGCTTGCAGTTGGTAAATGTATATGTTTAATTTTATTACTTTATTTTTCAATCACTGTTGCCACCCCCAACCCCCGCCTCTTTTACTTCAGTTTAAAAGAATGCATTGAAAACACTTTATAGCCTCCCGCTCAAATCCACTTTTCACAGTGTACACGTCGTATATTATGTCCAGTCTTTAAACTTCCACAGACATTGGAAAATTTGACCTGCGCCTTTATTATGTTTAAAGCCAAGCTAATTGAAGTTCCGAACCTTCTTTTTCTCAATAAGATAAAAATGCTAGGCCTATATAGGAACGGAAATTTGAATGTAAACACAGGGGTCCCCTCCGTGGCACATACCCATCACGTATTATATAAATTGAGTCCCCCCCCCCCCCCCCCTGGGGGGGGGGGGGTCCGAAATTGATACAGAGGACTCGAGGTTCGAGCTCGGGTCAGATTTTTTTTTTAGATTGTGACCTATAAGCGTCGGTCTCGGACAATATTAACGATATCTTTTTTTTTTTAAATACACAATCTCGAAAAAAAAATCGATTACGCAATTACATAGCTTTGGGAGGGGGGTGTCTCCCCTTATTGCTTCCTAGTCTGCGGGCACAGACCCTGATTGAAACTTTAATCAACAAGTGTGTCTCTACGCAAAGACTATATACAAAATTTGCTGTTCGAGAGGGCCTTCAGTACACAAGGCATGAGTAGGCTGCAATTCAGACCCTCGAGGGAAGGGTTTGCCCAGCAGACTATTTGCTTCCCCTGTCTAAAATTTCACCTCGGGCGCAAAAGAAAGAAAATCATAATGTATTGTGTTGATAAATAGCAAACACTCCGGCCGGATATCAAAGGTCGAAACTGATGTTGATAGATAAAACGTTTGATGAAAGGAAAAATATGGAATCGATCTAATAACATGCTCTAACAGCGTGGAGTATAATAGACGAATCGTCATACACCATCCCCTCTTTTATTCGGATATTCATTTATTTCAATAATAATATTGCTAACGTATTGGTTGGAATGTGAAACTGTTGATTTGCCTTTAGCCTGTATCAGTTTCAACAATGACTAAAGAGATTCACAAATATTTTGTTCTATTTTTACCAATTATTTTTTTTTTGTTCTATGGTGTTTGCTCCTACGAAAAACCATACCAACGTATTGTCTGTTGGTATGACCTTGTTACAGAATATACAATTATTTTTTTTCATAATGGTCCAAAGTGAGATATCTAATATTCTTCAACATATTCTGTCTTCTAACGTTTAAAAAGACACCGCAGAAGTAGCCTCAAGCCTTTATATTTGTTCTTAGATTCGATTTGCCCAGATTTTTTATTTGATAAAATCGCAATTTTTTTCAAAACACCACTTCGTGTAGACATCTTGCAAACAGCAATCGTTCTTTCATACCTTTCAGATAACAGCAATTTTATGAAGTCTACGGACTTATAGTCGTGAAAAGTTTTGGGGCATCCGTAGCCACAAGCCTCCCCCCCCCCCCCCCTATTCCAACTGTACGTCAGTGTCTGAGATCCAATGTAAATAGTAACTGATTGCCTCGATGGACAATATTGCCCTCGATGATAGATCAACTTAATTTAAAACGAACCATCAATAATACCCAGTCACATTTCCCTACTGAGTTAAGCCGTTTTAAAATTTTTTGTACCAGCCACATATACACTGCAAAAACTCCGGTATTGATTTAGCACCAGCCTGGAAATTATGTCCACACCAGAGAAGTGTTAAACAACACCGGTTTTTGTATTAGTCTAACACCAGATAGGTGTTTATACAACACCAACAGCATCGGTTTGATTCCAAAACTGGTGTTATTTCAATACTTCTCTGGTGTGGACATATATAGATTCCGGGCTGGTGCTAAATCAACACCGGAGTTTTTGTAGTGTAGGTGGTTTGAGTAAAAATGAATAAAACGGCTGTTCTAGATCGACTCGCCGTTTGGCCGCTACAGGGGAAATGTGAGTGCAGCATTACACTCAATATAGATGCAGCTTCTGAAAACCAACGATTAACAAGTCATGATAAATAGAATAGTAATTCTTCACAATCCATTGAATACGGACGGCATAAACGAGACATCCTTCATAAAAACAATATGCATATTCATATGATTATTTCAAAGATTATGTTGAAGAATCATGCTATTTAAAATAATACCACAAACACTTTATTCATGTCGTTGGTCAATGAAGGATAGTTCTTGATTTAATTAACGGCAGTTGTGTCACTATTTTTTTATATTGTCAAATCTGGAGAAAAAATGACGGGCATTGAATGAGAGAGGGAGCAGTCCAAGGTTTAAAAGGTGCTGCAGGTCAATGTTCCAGACAGTATTTTTTTTTCGATGATAGCAGTTAAATAGAAATGTATTAAAGCACCGTAGTACGTTTTTTGTGCGTTTTTTTTTTTTTTAGATTAAAGGTTATTAAACTTCCATTTTTGTATCACAATCATGATAGTTGGTGTCTGATATCGTATGATGTTTATCCTTTGTTTCTCTCTTCTTGTCTCTTTCGCTTGCAAAGTGAGAAGAAACTGTCATACCAATGGCACTCCCTACAACGCCAAATATACCGACGACAGTCCACGCTCCGGGCAAGGTATGGAAAATGAAGAACTCGAAGACAAAAGACACAATGACATCGTTGCCCCGTAAGACGGAGATCACTGAAGCTTTCTCAGTTTTAAGAGCAAGGGTACCTGAAACCTGCTCAAGAAATCCTGAAAGACACATGAGGATGATGATACGACGCTTTGAAGAACACCCTGGGTTTGTCCATCTCTCGAGACCGGTAGCTGGAAAGATGGCACAGCAAACTGCGGCAATGACACCATATGCAAACACGATGACGTGGGCGTTGATTCGACGCATCTGTATGTAACGGAGGATGATGACGTTGACGGCCACGGTGAAAGCCCCAGCGGAGGAGCACATCAAACCGACTATAGAGGACGCAGTGTCTCCTCTGCTTCCAAAAATAAACGGCGGTTGAACGACAAGAACAACCGATACAACTGTTAAGAAAGAGAAGAATGTTGTCCCTAGCGAGCATTTCTCCTTGAGGAACACCCCTGCAAAGATGGCTACTAAGACTGGGGAGCTGTATATCAGAGCTTTAGCTGTGGCCACAGGAATTGCCTGGTAGGAATAGTAACACAAGAAGGATAAGAACGTCCCGATTATCCCTCGTACCGTGATCAGCATAACCGACTTTGGCGGATATCGCAAAGGATGTTTGAAAAACACGATACAAGGTGCGGCGAAGAGAATCTGGAAGATGCCTCGGAAGAAGATTAACTGGCTTGGAGGAACACTTCCGGTCAGAAGCTTCACACAGAGGGAACACGATGTCGCCGTGAGGATGCAGAAGATTGCCCAAAGTATCCCACGGTATCTGTGTAATAGCGTCATTGATGACGTCCACGTCAGGGTCGCTGACCTTTTTAAACCATTCCAGAATTTTTCGATGGCCGTTACCCTGTAGCCATCCTGTCCTAAGGATCTCGGATGATGCCTTTCCCTCCAGTATTTGTCTACGTGCGCCGGTGAAACATAATGCCACTCTCTCATGTTCTGAATTTCACTTTCATCATAATATGTTCCCATACTTTGTCTCATCTGTCGAAATGATGCGCAGTTCGCCATATTGTACACATATATAGATAGAGATATCCCGCCGTGGAATACTAGTAGGTATCATCAGTAATCTGCAACATAAATTGACATTGAGATAAGTTAAATCAACACATGTACCAATAATGATGTAATCAAATGTTTTTTTGGTCCAATATTGACGCTTGTCTTTCAAGCGGATATATAATTATTTCGTAACCGAACGGTGGTGATAAATTTTATTAAACAATGTTTCCGATAAAACCAACTCTACTAGGGCGCAAAAAAAACTCTACCAAGGCGCTCCAAATCAAGGTAGTGGTGTATTTTTGTACACCTCGTTATCACGCCAATTAGGGGCGCCCAAGTCTGACCCCATCTTGTTTCTGAGGAATTAGGAAAGTAAAATAAACAGAAAGGCGAATGTTTTAAAGAAATCAGACGAGCAACAGTAAATTAAGAGGCTTTTATAGGAGGAAATTATAATTTGTTAACAAATTTTCGGCATTGCTCCTATTTGTTTAAGATCAGTATGCTCGATCTGTAATGAAAATCATAAGATCATAAGTCTGAAAAAAAATGAATACAGATCGAGCATACTGATCATAAACAAATAGGAGTAATGCCGAAAATTTGTTAACAGACGAGCAACATAAGTTATAAATGCATGTTAGGAGAAAAGGGAGAAAATTCGAGAAAAGATTACGTAGATATTACTCTTTGCAAATATTGCGAGCAGTACGTATATAGGACATGCAAAGTGACAAATCTCCCACTTTCGGGGTATATGTCTAGACCTATGCTGTTTTTCTTAATAATAGTCTTGTGCATATTTGTCGAAAGTACATTGTCCCTCGGAGCAATAAAATTAAATATAAACTATGAAAGGCTCTAAGGATATGAAAAATATCATTTTTAATGATTTTTTAATATTGTTGCATAGCAGAGTGAATTTATAGGCGCCGCTTTTCCGACGGCGGCGGCAACAATAACTCTTAACTGAAGGTTAAGTTTTTGAAATGACAGCATAACTTAGAAAGTCTTTAGACCTAGTTCATGAAACTTGGACATAAGGTTAAGCAAGTATTACTAAACATCCTGCCCGAGTTTCAGGTCACATGACCAAGGTCACAGGTCATTTAGGGTCAATGAACTTAGACAATGTTGGGGAAGTCAACATCAAAATCTTAACCTAAGGTTACGTTTTTGAAATGTCATCATAACTTAGAAAATATATAAACCTAGTTCATGAAACTTGGACATATTAGAGCAATCAAGTATCACTTAACATCCTGTTTGAATATCAGGTCACATGACCAAGGTCAAAGGTCAATGAACTTTGGCCATATTGGGGGTATCTGTTGTATTACCATAACTTTGAAAGGATATGGATCTGATTCATGAAACTTGTACATATAAAAGTAATTAAGTATCACAGAACATTTCATGCAAGTTTCAGGTCACATGACCAAAGTCAAAGGGCATTTAAGCTCAATGTAATTTGGCCAAGTTGGTGGTATTGTTGTATTACCATCATAACTTTGAATGTATATTGGTCTAGTTCATAAAACTTGGACATAAGAGTAATCAAGTATTAATGAACACCCTCTGCTAGTTTCAGGTCACATGACCAAGGTCAAAGATCAATGGACTTTAGCCATGTTGGTGGTATTTGTTTAATTACTACCATAACTCTGAAAGTGTATAGGTATAGTTCATAAAACTTGTAAGAGTAATCAAGACAGTATCACTGAACATTTCATGCGAGTTTTAGGTCATAGGCCAATGACCGAAGTCAAAGGTCATTTAAGGTAATGGAACTTTGGCCATTTTGGAGATAATTATTATATTGCTGTCCTAAATATCAAAGTTATAGATATAGTTTATAAAATGTGGATATAGGGGTAATCAAGTATCACTGACAAGTCTTAGGTCCCATGATGAAGGTCAAAGGTCATTAATTGTCAATGAACGTAGTATTATTATTATGAATGGTGTTTTTGTGAATAATTATTTTTAGTAGTTTTCAAAGTCAGCGCTCCCCGTTATGCAGGTGAGACTGCCATAGGCGCTCCAATTGTTTGTAAGTATTTACTTTGTGATATTTTGGATTTATAGGGAAAGTTCAGTCTGAAGATATATATGTTTCTATCAATGCCAGAAAAACAATACAAATTAGGCTATTGGTTTTAGGAAAATCAATCAAAGATAATTAAGCTATTAGATTTTTTTTTTTCTTGACGTCATATACGAGCAGCTGCCCCATATGATATGCAATATAAAATGAAAAAAAAATCAACGTTTCCATGGTACATGATGTCTAAACTTTTTTCATATTTCATTTTAGGAGCGGGTGTGAAATAATTAATGGGCCTATATACCGAAGGTATAATACAAACATTTTATTTTGCGTGTGCAAATTAGATTCAGCTGATTTTTTGTATATATCATGATAAGTGGGGGGATGCTCGCATACGAGGTCACAAATGAAAAAAAAATGAAATTCTCATGAAATATTTAATTATTTTATTAAACCTTCACAGACATGTGTTTATTACCATTTCTGCTGTTTTTACAAAAAAAACTTTTGGTTAGGGTGAACTTAACCTTTAACTATACCATAACTTTTTAAAAAAAATCATATTTATGCAAGTGTGCATTGAGCAGTTTTATACGCGGGATAAACCCAGAATTACGATTCCCAATTTGTCGTTGACAATATTGATTCACATTAAATTTGGAATAGATAGAAGTTGAAAATTAGAAACAGAATACTTGCAGAAAATTTCAATTTTTATAAACAACTAGTTAAAGAAACCTTAGCATACTCACCCAAATACGAAACTGTAATTTCCCTGAAAAATTGTCCACTCACTATTGAAATGAGGTCCATATTCTGATCCGGGGGTTATGACCAATGATCTTGCATGCATGCAACGTTTTGTTTAAATCGTATTGCGTAAATTATTTTCTTATAGAATGGCTTTTTATATCTTACGTTACCACGTATCTGCAACGACGGCCTTTTATGCAAATAATCATGTAATTATTACGTACCTCATTCCCACCGAACGTTTAAAGGTCACAAGGATCAAACCCCCGAAAAGAAATGTCGCGATAATGAGCTTGAGGTGATCGATTTTGCCAATTTGAGTGGTTCATGCATATTATTTTGCAAATGAGCGAAGCGAGTTAACAAATTGTCAGTCGTTGGGAATTTGTAGTCTGAGGGGGGGGGACGGTTTGGAGGGGGTTGTATGCCTGCCCCGTATTTAAAGTTTTCATAAATTAGATCAAATTACCTTAAAGATCTAAACTTTAAACTATTTGTTTAGATGTAAATTTATAATTCAGAAATAGGCCATACTCAAAAAGTTCATCAAATAAATATAAATACTGACTGTTATTATCATTTTTTGGACATCAATACTCTCTATTATGCTGACGATTTTTATCAATTTCAGGGGCCGCCTAGGCTCCAGTGGGATCAAGGCGCAGAGTCCCTCGCTGGATTCTAGCCAGGGTGACCAGATTTTTTAATAATAATAAAATGATAATAATAAAAATGATAACAATAATGATAATAAAAATAATAGTAATGAATACTACAACTACTACTACTAATAATAATAATGATAATAATAATAATGACAATGATAAAATGATAAATGAATAAATATAAAGAAAGAAAAACGAAAGAAAGGGGGTGAAATTATGATATACAGTATATTGGACATTGCGTCAAAATATAATATTTCAAAGATGATTTTTTTTCAAGGCCCATTTTTTTCCAAATTATGCTTTGTTGTGCTCCCTCTAGATATTAGGCTCATCAAAATGTCATTAATTATTGACTAATCCAAGTAGAGATGTCCATATTAATTTTTGAATAATCTAGCCAGGTTCACGCTGAATGCGTTCATAACTACATGCTGATAACGGAATAGTCTCCAGGCACAGACCCTGATTGAAACTTTTATCAACAAGTGTGTCTCCACGCAAAGACTAGCACATACAAATAAAGAGAGGGCCATTCAGTACACAAGTCATGGGTAGGCTACAATTCAGACCCTTTACTCGAGTGAAGGATTAATTTGCACTTTGCACAGCAGACTAATAACGGAACCTCTCTCGATTTAGGTTTTACGAAAATTTTCATAAAAGATTTACAAAAACGTTCATCTCGAGTTTCCCTCTTTTCTTTAACGCGTATATGATAAAAAGTAAAATCCAATCCAAACAAACAAAATTGCTTTTAGAGAAAAAAAATATTATCAAACAAGTTGATATGTTTGATAAGGTGAACAATATCGAACAAACGATAAGAATGTTATTAATTTAAAAAAATGTAAAGATTGGTTACCACTATATGCCCATTGAGCCTTGATATTGGCCCCCAAAATGTGATGTATCAAAGCAAGGACTACTCTTCCATGTATTCCAATGTATAACATGGCTATAATATGTACGTTTTTCAAAGGTTTTCTTCAAATTATATTTTTTAATAAGAAAATAAAACAATACATATATACCTGGGTTATTATTTAGATTTCTGCCCCAGGGGAATGGGTACTTCAATCCCTCATAATTAAGTACATGGCCTATGGGAAAGTTGCCCTTGCCCTTTATCATAGTTTACTTTACCCAGTTGCCAATTTGAAATTTACAGTCTTAGGGATCTCAATTTTTAAAGCATGCAGCCATAACCCTCTTTTTGCTTGTCCGGATTCGCTTAAACTTTCCCATTTATGTTTTATTTTTCTCCTTTCCAACAGAACATTTTATTATCAAGGTTGGGTTCCCCTATACTATTCTCTAATGAATATTTTCAAAATCGATGCGGGACAACACGGAAATACACTCAGCAAAAAAAAACGTTCTTGGACACTTATAAAGTTAAAAAATTCCACATAGATATTTTATTAAAGGCAATTTATTCAAAATATATGGGAAAAAGTTTATAAATATACAAGACTAGCTCACGGAAATATACTGTATAATATTTCCGTGATTTGTGAAACACAGGACTGTCCCTTGAAATCGTCTGGTTACACTGTCTAGCGCCCCCTAAAACTCTTGAATGAACAGGCCAAGGAAATGCAATTTTCCCGGGCAATTTTCACATTTGAAATTAATGTATTGAAGGTTGACAATTATGTTGATTATGTATGAATGAAAATGAGCTAGGCTTCTATATTTATAAGCTTTTTCCCACATATTTTTTTCTGGCATTAAATTTTAGATATCTGGACGTCCAGAGTTTTGGTTATTTTGAAAGTTGAACAATCCATATTAGTCCTCCAATCTTGACAGTTGGAAGATCTGCTGATTCAGTTCAAAGCCAAATTAACATTTGACACAGTTTCAGTATTCGGAAGCCGGCAACAGCTAAAAATTTATATTGCAGATTACTGGAAAAGACCACACTTGAGAAACCTGGAATAATTATTGTTATATTCATTTATATTTATTCATCTTCTAATTTGTACATATTTTACTATCAAAACTTCATCACAAGGGCCCAGCTTGTGAAGTCACTTCAAGTCAGACAGTTACATATCGTATTAATCATGATATATCATCTGAGATGATTTGTTCGTTACCCCCGGGGCCACTTACATTGACGAGTGGATACCATACGCAACCAAAAAATAACACGTAAAAGGATGTCTTTTTCAAGATATGGCACGTTACATACGTAACGTGAGAAAGTGTCAAAAACACAAAAATAATGAAAAAAGGGTATATTTCGTTAGGAAAATAACGTGTTTAGGGTCGAATTTGCGGGGATGATAAAACAAAATTAAAATGTTTTACAAAGGATGTCCTTTTTACCCCAACACTTCGCGTTTGGGAGTCCGATTTGCGCGAGGTGTAGAAGGTGGGGTCGTACTAAACCAAATAAGGTAAAGCCGACGACCGAAGGACCCGTAACAATAAAAAAATTACTGTACTTGTTTAGGGGTTCATTTCAAGGAATATTTGCCAAGAGTATCCTTTTGGTTTCCAATACTTGTTAAGGGGTGCTTTTTCAGAATATGGAAATTACGTGTTTAGGGTGCTTTTCGAGACCCCATGGTCGCGCATGGTATCCACTCGTGAATGGAAGTGGCCCCCTCCCCGGGTCGTTACCTCAAACGGCTTCAAGAATAAAACACACTATTCAAAATGAATAAGTCAACTTTAAATCAAACCTGTGCCAAATATATACTGAATTAAATGTACATTCAATCTTTGGTTGATTCGCTAAATTCTATAGCAACATTAAAAAGCAAGAGTTCTTTTACAAACAATGAACAAACATAAGAATACGATTAACAAAACTGAAATATAACAAGATTGTCAATTAAGTTCAAACACCCTGCAAATGATAATATTGTATAACAATCATAATCTGCCTTTTCAGGCAAGAACAAACACCAGACGAGAAAAGTTACTACATTATAATATTGACAATCTCTCAATATGAAGTTGTTTTTTTTTCATGTGTAAAGCACACAGACGACTCTTCAAAATGTTGCAGCAATGTGCAAAATAATTTAAAAAATTCTCTAAAGATCTATTCAGAATATATAATTAATTTAGAAGAGCATTACACTACTTTTGTTATATCTCTATGTTTACCCAGAGAGGGAGGTACTATGGGATCTCCACTGAAAAATATCAAGTACACAAACATGGCAGAAATGTCCATACCACATCTTGTCACACACAGTCAACACATCATATTACCAATCTGATTTATCAAACAGCTAAACTTTTTTGTTCTTCCTGGTTCAATTTCTTTCAAACCTTTTATCTATCAGTTTCTTCTTATCCTCCCCCCCAAAAAAGGATTTTAATGCAAAGGTTGAAAAAGGGGGGAAAGGCGGAAAAGGGCATTTTTACATTACAAATTTTAATTTTGCTTCTCAAAAGGGGGCATGAGCCCTCCCCCCCCCCTGGATCCGTGCCTGCTTTAAAGCATAGCATCCCACAGACATGGGCAGCTCACTTTTCAATGAGATGTACTAAAAAAATATAAACTAAATGTAGAATATACCATTCACACAAAGCAAGTAAGGCATATACACCTGTAAAGCTTTTAAAAATGTTCAGTGCTCTTATATTACCGTCTCTGGTAAAATAAATATGCTCCCGATTGGGACTCGCAACATTCGGTATAAAGATCTCCACTTAACACCCGGCATTAATTGCCTGTATTGGAGTGCAGTCTTTTATTTCAAATGGGACTGAAGCTGCAGTGAAGAAGATATACCTTAATTCATCATTGAGTTGAGATGAATGTGACTACATGTAACGGCAGATCAAGATGGGGGGGGGGAGGGGGAGTGCCCCCTCCCCTTCCCCTAGCATTCAAGGGGAGGGTGGGTTTGTGATTGAGGCTATGATCTATTCCTCTTTTATTAGGAAGTAAAACAAAAATGAAAATTGGTCAGAATATTTTTGAAGGAAAAGGGGCCACCTCCCCCCCCCCCCCCCCCTAACATCAATCCTGCATTTATCACTGGATATGATGCCCTACAGGTAACTTAAATACGATCTTCCAATATGGTGCATCAACTTGCCATGAATTACAAGGAGACTGTCATAACGCTACATGTGCTCAATTAAAAATATATATTCTTGATCATTAGTCAATTACAGATTGTGAAATGAGTTTTAGATCACTTCCCATACAGTATGGTCTAATCATTATTTTCCTTTTTTGCCAAAAGTTTGATATACTGTTGACTTGTCTGTACTAAAACCCCAATCCAGAATAGAATGAAAAACAAAATTATGATGTCACTTAGGGTTAAGAACTGATGCATTACATCAGAAATTTCACAATCGTGCAATAGACAGTGTTATGCCCATTTGACCAATTCTAGAGATACTGTACATTAACTATGAACTAATATTCAAATGATTGTTAACTCCTTAAAAGTCCATCTATCAAAAGTTGATTTGAATCAAAAGAGAAAAATTAAACAAGCATAATACTGAAAATTCCATTAAAAAATTAAGGTCAAAGTACTGTAAAACTAATAAGATTTGAATCATTATAATCAATTGCACTCACTGAAATCACCAACTTTTGAACACGAACATGCATCACATGATATTTGAGATGTAGATGGCAACATGAAAATAAAAAACAAAACATTGCAGAGCTTCTGAAAATACAATTCTCCATAGCTATCGAAAATAATTATTGGCAAAAAATGTAACAAAACTAATTAACAGCCGATATAAGCAGCAAAGGTCGGCAACATTTCTCTATGAGATTAAGCGATTTGTTACTGAGACAAAAAAAATGTTTCATACATGTACAAGCCACTGAACAATAGAATGATCAAAAGGGTTAACATGGAATCACCAAAGTCCGGCCAACAAACCCATGTCATGTTTTTGCATCTATGAGCAACAAGAAACATTCAAAGAGACTTTAATGACATTGATTTGACTTTTTTTAAATCTGAGCTGCAAGGTCCAAGGCCCCCCCCCATGATTTCAAAAAAATAATCCCCCAAAAAACTAATCCAAAATATTGCTTATTGGTGAATTGAAAGTGAAAAACAAAGTTACCAGATAAACATCTGAAATTTTCCATATACTAGTTCCGTTACAATGAGAATTCCAGGAGATAAGTTTTTTTTAAGCCAGATATGTCAGCCAGATACAAGTGTCTGGAAAATTTCTTCTTTTTTTTTTCCTGAGTGTTATATTTGGAATAAGATCTTTGTAATGTTAACCCGTAAGACATAAAAATGTACATTTATTAATAGAAGATAAATTATTTTATCTTACCCATGTGTGAACACTGAAAACAAATATTAATTATTAAAGTATCATATTAATAATAATAATAATCAGCTTTTATATAGCGCTTAATACATCGGAACCATGTGTCTAAGCGCTTAATAGATATATTATTATCTCGGTCATCGGATTAAATCAGTCATCACGCCTTAATACCGAGACAAGATTTAACTCCTTACAAAATTACTGAACTGGGCCACATCTTACAAAGAGTTGCAATTGATCCAATCAACCACAGAAAAAGTTTTCTTGGCAATCTATTGCCAAGAAAATGTTCTGTTCACCTTTGTTGACAATTTCCTGTAAAATCAATTATGACACTGATGGATTTTCATGAAGTTCCGAATCAATCCTAACCATTTGTAAGACTGAGCCCTGATATGTTTATCATTCATCTTTATAAACATCTTGTCTATATCTATACGTAATTCAAAATGTACAAGGTAACTCCGCAATAAGGCTTGAAAAAAATATCTCTCTCTGACATGGAATACCACATACAACTCACCAAATACAAGTACATTGGAAGATTACATTGTACCACATCTTGCATATAAGGCACTTCAATATTACATAATGTGGAAACTATTTGTTGAAACTAATGTTGAAAAATCGAAAAAAATATATGAAATACATGCATAACATAGAAATAATGGCTATTTATATAGTGTAGCCGTGTTTACAATGTTTGTGATAAGAATAATGTAGGCATGTTCAATATAAATGGAATAGAAATAGAGATCAAAATAGATCATACATGAAATCCTAAACACAGTATACTTTAGAATCAATGAGAGAGGACCCCCTCCAATCCAATACATATTATCATGGATTACATGTATGTAATTAAACAATAGTTGCCAGATCTTCATACATGTAGCATTTCTCGTATATGTATTGAGAAACTGTGCACAATGAACACATTGACGGTCTTTGACCTCAACAAAACATGACCCAAGTTATATATCAGTACGGTACTATAAAGGGTATGAGTTGCATGGGTGCATGAGTTTTAATTACTATGGTTACTGGATTAAATACATGTACCTGACCCCCCCAAAAAAAAAAAAAAAAAAAAAAATCTAGATCTGGAGGAAAAAAATTACTTATAGTTCAGCAAGGGCACATCATAGTTTATAATGCACTTTTAATGAAACAGCTAGATAAAACAATGATGTAACTAGATTTACATGTGTCGTTTTTCCTTCCTGATGAGATTTAATAATTTACATTCACTCTAACTGGCCTGGAAGCCATTTCTTTGCGCCATTTGTGCGCCTCGAAATAGAATATTTCTAGATAGATGGCGCTATATAAATGCCTATTATTATTAATTGTACTTAGAACAAACAAACAAAACAAGTGGAGTGCCTCTGTCAGTCTCGCCAGCATTATGGGATTCAATACAGCAGCAGTGCTGACTTTCAATAAAATAATTTATTTACAATAACCACCAGACATAAAAAAAATAAGAATACTCTATCTCCACAGTCTCGTTAGGGACGTTCTTATCATTATCATTTTTACAAGTACCCTGGATTAACCGACATAAATTAGTAATATAATGCTGCACTGGATGGTACATGGGCCTTGTCTTCCAGATATTTGAATGTTAATAATAATAATAACACATTTATTATGCGCTATCTTACTAGTAAACTATTCCAAGGCGCATATTAAACCCGTTATCCATACATGCAGTTCGGAAATTCTCACTTGTATTTTAATACATATTATACATATGGCATAGTGTACGGGTAGACTTAAGTAGTTAATACGCACCCTGTTAAATTTATTTCAAATGATAATATAGGCCTATTTGAGGTTTGTAGAGGTGGGGGATTGTCCATCAGCCTGTCTTCTCGGGAGTACATAGCACACATGCTAAAAAAACGTCTCTAGATAATAGACGAAATGCAACATTGAACGTAAAACAAAGTAATACATCACTTATTTCATGAGAAAGTCTTCATAATCAAGGTTTATTGTAACCAGATTGTCATAGATCTAGATCTTGTACATTGAAATAAACTTTATCTTGGTGAATTCATGAAATCTTAGCTGCAATCCGAGAATTCTGATGATCACTAACACAGTGTTTGAATACTGCTTGGAAAAATACCCAATATTTTATGGAATTCCATGCTTATTTAGCTTATTTCTCAGCAATTACACATTTTTTTCCAGAGCCATTTGGCACAAATGTTTTTTTATTTCAAACAAACACTTGGGTAGTCATTTCATTGGATTCTGTTTAAATTCATTTCAGGATTGTTAACACAACTGGCATTCTATCTTTAGTTTTGGTAAATATAAAAAAAAAGCATGTTATTGTCGTGTTTGGGACAATCATGAATATAATAGTTTTGAAGTCTAAGCTTAAGATTCTGAAGTTTTTAAAATATTGGATAGACGTCTAAGTCTTGAAGTCAGTCTATATGGATCAGCGTGGGTCTAGTTTTCTCTCTTTCTAATAATCAAGACTTCAAGAAGTCTTATTCATATCAGTAGTTTTGGGGGTGTAACAATTGAAGGTGGGAAGAATCTAAACTTGATCTGATTGGTGTACAGGTAACCGTCTATCAAACTTTCTCTGGTATAAGGGGTGTGGTGATGCTCTGTGCAAGTGACTGGGGCTGGAAGTGTGAAGCAAACTTCTCAGAACGTTTGCTCCTCTAAGTTAGCCGATGTCACCGAGGATTGGTCATTTACAGTCAGTGTTTAGGAGTTAAATGGTATTGGGGGTTTTGGAATTCTCAGATAAGTGAAAGTAAACGACTGAATAGATAACAGTAAGTTAAATACATACTACATAACATTACTATCCAAAGTCAATATACTAGAACATATTAATGCATGTGCCACATAACGGTTGTCGTGTGAAGGATATGAACTAAAAATGTGTGTTATTGAATAAAATTATAGATTTTACATTAAATATTAATTTAATCAGATGGCTGATTAAACTAGAATATCTTTGTACTTGTCTTGTTTATATAGAACACTTTCTCAAGAATGAAATGGGCTGAAAATGTCAGGATATAATCTGTCAGTAGCTTTCTAATACCCAATTTAAACTGAACATGTTGAGTAAGGGCTATTTAAAATAAAAGCTTGAACTATCACTGAAGGTGATTAATATCCCTGTCCTACGCCATTACCATGGCAACAGTTTCCAACACATGGGGAAAATATGCCTTGCCCATCTTTACCCCAAGACCTATATGTGAGTGAAATATGAGAATTGGATAAAGACTGATGAAGTAGTTTGAACTGCAAGATTTTCACCTTAATTTCGGCAAAATATAGTTGCCATGGTAACAAAATTTCTGATACATGCAAAAAAATGTGTCTTGCACATCTTCACCCCAACATCACCATGTGTTCCAAGTTTCATGAGAATTGGTTATAAAAAAAACTAAGTGGTTTGATGCGCAAGTTTTGCATGGACAGACGATTCCTTTCGACCCCTTCAAACTTCCTTTGGCGTGGATTTAATAAATATATCATCAAAAGAGGATGCTAGATTAAAATTCAAATCCTGAAAGTCGTGATAAATGCTGTAATCAAATTCTAAGGGGTAAAAATGCGACCGATGATCATTTCTTGTGATAAATTCATTAGCGATGGTTTAGCGCGTAAGAAAGGATCACCAGTCGTTCTTGAAGTTGCTCTTAACTTAAGAACAGCTTTACGAAATGGACCCCGGGCCATGGAGGATTATATATTGTTACTGGGACTGCTGTGATAATTCTCAGCACCCCTAGTAACAACATAACATTCTCCTTGACAGGATCCCTGGTGATGCTTAATCAATCCCCCCCTTGAGTTGCATGCAAAGGCAATTACTAATGAAAAATTTCATCTATCATGATGCATGAATGGAATATGATTGGAATATGATTGCTAAAAACACAATACAATGAAGATTGTCTTCGGAGTAATAGAAATAAAATCCTTGAAAGAAATAGTTTAATCCACTAAGATTCCAATATGGACTATGATTGTTGAAAGAATATTTTGGATGTGGCTTAATGATAACTATCTGTGTACCTTATCGCATACAAAAAAGAATAAAATTTCAGCATGTCAGCTTTCTCTGATATCGACTTCCGTCTCTTCTTTATTTTCTAAGTCCATGTCATCATCGCTATTACTGGTATCGTCAGTTTCTTTTTTAGAATGAGATGCTTTCCATTTCTTTGCTGTAACACCAAGAGAGCTAGCCATAACCAAAGCAGCTCCGAGCAGCGACAGCCAAAATGGGACAGTTCCAAAGACGGCGAATTCAAGCAAGAAAGCCATGATGACATTGTTGCTCTTCACAACGGCTACATAAGCTGCCTTATCTAATTTGAATGCATAAGTCATGGAAATCTGTGCCAGGAAGCCTATGACTGCAACAAAGATGAGCACGAGGCGATCCATCCCGCATCTGGGGACAATCAAGAGTCCAAGAATGGCAGTCAACATGGTTGTCATGATAAAACCAAAAATTCCGAAGTAAAACACACTTGGGTGAAAGGATGCAGGCTGATTCCGCCAAGCTTCCTGATGAGCACAAAAACAATTGCTACGAAAAGAGCAGAAATCAATGCACACACAACACCAAGAACAGTGTTTCCCTCTCCAGACACCTCTGCTTGTACACGGTTTCCAAAGAGGAAAGATGGACGGGCGATTAAGACAACACCAACAAGTGCAAATACAGCTAAGCCAACATCCACAAGGGAGAACTTCTCTCCAAGAAGCATCCAGGCAAAGAATCCTGTGAAAATGGGACTGATAAAGAAAATAGCATTGGCATCGCCAACAGGGATGTTTTGGTAGGCATAAAAGACAAGGCAGATTCCTATAGTTCCACAAGTGACTCTGAGCAGCAGCCAAGGTAGCTGCTTCATGGTAACCCGAAAAGAAATCTTATAGCATAAACCAAGTATTGCACTAAGGACAAAATAGGCAAGAAGGCGAGCTGCTGCAATCTCAGTGGGTGGGATTCTGCCAGAGAGCAGTTTAACCCCGATTGCCCCACTTGCTTGGAAAATACAGGACAGAAGTGCAAGGAGTAGCCCCTTATGGAGAGAACATGCTTTCATAAGTCTTGCACAAGGTCCACGTTCTCGGACATCCCTCAAAGAAGTCTTAGATGATATCATACTATCGTCTCCTTGAAAATCATCCTCTTGATGATCAAGCGACCCTGCAGCATCATCACAATGCTGTCTTTGCCTCATATTTATTCCATCATCACACTTGTTCTTAGTCATCGTGATCAATATCAATATTTACGATTAGAATAGAGAATGGAAAGGGGGGTAATACAGGAAAAAAAAAATCATTTGCTTCTTTTGAAGGTGATGAGTTTCACAACAGACGAGAAGATTCTGTCATATCTACATACCCATAGCTTCAGTCATTTTATGGAGATAAAATAGTACATTCTTTGGTACAAACCTCATTTACACTACCACATCTTAAACATTACGCCTACGCAAAATTCATAATACTGTTCAACTGAACGAAAAAAAATACTTAAACGGATGCTCTGATATTACAAGTACACAGTTACACCTTTATAACTACACATCAACATATTCATTGAAACATTACATGCAGTACTTATTCTTACTCATTCAACAGAGTTCTGCGAGCTCACACACGGACCTCATTCCTTTCTTCTTTTACATCTATCTTCTTGTATCCTGATCAGTGCTTTTTTGTCTTTTTTTTTTGTATAAGCAATAACCCATCAAAGAACCCTTCTTTTGGCTGAGAAAACCAGCAATGTACATATGCACACAAGCAGACTGTGGTGAAGAATAGCTTTCAGTATAAAGGTTGACAATTTCTGTTCCATTAGATTTCAATCTTTGTTGACATCTCCGACTATACTCATTGTCCAGATGGCTACTCTCATGCCTGCACACAAAAAAATCAAATAAAAAATACATACAGGTATCTATACATAAATTTCCATGTACATTATACTGTTATGAATATTCAACAGCTGGTGGATTTCCATCATTTCTTCTTGAGACTTTTACAAGTATGCATCGAATAACTTATCTAGATTAGGATGTTGTTTCATTTCAATGTTCTTTATGACATGTTGTTTTGTAATTGTATTAATCATGATTACTTGCAAAATGTATCCGATCATAGCTGTAAGGCTGAGGTGTGCAATTTTTTTTACTATTGAAATAAATAAATCAGGGTTCCAACAGAAATTTGAAAACAGAATTCCATGACTTTTCCGTGACTTCCTGTGACATCCCAACTCCTAGGATGTCACAGGAAGTCACGGAAAAGTCATGGAATTCTGTTTTCAAATTTCTGAAAACTGAAAAGAAATGGAAATCATGAACACCAATTATGATATCATAACAGCAGAGTGTGGTCAGAGTATGACAGTTGCGAGACACGACAAACTGGAAAGCTGCAATAGCCAAGAAGTAAATGCAATTCCACGACTTTTCACAAATTTTCTAGATTCCCGGACTTTTCCCTGACTTTCCATGACCACATTTTTTCCTGGGGTGGTATTCTGTAACTCTGTCATAACTTTTGTCATAAATTTTGTCATTTCTCTCCGAGATGTGACACCGCTATGATTGTCACAAATCGGTATTCTGAACATTGTCTTTTCCCTGTCATATCTCTCAAAGTTCCCGCCCATCTTTTCGGAAGCAATCCAATCAAAATCATCGTTAGTTCCAAGTGGGAGCCCTTCTAGCCAATAGGAATGCCCCGTGACAGGTAGGGGGTATTCCCAATTCTGTTGGTGGCATCGCGCAACTACGCGAATATTGATGCGCTTAATTACAAAGAGAGACAGGGAGCTGTGAAGGATTTTAGAGGAGAAGTAGAAAAATAAGGAAAACAGAGAAAAAAAAGAGAAATTAATAATAGAGCCTAACTAATTGTAGCATGAAAAAATTATTTTAAAAATTGTCGTGGATGATGAGTGAAACTAATACCACAATCTAATCTAAATGATATCGTTATATGCTTGACATTCAGTCGGCAGGGTATCGGGATATTTGGTACTAAAAGATAAGACAAAATTTATGACTGCTACCCCCTGTCATAACTTTTGTCATATCTTTTGCTTGTATAAAAGGATTACGCGCATTAAAGCCGCGTATTTTTGGTGCGCGCCAAAGAGATAAGACAAAATTTATGACAATTTTTGTGACAAAAGTTATGACATCCACCAGAATACCGATTTTGTCATATCTCTGAGATAAGATAAAATATGGAGATAAGACAATGTTCAGAATACCGCCCCTGGATTTTCCATAACTGTGGGAACCCTGTAAATAAATCACTATGAATCGAAGTATTCCTTTCCAGGAATTTATTATTAATGACACCAATTTTTTATTCAAAATGCAATGGCACTAAAACAAGTTCTGTTACATTCCATTGACCTGTACATGCACAACTCAAAGAAAAGTCAGCAAATTGTCTTTGCTTATCAGAAAATAAATGGGTGCTCTCTCTTCAAGGATCCTAATGTATATAAATTCCTGGGCCCCTTCTTGAGGAGAGTTGCAATGATCCGATCAACATAATCTATTTGGAAATCCATCAATGTCAAAATGTTCCTACAACAAATACGCACAACATACCTTTAAATGAAGACCATACTGAAATGTCAAGAAAACAATGAATGTACCTGTACATCATACCTTAAAAATATTTTAAACATGCATTTTAAATGTTGATAGTTGCTGGCTTTCCATAGTTGTGGTTGATCGGATCAAGCTCAATTCTTTGTAAGACGGGGCCTTGAACATCACAATCTCTCTATAGCTCCACTATCAGGTTGCACAACTACATGTATCTACCTTGGAAGGACCACCAGATGGAACTCATTCGCCACAAAGGACAAAATTGACTTGGTCTAATGAGAAAATGATAGAATGATATGTACACCTCAGTTGGTTTTCTCTACATTTGTCATAATATGCTACCTTGGATGTGCTACACGGGTCATTAAAGATATCCTTCAAAGCAACAACTCTCTCTCTGTTATAACCCAAAATGTAAGGTCATTTCGTATTTGCATTTAAGACATTGGAGGAGAATATGGACCTATGTTTAAGGCCAGTATCTAAAAATTGGGGCCATATTTAGGGATTTTTCAGCATAAACCTATACCCCATGTTGAAAGATTTCTTAAAAAAAAGCGACCAATTCCAGTGGCACAGCTTCGTAAGCCTTATTTCGTGAGTACCCTCCCACCCCCCCCCAGTAGATAAAAGCTTTTAAAAAACATTGTAAACGATGGTAGAAATTTTCAGAATAATTCAATAATATAACAATTTCAAGCTGAAAGCATGTCAACTTTGTCTGACATTGACTTCCATTTCTTCTTCATTTTCCAAGTCTATGTCATCATCCCTATCACTGGTATTATCAGTTTCTTTTTTAGAATGAGATGCCTTCCATTTCTTTGCTGTAACACCAAGAGAGCTAGCCATAACCAAAGCAGCTCCGATTAGTGACAGCCAAAATGGGACAGTACCGAAGATGGCAAATTCAAGCAGGAAAGCCAGGATGACATTGTTGCTCTTCACAACGGCTACATAAGCTGCCTTTTCTAATTTGAATGCATAAGTCATGGAAATCTGTGCCAGGAAGCCTATGACGGCAATAAAGATGAGCACAAGGCGATCCATCCCGCATCTGGGGACAATCAAGAGTCCAAGAACAGCAGTCAACACGGTTGTCATGATAAAACCAAAAAGCCCAAAGTAAAAAATCTGGGTGAGAGGATGCAGACTGATTCCGCCAAGCTTCCTGATGAGCACAAACACCAACGATGCAAACAGAGCCGCAAGCAATGCTGCAACAACACCAAGAACAGTGTTTCTTTCTCCTGAGGCCTCTACAAATTTCCCAAAGAGGAAAGACGGACGGGCGATTAAGACAACACCAACAAGTGCAAACACAGCTAAGCCAACATCCACAAGGGTGAACTTCTCACCAAGAAGTATCCAAGCACAGAATCCTGTGAGGACTGGACTGATAAAGATAATTGCATTAGCATCCCCAACAGGGATGTTTTGGTAGGCGTAAAAGGCAAGGCACATTGCAATGGTTCCACATGTGATTCGGAGCAGTAGCCATGGTAGCTGCTTCAGAGTAACTCGAGGAGATATCTTATAGTACAAACTGAGTACTGCAGCAAAGAGAGAATAGGAGATTAGTCGAACTGCAGCAATCTCAGTTGGTGGGATTCTGCCATAAAGTAGTTTAACCCCTATCGCGCCACTTGCTTGGAATATACAGGACAGAAGTGCAAGGAGTAGCCCCTTATGGAGAGAACATGCTTTCCTAAACCTTGCACAAGGTCCACGCTCTTGGGCATCCCTCAAAGAAGTCTTAGATGATATCATACTATCGTCTCCTTGAATATCATTCCCATTCAATTCATCCTCTTGATTATCATGCGAATCTGCAACATCACCGCAATGATGTCTTTGCCGGATATTTATACCATCATCACACTTGTTCTTAGTCATTGTGATCAATATCAATATTTACGATTAGAATAGAGATTGGAAAACGGAGTATTACTGACAAAAACACACTAGCAACTATCCCTAGATTCAGCCTTTCAGTAATTCAACTTATTGATCATTCAATATAAAATGCAAACAGATACAACATATACAACAAAATGTGAATGTAATCACAACAAAAGCCTATAGGTATGGCTTTGATGGTGATTTTGAATATTGTGAAGATACAAGAAAAATACTGTTCAGCAATTTATCGATTAACCGTCTGACGGTAGTTATTTCAGCCATTACATAGAGTTGCAAAGCTTTGATTACTTATTAACCATATTTTCAACAGAAATAAACATGACTTTGATAAACATACAAGTTTACACATGTACATTGAAAATACTTTCAAATACTGTTCAATTGAAATACTTCTCTGTTCAAGCTATTATAAGTACAGTACACATCCTACAATTAAAATTCAATATATTCATAACGTTTTCACTCTTACTTAATCATTCACTATGAAGATAATTTTAAAGTTCTTTCTATCAACGGAATTCTGATAAATGCCAGCTCAAACACGGACCTCATTTCTTTCTTTCGTCCCTTATACTCTATACCTCGTGTTCCCTGATGAGTGGTAGTATCATCTACAGCTCACATTGGCTAGGTAAGCAATAACCAATCAAAGACCTCGGTTCTTGGCTGAGATGCAGTCTGTGGACAAGAATAGCTTTCTGTAAGGTTGACAAACGTTTTTCCATTAGCTTTCAATCTCTGCTGACATCTGCCACTATTCTCACTGTCCAGATGGCTACTCATATGCCTGTAAAACAATCAAACAGAGAATACATAATCTGAATACATAAATTTATTTATTTATTTCGTTTTATTTATACAGGGTAGCCCCATCAGTAGTCATGTACTGTTTTCCAGGGGGCCCTGTAAACAAATGTTTACAATATAACAAACAAGCAAATTACATAAGGAAAAACAAACAGAACATGCAAAATAATCAGAAGTGAATACATGGGAAAAAGATGATGGTACATAGGTACCATGTAGGGAAGTAACATTAATTCATCTAGATTTCAATCAGCATTACAATACAGGAAAAACACCCCCCTACATTTCAATTATTTAAATTAAGGTTAATCAGTGTGATTGCTACTCAATGTGATGTAATATAAAGTTACATTTATATTATATACTGATACAAACATTAGTAGAACTGTAGAATATCAACAATTATGCTTTTAAAAAAACAAACAATGGTTTTAAGAAAGAAAACAAAGAATACCCTATCTGCCCTTTATTAGAACTAATTCACTTCCTTAAAAAACAAAGGAAGACAAAATTTCACCATATCACATTCATCTACACACAAATGTTTCATATATTTTCTTTAATAGTGGGCAATAATTGGACACTCCCAAGTTTATGCATCCATATTATTATTGGAAATATGAAAACTGGAAGCCATTAGAGAGAGAGGGAGAAAAAAAGTGCAGGAAAAGAATATCATGTAGAATCTCAAGATGTAGGTGTCTTCATTGTCTTCTGAAGTGAAAATATTTGTGTATTTTTGCTTGACAGTTTAAGAAATGGGCACAGGTATCTTTCCTCTAAAAAAATATGTAAGTTTCTCTTCACAATAAAATAATAGGCTAAATTCATCCTCTGCATTACTAATGGTAAATCTCAAAAGGTATATTTCAAGACCGCTTACATTCCTAAGGTTCGGATATTCCAAAGGTTCATTATTCCGAAGGTTCGTATACCCGAAGGTTCATTAGTCCGAAAACAAAATGAGGTTCGTAATTCCGAAGGTTCGTTAATCCTACAAAACTAAATGAGGTTCATAATTCTGAAGGTTCGTTAGTCCGAAAACGAAATGATCAACGAACCTAATTTCGTTTTGGGATTAACGAACCTTCGGAACATCGAACTTAATTTCGTTCTCGGATTATCTAACCTTCGGAATAATGCCACAAATGTTTGGATTAATGAACCCTTTTACGTTTTCGGATTAACGAACATCGAGGTATAGACAATTTACGTGTTTCGGAATTACGAACCTTCGGAATTGCGAAGTGTAACCTTTCAAGACTACTCATTTACAACACATAGTCAATGAGAGAAATCATGCAGTGTTGGCAAGTTCGCCCCACCCCCATTTAAAAACCTTACCTAAATGTCTGTGTTCTGTTGTCGACTTGATGTTCAAACCTAGCTGACATCCTCAGCAGGATAGCACACTGTCTTGGTCAAAACAATTACAGCTGAATGAAAACAAGTAAATAAATAAAGCATGAATTACAGGTTGGCAAAAAATAAGTTGAATTGACAAGCAAAATAAACTGAATAACTTGACCTTTTATAGCAGCAAGGTTATTATGTAAAATTTTTGCTTCTTATATTAAAGTTTGAGACAATGATGAATAAAAGCCTAGTGTGTCATATTTCATGCAGTGGAAGAGTAGTCTTGTGACTAAACATACATGGATGCAAGAAAACAATTACATGGACATGTACATGGCCATTGAGATAACCCTTGTGCCAGCCTAAGGAGTGTTATTGATAAAATAATGTAATTTGCGAAAGGTTTATCTGAGGAAATGCAAAATGGGAAAGAGTAATAGTTGTCTTGACCTTACAAATCAGAATTAAACAATGTTTAAAAATTCAAAATGTCTTAGCATTACAAGACTTGCAAAAAAGGTGAAATAAGAAATTACTGATACAAGGTCCTCAGAGAAGTTTACCTTAGTGACCAATCAAATAACAAAAAGGAAACTCGTCCAATTCCTAATGTCCAATTTTGAATGATTATTTTGTGTTTGATAGATAAATAGACTTGAATATTGGATATCAGGGGAACATTTCATAAAACAACTAGTCAGTGATTTTTACTGACAACAGATACAAATAAAAATAATTGGCATTCATATAGCGCTTTATCAATCTACGACGGTTCAAAGCGCTTCATAATAATTATTACCCGGTCACTGGATTCATAGCATTTCAAGCAGCCTGTTAGGCGCACACTTGCTAAACCAACCACAATGACGGTTGTTTAGTACCGTTACCCAATTAGCACCTGGGTGAGAGTGGCAATGTGTGGATTGACGCCTTGCCAAAGGGCGCTACATGTAGGCCATGGTGGGATTCAAACACACGACCCTCTGATTACAAGGTGAGAGTCAGAACCGCTACACCACGGCGCTTCCAATAAAATAAAAAGCTACAAAGATCCTTGCACCTCATTGAATCATAACATATTAGTCAGTATAAATCACAGACAATGTGCCTCGTGAATATAAAAACACTCCCATGGGGACCTTTGAGAATAAACTTAAGATTTAATCACTATTCCACATGCACTCTGAAAGCAATACTTACCAATTACAAAATCTGATTTTTTTAGGCCAATACAGGAAGGAAATACCAGTCCTTCAGAGCATGACGATAGTTATTCCTGCAATATCAATCATTTCTGAGCATCTATTAAAAGACAAAAAAAAAGGTTTTTCAAAAGTGGTGTTAACAGATCTGGGCCTAGAGGCAGTGGTGTAATGAGCAAAAAAAAAAGAAAGGAAGAAAAATGGCACAACATGCCGAATGTAGGAAAATTTCTTAAGGCAATTGAATAAGCAAGCGAACATTTTGCCATTTATAAATAGAAATCTGAAAATCATTTTACGTCTTTTTCCCCCTTTTATCTTGGTTTTGGATGGGGGGGGGACTGCAAGCCCCCCCCCACCCCCATGCCAGTGCCTACAGGGACAAAAATTAATCATATAATCAAAATCATAGAGATAATAGCAATAATCTTTAATGCAAAATATATCTTAGAGCTATGGATCAAATCAAGGAATCTTTATGAGAGCAAATTATGTTCCAGTAAATGAGCCAAGATGGCTTCTTAGAATACTTTGGAAAATATTGTTATTCACCTTGAAATTGGGTTATCCATGTGAGCTACAATCACTTGTTATACTTTCAGAGCTACCAAGTCTCACGCATTATGCGTGAGACTCAAGCATTCTGGACTCTTGTTCAACCCTCAAAATCTCAAATCTTCGTCTCACGCAACAATCACAGCCTATTTCCATATACATTGTACACAATGTCTGTGATCTCACTCAGATTCACAGAAAATCTCACGCAAAGCTGGTCTTTGAACTTGGCATCTCTGTACTTTCCATTATGGTCTCAACCTGCAAGGTAGGAATCTTTATTTGGTGTAATTGTTATTTAGCCCTTTCACCCATTAGTATTAAATTCCCTGTCATCTTAAACCTACATACTGTTGCCTAATATCCAACACCACTATTAAAAGCCTACATGTACATGTACCAGGGGTGGATACAGGATTTTCCAAATGGGGGGCACATTTTCTCTATGAAAATTCTACAACCAAAAAATAATGTATATATTAGGTCATTTCGTCTGTGGAAAATTGGAAAAAGCCCTCCCCAAAGATCCTCATTTACATTTCAAATTTAATTATGGCTCTCAAAAACGGAGGGAGGACACAGGCTGACTTCCCTCCCACCCCCCTCCGCCACTGAAGTATATGTTTATGTACCGGTACCAAACTTTTATTGAAAAGTGTTAGAAAGCAAACTTGTATGAATGAAGTATAATTTGGATCCCTCTGGGTAATTACACTATAAAATGGCATTTACCTTAGTGATGTGATAGTTTGTGCGATATTAGTCTATCAGAAAAGTATGTAATAATGATAATATTCCGCATTTATATAGCGCTTTACATCGGAACGACGTCTCTAAACGCTTTTCAGACATATTATTACCCCGGTCATCGGATCCTTGCATGCCCGCATACAATGTATGCACCTTCTCCACTCCCTGGGGAGCATTCAAACAAGAGTTCCAAGACTCAATTGCTAGGCATAATACATGTACATGTAGGCTTTCACATCCTACCGGGTACCCATTTAGCACCTGGGTGGAGAGTGGCAAAGTGTGGATTAACGCCTAGCCAAAGGACGCTAGGCCATGGTGGGATTCGAACACACGACCCTCTGATTATAATGCGAGAGTCAGAACCACTACACCACAACGCTTCCATGTACATGTAGACCAACTGCTTGTAGACATTGTGAATAAACCATAATGATGTACACTGCCATAACTGTTTAGCATTTCTTAGCAATGGCAGAGGTGAAGAAAATACATATGAAATTGAATATATATATGCAGGTATTTACTTACAAATGGTCAGATCTGCAGCCAATGTCCAATCTAAACAAGAAGAACTGTACAGTAGCACAGCCTAAACTGAAAAAAAAATGGGGAGAAGAATGGTCTTCAGTGAAAGAATCAACAAACAATGGCTATGTGAATATCTCAATAATATATCCTTTCTACGATCAGAGATCAAGTACAAACAAAGAATGACTATGTCAATAAGATAATATGATAACATATCCTCTTTAAGTCAAGTATACATGTAGGAAGAATGGCTATGTCAATGATAACATATCCTCTTAAAGAGAAATTCCAGTAGTTGCAGTAAACACTGATTTCATGAGAAAGTCTGTAAAACAAGGCTTAATTGCCAGTATATCATCGAGGATCTAGATCTGGTACAGTTACATTAACTGGACTTTGTGAAATCTTGAAATCTACGCTGAAAAATGTTCACACCGAAAATCCCCAACACAGATAAGCGCACGTGGGACAATGTATAATTATTGCTTAGGGCGTCGGGTATTTGCTGATTTCGCAGCAATTACACAATTTCTTCTAGAATCCTTTGGCACATGCGTTTTATTTATACTAACAGACACTTTAGTGGTCATTTCATTGGATTCTGTACGAACTCATTTTGATATCGTTACCAAAACTAGCATTTACCTTTAATCACGATAATAAAAGTCAAGTCTAGGAAGAATGGCTATGTTATTGTCAGTAATAATATCTTACAGATATGTACCGGTATTCTCTAGAGATAAGGAAAGTAAACTATAGGAATAATTGATAGATGTGAATTTGACAATATTCCAATAATATTAATATAAAGTACATGTATCCTCTTTAAGGTGATAAGAAAAGTCAAGCATAGGAAGAATGGCTATGTCAATAAGATAATATCTAAATGATCAAATAATGTTTGCTCTCAATAGTGATAAGATAATAATCAAATAAAGCAAACAAAAGAGAAAGACACATGACTAGAATCAATTTAAAATGCAACCAAGTTGGAGGTGCTATGGATTAAGGGGAATCCAACCCAAATAATAAACTTCACTTTAGAGGAAAAAGAAAATCAGACAAGTTCATTGTTAAAAGTTTGAAAAAACTTAAACAATAAAAAAGTCATGAATTCTTTTAAAGTTGTAAAAATTTGTAGTCACTATAAAATGGAGACTTCAAACTGGCTGCATATAGTGATAAACTAAGCAAGGACTAATCTTCCACATGTACTCCAATACATACAATAAATTGAAAAAATGTAAAAAAAATAGATAAAAGTTTTACTTCAAATTATATGTTTCTTTCATGAGGATGTAATACAATATACTAACTGAATATATTTAGATTACTGTCCAGGGATTTAGGTATTTAGGAAAAAACCACAAAAATGACAAAATCCTAATAATTAGTACATAGCCTATAGGAAAGTTGTCAGTAGGTGGTTTCAAACCGCCTCGATAACAGAATCACCGTTAAATTACGAGAACTTTTTAAGGCTAAAAAATACCCGTTAATTATTCCTGCATTCACACCACCCCGAAACACATCCTTCGGGATAAGTTCCCAAAGTTACGAGCATGCGCAGTGTGGTCTGATAAGCAGGCAAGGCGCGAGATTCAAAATCACTAGCCCAGCAGCCACCCACGCCGCCGCGCCCAACGACAGGCTGGGCTAGAAGTTCCCGTAATTTGCTTTCACATTGCCAAAATACCTGCGACCTTGGAAAAATCCCCACGAAAGTTCTCGTAATCTCGCCTAGTACCTACTATTTAGCGGGTATTTTCTTTCGGGGAAATTACGCGTAGTTTGCTTTCACATTACCAAAATACCTGGTATTTTCTGATCAGGGTAAATTTCCCGATCAGAGAATACCTGGAACTGGCGAACTTCGAGGCGGTCTGAAACCACCTAGACTAAGGGATCTCAATTTAAAGCAGCCATACATGTAGCTTTCTTATTGCTTGTCCAATTTCTTTCAATTTTTTACTGTTTTATTTATTTTTTCCTTTACAACACACCATTTTATGAGAAATGATAAAATTTCCCTTTCATGCTAAATTTAAAAAGCAATATTGCTCTCATCTTTGACATGAATTTTAGATTATTATAAGGAATTCATTTACAGTATCAGTGCAACTTTCCAGTGCCCCCTCCCCTTACACAAGGCTTGAAATCATCATTACGCAACTGCCATTACTCTAATGTAACAACATATAGATCTGCTGGTACATGCTGATCCTACATGCAATTGGCAAAATAAAAAAATTTATAAAATTTTTATGCATGTAAATGTAGGAACATCTCTAATCAACCGGCATGAGCTAGAATATTATTTATAGACCAGAATGATGGGCAGATCTTGTAGGGGGTGGAAGTTTTTTTCATGAAAAAAAAAAGAATATGATTAGAGGGGTCAGTACTCCTGCATGGGGCAAAAACGTACATCCTTTATAAAAACCTTTTAGTCTTGATTGTCTATACCCTCGCAAATTTGACCCTATACACATAGCTTTTCTAGCGAAATAGATACCCTTTTTTCATTATTTTAGTGTTTTTGACACCCTTATTACGTTACGCACATATACGTAACGTGCCCTATCTTGAAAAAGACATCCTTTTTACGTGTTTTTTGGTTGCGCATGGTATCCACTCGTCAATGTAAGTGGCCCCCCGGGCCTAATGAATATCCATGACGACTGTTTTCACAATATATTGCTACACTTAAAACTCCAATAACTTTATTATTTGTTATCCGATTTTGATGAAATTTTCAGCATCTTGCTCAGTGAATTCTACTCTATGGAAATAAATATTTTAAGCCCAGACCATCCCTTTAAATGCTAGCTAACAAATTTTGCTAGCTAACAAATTTTATTTGTTTATCATGCATTTTCTGAAATATCGGATCCCGCATACAGCGCATCATAAAAGATGGGGACACGAAAGACGGTCCATGGAAAGACCCTTTCATGCAATCAGCCCCTGGTATACCAAGTTGTTGGGTGTCTGGACAGTTGATTTTAAACAGCCAATTGAAAAAGTTCACAATTCAAATCTCTTAAATGTTTTAGCACAAAATGTTTGACAATATACAAATAGCGAGATGATGGTGATATCGTGATGCTTTGTACTCACTGCCATTTAACAAATTATTTATAACATAATAAATTTTAAAATTTGTAAAAATAATTTTTATCTATAATGGTTTTTAAAAACGGCGTCGTTAGCCGGGAGTACGTCGTACATAGGCGGTTTAAGGCCGGGGGGGGGGGTACTCGACCAAAAAAGTGGTAGGGGTGTGCCACGGGGGAGACAAAAACGGGGGCCTTGGAACGGACTTTATTGTAAAAAGGAGGGTCCTCGGAACGGGCTTTGGAACTACAATTTTGTGAAAACGGGGGTCCTTGGAACGGATCACCAGCGTGTGAGTACGTGCGTATGCACCCCTTTGGAACGGGCATGCGTGCATGATGCAGCTAGCGTGGCCTCCGCCGGGTGCGTTCGGGCAGAGACGATGGTCGGACAGTGCTAGGCGGCCGGTTTTCATCAAAATTGCAGATCAATGCGACCGGAACGGCGTAATGAAAAATATGCAAAGCTTTGGAGCGTATTTCTTCCTTCTTTTTTCTTGATAAGAACAAAATGCTATGCCATGGAGCGGCTTTCTTTTTTTTCTTCTCAATAATACAAAAATGTTATGCCTTGGAACGGAAATTTGGGTGTGAAAATGGGGGTCCCCTCCGCGGCACATACCCACTATGCATTATATACTGCGGAATCAGGGACAACTCGGACCACGGGACATCTCGGACCGCGGGCCGAGTTGTCCCACCCATTACGAGATTTTTTTTCTCACAAATTTGCGTCTATTTTTCCGTCATTTCGAAATTTCTTGTAAAGATTTTCTAGAGATATGGTCTGATGGTAATGTTCTTCACTTTCTATTACTTTTTTTTCGCTGAAATAAAAAAAAGTGTAATTTTAGGCGTTTTTCGACAGCTCGCGATTCCCATAGGCGAGCGTGTATTAACTGTGTCGGTGCTCGGCTCGGCCCCGCTCAATAACTGACTTGATTTTGTGATCATTTCTCCTCAAAGTACCACTTTTATCGCAGAAGATGGACTTTGTTGTATTCCATTACCTCCATTTTCTCATCACAAGGATAAAATTTGGTGTATCTGCACGATTTTGATCAAGTTTTTCACCTTTTTCTCTCTGGTCGCAAGAAGCGAACAACCGATGAACGGTCCGCTGCTCTTCATCGTAATTCTCCGTAGCTCGGCCGCCTAAACTGGCGGGGTGGGATTCAGACCGAATCCACAATGGAAGTGGGCGTGCACAGCAAAGAGCTGAGCTTGACTGAGTGAGAGTGAACTCGAGTTTGAAGCTTGGCAGTGTCGTATAGGCTCTGCCTTTTTTTGTAAATATATATTTTTTCAATTTTTTCTATATTGATTTTCCCTGGTTTCGAGCTCTAAGATTGTAATGATATAATTATGCTTCAATTTCTTTGACTGAGTGTGACTATGGTGTGGATGTTTGAGTTGCTCAAAAATATTTTTACGTGGGTGGGGGCTCGGGGCGATTTCACTCTTGCCCCCGAAATGCGAAAAAAATATATTCGGGGTGTAGCTGTGTGGGCATGCCGGGCTGAGGCTAGCCATCAATAATTTTTTTTTTTTTTTTGAGAGAGAGAGGGGGGGGGGCTTAATTTTTCACTTTAAATTGATCATTTTTAGGCCTTTTTTTCCATTTTATTTTTAATATTGAATTTCCGTGGTGTAGAGTTGAGTTTTAAGTTGCAATAATCAATATGCTTTAATTTCTTTGACTTTGAATGTGACTGTGGTGTGGATGTTTGAGTCGAACAAAAAATACTTTTACGTGGGTGGGGGCTCGGGGCGATTTCACTCCTGCCCCCTAAATGCGAAAAATAGTGGGGGCTCGGGGCGATTTCACTCCTGCCCCCTAAATGCGAAAAATATTCGGGATGTAGCTGTGTGGGCATGCGGGGCTGAGGGTAGCCCTCAATAAAAAATTGTTGTTTTTTTTTGGGGGGGCTTAATTTTTCACTTTAAATTTATTATTTTTAGGCCTATTTTTTGTACATTCTATTTTTCATATTGAGTTTCCCTGGTGTAGAGAGTTGAGTTTTAAGTTGCAATAATTAATATGCTTCAATTTCTTTGACTTTGAGTGTGACCGTGGTGTGGATGTTTTGAGTCGAACAAAATACTTTTACGAGCTAGGGTGGTGGCTCAGGGCGATTTCACTCTGCCTCCGAAATGTGAAAATGATCTAAGTGTATCTGTGTGGGCATGTCAGGCTGAGGGTAGCCATCAATTAAAAAAAGTGTTTTATTTGGGGGCTTGATTTTTAATTAATTATTTGTATTTTTTTACAGGATTTAAATTAAAACTGATTTACTTTCTTTAATTTCATTTCTTGGTCTCAAGGGTGGATGTCAGGCTGCCGGGATGGAATTCAGCCACAATTGCCAATGGAAGTGGACATACTTGTACAGTCGTGAGCTTGGAGACTGAAGCTTTGCCCTACAGCTTAGAATATTTTTTAATCAAGTTTTAGGCCACTCAGTCTTATTCCCATTTGAAATATAATCAGGGCCGGATCCAAAATTTCCCTACAGGGCCGGGGGGCATTTTGTCTAGGAATTTTTGACAAAAGGTCTTTACTGCCAAATCACAGTAATTTTTTCTCAGGAAAAATTTGACAAGCAAAAAAAAAAGAAAAAAATGTTGTAAGTTGCCTTTTCAGTACTTTTTAAAGGGGGCGAATGTGCCCCCTCCCTCGATTCGCCACTAGAACTTATGTCCATATTATTTAGTTTTAATTTTTACAGGAGGAAAGAATACCAAATTAAATAAGTTTTATGTTTTGCATTTTTACCAATTATTGTTTATTCAAGTAAAATGTATTTAATTTAGTATTGTTCCAAAATGCATCACCTAATTAACTTGTTTGAATTTAAAATGCAAACCTGAATAAAAATGAATTATGAACTTTGAATAAATAGAAAATAATATGTTATATTCTGTAAATTGTAATATTTTCAAATCATATTTTATCTCCATTCTTATCTTATCATTGTCTCCCTTTCTCATTATGTTCATCACTCTCATTTCAATTAAATTTATATTCTAATACTGGAATAAAAAAAGACAATACTCAACAATGAAACATCGATCAATAGAAAAAAAACAAAGAAAAAGAGGGAAAATACAAAGAAATGACAGGTACAAGGAGGGGGGGGGTAACAACAAGTCATTCTTGTCTGGGTTTTAAAAACAGGAGAAGAGTCGTCAATACAATATTGCAAATAGCAACTATGAAGAGGGTTTGGTTTTTATCAAATAATTTTTGCAGTTCCTTTGGAGTGATGTTGTTTTTGTTTCACCCATTCTAGAAAGTGAACTTTGTATCTAACACTAAGTTGCCCTAGTGTTGTTTTCCAATCTACATTTTCTAGTTCCTTGTATCATGTATGGATGAAATCATTTAAGGTGTACCAGTTAGAAAATTGTTGACTTTTGGTATATATTTACATTAATCATGCAAGTTGCAGGTATGATCACCTTCTCAATGACTCTTAAGACAAGCTTCTGCAATTAATAAAATATATTGTATTTACTAGATAATTTGAACAACTGGACCAAATTGTGGCAAGATTAATGAGCTATATATAAGTGACAATGTGGAACCCGAGGCTGATAATGATATGATTTGAGCAAAGAAACAATAAAAATTTGATCAAAATCGGATAAGGAAAAACAATATTATCGCTGCATTTTAAAGAATGATTTGTATTTTTCTGGTGAAACAGGTCTGGCCTTTCTTCATGGATATTTAATCAGCAACCTCATACATGATGTCATATCCTCACTTGTTCTTTGTATTTTATTATGTGAAATTAGATTAATTTTTTAAAGTTGAATTCAATAACCCCGCTATTTGTTATCAGATTTTTATGAAATAAGCACTTTGATATGTGAATGTTGCTATGTCTACATTATTCATATATAAATATTTTCATCCCGGAGCATCCCTTTAAATGATTTATTTATTATTTCTTTTTCTCGAGAAAGAGTATAGTCTCTACAATAAAACAAGTCATTTAATAACCTTCGGTTATTAAATGACAGCATTAAGATTTGATGTTGATGCTGCCGTCGGAAAAGCGGCGCCTATAGTCTCACTCTGCCATCCAGGTGAGACAAAAATCATGACATGCACAGTGATGAAAAATAAAGCAATAAAATGAATTTAATCAAAAAGAAAAACCACATGCTATGTAAAAGAAATTAAATTTAAAATCATAAATTCGTCATTTTTATTGAATGAAGAATTTAATTTATAATTGGAAAATAGGATTACCCCTATTTTCTTTCAATGTAACCAAAATACTTGTAGGGCCTAATATGATTTTTCATCACATGACATGATTTTGAACAAAAATCAAGCCATATTTTTGGGTTATGTGGGACGGAATCTACATGGCGGCATTCGTGGGACGGATTTTTCTTCTTAAATCTATCTCTGCCGGCTATTCACCTTATCCCCATCTTCCTCGTCCCTATCATCATCCCCTTGGGCGCAAAACTGTCCGCAAAGGTAGAGGGGACCACAGGCTGCAAAATTTGACAAACATTTAAAAAAAGGTTTTCGCCCAAATGTAGGGTAATTTTTAACCCCAAAACAATTGACAAGAAAAAAAAGGGGGTTTTCAATAATAAAAGGTCATTTAGTCCTAAACACATGTATCATTTCAATTGTGAATGATTCATTATTTTGTTCTCCATGAAGAAAAATAGTAGGGTGGACATTTGGTATTGTGTCCCCCTATTTTTGGTAGGGGGACACGTCCCCCCCCCCCCCCCCCCGATTTCCTCCCATAATCATCCCTCACATCCTCGTCCTCACCATCTCATGCACCCCTCTTATCAAGAGTCATCATCATCATCTCTCTTATTTATATCCCTCATGCACCTCCTCTTCCCTCTCATCATCAAGGCCCACCCCTTATCATCGCCATCCCTCACATCCTCATCTCCATCTCTTTCCCTTTGTCCCTCTCATCATCCCCCCCTCATCAAGAGTCATCAAAGATCCTCATCCCTCTTATCATCACCATCTCTCACCTCCTCGTCCCTCTCATCAAGGCCCACCCCTCGTTATCGCCGGTATGCATCGCCATCCCTCACATCGTCGTCCCTTTTACCCTATATCCAAAACTCTGCTCTCTACACAAAGGAAACTCAATATAAAAATTAAAAATGAAATTGGCATGCCCACACAGATACACCTAGAACATTTTCACATTTCGGGGGCAGGAGTGAAAATGCTCGGAGCCCTATCCACGTATTTTTTGTTCGGCTCAAACATCCACACCACAGTCACACTCAAAATCAAAGAAACTGAAGCATATTAATTATTGCAACTTAGAACTCAACTCTCTACACCAGGGAAACTCAATATGAAAAATAAAATGTACAAAAAATAGGCCTAAAAATAATAAATTTAAAGTGAAAAATTAAGCCCCCCCCAAAAAAAAAAAAACATTTTTTTATTGAGGGCTACCCTCAGCCCGGCATGCCCACACAGCTACATCCCGAATATTTTTCGCATTTAGGGGGCAGGAGTGAAATCGCCCCGAGCCCCCACTATTTTTCGCATTTAGGGGGCAGGAGTGAAATCGCCCCGAGCCCCCACCAACGTAAAAGTATTTTTTGTTCGACTCAAACATCCACACCACAGTCACATTCAAAGTCAAAGAAATTAAAGCTTATTGCAACTTAAAACTCAACTCTACACCACGGAAATTCAATATTAAAAATAAAATGGAAAAAAAGGCCTAAAAATGATCAATTTAAAGTGAAAAATTAAGCCCCCCCCCCTCTCTCTCAAAAAAAAAAAATTATTGATGGCTAGCCTCAGCCCGGCATGCCCACACAGCTACACCCCGAATATATTTTTTTCGCATTTCGGGGGCAAGAGTGAAATCGCCCCGAGCCCCCACCCACGTAAAAATATATTTGAGCAACTCAAACATCCACACCATAGTCACACTCAGTCAAAGAAATTGAAGCATAATTATATCATTACAATCTTAGAGCTCGAAACCAGGGAAAATCAATGTAGAAAAAATTGAAAAATATATATTTACAAAAAAAGGCAGAGCCTATACGACACTGCCAAGCTTCAAACTCGAGTTCACTCTCACTCAGTCAAGCTCAGCTCTTTGCTGTGCACGCCCACTTCCATTGTGGATTCGGTCTGAATCCCACCCCGCCAGTTTAGGCGGCCGGCCGAGCTACGGAGAATTACGATGAAGAGCAGCGGACCGTTCATCGGTTGTTCGCTTCTTGCGACCAGAGAAAAAGGTGAAAAACTTGATCAAAATCGTGCAGATACACCAAATTTTATCCTTGTGATGAGAAAATGGAGGTAATGGAATACAACAAAGTCCATCTTCTGCGATAAAAGTGGTACTTTGAGGAGAAATGATCACAAAATCAAGTCAGTTATTGAGCGGGGCCGAGCCGAGCACCGACACAGTTAATACACGCTCGCCTATGGGAATCGCGAGCTGTCGAAAAACGCCTAAAATTACACTTTTTTTTTATTTCAGCGAAAAAAAAGTAATAGAAAGTGAAGAACATTACCATCAGACCATATCTCTAAAAAATCTTTACAAGAAATTTCGAAATGACGGAAAAATAGACGCAAACTTGTGGAAAAAAATCTCGTACTGGGTGGGACAACTCGGCCCGCGGTCCGAGATGTCCCGTGGTCCGAGTTGTCCCGTCCCCATACTGAGTGCCCCCCCCCGGGGTTTAAGGTTCAACGCTATTGTATTTCCATTGTTTACATGTGGATCGAGGGGTCTACGCGGCATCAGTGAGGTAAGAAATCTTTTTTACATTTTTATTTAACGTTTTTCAAAACCTTCCTACGCATTAGGCGTAGGAAGGTGTAGAAATTAATAAAATTAATGTATTTCGAGCGATCATGTTATGATTATGAAAAGATGGATTTCCTAGGGAAATCCATCTTTACTGTTCTTCGCTTAAAGGTCAAGTCCACCTCAGAAAAATGTTGATTTGAATCAATAGAGAAAAATCAGACAAGCACAATGCTGAAAATTTCATCAAAATCGGATGTAAAATAAGAAAGTTATGACATTTCAAAGTTTCGCTTATTTTCAACAAAATAGTTATATGAACGAGCCAGTTACATCCAAATGAGAGAGTCGATGATGTCACCCACTCACTATTTCTTTTGTTTTTTATTGTTTGAATTATACAATATTTCAATTTTTATGAATTTGACGATAAGGACCTCCTTGCCTGAAGCACAAAATGTTAAAATAATGGAATTCCACATGCTCAGGGAGGAATGAAACTTCATTTCACATGACAATGATGAGAAAATAAAAATATTTCATACATCATATAATAAAATACAAAAGAAATAGTGAGTGATGTCATCAACTCTCTCATTTGGATTTTATTGGCTCGTTCATATAACTGTTTTGTTGAAAATAAGCGAAACTTTAAAATGCCATAAATTTTTACATCCGATTTTGATGAAATTTTCAGTGTTATGCTTGTTGAATTTCTCTCTTTTTTATTCAAATCAAGTTTTTGTTGGGGTGGACTTGTCCTTATAGACACGATGGCTACAGTCATGACAGTGTCAAGATGTCAATGATGAAGAAGTATATATATGACAGCTTATAAAAACATCATCATTGCGTCCTCAAGACTACCCACCCCCCCCCCCCCCAATCCTGTATGCGCAACTGCGCCAGACTAGCGCCTCGGCCGCACTACAGTCCCAGAACCCTCCCGTAGCTCTGGCTCATCTATCGGTACCTTACTCGCTCGTGAAATTTACCAGATGCACTGCGGCATGCAGATAATAGATTGATTTGTGGGCGCGGGTGTAATTTACATCTCCTCGCCCTAACGCTAATCTTTATGCGAGGTCTACAAGTGACTTACACTAAATTTAACATTCATTCATACTTGGCATATAATCTAAATGTAGCATACCTTCTCTACAGAGTTCAGAAATAGGCTGGAAACGTGCACGAAAACATAGTTGATCAGCTGACGCAATTTTCTTGATTACGCAATATCTCGATAGCGCATGCGCATCAGCGCAGCTTCTTGAGTCTTCAATTTCCCGCGGCACCGGGGGCGCCCAGGGGCGGCAGAACCTGGAGGCAGGGAATTTTCGGCAATTTGGGGGGAATTTCTAAATGTTGGGATTTTTCAAAAAGTAGCAATATACCGGAATTTAAAAAGTGCCCTGGCAAATGATACTTAATTGCACTGGCGTAAATCCTGGGGGGGGGGGATGGGGGGATATATATCCCCCCACACTTTTCGAGGAGGGGGGATATGGCCTGTAGAAACATCCCCCCCCCCCCACTTTTTACGGGAGAAATGAAAAAAATCACAAGAGATAATCGCTTTGCTGGTAGAATTCTTCCTAAAATACCGCTTAATACAACAAAAACATTGGATCATAAAATGCAAATAGAGCCAGTTCACCATTTGCAAACGTAATACTTTTGTCCTTATAACATTGAAGAGAAACCCCGTTTCTTCCAATTCATCAATGTTGGGGTTTTGGGGGAGGGATTAAGATGGAATGTCAAAACATTTTTAATGTAATCTCTAATAAAACCATTAAACCACCATGGGGTAAAAAAGATAACAATATCGGAGGGGTATACAGTAGCGTAACTACCGGGGGGCATGGGGGGCACATGCCCCGGCCCCCACCCATCGGCTGACCACCCCCCCCCCCCCAAAAAAAAAAAAAAAAAAAAAAAAAAAACGGGGAAAAGGAGAAATGAGGGAGAAAGGAAGAGAAACGTAGTGGGAAAGAAGAAAATATAATTCAATATAATGTTAGATTATAATTATTTATGTTACATTACATAAGAAACATTTTTATCATAACTTTATAAAACACAATTTGCCCAGGGCCTACGTCTTTATTGTTCCTGGTGCTCGCATTGTCTGTTTAACAAGATATATAATCCTGTTGTACTAAAACATCACGTTTTCAAGTCAATATAAACCAAATATATTTTCTAGCACTTGAGTTATCATATATTGACATATGCTTGTTAAGGTCTCTGTATATAAACATTTCCTGCCCGTGATTACGTTCGCATTAGTGGATTGGTGAGATATGTCTGCTCTTCGTGAATTTCTAAAATCAGTCCTTAAAATGTCCCTTCTTCTGATCTGAATATGAAAAATTTTCAGCTCGCGCTTCGCGCTCGCATCATTTGGTTAATGAAATACCTATATGGTCCTAGTTAATTCCTAAAAAGAAACCTTAGAATGCCCCACTTCAGGTCTGAATTATCTAAATTTTCAGCTCGCGCTTCGCGCTCGCAATATTTGATTGGTGAGATGCGTATGATAATCATGATTGCAATGACTACAAAGAGTGTTTCATGTGTTCAGATGTAATTCTAATAAAATCAGCAAGCGCTTGGCACTCGCATTAGATGACTATGGTGAGATATGCATACTCTTAATGGATATATTCCTTAAAATCTCGCTGTTTGTGGTCAAAATGTACAAAAATTTAAGCTCGCGCTTCGCGCTCGCATTGTTTAGCAAGACAGGTACCTAGCTATCATGAATACATAAACTTGATTATAATGTCCTTTTTAAGTGTGAATATAAAAAAAATCAGCTCGCGCTTCGCGCGCTCACTCAGTGATTCAAAAAATTTGCTGGTGCCCCAACAATGCCGTGACCCACGGAACGCCAGTGTGGACATATCAATGACAATTCCTTGCATATCTAAAAACATGATTGCAAAAAAATGCCAAAATATTTCAGTCATCCCCCCCACCCATCAACACGGATTTACGCCAGTGCTTGATTGTGCTTTGTCAGCAAGTTTCAAGCCAAATATATGAGACAGTCAGACAAGGCAGAATTCCAATGTATTTAATGTAAAAGTTAATTTACTGTATGTAGTGCACATGTGTGCTTATAGGGATATACATTGTTCATGAAATGATGCCTGTTGCATATTCTGATCTTTTTGCAGATGATGAGATTCTTTTTATTGTTTTTATTAGCATTATCATTATTTAATTATTAGAGTGTATTTTATTTCTCATTTTTCTCTGCATAGCAGAAGTGAGAACACATTGTGCTGTTGGTGCCTTTAATTTGATGAGTATAAATACATATTGCTTGTTCAAGCTTATGGTCTGTTTTAGACCAATGAAATTAACCCTTTATTACACAAATAAATGGGGTTTGTCATTATTTTCAAAATATTAGATCAAATTAAATGAAAATGATATGAGATTGCAATTTGATATCACAAAAGATATGAACTTTACAAAGGCAAGTTCATGAAGTTTCTCAATCTCAATCAAGGTCGAGGGTAATTTGAGGTCAACAAGCTTATTGCATTAAGTTTTTTTTCCTCTCTTTGTGATAAGTTATTAATCTTGATTGTTTTCAAAGTCATCTCCATTAATTTCTCCCCCCCCCCTTTGGGGGGGAGCAGGGGGAGGAGATGAAGGGGCATCTAAAAATAATAAGTAATTAACCTGAACCTGATGGTGGGATCACTCTGCTGAGCAACCTAGTCTGCAGGCACAGACCCTGATTGAAACTTTGATCAAGCAACAATATTGTGGGTCTCCACGAAAAGACTAGCACATACAAAACTTGCCGTTTCCTCAGCGAGAGGGTCTACGGAGTACACAAAGCATGAGTAGGCTACACATTCAGACCCATAAGTTGAGTGAAAGTTTCGCCAAGCAGACTAGTGCAAACCCACTTGTGGATCAAATTTCCAATAAGGGTCTGTGCGTACATGACTACATAAACGGGCAATGTTCTACTAACATGTCATTATCTAATGGTAAATGGAAGCCAGGTTAACGTTTTTTTAAAAAAAATTCGTGTGTGAATGTTTATAATGTCCACTGAAGTTAAGGTGGGAATAAAATCAGCTCGCACTTCGCGCTCGTAATATTTAATTGTCGAAATAGGTACCCTCTTCGAGAGTCACTTACTGCGAACAGTCTTTAACATGCAGGTCCCTTTTCAGGTCAGTAATTAAAGGATTTCATCGGACGTTTTGCATATGCATTTTGTTCATAATTACAAAGTAACCAATGAACACTCATGATGTTCTATTTTCAGGTCGAAATTTATGAAATGTCTAAAACTTTAGGCTCGCGCTTCACGCTCGCAGGCCTTTTGAGATAAACCTAAGATTAACTTAAAACTTAAGTCTTCAGTTAGACTATCCTCTAAGCAATCGATTTCCTCAATCGCTCGCTCTCTCTCTCGTGTGTAAATTTTGTATTTTGATCATCAGAAATCCTCTTTAAAAAGGTTTGCTCGACTTAAATGACCACGAAATACAGCTACTTTCAGGCAGAAACGTAATAATTCATGATTATGAAAATATTTTTTGCACCTATTGCCCTTTTTAGGGCTTTGCATCCCCCCCCCCAAAAAAAAATAGCATTGTGTACATGGGAGACTATACTGACCAAGCAGGTACTCTCCTGCCTCTCCGCACCCAAATATTTTAGATTTTTTTTCATTTTATGCGAGGGAACATAGCGAACAAGCGAAAATCACACATTACAACTTGATAACGTCTTTCATCTACAAATAAGAACACGCACCAAGGATTATGATTTCATACAAGACTGGTAATCAAAAGGGATATTTTCATATTTTAGAGACATTTGGACGTAGTAGGTGTCCGTCGATCAGGGGGGCCGGGGGATATATCACCCATTATTTCAGGCGGGGGTGGCCTGTGTTATCATCCCCCAATAATTTTCGGTCTAGCATCATAATGACATCGATGACTCATAAAACAGGTGTGATCATAATGAAGATGATAATAATAAGCCTGTTCACGGTTGTTAACTGCGCACGATCAGAAAAAGGTCATTTGAGATAAACCATGAAGGTGGCTTTCAAATTCACTGACATAAGCATTTGTGATTTGATGATTATTCATGTATTCCTTTCAAAATATTCATTTTATCACATCCAAGCTGAAGAGTAATAATATAGAGCATTCATAATCACTGATATTTGACAGTAGCCTAAACAACAGTCAAATGTGCCAAAGGCAGACAATAATTATAACAGATTTCCAAACTTTATCCCTGATGTACTATTCTAGTCACCTGGTCTATACAATGCCTAATTGTTCTTAGAATTTGAATACTCTACCGGTAAAGCTTACGCAACATCGATCTACATTTGAAAATGATAGTGCTTATCCTAATGAAAAATCACAAAGGTCATTTGAGAAAAGTTGATCATGAGCTAACCGTGAACTGGCTTATAATATTATTATTATTAACTTAAAAGAGAGAAATAGAGGAGGGGGGACAGACAGAATGGAGCTGAAAGTGGTGAGGAAAACTGAACCAAACTACAGTAGCTGCTCCGACGGGCCTAGCCCATCGATATTTCTACTTCAGCCTCTCACAATCAAACGTGAAAAAAAAAACACATATGTCAATATAGATAGAAAGTATGAAATTTATTACAAGTCATCATATCTTTAAAAAAATGTCCAAAGTATCACCGTTTAAAACATACAAGAGAGACACCCTACCAACATTGATATAAATATGGCAACATCGATATTGAACATTTAAACGTTTATACGATATATTTTACAAGACATGCTAAAGCTACAAAAAAGGCATCTAGAATACATCGTTAAAATATATAATTCTACGAGTCTACTCTACACTCTAGTTTGTACCTCATGCAATAAATCTCTATTCATTTTAAAACATTTACCGATATTCGAAGGCAAAAGAAGGACACTGTATTAAAATATCTATACATATAACCCGAAATTATCCTGACCAAGTTTAACATGTAAATGCACAAGTACCCGGAAAAGGAATGAAATGATATTATAGAATACATTTGACATTTTGTCGATAAAAAGTACAGTTGGTTATTAGAAATCACTTACAAAACAAAATACACACCTGATACAGTTGTACAATACAAACACCGAATACAGAAAAAAAACATGTCAATTGATAGGAAGAAAATAAGCCAGCTTTTTTTCCTTTAAAATCAATATTTTCTTATATACTTTGGATAAAATATTTATTTCCCGCAAACAACATGTTATGTTGATTTATGTGATTTGTCATTGATATTGGACTGTATACCTGGCGACACACGAAACACTGGATTGACTGATTTATTTGATTATCTCATCCTATTATTTCTTCGAAAAAATTATGGCAAGCTTAATACGCATATAAACTATTAAAAAAATACCCCAATCGGATTATTTGTTATTGGATGGTGTGATGATGACGTGTGAAGTCCTTGCCTATCCAAGCTGTGGTCTGCGGGTTCGAGTCCCATGACTGAGCCCTACCTTGTGGGTTAACGTTAACAGACCACTGCATGTTCCATAGATACAAGCAAATATGTGTAACACAGAAAACACGTCGCCCCTCGGATAGGAAGACAAATTGGAGATGTCATACAGATTAGTGAGGAGAGGTATCATTATTACCACAGTAAGAATGTATATTTATTTATCCATTAGGGCACCATCTTACAAAGAGATACGATTGATACGATCAACCTTAACAATGGAAAGAACATCAACACCAAAGAATGCATTATTACGATAAAATATTTTCTAGATATGCTGTAAATTTATACAATCATCAATTTCTTGAAAATTCAGTATGCATCTATTTGTATGATGAGGATGTTGTTCAAATTGTTTGTAGACAAAATTATGATATCAATTAATGGATTTCCATACAGTTGAGGTTGATCAAATCAATCGTAAGCGAAACGCATTCATGATATTGTATTAAAATAAATTTCTAGCATTATTACAGGCCGGAGTATATTTAGAAATAGCCACATATATGATGAACAATAATGTTTATTTGTTTTTTAAATAATTATTTGAGATTACGCTTCTAATAGATATATATTTTTATTGTCTTTACGGCCTTGATAACATTTTCAAAACAAATGAAAATGTGATAAAGTCCCTATAGAAAAAAAAGATACAAGATGAAGTTCAACTTACTGTTCCCCTTATAATTATAAGAATATTTATGCATTGTAATCAAGTTTTAACAAAAAGAAATATATCGATAAAACTAAAGCCGTTTTATATGTACTTTCAATACTTTATGAAAATTAATCGCATTTTTTACATAATACAAACGATTTAGGTTAAACACATACATCTAATAATATCTCAGCCTCATTTATATATTCAGACAGCATAAAATTCATTGCATAAAAATGTGACATACGTGGATAAATGAATTTTCCTCAGTCTTCCCGTGAATCCGTATGCAAATTGAATAAAATACTTTTTTATGAAAATGTATACTGATACCTAACCAAATTTAACAGAAATATGTTACAATAGCAAGATGGAAGGCCCACAATATTCAATAATTCTCCAATCTTTATTTTTTGTGACTTGGGATATTTGTATTTTGATTTTATTGATGAAGCATTTCCCTAATCCAGATATTCATATTGAAAACAATTTTCAGGTGTTTTCTCACACTAAATAAAAATTGCTGCGCTTAAATCACACATGTAACTCTACTGAAGCTTTACCAGAGCATCCATCAATGCCAACAAAAAGTGACGACGCATTTCATAAGGGCTGGAATCTTTCAACTGTAGAAATGATCTTGTGAGTAATCAATAAGCTTCGCAGTGCTGGGCCCTTGTCGCTATTTGCTATTAAAAATAAAACATTATTGAAATTGCCGGTAGCATTTTTTGTTCGTCTTAACAGGACCGGTTTTGAACCCATGGTTGATATCATTACAAGGTTGAAGATATTTTGAATATCTCATTCTCCTTTAATCCGAGAATCTCCTATATATTTCAAAGTCTCCTTCCTTTAACTTTCTCAAGTTATCAAGAGTATACAATATGAACAGTCATATCGAAAATTAGATGCTTGTCTCCAAGTCCAGATTCACTCGCATCACGATTAGGCTACCGTTAAAGTGCCCACAATTAATGATTTGATTTTCCTCATACCGCGAGTCAATGTTACTCTTCTAGACTGGAAGAGAAATTCAGGCTGTTCCATTCATGTGCTCGACAGCAACGGCGGCAGTTTCATCAGTTTGTGGTTCTGTCGACTGTTCTTCTATCGACTCTTGGTCTCCGGTCGTTGCGGAGGTCGTAGATTTGGACCCGTTGAGGGCTTTGCGAACCTCACTAGCTACGCGCTTTCCAGACTTGACGGAGCCTTCCATGCAGCCGTACCATGAAGACGACATCTCCGCCCCGCAAAAATGGATTCTGAAGAGAGTTGAAATAAATTTTATTAGTCTATTATTGTCATCATCAGCATCATCATCACCACCACCAACACCACCACCACCGTCGTTGTCATCATCATCATCATCATCATATCACCGTCATGATCATCATCACCACCACCACCATCAGCAACAGCAGCGACATTGACATAATCATTAACATCATCAGCATCATCAGCATCATCATCATCAGCATGATCATCACCATCATCATCATCACATGATTGCCATATTTATGATCATCTTAACAATCTTTTCCGCCATCGTCATCAACTTCCTTATCCTCACCATTTACATTATTTTCAACACCACCAATTCCGACCTTGCATAGATCTACAACCAACACTCACAACATCATCATCGCCACCACACCACATTTGCTTACAGCAGTATTACCACCACCACCACCACCACCATCATCATCATCGTCATCATCAACATCATCATCACTTACATCATCATCGTCATCAATACCACCATCATCGCCACCCAAAACGCCCCAACCATCCCCACCATCACCAAAATTCGAATTCAAAATAAAACATAAAATAGGCCTACCTTCCATGAGGCTGCTTGATTCCTTTTGAATGGTGTACCATTGCACCAGGCATCATAGCACTGAACGGGAAACCAGACGTATATCGATCAACGCCCCAGTCCTACACAGAATGAAAAATGAAATTGAAGCAAAAATTAATGTTAGATAATCATTCATGCGCAAACAAAGGCGCTGTTATTTACCCGTTGGTTCGTTTATCATTTGATTGACGATATCATTGCATTAACAAATTGTTGGTGAGTGAATTTATGACAGTTTGGTTATATAATGATTGAATGAATGGCGGTGGGGAGGGGTAGTAAATTTGTTGTTCGATTGATAAGTAAATCAAAGACAGATATTTTTATCACGTTTTTTATTGGTTTGTACAATTGATCGATTTACTGGCAGATATTTAATCATTTGGACGGTTTCCCCGACCGACACTCGATTAGCACTCGATTAAGCCTATTTATTCACTTATCAATTTAATTCTTGGGTTAGAACTGCCATGATATACATGGAAACTATCCTATGATTTGTTGTGCAAATTTGTAGGATTAAAGGATTACTTTGCATAATATCCCGTTAGCTTATTCATAGTTGATCATGTGTCAAACGTTGTTTCAATATTGATCCTTTGATTAAAAAAAATGATTTATATTACTTACCATTTCTGCATAGTCGATAGGCTTAAGAGCTTCTTCACCAAAAACATCAGCTAGTTTGTTCAGCAGAATCTTCTTTCTTTCATCTTTCTGTTAAACGGAAAGAAAAAAATCATGAATTACAGATCTGGATCGAACAAATAATGTTATGATAATTTGTGACAAAACTGTTACTTCAAAAGATATATTAACATTAGGAACCTCAATGTTATCATTGTCATTATGTTTGAAATCATTATCAATGCGTTCGATAGACATTATAACCCGTATCTCATTTTTGGAGGGCACCACTGGGACTGCCCCTTTCGGTTTTTCAACAAGTGAAAAGATAAGAGGGAGAAATTGAAAAATAATGTAAAAAAAAGACGAAGCGATGTAACTCTATAACACCCCTCTAGAGATACAACAAATATGATGTCACAATAAGGTCGTTTCCCCTAAAAAATATATCCTGGCGCCGCCCTTTCAGTTTTTTTCAGTGTCACTAATTTTTTTCAGGGTCACTTAAGCTTTCGTTGCAGAAAAAAAACATCGAGACATTTTGAGAGTGTATTAATATCCTGAAAGCAAAGTTATTGGCTGCGTTAACATGTTGCAGGCACTAGCAATCAATCTATGGGGGATAATTCTGTCCTCTAGCTAGCTCCTTGGGCAAAGAAAACTTTTTGGGGAAAAAGGCTTAAAAAAGAACTCAATCGAAATGGAATAATTTTCTGCGCCCCCCCCCCCCCATGAAATCCTGGATTCGTCTCTGTCGCTGTTTTTAGTGGTCCGTTGCAGAAAGATTTGCGTTTGAACGCAAGTCCCCAAAAACAATCGCAAGTCCCAAATGCGCACTGTTGATTGGTTGAAAATCAAGTTACGCATGATTTTTAGAGTTGCGATTGATTGCAACTCTTTCTGCAACGGGCCCCTGGCGATATTGTAGAACCTACCTCAAGTTGCCTGAGTGACTCTGAAAAGATCATTCCCATCAGCGCTGGGTTCTCTGGCTCAATACTTTCTGGGTTCCTGTTGCATGAACAAGCATCGAACACGTACTCATACGTCATCAGGTCTTCATCGACGTCGAAAGCCTTCTCCTCGTCCGTCAACTTGATCACGTGCCCGCTCTTCCCACTTTTTCTCCAGAATGCCTGAATAAAAAAAAAATATTGCTCGGATTAATTTTTGTTTATTTAATGTAAATCTTGGTCATTTTCATTGGTCAGAGAACCTCTTGATATCCCATTCTTTTTTTATGTAGAGTGTCAGAACTGAAGATGAAAATGTTCGAATTAATTTTGTTTTATTCCAATATCGGTAATTCTTATTGGTCAGAGAAACCAAGAAGAGTTAATCTTAGGTATAATATATATTGACTTACAATTACCCACAGAACCGAACAATGACATTGTTTAGCTATATTTGACTTCAAAGTTATCTAGCGAACCGGATCCGCATATTTTGAGCAATTCCATAAGAGAGATACGTCCAACTATGTGGGACATTCCTGGAACTATTATATTTTTGTTTCTAGTTCATATAGGAGAAAGCTGTTTAATACTTTCAAATTATTGTGGCCATGCAGACTAGTTTGTGATGTCAAGTAAAATGGAGACAGATGGAGGTCAGACGTACAAAATGGCTTAGGCATTGCATTTACAACTTCAACTTTAGCACTTCAATTATTAGCTGATTTTCATGCGAGCCTGCATGACATAATTATGTCATAATTACCCTTCTCCATTCTCAAAACTGAAGCGCCTAATAAGACGGAATGTCCAATATCTTTAAGTCTGTTGTATGACTCGGTCCTGCCCGGCCGGGATCGAACCCACGGCATCTAGTTCATGATCCACCATGCCTTTGTGGTTGGACTTTTACTTTGTAAAAAACGAAATTCTTCTGAGAAGAAAACACAATACTTACACTTTCATATGTGACGACGTATTTGATGCAGTGACCGGCTGGCATCAGTCTCGTCATACGCGATCTCTTCACTGGATGATTAGGCTTATGCTGGATACGAACTGAAAATGGAAATAATAAAAAAAAAACAATCATTAATAGTGCATATAGGAATAAACTCCGATCAGAGCCACGAGGGTTTCATCATAACCATTGTCTATCAATGACTGGAATATCAAGAAGACCTGCAAAATGCAGTGATTCTTTCGGGTTGAATTTCAAGAGATGGATCACTATGTCACAACTCGTCAACCATCAGTGGCCATGATTATGACGATGGCGAGGAACCTCTTAGTCAAAAGTCGCTTGATCTCCCAAATATTGATTCAGAAGCATATTGGAGCAGATATGGACTTAATTGCCTAACATTTCCATGAAATTTTTCGGTTTCATACCCCATAGTAAAATATTTGGCTTATCTGTCGGTTGTCGAAAAAAGGGGCACTGATCATAATGGCCGCCTCGCAAAAAGGGTCGTTTTGATTTTCCCAAATGTTGAATCAAGTGAACAACTCAAAAGAATTGTTAATGATTTTCTGATAGTCATTGTGAGAATGTATCTTTTAGTTCGAGATCTTGTGAAACGCTTACCTGAGTTGTCAATCGATGTGGCTATGATGACCCTCTTGGCCCGGTAACGACACCCACTGTCGGTCGTGATAGAGACGAGTTCTTTATCCGACTGATCGATGAGTGTGACGGGGTCGTTTAGTCTGATGTTCGCCCGGTCGATCTCGGTGGCCAGTTTTTCACAGATCTGCTGGGCTCCACCCTAGAAAAGATAAACAATAATATAAAGCATTTGTAAAGCACCGTTTATATAGCAATCGTAACATGCAAGGAAATATGTATGAGACGATTATCAAATCAGTTTTTTTAGACGAAAAATAGAATCATTGTCCCGTATTCTGAAGTCTAACTAGATTAAGATATGCTACGGTCAACCTCTGTTCTAAAATTAAGGGAAACCAAAAATGCCACCCCCCCCAAAAAAAAAAAAATGTGACATTGTATGCTTTCTATACGTTTATGATGCTTTCCTCTCATACTTAATCATTTAATGAATGATTTGCGTGTATGTCAAATGAGTTGGACCGGGTGGGTCTTTCATTAACATGATAAAGCTGTTCGTAAGTAAGTAAGGAGCGACTTCAAGAACGACTGGAGATCCTTTCTTGTGGTGAATGGTATACACCAAAATGTTCATTGACGATGGTTTAGCATGTTTAGTGCGTCAGATAGGTTCACCAGTGACGTTTTCAAAGTTGCTCTTAACTTTCGAAAAGCTTTCTGAAACGCCCACCTAAACTTTTCGAGGTTTGCATCGCAACTGGGTATGAAGGGCTACTCATAACCACCGCTTTAGGTAAGAGATCAAGTTAGACCAAAGTTCAGAATAATTCCGTGTCTTTGTTTTCCCGATGTTTATCTCCCCCATAATCCTCTTCCCAGACTCTCGGATACCCGGGCTTAAGTCGGATACCTCCCTGTAATGCCGACACTTGCCTTGATTTTGAGTTGTCTTGCTGCGGGAAACTCTTCACCCTCACCAAAGAGCACCTTCCAACCTCCAACACTGTTAAGAACATGGCAGAAGAAGAGGAGAGACATCTCCCTCGGTGTGACTCCAAAATGGAACACCACAAGGGCGTCGAACACCTGGCGGGCAACTGTGGAACAAGAAGTGACAAAAACAGTGAAAAGAATGAAATATCAATACAAATGTTTCTAAGCGCTGTATACTATTACCCCGACTTTAGGCTATCCCGATCGGACGCTCAAGCATTCAAGGAATTCCTTACTACCGGGTACCCATGAACTACACCTGGATGGAGAGGAAAATCTGTCAAGCAAATGAAAAAAAAAGTCTTTACGTCCGATTGCCCGATCTTTCCCGCTAAAATATTTTGCGTGGCTCTCAAAGGGGGGGGGGGGGCGAATGCGCTATACCCCCGCCTACTCCCAGTTCTGCCAATTACAACAGTTTGCTTTAGAAAGATGAACACACCATAGTTCGTCGACTTCGAAACAACTTGTGCAAAACATGAACTACAAAAAAAAATTCATTTGGTGCACATTCCAACCTAATATCCATACCACTGTTAATGCTCCCTTTTTATTGAACGACTCTCGTCACCCTAAATACGATGACGAGATTCCTTATTAATATCCTTATAAAAATGCGTCGGCACATCGTAGACAAAAAAAAAAAAAAAAAAAAAAACAGTCGTAGAAGGCATAACAGTTAAAGGACAAGTCCACCACATCAAAAAATTGATTTGATTAAAAAGAGAAAATCCAACAATCATAACAATGAAAATTTCATCAAAATCGGATATCAAATAAGAAAGTTATGACATCTTAATTTCGCTTAATTCCACACAACAGTTATATGCACATCCTTGCCAGTATGCAAATGAGGGGACTGATGACATCACACACTCACTATTTCTTTTGTATTTTATTATCTGAAATATGAAATATTTTGATTTTCTCACCCATGTCATTTGAAATCGAGCTTTTTTCCTCCCTGAACTTGTGGAATTAGCATCATATAACATTATGTATCAGTCAAGTTCTACATTATTGTCAATTCTGTGTAAATTGAAATATTGTATAATTCAAACAATAAAAACAAAATAAATAGTGAGTGATGGACATCATAGACTCTCGCATTTGCATATCACTGAGTTGTGCATATAACTGTTTTGAGAAAAATATACGAAACTTTAAAATGTCATAACTTTCTTATTTTACATCCGATTTTGATGAAGTTTTCAGTGTCATGCTTTAGATTTTTCTCTATTTATTCAAATCATATTTTTCTGGGGTGGACTTGACCTTTAATCATGTTACTTTTCAGACAATAAACATGATTGGTGATAAAAGTCTCTTTCAAGTACAGATAGTTTCATTTTCATTTTTCTATGAACCTAGTTTTACCGGATCGAAGCCCGTAGGCATACGATATGTGCACTTTTTGACATTTCGTCTTTAGTTGAGAGAATATACATTCTTTACACAGTAAAAAAAACTCTGTTTAAAAGTTTATGCATGTTTACCAGAATAACCTTACAACAGTTGTTTCAACAGTATAAACAAGTGTATAAACTCTTGAACAACAAAGATTAATTCTTAGTACTTGATTTTCATTAAACTTGTTAAATCAAGTATGGTTGTTGAAAAGGTTCAATAACTATATTGCAATTAAGATTCATATAGAAAAGAGCGTTGTATAAAATTATATCTAGTGTTTTTTACTGTGTAGTGAGATCAATCTTGTGTCATTGTTATGCCTATATATGGGGTAAGTATCCTGCCGGTGATAGTGGTGAGGGCGATTCTCCCTTTCGATGGAATAAAGAAGACGGGGAAGAAGAGGAAGAGTAAGTAGAAAGAAGAAATCAATATCGTTAAAATGAGATTTTATTTACTAAGTATGATATAACGTCGGTTTTATTTTCATTTTCATTGTACATTATATCACCTTGTGTCATCTGCCCCATCTTAACAAGACAATCGTAAAAAAAAACCAATGAAGCATACTGTAGGATTAAGCACATATATTAGATCTCAGAGACACTCGTAACAGACATACATGTATGTATACAATAAACACAAGAGAACCAAAAGGGGGTTTTTCCTTGGAATCGAAGGCTACTTCTATTGATTACGTAAAGAGTAACAATGGGTCGGGAGTAAAAAAAGGGATTTTCTGGGCTACCTTACTTCATTCATGCACTTTGGCAAAACATGATCAAGTGGGGGAAAATGCGATATTTTCTGTAAAAACTTCAGATTGTGTAACTGATTTTGTACATGTACACACATCAGTGGAATATTATTGTTTTCGATCACATAGCCTTACCCCAAAACAGACAAATCAGGTACCCACCCCAAAATTAATGAATAAACCAACCAACCATCCATCAATCAATCAATCGACAATCCATCAATCAGTCAATCCAATATCACAAAATAAAATCAAATAAAATAACAAAATGAATATCCCCATCAAAGTGTAAAATAACATTTTTTTGCGAAAGCAGGGCAGATGGGGTCAATATGTATCGAATCACCAAACATTATATTTCCTATCTTCCTAAATATGCTCACAAAATCTTCGCAGATCGCTGATCTTAAAGGGAAGTTCACCCTGACAAAAAGTTTATTGTAAAAATAGCAGAAAAATTAATGAAAAATATTGCCGAAGGTTGGAGAAAAATTCATCAAATAATTAAAAAGTTATTAGAATTTCAATTATTTGATTTGTGACGTCATATGCGAGCAGCATTCCTACATAGCGAATGGTAAAAAATCAATGAAATGTCATTTTCTCAGAAAATTGAAAATGGTTTTCACTGTAACTTTTGTATATCAATAGACAATCGTTTCACAGCCGATCATGAAAAGAAAATAAAATTAAGTCATCAGGAACCATACAAAATTTGAAATTTATGCATTTTATATTACATAACACATGGGACAGCTGCTCGTTTATGACGTCACAAATCCAAAACTTTGAACTCTAATAACTTTCTTACTCTTTAACGGATTTTCCTCAAACCTTCACCAATATTTTTTACTATTTTTTCTGCTATTTTTACAAGAAAGTTTTCTTCAGGTGAACTTCCCCTTTAAAAGAAAGTATGTTCTTTTCTTTAAGTTCGCCTAAAATGAAAGGGTTGATACTAACCATCCGTCCAAATATGTTCTTTCTTGAACTGCTCCAGTGTGATAGAGTCCCATTCCAATGACTCGCTGAGATCTGTTGGGTCCCTCTTTGATAGATCCTCCCTCATACTCTCTATCTAAAATTGATTTTAAGACAATCATAAACAAATAACTATTGGTTACTCTGTACACTCTAGAACAAAATGAAATGGTAATTTAGCATTTACAGAGTTTGTACAATGACTGCACTTCGGAGCGCTGATTTTCTAGTTCAAATTTGATTTAAATTAGCACCCCGAAGTCATGGAAGTGTTGTGTGGTCAATATGCAAGCTTATTAAGTGCTAAATTAGCGCTTCATTTATATTATTAGAGTGCTTGCTTAAACGCAAGATCAATTAATGATCCCCTTGTATAAAGTTTGCTGAATCCGAGAGCGACATTTTAATTCTACGGCACTTTCTAGAACACATATCCATGTTCTGTTCAAGCCACTCAATCTCTCCTCACTATTTTTTAAAGAAGCATGTCAATTTACTATTCTATATTACTTAGAGTATGGCCTTATTTGCCAAGGAACAAACAGTAAAGACAGAGGGGTCGGTCATGGGATCAGACCCCCCCCTACCACCACCACTGCCACCACAAATCGTATGTCATATATAATTTGTCCCCTCATATGATATATCGGATTTTAAAAAAAAAATCTCTGTTTAGGAAATTATTTTCAGTTTTCATTTGAAGTATTGGCATGATTGGTTGGGTGTATCACGCAACAAATTGTTCAATTTTCTATTATTATTCGACTCCAGCACACCTCATCAATTTTGCCCATCAAAATTTCTTCGCCACTAGAAGCTGACAACAATATATTGATCGTAAATGTGGCTTTCAATCTTTTTCCAAAAAAAAAATATTGAAAAGGGAACAACTTGTGTAAATACTGACTTATACATCAATTTACATCTTGATTGCGAATTACTTCTAAAGAAAAAAAATCCAATTGTGTCTGTCGAGGTCTAGTTTATTATTTTGAGACACGAATTCCATCGGGGAGCATATTACCCGTAGGACTAGTAAAAATGCGTGACAGATCTATATGTCAAATCGCTTTAAACTGCCAAATAATGTCTATCTTATGTATCTATATCTTTCTATATATGTATTTATGTATCTATCTATCGATCTACCTTTCTATCTATCAATCTATTATCTACCTATTTGTCTATCTGTCTATCTATCTGTTTGTCCGTCTATCTATCTATCTATCTATCCATCCATATATCTATCTATCCATCCATCCATCCATCCATCTGTCTATCTATCTGTCTGTCTGTCCGTCTATCTATCTATCCATTAAATCCATCTGTCCGTCTATGGGTCAGTATATCCACAAATATCTGCATGGGGTTTCAATGGCTCTATCAATCTAGCTAACCGTCCATCTTATTTGATAATTTGTCTATTTTAAGTTGTTTTCATTCATTAATTGCACTTTCGTGTAGGTGTTCAAATCGCCCATTAACATATTCACCAAGGTGATGTATATTATGCTTGGAGTAATTTGCATAATGTGATTCAATTTTTATCATCAATGTATAAAGTAAAATGTACAGGTACGAAGAGATTCCGATTTTTTTTCCAAGTTGTACGGCTCCATAATGATATCGGGTAAAATCAAATCACTTGATAAAACCATTTCTGAAGTATCATTATGTAGTTCAAGAAGAAAATCCAAAAAAGTAAGTGAATTGTGTATTTTATATAGGTTTACTTCTACACCCCATCCCATAGCATATTGTTGAACAAATATCAGACCTAACCCATATTCGTAATGCATCAAAATCTAGTCACAGAGGGGTCCACTCCCTGTATGCACTGTAAGCATGGGTGAAATACCCGCATGAAATTCAAGAAAATTATGATAACATGCAAGCCACATAAAAATATATTGACGACGTTATCAATTTCAAATTGTATACGGATTAGTCGATAGAGGAGAGAGAAGGGGAGTACAAGATAAAGAAAGAGAGAGAGGGAGAGAGAAGAGAGGGGGGAAAGATTGGAAGAAAATGGAGAGGGGCGGCTCAAAAGGCAGACAGGGGAAGAAGGAAGGGAAGAAGAAAAAAGGGGCAAAGAGTTTGTTTTTCGACCATGTACCATATACAACGAACAATCAAAGGCGAGACAAATTAAATGGTTTACACAATAATCGTCTTCTGAGAAGCAAAAAATAATTTACTTCCCGTTCGTTCTGTACTACATAAAAATGTCAAAGTGGTCAGAAGTATTTGTTCTAGGCAGGCTTGTCTATGAAAGAATCCACAAATTGAGACTTGTGCAAATATTGACAAGAATGCTGGCATTTGGCAGCAAGTATCAATAAACCTCGCTTATATTTGTCATTAAACTGTTCAACAAATTAGTTCTGTGTGTATTGCCATGTGCTTCTGTGTGATACAGTGCATTAAAACACGCTCAAACCGTTCTATTATTCACTGAATGATATATTGTCTTTGTATGATTTATTTCAGTCAGTTGCATGGAAATGTGACTGAAAATTGGTCTATTTTATGTCGACGATAAGATATATGACATTTGTATCTCTGGCGATTATACATGTTATGCATTTATGATCATCGAAATATCATTACTTCGATGTTCAGCTCCCACCATTTCAAGATAAACGTATGACGATCACTACCACCGATCATGATTACAATACACCACAGACCTACCACAAATCATGTCGTATGAAAATAATCAAAATATATCTTTATTCCAGTTGTTTTGTGTTGATAATACAATCAATATCTTTTTACTATTATTTTTTTCTGCCGAGGAAAATGCAAGAAACTTGTCTGTTTTTACTGGCTTTCTGAAGGTGAACTTGACCCGAGATATATCTCTTAAGCTCTAGGTCGGCTAGGATGATTGCCATTTTGAACTGGCTGTATGACCCCGCACGTAAACCAACTTTGATCCCTGTTACATATATAGAAAGAACGCACAAAATATGCCCCCCCCCCCTTTCTCATTCCCAGATCATAGTATATCATAGTGCAAGAATGATGCCTCTTCTCAGTTCAACTTTTCGTTCGTTCGAATAGCCTATGGCTATTTTGAAATATATGGATCATCAAGAATCACAATACTTAACAGACGGAAATGATAACAATAAAATACACTAAAACATGAAATAAAATCCCTTGGTTCATTATTTGCCAGTCTCGGGACTTTTTCTCAATCAATATGTCTTAAATACCGTGACGTTTTACATAAGCAGGATTAATTTGTTCACAAAATAGAGAAATAAATGACAATGTTCAGTGTTATGGGTCTTCTATGTAGCTCCTAGTCCTAGCTGAAAATAACTTATTTTGGAACCAGTTAGTGAAAAGAGAAGAATATTTGGTAAATCGTTTCCTAGATTATTTAAATAAGCAATATATTATTTTCCCGATGCTATAGGCCTATACCGTCTGAGTCGACGTTTATTTTACAAGAAGCAATCCCATATATCCGTATATTGCCGCCATACACTCTAACAGACGTGATGTAGAAACGCATTTTAATATTCATGATTAAGCACAGGTGTGCATATACTATTCGGAATCACCATGATTTCATATTTGAAGAAACCAGACAAGTGGAAAGATCACAGCAGGACATTATAAAGAAACACAGCTGGATGGATAAATATCCTTGCGAACTTGTATTGTGACTCGTATTAATACTAAAGTATAATAGGGGATAGATGCAATTTCCAATTTCTTTTTATAAATGTGTGATGTGTAGTAAAGAGTTTGACAGTACGACAGAGCTTTTAAACCATTCCCGGGAAACCATTACACCCCAGACTGATCCCACACAGCCACCACCAGTGTATGAGGTCACAATCAGTGAACATAATTATAAATGGCAATTTCGAGACCGTCATAAACATGAACAGACATTTGGAATAAGCTAATCGGAGAAATGTCCGTAACATAATTATAACATTCTCTAAATACACCATGCTCTATTTACCAATCTTAAATGGACTGAAACATTCACGATTTCTTTTTTTACCCAAGGTTATATTTTGCATTATTTTAAGGTTAAAAAGAAAATGAATTAAAAATGGTTATACATGGCCAATAATACGAAAGTGTAAAGGGCGCACAAAGAATGAAACTGCCCAACTGCCCTTATGTGGGCTTGTTCTCGAAAACAATCAAAATGTGGTTATAAATTTGCCCCCAGTTAAAAAGTATGTGAACCCCCATAAAAAATGATCATCTTTAAAGTGTTAAAATTCTGCCATGCTTTAGATATCTTATTGTCAACTCAGATCATGATAAAATATTACATTCGATAAAGTTTGCTTCCTTTGGTTTGCCTGACATTGTAGGGAAGTTGTCTACTTTTAACACTCACCATAAAGGAGTGTATTTTGTGTGGTGGGGGTTCACAATCTTTTGAGTACAACTAGATATCTTGCCAATTTCTATGAATAAATCATCTCATAAATCAGGACCAGACAGCTCGGGAACTGATGCCCCAGTAACATAGGGTGGCAGCAGTGGGATCAACAAACACGTAACTTTAAAGTCTTTTTTCACCATTTAAGTGTAAAATTTTAACAAAATTTTATAAAGAGCTGTCAAAACAAACCATCACCCCCATACATACACACACACAACATACACCCACACGCGCGCAAGCACGCACATACACACAATCTCTTGTGACCATTGAAAATTATAATTATGATGGTGATGCTTACAAATCTTCCACCATCGCCCTGTTTACCCTCATCAGAATTATATTCATCATCATCATCATCACCATCATCATCATCACCATCATCATCACCATCATCACCATCAACACCACCACCAACACCACCACCATCATCATTATCATCACCACCATCATCATCACCACCAACACCACCACCATCATCATCATCACCACAACACCACCACCATCATCATCACCACCATCATCATCATCAACACCACCACCAACACCACCACCATCATCATCATCACCACCATCATCATCACCATCATCATCATCATCATCATCATCATCAACAACACCACCACCAACACCACCACCATCATCATCATCATCACCACCATCATCATCAACACCACCACCACCAACACCACCATCATCATCATCATCACCACCATCATCAACACCAACACCACCACCATCATCATCATCACCACCATCATCATCAACACCACCACCATCATCATCATCATCACCACCATCATCATCACCATCATCATCATCATCAACACCACCAACATCATCATCATCACTATTCAATTCATCTCCACATTCAATTTCCGCTACCATCATCATAATCATTAAAATAATAATAATAATGATTGAAAGTATTTTTCCAAACACATACGTCGTCATTAACCTTCATAACGCAAAGTAACAACATCAGCAGCATCAGCGACTTTTACAATCAATAACATAACAATTTCTTCTTCAAAGAACACCGTTAATGTGAAAGGGATTCATCGGGTATGGTGTAATTGTTTTATTAAGGAAATCAACATAACACCATCCATGGGGAAAAGGAAAAATGATTAATATTAAAAGTGCGACTTACTCTCGAAACAAAGGAACTGATGTCCAAACGTCTGAAAACATTGATAGGGTAAACATTTCTCTCAAATTCTTCTTTATCTCCATCCGCGTGAACTAAGATGTTCTTGCCCTCCTTGTATTCGGGGTGTGTTTCTATGTTCAGTTTGTCCAAAAGTTCAAGGATTGTCCTCTGTTCTCTATAACATATATACATTTTGAAATAAGTAAAATATGTAAATTTATTGAAATGGAAAGAGGAAACAGGCAAGTTTATTCAAATATTGTTTGTTTTTATAAGATGGACATAACATTGAGGCCATCCATTCTGTTTACTCTATAAAATAACAGGCACTTGTACTGCTCTCTGATTGTTGTGATCAATCCTATAATGCATAAATCATCATACATTTTTTTTCATAAATACACAATTTACGTTAAATATTTTTTGTTAAATAGTTAGCACTCCCTGGATATTTAAAATCATTTATATCATAATTATTGCTACCATGATTAAGGAGTATTGCATTTAAATGACCGTGCTAATTTATCAATCCGTAAATAATGTAAATAGGGAAACAAACATTACTTCAAATCTACATTTGATATCAAATTTATCATTTTTTACTTACGTATTGACCCACTGGTCACCGAGGTCGAATCGCCTGGTACCTGTGGCCGTGTTTAGCATGGGTGAATATATCCTGCCACCCACATTATCTGTTCACAAAGACACATGAATCTTGTTTAAGATCATAGGCAGAAAGATTAAACTGGTTTTATACAAGAAATACTCCAGAATCTGGAAGATTACATCTTATAATTATTATTAAAAAAACACATTTTGTTTTATGTCTGATGTTTGAAAAACTATCTATGAAGTCAAAGATATTTGCACAAATATCTGCAATATGTATTTTTCTTAATGGGAAGTTCGCCCTAGTACCAGAACAAAAATATAGAGGTAAAGGTTTGAGGAAAAATCCATCAAAGATTATGAAAGTTATTGTATTATTTTTTTTATTTGTGACGTCACATGCGAGCAGGTGCCCCATACATAAATTTCAATTTCCTGATGGTTCAAATTGTCAATTCGTCCACTGCTAACCACTCACCTCATGGTCTACCTTAGATAATGCCACTCCGTCCATCAACATTTGGTCTCACAGCAGTTTGGTCCAGTAAAAATTTGGTCATATCATCACTTCGTCTAATCACCAGTTAGTCTATGACCATTTCGTCTCACAACCAGTCGGTCTAATATTCGTTTTATTTTCATTCATTAGTTTTGCCAAAATAACACTTATCCTGATCAGACCAAATTGTATATAGACTAAATGGCTATTGGACCAACTGCTAATTAGACGAAATTGTGAGTGGACAAAATGGCAGTTAGACATTGCGGATATTGGACGAGAAGATGATAGACCAAAAGATAGTAGACGAGTTGGCAATAGGACGAATTCGCATTGGACCAAATGAAAATAAACGAATGGACCATGGTCACCAGTTTGGCTCCGCATGTAAACAAGCTTTCATGGCTAAATAACATACATCCAGTTCAGTAGCTTTTATAAAAGAGTTAACGGCTTATCATAGCCTTGTTCTCATTATAAAACTTAGCCTGATAGATTTGAAAGTAAAATGTTTGGTTCCAAATTACCTTTCTACCCTTGAAGCCATTATTCAAGTTGTTTTCATTTGTAACATGCTACAAGTCTCCATTAACGCACCCCTTGATATAAAGGCCTGGTCACACCGCCCGAGCGTTGTTGGAGCAGTCGTGGAGCGGTAGGGAAAGAGGGTCGAATTTCGCTCACAAAATTGGGGAAAAAATCGAAAACAAAACAAAAACAATCGAAATCGAAAATGGTGAACGGTAGAGAGCGGTGATGATTTTTTTTCTCTCCGCTCCACGACCGCTTCAACAACGCTCGGGCGGTGTTACCAGGCCTTAAGAGCCTCATTCATCTCATTCATCCCCCCCCCCCTTCATCTTACCCCTTCCTCGTCTATCCCCCTCCCCCACCCCATCACCCTTTTACATACCTTTTGCTTCGAGAACGATGACACTGAGTTCTGGTTGTGCCTGTCTGATGGCATAGGCGGACATCAGACCAGACAACCCTGCACCGACGATAGCCACATCGACAGCGGGCTCGGGTTCGGGGAAACGGTTCGAAACGAGCTCTGGTAGCGATGACGAGATTTTGGGCGACATGGGGTCAAGTTTGCTATTGTTATCGTTTTCGTCGCCAGTGAAAGATCGACCGAAGATGAAACTTCGGGATCGGGTCTTGACGGGCGAGTCGGTTCCATCTACCTCTTCATTACCCGTCACCACTTCCTGTGCAAACAAACAAAACAAAAAGACAACAAAAATATTAGGAAATAACAATATTGGTTTATTTATATACCCGTCATATTCCTTAATTAGCGTCACTATTCAAAACGCCATTGATTAACGCAATGATCGTTGCGTCAAAAGGGACCGTGTTGTTTTCCATTTGCAACGGTCTAAGAAGTTATTTCGGGGAATTATTTCAATGAATCATAATGCAACTATCGATGCGTTATTTTAAGACGCTACTCACTAGCAACCGAAGTTGAGATCAGTCCATTTTCAAAGGAATTTCACTACCTTGTTGATGTACTTTGAAATGGAAACTATGATATCAAGAAGACTGCAATAAGGATTAAGGTTTAATTATGCACAACAAAGTGCGGCAAGACTGAATTTTCGAGGGTTTAAGCTTAGTCTTACTCCCTCACAAAATATGTGGAAAGTAACGTATGTACTTTACATGCACAAGTAGATTTTTATCAGTGAAAAGAAATCAAGACTAAAAAAAGATAAAGAATTTATAAAGACATATGTACAAAAAAGGGGTCGCAAGTTTAAGACCCTTATCGAATGTATCTTTCCTGTTCTTTGGCATGTGATACCATCTCTCATTACCCCCCCCCCCCCATGCCCTCCCCCTCTCGATCTCTCTTATAAAGTTTCCACTTTTCTATGACTTCTGATCATACAAGTATAGCAAACAAATCAGACACCGTACAATACATGTTTATATATTTCTATATATTCCCGAACATGGTGGTGAACAAATTGTACTCTTTCCACTCCTTAATCCTGCGGGGTTTTTTTGGAATGAAGCTCGAAAGTATTCAAGAAGAAAAGAGGAATTGTATTCTTCGAGGGCACATGCACTTCACAAAAGGGGCACAAAAGGCTCACAAACTCAGACAGTACTATTATATAGCCCAGCTTTGATATAAAAATGAACTTGCTATTCAGTCTAAATGCTTACACAGATCCACAGCATTCAGAACTGATGCAAAGTAGAATATTTGTGACCGTATTAAATCTTTGATAGCTGCACGAACCCGAAAAGCAATTCTGAATAATACGAGAAATGTAATACAAAAAGTACCGACAGGAGGCATTCTCTGATAACTGATGTTATTTTGACACTTAAATATGTCAAGTCTGTGGCATCAAATGTGTTTTCCCCAAAAGAAATGATCCTGTCTTTCATTTCATTCTCATGTTATTTGTTCTCTCTATAACAAATTCACATCATCTTTTTGTTAGAAGGAAGAAATTTTCAACATGTCTTTAATTATGTAATGCCATATCTGTTACTATTCATTAATCATGTTAATCAAAGGCAATATGAGCAAAGTGGAAGAAATGGTAGTGCCATCTATGCTTCTATATATTGCAGACATCGCATGACGGGCCTATCATCGAAACAATCACTTTCTATGGCCCATGCAGTCGATCGTTAGACTATAAATATGAAAAAGAAAAATGAGTTCAGTAAATAGAGATGGTAACAGGCTGAGATTAAGGATTCTTTCGGCATACCTTCTCATAAAACCATAAAACATTTAGAGAAAAATCCTGTTATGTCAACTTTTATAGATGTATTTCTTTATTTGCAAAAAGTGCTAAGTATCTTTTGACATCCGTAAAGTAATACTTTTTTATCCATCTTAAGATCATTCATTATTTCATTCTTTGCTCTGTTGATTTTCTAAATAGAGAGAGTTTTATATATTTTATGAGAATGGGATAACAGGCCTACAGGGGGCAAAATCGTGAAGAATATAGGTATTCGACCGTTGATGAAATAAAAGAGGTTTGTACAGAGTTGCTAAAAGAAGCTGGAATCCTCTTTTTGTTCCTTTTGTGCCCGGGGGGGGGGGCACTTACATTGACGAGTGGATACCATGCGCGACCAAAAAAAAACACGTAAAAAGGATGACTTTTCAAGATAGGGCACGTATACTTACGGAACGTGATAAGGGTGTCAAAAACACCGAAATAATGAAAAAAGGGGTATCTATTTTGCTAGGAAAGCTACTAGTTTAGGGTTAAATTTCGGGGGATGATAAAACAAAATCAAACTGTTTTATAAAGGATGTCCTTTTTGCCCAAACATTACATGTTTAGAGTCCGATTTTCGCGAGGTGTGGACGGTCGGGCCGTATACTGAACCAACCGACCGACCAGCCCATGACATTACAATAAAATATCGCTGTACTTGTTTAGGGATCATTTTAGGGAATTAATACTTGCCAAGAGTATCGTTTTGTTTCCAATACTTGTTAAGAGTAGGGTTTCACACGCCAATACTTGTTTAGGGTGCATTTTCAGAATATGGAAAATACGTGTTAAGGGTGCTTTTCGAGACCCATGCATGGTCACGCATGGTATCCACTCGTCAATGGAAGTGGCCCCCGGGCATTTGTGCCTGGGTCGTGTTTGGCTTACGATGCTCGTACGGATCTCGAAAACTCATCGTATCTTCTGACATCGTATCCTCTGCTGCAAGGTTTCTATGAGAATTCCAATATACCCGTTTGTTAATTTTCATGATTATAAATCGTGCAATTTCCGTAGTAGACTCGATCTTTTAGCCTCTTCTGTTTGGTTAAGAGTCAATCAAGTCTAATTTTCAGCTGACAAATCGTAAGCCCTAAACACGAAACTCACTGCATACAAATCAGTCGCAGAAGTAGGCTAACAGTTCATTTAAGGCCAGGGGGATACTGTATGGAAGCTGTGCTAATCGTAAATAGACCGTACGATTTTGGTTCATCAACAGCAAGAGCTTCTTCTCTGGGATGATCTACCTCCTTCGAGATAGAAGATTCTTGCAGCTGCATGTGCCTAGCCTCACGTTCGGGAGTGTAGCATCCTCGTAATCCTTATTCATCAAGGATGATTTGCATCACCAGTCTTGATTTAAATGCATCAGTGGAGCTTTCAAAGTCTGTTACCTCTTGTGACGCGTTTTTGTTTGCATCGTCTGGGTCTTTCTTTCAATTTCTTTAGTGAGTGACCTCACAGATAATTGTTCCTTGAAGAAGTGAAGAGGTGATTCGTGTTTTTGCGTGTAGGCCTGTCAGGGTCTTTCTTTAAATTTCTTTAGTGAGTGACCTCACAGATAATTGTTACTTGAAGAAGTGAAGAGGTGATTCGTGTTTTTGCGTGTAGGCCTGTCAGTGTCTTTCTTTAAATTTCTTTAGTGAGTGTCCTCACAGATTGTTACTTTGAAGAAGAGAAGATGTGAGTTACCATGCCTTAAATCCTCCTATACTACAGTGACTGTAAGTCCAATACTCTATGAAATACGAACCTATCTATGGATTTTATCTATGAAGGTTAAGAATACGATAATTATAAAAATATGTTACCATGGTCTTAGTCCTATAGGTCTTTGTACGTATTAAAATTCGCCTGATCAGAGAACCCTGGTCTGATGAATGTTTTGTGATAGCATACTTTTCAACTTTTGACGCTGTAAACGTCATTGGTAATTCATGAGATTAAGCTTTCAACGGCTTTCCGCCCTTTTCTTCCCTTTTTCTCATTATCTCTTGATTTTCCACCCTTATCCCGCTCTATTCAGTTGACCGTTGTGCCCCGCTTGAAATTGGTACATGGGGCACGCGCCCCCATACCTCTTTGGTAAACATGCACACTTAGCAAATTAGGATTTGGCGATTACAGTCATTGTTTGGGTTGAGTCTAATTTAAAAATAAATGGATATAGCCGAAATATTCAAGCCATCACGGTATAATTTCAATTAAAACATGTACATAGCCTTAACTTCATCCAATTTTTTCTTAAATTAAGTAAGTGAAGGATAGATAATGGAATTCTTGCAAGGTGCCTATTCTGTCCTCGTCCCTCCCCCTTCCCTCCAGATTTACTAGGCCTGCGCATTCACCTACATTGATTTTGATATTATCCCCATAAGAAAACCTCAAAATGGAGGGCTACAACTACGAGGGCTATTGGCCAAAAGGGTGCGCGGGAGATAAACTTACAATGTAAGTAGGTCTCTTCATCTTCAGGTAAGACACCGTTACGTAACGATCGACATCAGCATTATCCATAGTCGCCGAGATGTCTGTTCCATAGGTTGTCCCGTTCATGATGAACGCGCCAAAATAACTTTCGCAGACGACTTCAGTTCCTCGAGATTTCGTATGACACAGCGTATAATGGTACGAACCAGCAATAAATCTAAAAGCACTTCACTTCAATTCAACTGAACTGAAGCAGGGTAATATATTGCACTTCTAAAAAGCTAAATAGCTATTCAAATAAAGGGAGTGCCGGTCTTGCTTGCTTGTAGTTGATCCGCCTTTCAGCAGAAATACAAAGTTCCATAAATGACACTTCGATTATACAAGCACAATCTTGTTGCGTTTCAAAACGTTTTGTTAAGATTTCGAGTACACAGGAACTTCGAGTTTACTGTACCGTGTATATACCTCGTCCCAGGGAAATGAGAGCATTTATTTCCCTTCAAAAGCTTTGAGGTTTTGTGTGAAAAGCAAGGATTTCGTGCACCTTGCCAATCCTTTTATGTCTCGAAACGGACCGATGCGTTTGAATGTTTCTAATCCAAGAGCTTTGACTGTGATTACAAGCATGGTCGGACCGCCGAAATCACTTCGTTAAGGTCGATGTTGCATTCAGAACGAATTTTGTTTACTTATTAGCTATAGATACATGAATATGTTTTTCACACTATCGTTAACCGTGGACTATATTTTAAACCAACTATTTCATTTATTATCATCATTTTTATTATTATTATTATTATTTATTACTATTATTATTATCATTATCATTTAGTTATTTGTAATTATTATTTCTATTTTTTTTTTGGGGGGGTCAAACCGTCTATCTCCCCCCTCCACTATTTGCTGTAATTACTGTTGATGATCTTTCAAAACACCCCTTCCCTTCAGTGGCGTACCTAGGATTTTCCACAGGAGGGTGGGGCAAATTCGTCCGCCAATAATTGACAAGCAAAAAAGAAAAAAATCTTCAACCACAAATATAGGATTTTTCGTACCAGAAAAAAATTTGACAAGCAAAAAAAAAGGTCTTTAAGTTCAAAGGAGCGTGCCAGGGATCAGTTGTAACTCGTCAGGGGGGGGCAGTCTGCCCCCCCCCCCCCACGTAGGTACGCTAATGCCCCCTTATAATAAACGGGAACACCCATGATCCCCCGCCCCGAAAAAAAAAATCGTCAACTAAGTAACGAGATGGCGTCCTCCTTGTAGGCAAATCTTTCCCATTAAACATAACATCGAGGTGGCCACAATAATGGTACGGTATATTTACCAGAATCTAGTGGCAATCTTAACCGCTTGCAACTATTCCAATTCATGTATCAGCTAGATAGAAATAGTGTACCTAATGTCTTACAAAAGAAATTTATGAGAAACAATACTTTACATTCATATAATACGAGACAATCAAATGACTATCACCTACCTAAAAGTAGAACAGTATTTTCTAGCAAAACTGTATTTTTCACAGGACCAAAACTCTGGAATTCTCTGGACAGAGAAATGAAAGAGGCAGCTAATCTTAACCGATTTAAATTACTCATCAAAAAATTTATTCTGAATTCTTATTGATTCAATCAAATATTTTTGAACTTCATACTTATCCACGTTAGTATTGATTATTTTAAAGTCAATATTTAATTTTGTATATAGTGTATATATACATTTGTGTTACAGTGTTTATATCTATATAATTGTATAGAATTTGGCTAATTATTTTACTCTATTTGTATCATATTACCCTTGTATAAAGTTTTAATAAGGGGTCTACATTTTACAAGCACTGCTTTTTAGTAGGCCCCTCCACTTTTTTTCTTTTCATTGCTACGTTTCAGTACTGCATGTGTTATGCATTTTTTTTCATTGGAAACATGATTTATTACGAAATGTACTTTGATGATTGTGGAATAAGAATATATCAATAAATAAATAGCATGATCAACTGTCATTGTGACCACCCCCCCCCCCCCCATTCTCCTCTCTCTCCCTCGCCCCGACCTTCCCGCCCTTCCTTCTCCATGTTCTCCTCCCCTCTTCATGTATTTTAAAATATGGTTCATCGTCGTGATGGGGATGCATATTATAATTTAACACATACATCCCCAACATCATGATAACCAACATTTCTACGTGTTTTGATGTTTCTTATGATGTAGAATGCGTGTGAATTGAGCTTTCTATTTGATGTTGAATGTTTTTTTATACAAATTGTGTAAAAGCTTATGCAATTCGGTTTTCCAGCCGATATAAAAACCCTTAATTGTTATCACAAACCGTTTTAAATAAATGATTTAAGAATGACTTGATAATGTGCCCGTGGGGGGGGGGGGCGCGGGTCATTGAAAGAATTAGTACAGTCATCCGCTTTCTCTTTTCAAATTATAGTGACTTAAAATAATGAATGAGGAATGTGCAAGGAAACACTGATACGTTGCTTTATCCTTCAATAGAAAGTCTTTGGAAAACTCAATTCAGATGTAACGCTTGAAAGAATAAAGGTCTAAATGCTGTGTATATTTTTATATTAAAGATAGGAAGAATTTAGGCAAGATTTTAACTAAGTTAAACATTGAAAATGAAACGCTAGACTTCTACCAAATAGGTTTAAGGTGAAGCCCTCCCTACTTACATGTAATTTCTTCTCAAATAAATAGAGAAAAATAAAACCATTATTAGCACCGCGTTGATAATTAATCGAAAGCGAAATGTAAAAGGATCACATTACGGTATTTGACAGTTTCGCTTAATTATTTCACAATTATCACATCATTGATATTATGCAGAGAGCAGATGGTATCACGCACTCACTAGGCATATAAAAATGACAAGACGATTGTACGTAGCTGATAGACCACAATTTATTCCGAGCTTTCGGCCTTAGGCCTTCTTCATGGGTTCTGTATGTTAACAAAAGCGAACGAAACATATCAATAGTATAGACATGATAGAGGGAGCAACATATGGACATATAAGCATATACATGTATTAATATTATAACTGGTAACTGGTATGACAACATATCAACAACAAAGTCGTGGTACAAGACACAGTCGTCATGTTAAGGAGTAGATGCCTGGTTAGAATATATATATAAATTTGAAATGTCAAATGATCCACTTTCCCATGCAACAATACATTTTTTTAATCCTCCTTAAAAACGTGTAGTTTTAATTTCGCAATTTCTTATTTAATATTTCTTATTCAATCAAAGGCTTCTTTATTTTCTTATGTATATCACCCCCCCCCCCCCCCGCCCCTGACAGCACCAATGCTTCGGATGTCGCTGCAGCGGGAGATGGACATAGAGGAAAATCCAATACCTAGTACAGCAACACCAGGGAAGTGTTGAAACAACAATTAATAATCAAACCAATACTATTTTAACACTCTCAGTGTTGCTTTAATGCCTATCTGGTGTTAGGCTAACGCGAAAAACGTGTTGTTTCAACACTTCCCTGGCGTTTACCGATATGGCGTTTTTGCAGTGTATATACGTTGTGTTAAATAAAATTTCAAAAAGAAATGCAATCGGCTCCATCATTTGAAAAGAAAAAGAAACACTTCTTTTCATCGCTCCTATATTTCCCTTGACACCAATGACCAGATGACCCCAAAGATATCCCCTTCCCGATCCGCCAAATATGTGCAGGGGGAAATACAGACGAGGCCAATATACACTCTTAAAATGTTGGCCAACGTACTGTCAACACAACAATTGGTTAAAAATGTATCCTACTCTGGGTAGTTTTCAACCAATACTGTGTAGATTTCAACCCAGAATTGGATAAAGGTTTAACCAATTGTTAATATGGATAGTATGTTGCCCAACATTTAAAAGTGATGTAGTCAAAGCATTGGTTATAGGCCTACTAATCGATGTTCATGCTTATTTTTTAAGCAACTAAACAAAATTCTTCTTTTTTTTACTCGATAATGCATTAATTACTATAAAAATTTTCATGGAATATATCTTTTGACGTGTCTTTTTTTTTAATTACCACAACATATATTTTTTTGGCAACTTATTAGATTATACAGTCGGTTGATTAGACCCTGGAATAATAATTACTTACTTTATTTATACACCGATTAAATATATTTTGCCATATTGTACGATTAATCAAAATTCTAACCTTGTTCTTCTGTGGCAAAATCATTGCTGGTAGATAAGTGATATGAGAATATATGCAAATATGTAACGTATTTGCATTTTCAGCACCGACTCCGTTTAAATAAATATGAGGGTTGTTAATTTAATGAATTTTATTATATATTTTTTCACTTATCTCTGACTTGCAGGTTGTACAGTTATAGTCGGAACTTGAAAATTCCGAACACAAGACAAAAAAATGTGAATCACGTGACTTAATTTCGTTTTGTTATTAATGTTACCGCTTTCCTCTCTCTTATTACTGGTTACGATTTTGTGTTGGAATATGTCTCTCTGCCTTTTTATATCTGCTGTAAAACCAATAATGAGTGAACACTAGTATTATTTTAAATGGATATAGACATCTGTAAATGACAGTAATGATACAACAACATTCTAAAAACGGATTTGTCAAAATCACCACTCTCTTAATTGGTTGATTGTCCGACCGATAAAACTGGTCAAAATCAACCGTGATTCTTGGTAAATTTTACCCAATAATTTGATGATTTTGACCATATGATGTTTTGTCAGCTGGACACATGACAAACATGACAAAGGGAATGGTCATTTTGACCAATCGTTTTTAGGGTCCCTGTTGTCATCATCTTTTCTATCAATTTTTCTATTATAGGAAAAAAATGACACGATATTTGATGGCTCTGCCAGTATGATAATTTTCTATTCGGCGTGCTTTATAAATAAACATGCACTGTATTCCTTTACAATCTATGAACACCAGAACCATTTCCAATCGATACAACGCTCTCCAACGGTGTTAATTTCAGCGACTCATTTGGTCTACTGCATGATTCTCAACAGTTCGACAGGACAGTAATGAGTAATGGGTCCCTATATACCAAGCAAACAAGCGATTTGCCTTTTGTTTTCTGTACTTTTAATACAAATGAAATTCGGCCCATTCGTACCAGATCCAGCATACTGTGTGTATTGGTTTGGCTAATAATGCTTAAGTAATGCAAAATTGTTATGATCGAATTAATTCATTTTCAGTTTTATTTCTGGTTAGGAACATTCAATGGGCCTAATCAATACCCAAATATTATTGTAAGTATAATTTCATTTTCAGTTTTATTTCTGGTTAGGAACATTCAATGGGCCTAATCAATACCCAAATATTATTGTAAGTATAATCATAGAGCTCTGTAATAGCTCCATGGTATAATTACGACAGGTGTGGGTTCATCCAAAAGTGTATGAAAGGGAGGCTCTATAAAATAAGACAACAGGGAAAGCGAAATTGAAATGGGGAGTAAAACGGAAAGAGGATTTGGTTTGAAAAAGGGTGAACAAATATAAATTGCATAATGAATAACACAATCTAGCACTATTTTTTAAAATCATGATATAATAATCATCTTACTTTAAGCAAAATAAAAGATTAGACGAAAAATAACAAGCTACTCTTGTCTAGAATATTTCTATACTCACCTTAATGTTGTCGAAAACTTTCTCGGCATCGTCACCTAACTTTTTGAAAAATGCTTCCATGACTGAGATTATAAATAATTGAGGAAAACCCTCACAAATTTATGTTGCAAAATATATATCTGGTGAGTACTTAGAATCGGATTATTGCAACGAACATCTGTTCGCGTGATGCCTTAGGCTCGGGTATTGTTGACAGAATTTGTATACAGTGTGCGCCAATAATTAAAAGAAATATATGAAAGAAAACACACATAAATTATGAAATGATTACTGGACGATGAGATTTGACCTCTGCGTCACTTTACCGGGTGTGAGAGCAAATGTACAGATGTCGATTCCAGAGGGGGCAAATATGAAAAATAAATTACATTTTTAATGCTAAATAGTGCTATTAAACACGTTGAACACATTCAATAATACTCTATAGGTTTAGTGTGTAAACGAATATCTTTTAAAAATCGTTTATCAAAATGGAATCGTTCAGCGCCGAAAATTTTGGACATTTTTTTTTGCCACCCCCACCCGAATCAACCCCTGAATGAAAATGCCTTGAGACAGACAAATACTCTTTGATGCGATGCATACCAATTTTTTTTCATAAGCTGATATCCTGAATCATAAGAATTTTAGATGCATTGTTTCTTTGCTCAAACGTCGGTAGATCGTTCTGATCTTGCTAAAAAAATTTGAACATTAAGGTAATGAGTGATGAAACAAGTTTAAAGGGTGGTGAATTAGGGTGCATGGTAATTATGAAGATGCAGATGGAGTGTAGGCTATTCATGTAGAACACTCCGAAACAAATACACGATGTTGTAAGATAATATGATATAATCGCGGATAATATATATCCGCGATGAATAAAGAAGCGCAATATTCATATTTCCCGTTAGAATCAAGAGCGCCCCCCCCCCCTCCCCCCAAAAAAAAAATGATTTCTAGTTTTCGCGATATGCGATCCTTCTTAATTTTCTAAAATCCGGGACTGAAAGTCAGGGATGCAGCTAGGACCCACTATTTATCTGTTATTATTGAATTGACTACGAGGTCTCAATCAGCTATGCATTTATCATGTCGAACCTCTAGGGAGGTTTAGGGTTTTCACAAACGAATTTTCTTCCAGTTATTCGTCATATAATCAGATAATGAGAGCCTTACTTTCAGTTTACAATACGCCTTGTAAAGACTTAGGTTAGTTCTTAAAACGAAAGATAAAAATTGTAATGAATATATATTATGATTATAATCTATACATGCATATGAAAAATGTTGACTATTGAATGAGATTCAAGTAAACGGGCGTACACTCTAAAAAAAGTTTTCCTTAATGTTGGGTAAAATGGGAAGATGCATGTAGGTTGGGTAAAAAGATACGCAATATTTTTGTAGATTTAACACTTTTATGTTGCGTTGAAATACGCAATATGGGGTAAAGAAAAAAAATATCCGCAAATATGCATGTTCACTTTTTACCCAATATTGAGTAAAATTTTACTCAAGGGTTTTGTTAGAGTGCAACTAGATATGAAATAAGTTTATAGAGAAAGAAATACGTTCACAAAATTACATTCTACATCCCAGTATATAAGCACACCAAAGAACATGGTATCACTTAAACCACATAGATATTCCATTCACCAAATATATATACACTGCAAAAACTCCGGTGTTGATTTAACACCAGCCCGGAATCTATATCTGTCCACATCAGATGAAACACCAATTTGGAATCAAACCGATGCTGTTTTAGTACTAATTGGTGCTGTATAAACACATATCTGATGTTAGACCAAAACCAAACTAGTGTTGTTTAACACTTCTCTGGTGTGGACAGATATAGAATCCGGGCTGGTGTTGAATCAACACCGGAGTTTTTGCAGTGTATATTTATATATCACTTAATCTTACCTTTATGTTTTCCAGCAAATTTTCAACTGACAGTTGCTTCAGAAAACTTTTTCTTCCTGATGACATCTTGATTTAAGGATTTCTCTTCGATCGTTCGATGCTTATTTTTTCGTTTGAGGTCTACGTTGATCGTTCTATTGCTATATGTTCGTGAAAAAGTTAATCAGACTTAGAAGTAATGAACGAACATAAAAGAGGTCACCGTCTTTTGGTTAAGCCGGCAGTGTGAAATCAAAGAAAACTGGCCATATCTTCTGCCTCTTGCCAAACTTATACGAAGAATTCACGTTGCATCCGCGTGGTTATCTTGTAATTCAATACTTTACCTAAACAAAGAGAAAACTAAGTTTTGAATTACTTTCATATAGCATTATCTTTTATGAGACCATGCAGTTTAATGGACGATTTGTTATGATGGACACCCACCATCATGAAATTATATTACTTTATTGTTATGCACAAAGGACGCCTATAAAACGATTGGCTTAACTTTCCAATAAGATCAGTGAATTTTTAGTGAGAATACACTGGTATGATAATATTTGATCTGATATTAAGACGTGACATTCGATTCGTGATTATCGTTGGTCTCCAGTCAATAAAACAAAGCTTGATGGCCAACCTGAGGGTCATTTTGGTCAAAGCAAAGTGTGTACCAGCATGTGATAATTTCTAGAACACATGCCTTTGGACTCTACGTTATTTGCGAGAGACGTCGCCGTCACTATGTAGCAATTCCTGAATTGCCTAGATTGGGCTTCACCTGCGCCTTAATAGTAATACATGTCCCTTTCATGATGCCCCCAAACGTATCATTGTCATATTATTCTAATTGACTCCGCCACCCACCCACCCCCCCTCCCGCTGCCCATGGTACTATGGCTATATTAGCAATGGCGAATATATGGGGCCTTGGTAGCCACGGACCCCTATTTTTTACAGCTAAGAAAAAAAGGAAGAAGGGGAAAGGAGAAGAGTGAAATATGATACTTTTTTATCTATTATGTCGAAGCATTAAATGAAAATTATATTATCTATAAAAGGTCAATTTCGGAGCTCACTTGCTTCGCTCACACGCATCTATTTAATAATAATTTGCCCCATTTGCCCGTGTCTGCCCCCTCAAAATGTTTGGCTTATTAAGCTTTTGGCATTTATTTTATAATTAGCTTGGAAATGCTTCATGAGTATGGGTCCGGATCCAAGTTGCCAACTCCAAGATGCCCAAGTTAATTGGCATAGGCCAATACCTTATTCCATATACCATCACTTTGTGTCTTAAAGGGCTTCTAAAACCTGCCATCACTTGTGACATCACTAATTTTTGACAGGTCATATAATATTTTTTCAGATTCCCATTAAATCAAGCGGGATGCTTTAAAGTGCTATCGACATGATGAGATGGTGAGATTTTCTTTTGCCTTCATTATCACATTGACAATCGACAATCCAGACTTCATGTTCCAAAGAGCAACGTATCAGAGTACCAGAGGTCATTCCCAAAAGCTTATCAAAACTCAATCCAAACTGCCGGGATATGAAAGGTCAACCACACCCCACAAAACTGTTGATTTGAATAAATAGAGAAAAATCAAGGCAAGCATATAACACTGAAAGTTTCATCAAAATCGGATGTAAAAAAAGAAAGTTATGTTTAAAGTTTCAATCCACCCCTAGCCTTTTTGCCTTCCCTGGTAGGCATATTAGACGAATTCACCAGTGGGTGTCGCGAGCTTTTGTAAGATCACCGGGGTCTCGAAACGGTTCTAAAGGGGAGGGGGGGGCTGGCGCAAAGTGGCAGCTGACCAAACAAAATGTCACAATGAAATGATTATTTTTACGTTTTTGTACAAGGCTTTTTGGGGAAAAATGTGTGTGTGTGTGTAGGAGGGGGAGGGGGTATGCCTCCTCCGGTTCCGCGGCCCCTGTATCATAATTTACAAGCCCGTCCAAATATGTTTATTTAAAGAAAGGTCGTTGAATATAAAATTATTTCGTTTGGACCTCTCCCAGTTTTAGAATCCCGTTCAAAATTTTAACAAATTTTCTGATGGACTGTCTTGTCCCTTTCTTTTTCGGAAGGGGGGGGAGGAGGAGGGAGGAGGCAATTAATTACACCAATTTGTTTGTAGGCCTATATGCTCTTTGCCTGGAGACTCTTTGCTCAAGAAGAGAGTGTAGAATTTTACCTTCTTTCGGGCCTCGGAACCGGCAGGTCGAGGGGCTAAAGACCCTATACCCCCAGCATTTTTCCATTTTTCAGTAATCGCAAAAAATGACCACCTCCTGATTATGAAATGTCGTTCTCAGTGTTCGGCACCATTTCAGAAATGGTGCACACTCTCCAACCCTCTAGGTCTATTGTTATTTATTTTTGTAGGCCCTATTCCTTTTTCTTCCTTCTCCTTTTTTGTAAATGTCAATCGCGCCACCAAGCGCAAAACCCATCCACACTCCAGTAGAGCTATTCATTTTACTGGTTGGGAATTAGCATATGATGTTTGCCTGATTTTTTTTCAACACGGAACGAATATATTAGATGTCCTTGAGATTTAATACTAACACACAACTTCGTTCATGCAAGCTTACAGTCCTGCTGACTTTGCAGATATTTATTTGTGAATTCCATACGATTTTCGTTATATAGAGTGATTTTCCCGAGACAATCATTGTCTGGAGATCAACATAATAACGTCTAATTATGGATAAGCTGAAATCTATGGCTTCAGAGGCAGGGACGTTTATCAATCGGACAGTCCAGGTAAAAATTGCATATAATTTCCTTTACCATGTTGATTAACCAAGAGCTCGATCGGGGGGGGGGGCTTTCGGGGCACTGCGACGTCGACTCCCCCCCCCCCAAACAAAAAATGCTCCACGCCAGTGTATGACAAAAAGGAGGGGGAGGAGACAAAAGAAAAGTAGAAGGTGTGAAATATGGATATTTTTGTTGAATAACATGTCCATAATTGTGCCCCTTGATATTTTCGGCTGGAAAAGAGTTAATATTGTTCAAATTTTATTTCTCCTGTTTTGAGAATCACTTGGCATGGTTGAGCGGGACCTTTTCCGACTCCTACTCAATATGTAATGTTAAAAAAATACCTTAATAATTCTGCACTAGTGTAATCTATTTTGTATATTTTATTTGTACATATCTAATTAACTCATCTAGAGCGAGCGCATTTGACCCGGGCCCACCCCTTGAGTATATCTTAGGCATAGCTAAGACAAAAACTCTTATTGATACATGCTGTAACGCGCTTTGGGCCATTCTGGGAAAAGCGCTTTATAAAAATTGGCTATTTTATATATGCTCCTTCTGAAGAATATAAAATTAACTCTTATATACTTCTTCTTCTCAGTTTCTTCGTGTTGTCTTCTAATTATTCTTCAGCTTTCTTAATTCTTTCTTTCTTCCCTTCTTCCTTCCTTCCTTCGGCTTCCTTCCTTCGGCTTCCTTCCTTCCTTCCTTCCTTCCTCCCTTCCTTCCTTCCTTCGGCTTCCTTCCTTCCTTCGGCTTCCTTCCTTCCTTCCTCCTTCCTTCCTTCCTTTATTCTCTCTTTCTGTATTCCTTTCCCTCTTCTATATTTCTTACCTATTTATCCTTAAACTGTTTAAGTAATCTTTATATTTCGTGTGACCCCTGGCTTCAGCAACTAGGGCCTTTTATAGGCTTATAAATGCGCGGTTCAAGCGGGGGCTGCACTTTTTTTTCCAAATCCGTGTACAAAAACTTAAAAATGGCCACATGATTGTGATTTTTTGCACTGGTCAGCCCCCCCCCCACTTTGAAAACCGTTCCTCGGCCCCTGCTATGGAGCCTTGTTATGTTTTTTTTTTGAGGAAGAATAAACTAATGCATTTGAGCATGGACTGCAATATGTAGCAAAGCCAGATAGGGTCCATCGATTTGCAATTTGGGACAGAGCTGAGGTAGAGGCGGGGTCAATCGAGGTCATTTCCTTTTCAATATGGCAATGGACAACGTCAAAAAATTTGCTGGCCAAGCTGGCACATTTCTCTCGAGAGCGAAACAGGTAAATTTTATCCAATTCGATTTAGTTTAACTGTTCACTTGTGTTTCAGATTGTGTTTTTAACAGGGAATAATTTAAATGACTGAAAATAAAAAATATTTTTATATTTCCATTCCGTTCTTCTCATACAATTTTATCCTAGTCCCTTCTGATGATTTTTGTGTTTGTAGGATCTGGGTCCTGTTTCATAAAGGACTTGAAACTGTTGTAACTTTGCCATTATGGCAACTACCATGGCAACCTTGATTCTGATTGGCTGCTGAGCCCTGTTACCATGGTAGTTGCCATAATGGCAAAGTTACAACAGTTGCAAGTCCTTTATGAAACGGGCCCCAGGTGATGACGTTAATGCAATGCAAATCAAATCATGCTCGCATGCAGTCGTACGATTTTTGCAATATACAGGGCATGCAGGGGGGGGGGGTTACAGGGTAGTGTAGGACGTTTACAGTGTATTCTTGCCTTGAAAACATCAATATTTTAGAGAGTGAACACATAATTACAAATACAGTCAATGCATGTTTTACAATACACTACAGTACACAGTTAAGGCAACATGCCAACAGAGGAATTTCACTTTGATTTTCTGGAAAATAGATCTAGGCCGCTGCCTAGATCTAGTTTAACTTGATTGCTTCACCCGCCTGAAAAGTGAAATACACTGCTGATATATGTTTCTGAATACTTTGCCGATCCTATAACTATAAGTCGAGAATAGAAAATTAGAATGTTAAGAATGTGAGGAAGAAGAAGGTGAGGAGAGCGAGAGGAAGAAGATGGAGGAGGAGGATACTACCTTTAGTACAAAGAATATTATTACTAAAATGAGTGTTACAAGTTAAAAAAAACATTGAAAATATCCTGGAATAGAAAATTGAAAACTTAATAAACTTATCATAAAAACATTTGCAAAAAAATACTAATTAAACCTAGCCTGCCCTTGAGTACTCTGTGATGATATTCTAAAATATTTTTACACATACTTTTTCATCACGGAGCCTATTTAAACTAACACTCTTTTTACACCTTCATACGCAGTAGGCATAAGAAGGTTCATAGATAGATAAAATAAATAGATACAAACTGATTACACCCTCTAAATATGGATATCCTAGGGAAATCCATCCGGGTGTATAGGTCTTGCTTATGCATGTATGGGAAGGGTTTCAAGACTTCGTGATGAAAAAGTATAAATAAAAATATTTGAAGATGTCATCACAGAGTCCTCAAGGCTAATTCAAACTAAATTATTTCATTCCCAGTATATGTCATTGTGGCAATATATTTTTTTTTTTTGGCAAACATATTAAACAATATTACCACAATGACAAATACTGGGAATTCAATAATCATTACAAATTGTTGGCTGTTGAGTGATTATTATCCTTATTTAACCACAAATATAATACCTGCCTTGAAATTTTGTTTGTTTAGTAAATGTGTCTGTGTTGCTTGAATATTAATTTTTATGGTCGAGTGCCATAAACCGTTCCATAAACTACATAAACCGATAGATTCAATTTTGTTTGTATTATCTTAAGATTAGGCCTTTATACAATGGATGTTTGCATTTTCTTTTAATTTCATTACGCCAGCATTCAGGTTTGTTTTTATGATATGATTTCCATGGACCAAAAAAAATTTGTCAGTTCATTACGGGGCTGCTAAACAAGTTTGAAAAGGTGCAGTGCATAAGATCACAGTCATTTTTGATGTACAATGTAGTGTTCATTTTCACTTCGGGGAGGGGCCCGGTCGCACCCCCTTTTCTTTTATACTTTTATTTTGATGACAGTGTTAAGAATTTGCTTGGGTGCGTATGTCACTTCACCCCACCCCCTAAAAAGCAAAGGAAAAATAAAACTAGAACTAACTTAAAGTGAAGGAAAAATAAAAAGCAAACAAGTTGGAGCAATAAAAAGTCATCCTAGACATTTTTTTAAATAAATATTTCATTTTTGGTGTTATACAGTACAGATTTGGGGAATTTATTATGTTCCTATGAGAAAAATTAACGTGTACTCTGAACTAATTCAAACATTATATTAACACAAGTTTTAAAATTGATCACCTAACAGGGAGGCTCACCATGCTAGAGATGTCCTTTGAATAGTACACTACTTGCTAATTAAATAATGATAGCGCATAATTATAATCATACCTGTACATCAAAACACTAAATTGTACAAAATTACATATAAAAACTATAAAATTTCATACAAATTAAAGCAAGACTAGTACACAGAAATAACACAATTATATCCATTATTATAAACATTATTTAAAAATGAACATGGGTCTTGAAAAGAAACTATCCCCTCAAACAAAGACAATCTCAATTTATCAAGACATGATTTGTCTTTGTTTATGAGGATACTGTTTTCTGGGACAATCCCAATTTTTGGACTGGCGCCTCTACTGATGAATGAGGTAGACTCTATCTTAAATTTACTTGCGGCCATGGCTGGATGAAGTTACGTAATAAGCAAAGTGTACGTCGACCACTTGCACTGAACATTATAAATTTCTTTGCCATTGTGTTCTGTGGCCACAGTTTTATGATTTTTATGAAACCAAGTTTCTGAGAAATAAGAAATCTAAGCTATGTTTTTGTTTGTTAGGAGTTTAATTTTTTCATTTATTTTTTTATTTTTTGCAAGCTACCAATGGTATCTTCAAAATGGAAAATATTGAAAAACAGACCAGGGGGGAAAAAATCCATCAAAATTATAGTTAACAATTCAAACTAACAACTCTCGTTTTTAGGATTTCATGTTGGCAGGAATGGCTGCTACTTCTGGGTTGCATATCATTATTTAATACACAATGTGTGATTGTCATAGTATGGGGGACATCCAATCTTGAGATGGAAATTTGAGTCTATGAAATATTGCATAATATATTTATAGCTTTACCATTTGAATCATGGGACATTTTACTCTAAAACGATAAAAACTGATGGTGTTAAGCTTTATATTTTTAGTACATGTACAAAGTTTTACTTTCATAATCATGGTGGACTTTCCTTGCAAAATACTATGGAATCAAGTTCCTGCCTACTCCTGCGCAAATTGAATTGCCATATCACACAATTGTGATAATCCCAGTCACAATGCATGCATAAGAATTACTTGTGTCACTAATAGCCTTATTGAGTACGTTCTTGTCATTGTTGAAGTATAAACATATTTGGCAGGTCTCTATGCAAAATAGATCATATTGTATGTCTGTCTAATTGCCACAGTACACAGAGGAAAAGCTTGGCAATGCAGAGAAGACAGAGTTAGATGCTCGCTTTGAGAACTTACTCCAGAGAGCAGACCGAACTCGACAATGGACAGAAGCGATCCTGGCCAAAATGGGAGCTGTACTAGAACCAAACCCAAGTGAGTTCTGCATGCAATCCTTGCATTGGATTTTTTTTCTGAGAGCCTGTGATCAACAGAAATCAGAAATGATTGATTCATTGCACACTTTTGAAAGATCAAGACCAAAACTAGGATCTGAATTTGTAGAACATTTATATCCAGGCATGTAGCAAAAGACTTTCCTTATAATCTACGGATCTGTACAATACATGTAAAGACAAAAGTTTTTAATTTCTTAGAAATTTTTTTATGATTTTATGAGGGCATAACCAGTCAAACAGATCATGATGGCCTTTAAATATTTGGCATATATGGTAGTACAGCAAAAGTGACTAAGAAAGTTGAATCTTAAAAATTGTTTTATCTTGAAAAGATTCCAGGCTAGAGGACTATGTCAACACGAAGCTAGACCGCCGCACAAGAGACAGAGAGAGCAATAGTGAGCAGTTTGGAAGTGCAATGATCGATGCAGGGAATGAGCTTGGCCCAGGAACACAGTATGGTATGTGATAGGTCAGGCAAGGGATCAAGTGTTATGTAATTAATGAGCTTGGCCCAGGAACACAGTATGGTATGTGATAGGTCAGGCAAGGGATCAAGTGTTATGTAATTAATGAGCTTGGCCCAGGAACACAGTATGGTATGTGATAGGTCAGGCAAGGGATCAAGTCTTATGTAATTAATGAGCTAGGCCCAGGAACACAGTATGGTATGTGATAGGTCAGGCAAGGGATCAAGTGTTATGTAATTAATGAGCTAGGCCCAGGAACACAGTATGGTATGTGATAGGTCAGGCAAGGGATCAAGTGTTATGTAATTAATGAGCTAGGCCCAGGAACACAGTATGGTATGTGATAGGTCAGGCAAGGGATCAAGTGTTATGTAATTAATGAGCTTGGCCCAGGAACACAGTATGGTATGTGATACGTCAGGCAAGGGATCAAGTCTTATGTAATTAATGAGCTTGGCCCAGGAACACAGTATGGTATGTGATAGGTCAGGCAAGGGATCAAGTGTTATGTAATTAATGAGCTAGGCCCAGGAACACAGTATGGTATGTGATAGGTCAGGCAAGGGATCAAGTCTTATGTAATTAATGAGCTTGGCCCAGGAACACAGTATGGTATGTGATACGTCAGGCAAGGGATCAAGTGTTATGTAATGAATGAGCTTGGCCCAGGAACACAGTATGGTATGTGATAGGTCAGGCAAGGGATCAAGTGTTATGTAATTAATGAGCTAGGCCCAGGAACACAGTATGGTATGTGATAGGTCAGGCAAGGGATCAAGTGTTATGTAATTAATGAGCTTGGCCCAGGAACACAGTATGGTATGTGATAGGTCAGGCAAGGGATCAAGTGTTATGTAATTAATGAGCTAGGCCCAGGAACACAGTATGGTATGTGATAGGTCAGGCAAGGGATCAAGTGTTATGTAATTAATGAGCTAGGCCCAGGAACACAGTATGGTATGTGATAGGTCAGGCAAGGGATCAAGTCTTATGTAATTAATGAGCTAGGCCCAGGAACACAGTATGGTATGTGATAGGTCAGGCAAGGGATCAAGTCTTATGTAATTAATGAGCTAGGCCCAGGAACACAGTATGGTATGTGATAGGTCAGGCAAGGGATCAAGTGTTATGTAATTAATGAGCTAGGCCCAGGAACACAGTATGGTATGTGATAGGTCAGGCAAGGGATCAAGTCTTATGTAATTAATGAGCTAGGCCCAGGAACACAGTATGGTATGTGATAGGTCAGGCAAGGGATCAAGTCTTATGTAATTAATGAGCTAGGCCCAGGAACACAGTATGGTATGTGATAGGTCAGGCAAGGGATCAAGTGTTATGTAATTAATGAGCTTGGCCCAGGAACACAGTATGGTATGTGATAGGTCAGGCAAGGGATCAAGTCTTATGTAATTAATGAGCTAGGCCCAGGAACACAGTATGGTATGTGATAGGTCAGGCAAGGGATCAAGTCTTATGTAATTAATGAGCTTGGCCCAGGAACACAGTATGGTATGTGATAGGTCAGGCAAGGGATCAAGTGTTATGTAATTAATGATCTTCGATATTCATGTCATGATTCTTTATGGCGGGTCTGAATTCTGGAAGCAGTTTCAGTCAATCATTTGATGAAAGTATTATGTAGGGATTGAGCTCGGTTGAAAAATGCAATGTGATTGCTGACGTTGAGTCTATGGCTCAAGGGTCAAGTGACATTATTTTAGGTCAATTATTGAAGGTGAGTCTGGGAAAATGTTTAGGTTTCATCTTTGATTTGGAGTCATGTGTAAGGCAAAATTGATGAATGGACATGTTGCTGTGGCCTTAGTATGGTCTTACTTGAGAACAATCACTGATTGTAAAATGTCTTAGAATAAACTTAAAACCTAAACAAGTGGCATTAGTGTCATGGTTTGGTGGTTTGGTGGTAGTGTTCAGTCAGTGTTGTAGGTTTAAATTCGTCTTCAGTCGTTGATTTCCTTTGAATAGCAAGAAATTGACTTCATATTGATTGCCCTCAACCCAGGTGAGGTGAATGGGCACCCATTATGATTTATTCATTGAGTGCCTTGTATGGCGGCTCAACTATTGCTGGGGTATTAACCGGAAGTATCTACACTATAAATGGACCTACATTGTATGTCTAATTGACTATTGTTATTAGAATATCAGTTTTAAAATCATTTGCCTAACCAGGTGCAACACTGATCCAGGTCGGACAGAGCCAGAGAAAGATTGGTCAGATCCAGAGAGAGTACATACAGTCATCGCTATCAAACTACATAGTACCACTCAGAACCTTCCTAGATGGCGATATGAAAACCATCACGGTATGTCCTCTTTGTTAATATTGACTTGGGGGTGCAAGCTGATGGTCTTATTCTCAGATGGTCTCACATGATCACGGTTAAACCTAACTCATTCCAATTTGGTCTAATTACCATTGGGTTACGATTATTACTTTGTCTAACATTCAACTCTTTAATTGCCAGTTTGTCTAATTCTCAGATGGTCTCACATTACCATTGATAAAACAGAGCTGCTGAGTAGTACTGGTTTTCAGTAATTATTACTGAAAAAAATGAGAAAGAAAGTGGTTTCATGCAAATAACTGATTTCTAAAGTTTCATTTTATGTGTTAGAACTATGGTATTTCTGTGAAAATACTGATCTTACCAAAATACTGATGTTCAGCCTATAAAATACTGAAATGTTCTTGATCAGGTTGGCATCTCTGCAAAAACTACTTGGTCTAATTTGGACTTATTACGGTTTGGGCCAATTATTACTTTGTCTTTTACTCACTTCAACTGTCAGTTGGTCGAATTTCTACTTTGGTTACTTATTATTTTGCACTTTTTTCAAGTGAAATATTGGTTCATAGACAGTTCTTCTGATACATAGTATTTCAAGTAAAATATTAAGTGAGCAAGTGAGCTGGATATAGCATAACTAGAAATTAGACAAATTGGTAATTTGGCTTGAGACAAAATGATTTAGACTATTCTGCAGAGGTCCATAACACTACTTTGAACCATCTGTGAACATAATTGATGACTGAAAGAATACCTCAACAATATCTGAAATTTCATAGGTCAATTAATGTGAAATTTCATATTCACTACATCCTACTGAGGTGTGTAACTTATTAGCCTATTGGTTAAACAACATTTGAAGAGGTTAATGGGGAATTGAATGTTAGATTAACTATATGTTCATTGAATTTTGTCTTTACAGAAAGAGCGAAAGATTCTGGAAAATGTCCGGCTGGACCTTGATGCCGCCAAAGGGAAGGTCAGAAAGGCTCGATCTGCTGAAGCCTCCAAAACAGTAAGTCCAGTGCTGCCTAATGCCACAATTACACTGATGAAACAGACTACAAACTGACACCAGCATTGTTTCCAACGATGTACCATCAGTCGGTTTGGAGTCGGTCTCATTTGTGTGACTGTAGTATAAACATGGGGGGGGGAGACATAAGGGGGAAGGCTCACATGTCCCATGCACCAAATGCCCAAAAGAGTGCAAAAATGAAGGAGTTCCAAACACAGGAGAAAATAACCCTGAGAGTTTCCCTGGCATTATATGATACCTTGAATAAGGTTAAATTTTCTGTCCTTTTTCTACAGTATTAGATTTTGAGGTTTGGATATTTAGTGCTATTTTAACATATTAGGTTTTTTTTTTTTGGGGGGGGGGGTGGTAATATGAGGCTTGCACTGTGTACTGTTTCTCCAAACCAGTCACAGATTCTGGCATGTATTTTTTTTAATGAATTAAGGCTTATCTCTATGTAGTTGTAGGGTAGGGTAGTAGGGGGGGGGGAGTGGAGTGTTTCATCATACAGTGACAGCATCTGCAGGGGCCCGTTTCATAAAGGACTTACAACTGTTGTAACTTTGCCATCATGGCAACTACCATGTTAACAAGGCTCAGTAGCAAATCACAATCAAGGTTGCCACATGTGGTAGTTGCCATGATGGCAAAGTTATCATAGTTGTAACTCTTTATGAAACGGGCCCCTTGTCTTTCAAGAGTTAAAAGGGCAAGGCTGCCTGAACACTGGGGTAGGACATCGTTTTAAAAATAAAACACATGATTTTCCCCTGATTTTTAGATGAAACTTAGCACCCCAGTGAGACTATGATTTTATCACATACATTATGATTATGAAAACAATCTGAATTATCTTTTGCCTAGGTATTGGCAACAGTAAGTAATCCCTTTTGAAATTCATAATTTTGTCATTTACTCATTGGAATGTTATTATCTTACACCTTTTTACCATTATTTACTTTGATTACCAATACCATGGTCACATTTGTTCTACGGCAGCCGTACGGCGAGTCAAAAACAGCCGTTTTAACATTTTGTACCAGCTAAGTATAGGTGGTTTGAATAAAAATGAATGAAACGGCTGTTTTCAACTCGCCGTACGGCCGCCGTAGAGCGAATGTGATCAAGGTGTAACTGTTTTTTTAGGTTTGCATGATTGATCTTCATTATTTTATTTCAGATGATCCTTTTTTCATGATCATTTCTTCATTGTTTCTCATACATTGCCATACACTAGCCTAACCATGAAGAAATGATTAAAGCTGTAAGTTCTTAATGTTGTTTGTTTGACTATCCATTAGTACTCTAAGAGTGCAGACTGTTGAATGCAAAAAAAAGTACAGTATGCATTTTGACATACATGTAAACCGTGAACCAGTTGAAAATTCTGTTAAGTTAATTTTTGTTTGTCAAGGATAGCAATTGTATCTTCATGTATTTATTTGCTTGTGATGGCATTACGCTGATGGTTTATTTAATATTTTGAAAAAAGGGTAATTTTCATTATTCTCTATCCATGCTCATACACTAAATAGTCCCTTTGTGATGCCTGCAAGCTACATGTATGCCATGGGCAGTACTTTTTATCACTATTATGATTTGAATAAATCCCCCTCTTATTTTGATAGCAATGTCTTGATCCCATGTACATGTATGTTATGTATACCTGCATATATGCGACCCTACCCCATTTCTATTTGTCTTTTAACATGCTTGTCCAATATTCTTGTGCACATCAGAAATGATGGATGAGCCTACATGTATTTTTTTCTGATTTCTTACTCGTTTCAATTGTTTATTTTTTTTATTTTGGTTTGGAATATATTGGTTGATATTATTTGTTGCACTCTTTAATCTTTATGAACATATAAAAAAATATGCATGATCAATATATTTTTTATTATTAATTGATATATTCAAGGATCTGAACTTTTTAACAAAGCTTCCATTTACATGTAGTGTAGCACAACCTTCATGTCTTAACCTATTGAGTTCTATAATCTGCATGTAGATCTGTACATGCCCTTGCCGTTTTCCAGGGACCATCTGGTTCCAAGAGCCAATAGGATAAAACATAACCACTCTTTAGTTATCCGAATGTGAAACTGGTTTGATAGCATGCAAATGTAAGAGGAAAAACCAAGGAAAATCTGAGTTGCTTGGCATGTATTCTCCTTTCTACATATGTTTCTTGTCTATTATTGCCCTGGAAATTTTGGTTCTTTGTCAATTTCTTGGAAGTGGTGACCGCAAACTTCATAGCTTGCTGTGTTCTTGTAGTTGATGACAGTATAATGAGAAATAATGGAAGAAGTAATCTGTATTTCTAATAGTGAAAAAGATGGTGATGAAGGCAGGATGAAAGAGGAGCTGAGTTTCAAATTGTTAGTATTTATTAATAAAAATAGAAGATTTTCTGTGAAAAGGGAAGAAGTCATTTGGAATCATACCCCTTTGTTATCACACCCTTTACGGTAACCCAGGGAGCTCCGGCCCGCGAAGCGGGGCCGGAGCCCAGGAGTCCACCGTGCATTTACCATAGACACAGGACTAGGGTAGATTGTGGTCTCAATAACTTGGAAAGGAAATTGTGAAAACAGAAATTATGCTCTTACCACGATCATATGGATGAAGGTCTATCGTGTGGCAGTATCCTGACATCGAGGCACAGACTGGAACCTCAAAAATACGAAAAGTTCTGTCGCGATACCTCTCCTAATTCTTTCAAAATTCATAACAAAATGGCCGATTGAGACTGGGGTAGAAGGAGAGAACTTTTAGTTTTTTGAGGTTCCAGTCTGTGCCTCGATGTCAGGATACTGCCACACGATAGACTTTCATCCATATAATCGTGGTAAGAGCATAATTTCTGTTTTCACAATTTTCTTTCAAAGTTATTGAGACCACAATCTACCCTAGTCCTGTGTCTATGGTAAATGCACGGTGGACTCCTGGGCTCCGGCCCCGCTTCGCGGGCCGGAGCTCCCTGGGTTACCTTTAAGGCCACTGCACCCCTTACGACTGTTTGTGATTTGATTTTGGAACAAATCCCATTTTGCTCATTTTCTGAAGATGTGAATGGAACATATAATTTTATTTGAGGTTTAAATTGATTGAAAGAATACTAATATAACCATTTTGAAAGATTGCAAGCCTTTATTTTGGAGTAAAGGCCAAATTAGTTTCAAATCGCAGCCAATTGAACAACTACCTTTGACTGATGTACAAAACATTTTCAAATTGAAGTTGTAATTGTATAGGATTCAATAATGTAGTTTAGAATGCAAATATAATATGGAACTTGGTGAATTTAATAATTGTGGCTCCTCAATAGAATGAAAAAAAATTGAGTGTTGATCATAAGTTTGTATTTCTCTTTTTCATAATGATGAAGATAAAGAGATATCATAACACTTTGAATAAGTTTCAAAGTACTAATTTGCAAATTGAAAAAAAGACTGCATCACTTACAAGTCATGCCTCCAAAGTCCATTATGAAACAAAAGAGTACAAATCATATTACATGAATATATATATATTACTCCTTTTTTCATGAACGTTAGAAGTGTACAGTTTCGTAATCATTTGAAGTACATGTAGATGAACACCTTTTAAAAAAAATACATTCATTTTTGTTTTAATTATAAAACAGTGATAAGCATATAATGTAAGTTGATCAAGGTTTATGGATACATGACTTAGAATTCATAATGTACTGGTACTAGTACAGAAATAACAAGGTTATAATTCACAATGGAACACAATGTCAATTGCAATTGTATGAAATATGATAGTATATTAAAATAATGGTAATGATTAAATTTACATTTTCAAACACTTAAATCACCTGTATTAAAACAAGATCAAATAAGCAGCAGCACGTACATGTGCATGTGTGTGAAAAACTGCATATGATGTGTATAGACTATAGACTTTGTGGAACAGCTGCTTGAGCCAAAAATCAATTAATCTAGGCCTGATGAATGTTTTATTGTACTAAAGAATAATAATCCGGTTGGTTGGGTACTGTATGCATGCATGCAAGCAGATACAGGGATACAAGATTATTTTTTTTTTCTTGAAGAATATAGATTAGTGCTTGTGTGGTGGTTATAGTTTTGTAAGTTACCAGATTTGTCAAAGTAACATGATAACATTATTATCCCATTCTCTTCTCTTTCCCTTCCTTTCCCCTCCTGCTCTCCCTTTTCCTCCTTGTCCTCGTCTGAACACAATTCCATCACTTAGCAGTAAATGTACACCCTTAAGTCTCAGCTGTCTGTTTTGTTTGCTAAGGCCCTGTAATTACTATAATTTAATTAATGTCTGCCCCTTCTAATAAAACAGTGTCAAACGGTAACCCGCTACCCCCCCCCTTCCAAAAAAAAGAAGAATAAAAACGTTGCTCATTTATGACCAAAGTTTGAATTGGTTAGGACTGTGTGTCCTTGTCTAGAGATTGCAACCAGCTATTTAAAGGTCAAGTCCACCTCAGAAATATGTTGATTTGAATCAATAGAGAAAAATCAGACAAGCACAATGCTGAAGATTTCATCAAAATCGGATCTAACATAAGAAAGTTATGACATTTCAAAGTTTCGCTTGTTTTTAACAAAATAGTTACATGAACGAGCCAGTAACATCAAAATGAGCGAGTCGATGATGTCACTCACTCACTATTTCTTTTGTTTTTTATTGTTTGAATTATACAATATTTCAATTTTTACGAATTTGACGATTAGGACCTCCTTGTCTGAAGAACAAAATGTTAAGATAATTGATTTCCACATGTTCAGGCAGGAATGAAACTTCATTTCACATGACAATGAATATTTCATATTTCAAACAATAGAAAACAAAAGAAATAGTGAGTGAATGACATCATCAACTCTCTCATTTGGATGTAGCTGGCTCGTTCATATAACTGTTATTGTGAAATGAAGCGAAACTTTGAAATGCCATAACCTTCTTATTTTACATCCGATTTTGATGAAATTTTCAGTGTTGTGCTTGTTGAATTTTTCTCTTTTTATTCAAATCAAGTTTTTGTTGGGGTGGACTTGTCCTTTAAAAAGTCCTGTAAACTCCTGTACATTTTGGTACTTTCTCGACAGCATTACATGTATGTGACCTTTACTTTATTTATTAAGTCAAAGTCACCTCAGTAAAAACTTAATTTAATATTACAGATGAAAACAGCTAGATCTGATTCATTCAAATAAACCTGAAATTATTCTTCAAATAAATGTCTGCAGTTATACATGTATGGCATCGGTGCAATTCTCTTTGCCTCCCGTCAATTTTGTTTTGTGTAGTATACGTGTACAATAGTCATGTTTGTTAGGGACCCACATGCTCATAGCAGTGCAACAATATTATCTACTGGTAGTGATAAAATTAAGCATAATTTCACTGGTCATAACATTTCTGAGAATATTTTATCTCATTGCGTGTAATTGTGTTTGCCCTCCGATTTTGTCATCCACTAAAACGTGAGCAGGGCAATTACAGGTCAGCGTTGGTGACGTTGTGTGCCACAGTTATGTAATTCCCACCCATATGATAGCATGTAATGGAGTAGAGTCATAAATGTAACTGCTTTTATGATAATGTGCCCTGGGAGAGATCCAACTCTTCAACCTTGATGACAGAAAGACGGATGACAGATCCTTACTTGAAAGAACACAGTGTATCACAGTGTGTTCATTCACATGTAGTGTTGAACACAATGGGATATCACCACTGATGGATCCAGGGGGAAGGGGGCACAGGCAGCCCGTGGCCCACCCCCCCCCCCCCCCCTTGAGAGATACAATAAAAATTTGGAATGTAAATTGTAAATATGCCGTTCTAACACAATGAAAGCGATGATTTTTTTTTGCTTGTCAATTTTCATCGGGGTAAATGTTCTCTTTTGAAAAATCCTGGATCCTAGATGTATAATATGCTCAAATTTATCACTGTGAATATCATACTCACATAGAGTCCATTGTATGGACCCATTGTGGACACATTGCAAGATCATCTTTACACTGCTACTTAAAATCACATATTCATACAGTCCACCATATGGACCTATTGGCCTGTATTCTGAACTTGGGTTTAAAAGACTATGGCCTAACTCTGTGCTTCAAGTATGGGAAGCCAAACGTGTCAAAATGTGTTCACATAGTATGTTTCTTATGTTCTCTGTGCTCTTTCCTAATTCTTTAATGGTGAAGACACTTATCTTAGAATCCTTCCCAGACAGTTAAGAATGATATTGAGAGTCAAAAGAGCTGATACTATGGACATCTGCTGTTAGAGATTTGTGTCACAATTTGTTATCCATAGTTAAACCACATGTTTAGCCCAGAGTTTACATTAAATCTGACTTCAGAATACGAGTCATTGTGTGCACAGTACAAAATTCATTTCAAATTGATTAATTTTAGCATTTTGACAGTGAATCACATCTGCACACTGTATACTATGTGAAAAAAATCATACTGTAGCTCTGTCCACAGTGTGGAATTGTAGTAGCATAATGCAACTCACATTGTTATATTTGATTATTGTAAAAGGTTTAATCACATCTTTGTATGGTCCATTACATGTGTGTGAGCACATAGCACTGTTTCCTTTCTCACAGGGACACTACTCTATTATATATGCTCCTATGGCTGATTGGGACAATTGACAAGGGGTTCATGGTAGATTTCATTTTCAACATAGTTATCACTTCATATCACATTTTAAATCTTTTTTGTATATTTCTTCAGGCTGAAGCTGATCTCCGCAAGGCCCAGGCAGATTTTGACCGACAGTATGAGATAACAACATTGCTTCTCGAAGGGATCACTAGTGCACATGTAAGCAATGATTTGTAGAATTTAATCTCTAGCCCCCCCCCCCCACGCCCATCCCTTCCCTCTGTCCCCTCCCCATGGCCATCCCTTCCCTCTGTCCCCTCCCCATCCAATTTCTGAATTTCAGAACTCTCGTTCTGCTCAGTTTCTTGTCTTTGGGACATTTATGATCCCTCTATTAGTGCCAGCAACATTTTACCTGCTGCTTATTTTTCAGAGGAATAAAAATCATGGTACATGAATGCATTAGTTAGCATGCTACTGCACATGTGCCATCTGCGTGTAGGTCCAGCTTTACTACTCTATTTTGGCAGAGCTTCAACAACTTAAAGGTGAAACTAATCTTTAACTAAACTTTGACAAAAGTAGAATCTTGTGATTATTCTAAAAGTTTACCCAAGATATTGAATACAGGAAAATTCAATATCCAGCCTTTTGAAGGAAAGTTTTTAAGTTTTTTTTTTGTGTGTATAGGGAACATGGGGGGAGGGGGTCAGTTGAGAGGTTTTTATTCTGCAAAGGTTTTTGGTTTTCTTGAGAAAATCAATCGAAATATGAACTTTCAAATCATTACTTGACCATCAAAACCTGGTATGATGTATTTCATAATACATATATTATTTGCTAAAAAAAACCCTTAATATAAAAGCAATGGTATGTGAAGTACTATTTACTCATTTTGATGGATTGTAAATATCTCCTCTCTTGAAAACTCTTGTCTTCTTTAAACAGTCAACTCACTTGGAACGTTTGAAGGACTTTGTTGAGGCTGAGCAGACATACTATGCTCAGTGTAGCCAAACCATGGCTGAGCTGCAGCAGCAACTTGGAAAGTAAGTCACATGATTAGTCACATGATTACAATCAGAACTAAAAGCCCGTATAGCTCTGGTAAAGGTTGAATAATAAAAGTACCGTCTGACATTCCAATCTTGAAAAAGTGTAGAGGATCCTCCTTTTAATTTTAACCATTATTTCTTTGTAAAAATTATTCTTAAAATATTTGTTTGTATCTTTCTCAATAACATTTTCATTTTTCTTTAATAAAAAGGGATCCTTTCAGCTTTTTTAATGAAATTTTAACTGTACTAACGGAAACTACAGACAATCACTGCATCATTAAATTTTTCAGCACATTTCTTTTTGAAGAAATGTTTTTATATAGTAAAGATATGCAGATACATTCAATGCAAATCCCCAAAATTATCAAATAAAACACATTTTTGTTTTTTATAGTCTCTCCATTATAACTATTTTTGGGTATAATAAATACAAGTATTAGTTGTGATAGTGATATGCACTTTCATGGCGGTTTACCAAAATTTTAGATACATGTATATTTTTCTTATTTGTAATACATTTCAGCTTGGATTAATGATGCAGCAGATAAAGGAAGCTGTCGGCTGATTTGTTTAAAAGTTTATTTTTAAAGAGAGATTTATGTCCCACACCCCCTGGTATTTCATACCAATCGGCAGCATCAGATCACTAGTTAATGGCAATGCCTACCTCAGCATAATACCATTGCTCCTAAAATGGTATTCTTTTACATAACTATTTTCGTTGAAAGTTCAGAGTTGCCCCTCGCCTGTCTCAAAAACTTTCTTCAGACTCTATATCCATGATTATAACAGATTTATGTAACATCTCTCCATTATTCTGCTTCTTGCACCTCTGAGCTGTGCAACTAACAAAGAATGTTAGTTCCCACTTCCCAGAATCAAATGACGCCCCATTGACCGAAATGAAAGCCCCCAAAAAGAAGGGAAAAAAGGCGATTCATACTCTTTGTATTGGTTTCTTTCAGTACATGTATTCACTTTTATTAAAAAAATTATGTAATCTATGATTATGTATTATTGAGCTGGACATGGTGCTATAAAGGTTTCTTTTTTAATTATGCAAATTTCATTTGTGGGAGTAGAAAGGTTTATCACATTTACAAGGCTTATTGTTTTTTAGCCAGATGCATTTTGAGTCATTAATTTGGTTCATTTCTAAATTCTTGAAATGTGTTTAAATTGGTCATTATTTATGACATTTAATGGAGAAAGGAGATATAAGTATTTTGTGTAGTTTTCTATGGATGTACATGTACCTATACACAATGATCGAGGAACTTTTTAAAATGTACTTTTAACTTTTATGTACATGTATAGTTTTTATATGTATTTTACTTCAAAGTGTCATTTATTTTGCTGAATAATGAAAAAAAAGATAAAAATGCTGGATGGCATGAAATTTTTTTCTTTAGACCTTTTGTTTAGCTGCATGAAATATCACATTGTGGCAGATTTGTACATGTACCCATATCAGACACGATGCTTGCTCAATGCTATGCTCAAATTGATTATTGCATGCACATTTGTTCTCCAGTTCCATCTGTCATTTTCAATGTTTGATTTTAAACAAATTTCATCCAAAAATACATGCACAAATGTTGTTTTGTCCTTTTACACTAGTACTTTTAGGATAAACCAGAAGATGGCTTTGTTGACTACCCAAGTTTCCAATTCTCAAATGAAGACAAGCTTTAGTTTCCTGATTAGTTATTTGCATGCATTATAGTTCTATTGAATAGTAATGATTAATAATGAACAATTCTTGTAGAAGGAGAAATGATGATGAATTATAGATTTAAAAGAAAAATCCTTGAAAAGAATATCATCAGGCATGAAAGGGGCGGGGCAGATGTTTTAAATCCTATTTACAAAGTATACCGGTGTACAATTGTATTTTTATACTTTATGTTTTTAGAGAATGTTATATTCAGTCTAAAATCTAAAACATTGTTATTTCATTTGTTTGATAACAATTGTGTATAAGGATATGTAGGGTGTTTTCTTTGAGTGTGATCATTTGCTACTTATCTCATTTAAAGCTGAAGTTGCCAGTATGCACCATATTATGTCAATTACAAGAGTTGGTAGAAAAATCCTACATCATGGGGAAGACTAGTTGTATGACACATAAATAGAATTACAAATTGTAGTACATGTATTTGAATACTGTGGGGCAGCTATAACATTCATGTTTTCATATCAACCCCCCCCCCCTCCAAAGTTATAAAGAAATAAATAAGGAAGGAGAAAGAACAAAGAATATTGAGAGGTATTGAAACAGCATTGCTCGGTTTATTTCTTCATTATGATACTGTAATATTTGTCACTGCAAGAAAATGAAGTTTCTTCCTTTTAATGCACCCCCACCCCCCCCCCCATCCAAATGCCAAATTAAACCCTGTATACATGTGCAAATATTCAGGCAAATGTACTCCAAAATTACCTTTTGCCCATGGATAATTAACAATGAAATGTAATTTCTGCTGATTCCAAAGCTAATACTTGCAGTGGATGGCTAAACACAAATGGCCTGCATTCTTTTTATACCCTTTATTTTGCTCTGTTGATTATTCCACTTTTCCTGTTCAGTGATTTTTTTTTTTACATTGATTGTTTGTCACCTGGCTGCTTAAGTTTTTTACTTTGAATAATGGATTTTAAGGGAAGTGCATGGTGTACATCTATCTATTGCGACTTTAGAGAATGATGAGTTTGACCTATTTGGACAGTGTGATAGTATCATTGTTCAAACTAATAAAAAAAAATTTTAAATATCAAATTAGATGTTGACAAATTTTTGTACATGTACAGTACAAAGGTCTTTAAAATGCTCTCAAGACTCCAGGTAAATTCTGCAAAATATGGATGAGAGACTTAAAGAATAAACATGGCATTATTTGCATACTGTGTAGTAAATATTTGAATTACATACTTAACTTGCCAAAGAAAAAAAAAATCTGCAGATGCCTTCTCGCCATTTGAAACATTTTGACAACAAAAAAAATCTGCTGATTAATGCATAAAGAAGCCACTTTATTGTTTTCAAAGCCCAGAAGTATTTGTTACTACATATGTAAAAGCCTGAAACCTGAAAAAAATTGATTCATTTAAAAAAGTTTTGCAAACGAGATACAAAGTACATTACAGATCAGGGATGTTGCAGATGGAACTTGTAGGCTACATGTACATACTGTCTTAAATTATTTCATATGCCTTTTCATTGGGAATGATTACGGGTTTCATAGAAAACTTTTCTTTATTTTAACACATAGGTTTGTATTTGTCTGAGCTAGCAACTATTCTTTCATTACATCAATTTGAATAAGAAAATGATAATCACCTTGTATGCATATAAAACTCAACTTTCTCTTTTAATCCAAATGTCACCGGGGGCATGAGTTGTATGTATTCAAATAGCTTGCCTAGCATCCCAAATCTATGTTTCTATGTATGCAGCATACCGGGTTCAATGGGTGGTATCAGGCCGCCACGCCCTGCCTCGGGCCCCCCTCAGGGTGTGGCTACCACCACGCCCATGCCCACAGCCCCACCCCTCGATACGATGCTCCCAGAGGATAAGTCGCGGCCGCAGAAAGGGGTCCGGAAAGCCAAAGTCCTTTACGATTACGATGCGGCCGATGATTCTGAACTATCACTTCTTGCCGATGAGGTATGAATGCCTGTTAAAGAGACATGTAACCTACTAATCCATTATTATCATGTGTGGAGTGTTTAGTAAGTTTAAAACATTTGTCATTTTTTGAAGAGTGGCCCTTCTTTATTATACACATCTATTAATGAAAGTTTTCCCCTTCCTACATGTATTTATTTATCCTACTTAAACATCTAAACAAATTGTTGTAATTTTGTGTTTAGTATAGGAGAGTAAATTTTCTTAGAAACACCAAAATCTTCCAGCTACAATATATCAAAGCAATTCCTTAAATAAATAAAAGTGTAGATTTAGGTAATCATCAAATATGAATAATTCTGGTTTTAATATTGGAGCTTGAGCCTTTCTCCTGTAACTATTAAAAGATTCCAATTCAAAACTTTGCAAGTTCCCTCCCCAAATGCTCTGTTGGTTGCATTTCTTTATCCCGGGAAATCATGGCATGATATTTTGATGCACATTTCATTGCTTATTCATCATTGGTATTCGGTGGAGGTTTTAATTTTTTTTTGCCTACCACTTCTATTTTGTTATAAAATTTGTTCAGTCTTTCGAGAGATTCTTTGTATTTTCCTTGTTTTTTTTTTCTTCTTGAAAGCTAGTAGCATGTTGTGATCAAGTAATATTAAGTATCGTGCTAAGTTTGATTTCCCATCCCCTTTATTTTGTGGTGTAAATCTTGTGGGTGAAATGTTTTCATTTGTGAAAAAAAGAGTTTTTATGTTTTTGATGATTTCAAGTTCTTGTTTGTTTGTGTAGCCTACTTGATAGTTGATAGAAAATTGTTTGTTTTCACAACACCCATGGAAGTTCTACTTCCAGTTTAATCAATTGATTGAAATAGCCTGTGATATTGTGTTTATCTCCTGACTACATGGTTTTGTGAAAAAGGCCCCATAAAGGAATGTACTTTAATCAATATGTACAGTGGTGTTCAAAAGTTAGTGAACCCCTCCAGAATTTAAATGAACATATTTATAGTGTTCAAGTTCTGCATTATGAAGTCGGGTGATAAGATATTACATTCAATGAAGTTTGTGTCTCCGGGCCCTCCAAACCTTGTAGCGTTGTCTACATTCAACACTTAGCATGAAGGAGTGCATTGTGTGGTGTGGTTCACTACCTTTTTAAGTTGTCATTGTGTTTAATGTTTTTAATTGGCTCTGTACTGTAGTATTGTCTTCAACATTTGTTTCTGTTTGGATTTTATTTTTAATTTGTAATAAATCACCAACACATGCAATTTCACAGTATACTATACATTCATAAACTAAGCACTCTCACACAATAAAAAAAAAGTGATTGCTTTTGTCACAGGTTGATGTTATCTCACACATAATGTACACATATCCCATTATGATACCTGTATTCATTCATGCAATCACTCATGCAATCAATTGAATAGAGCTAGCCTACATGTAGACAGTGCCTTGAATCTACAATGTACAACAGCTTTCTCAATAAAGGACCTGTTCTCGATTCCCCCACATGTTGCTAGACATACTACTCAGACAGTGGATTTGATTATGGCCATGATTGTGACACTGTATTCATGAATTTCACTTTGTCTTTCAATATGTCTCTGCCTGACTGTGACTCTAGCCATGACTAACTATGACTCTGCCTGACTGTGACTCTGGCCATGACTAACTATGTCTCTGCCTGACTGTGACTCTGGCCATGACTAACTATGTCTCTGCCTGACTGACTGGCCATGACTAACTATGTCTTCCTGACTGACTCTGGCCATGACTAACTATGACTTTGCCTGACTGTGACTCTGGCCATGACTAACTGTCTCTGCCTGACTGTGACTCTGGCCATGACTAACTATGTCTCTGCCTGACTGTGACTCTGGCCATGACTAACTATGACTCTTACCATTTTGTTGAAGTAATACTGCAGAAACAGAAAGTCATATTGATAGAACATAGAAACTACAGTAGAAAATAATTTGAAAAGGTATTAATCTGGACTTTCCACTCTCCACCCAGATATACATGTAGTTGTTGGTACCTGATAGGAAGGAATCCCAGGGGGTCACACTGCCATTGGACATTGGACATCATCCGCGACAAAAGGAAATACAGAAAGGCGAATGGGGTGTAAAAACAACACCCATAATCATTAAATGAAATCCATGTTTAGAGTGTCCCAGCGGCCTGTGCATGAATCCTTGTTTAGAGTACTTTTTCAGGAGATTTTGGCGGATGCTGTCTACTCTTCAAATTACAGTTACCCCCCCCCCCCCCCGGAAGAAATTCCTTGAATGATCAAGCAAGATCAGGGTAGCCTCCCAAAGTCGTATAATGAGTGCAGCACTTTAAAAAAATGGATATGAATTACGATACATGCATTATTCTTGTTACATAATTGATAAAATCGTATAAATTCATTCCATTTAAATTCGTCTTTTTTCAGTGTGACGAATATACTGTGTTCCAGAATTCAACATAAGGCAATTACACGAAACCACCTGAAATTGCCCCATTTGGAAATGTAAAGTAGACCATTTATGTGCAATTAGTGTGAACTGCTGTTTGAAATTAAAAAAAAGAAGAAGAATAAATGCCAACTATGCTTTAATAGAATGCAGCTCATTCATGAAATTGAGTATAAGTAAATAACATACATTATGCTTTTTATATCCCAGCTTTCTGTGTTAGTACAGTTCAGTACATTGAACAGTTCATGTACATTTTTAACAGCACGATCTTTAAGAAAGTCAGACAATACATGTATGATACAAAATGAAAGCAATATGTTAATCAACTTGTAAGTGTGGCTTGAAATGCATACTTGAACATGATCCTACCAGTACATTTCAAGCATGCTTACACTTAAAAACACCCAATTTACACTTTTTCAGGTTTAGCGTACAAACCAAAATCAGCCCCAGGGTCCCGTTGCAGAAAGAGTTGCAATCAAACGCATCTCTAAAAATCATGCGCAACTTCATTTTCAACCAATCAAGAGCGCGCATTTTGGACTTGCGATTGATATTTTGACTTGCGTTTAAACGCAACTCTTTCTGCAACGGGCCCCTGTGCTAAAAGTACTTAATTTATTCTAAAAAAAGAAAGCCTTCAAAAATAAAGTATGGCACTACATTTTAATGATGACACCCCCCCCCCCCACTATATTTCTGTCTCTCGTAATAGTCTAGAGTACTAACTTTGTGTGTTTTCTCATATATCTATGTTGAAACTGTACAATTTATATCATATAGCAAGCACTTACCATCCCCATACCCATATATTATATATAGTAGCTCATAGAATCAATCATCTAGTACATTTCAAGCATGCAAACACTTAAAAACACCTAATTTACACTCGTTCAGGTTTAGCATACAAACCAAATCATGGTCATAGACATGTACAGTATACGGTCTGTTGGAAATAAATCTGAATCTATTAACTAATTTGCTCTTTTCTCACATTCATGCTATATAGTTATCCCATGTAGTTATATATACCCAATTATAATTCTTGATTACATTATCACTAATTTTCAATTAGTAACAAATCTAGGGATATCCTTCCGGGGGGGGGGGTTGGGGATAAATAATCGTTCTATAATAATGGATATTTTTAGTTCTTCGTTTAATTTCTTTCTGGCCTGATATAAAAGGGAAATGGATTTAACCTGAGGTCCGTCTTTTATCATCATGCCGAATTAGTGATTTAATATGAAAGAATGTTTTTGTTGTAATGTAAACATATTTCCCTTTTTTGAGGGAGTGGATCGGTGGGTTATTATTTGCTATAATGATATCAAATGAGAAATGTACTGAATCTTCACAATTTGAAGACATTTTATAATCAAAGCATTTCAATTCTTTGGAATGTTTTTTGTGAGCATGCAGTCAACCGAGATGATCCCTTTTTATCAAATGATAGAAAAACTTCAGGGTCACCGAACAAATTCAAAATATGGGCATTGTTGCAAGCCCCAGGTGAATTGTAAAGCTACAGCATCTGTGGTACAATAACGGTAGAGCAATTATCAAACAAACCATCGATTCCTCATTCCATCATGGAATAAGCTGCCTTTCCTGTGAATACAATGACTTTATGAAGAATTTTTTTGTGTGTAAACATGAAACATTGCAAGACATCCTGAAAAGTGTAACGTGGCACAAAAAGGGGGGAAAATCAATTGGCTCTTGATAATACCGCAGTTCCATAGGATTCATGGAGCTTGATTTTGAAAGATTTTCGATTTAAAAAAAAAGCCCTATCCAACTTCAGACAGCCCCTGGGAATATTCAAATTTGTAAAGTAGATTCTATAGAGCACCTACTGTACATTGAAAGCTTGCTCCCTCAATCACAACAAACATGCATTGTACTAAAAAGGTGTTCAGGGGTCCGTTGCAGAAAGAGTTGCAATCAATCGCAACTCTAAAAATCATGCGCAACTTGATTTTCAACCAATCAACAGCGCGCATTTGGGACTTGCGATTGATTTTTTTTGACTTGCGTTTAAACGCAACTCTTTCTGCAACGGACCCCTGGTGAGTGAGGGAACATCTGGAGCCTATTTGATAAAGACTTTCAATATGGTATGATAACCATGGTAATGGGGCTAAACGGGGGGGGGGGACACTCACATACTTGGATATTGGTGGTACGGGGACGTACCCCCTTTTTCAGACCTAATATTCAGTTCTCTAGATACATCAAATGAAAAAAGTTCCATTCAGAAGCCACCCCGCCCCACACACAAGACCCCTGTTACGAAACATCTCAGTTCCCTTGCCCTGCCAAAATTGTCCAGCGCAAGCAACTCCCTCCGCTAGCAGCTCCATCAAAGATTTGGTTCCATGCACCGCTAGCGCCCACATATAAATGCACAGCGCTGTACTGTGATCCTGTTCCATAGACCCTGTTTTTCACACCGCACGGTATATATTTGCTTCCCAGACCTCATACATGTACTTTATCCTTATAGTCAATTCCTTAGACCCCCATTTAAGGGTTTCGTGAGGCACACCCCCATCGAAATATAATTTGAGTGCCCCCCTCCCCCAGGGGGCTGTACAGCCAGTCATAATCAAGATTTCCATGGTAGTAACAATAAATGCAAAGTTACCACAGTTTTCAGTCTTTATGAACCAGTCCACTGATCTTAAGTGGCAGGAGAAATGAAATCTCAAACCGGATAATTTATTTTAATGGATATTTGGAGGGAGGGTTGGAGTCACTGAATCAATTATAAGGGGAAAAAATACATGTGTGTTCCGTGTTTACGTCTTCAGTATGTAATTCATTAGCCATGAGTGTTCACATGTATTTCACTCTTAACCTCTGTTGCTTGAAGCAGTATTGTATAGAAACATTCTAGTGGAAGCAATAAGTAGTAAACTAATCTCTATTCATATAAACATGGGCCCTGTTTCATAAAACATGTTATAATAACAAATTTGCAAAGACAGTTAAAAGCTACTGAAATTCTTCAATCTCATTGGATGATAGTAAATTTATTATGAAATTTGTGCATTTGTTATTATAAAAAGTCTTCATGAATCAGGACCTTGGTCTTAAATTTGTTTTCAGCTCTTTGGTTTCTGTTTCAAAATACATGTAGCATAAAAATTGCCCTTTTTGTATTTAAAATTTTTCAATCTCAATGTTTGTAATTCAATTTGTTTACTTCTGGATAATAACTAAATAGGCAGTTAACACAGATTCTCTTTCTACATGTATGTTTCATCAATAATACCAAAAATATCTATTGAATTTGAAGCCTGTTAATGTTTTTAATATGTATGTACATGTAGTTATTATAAGTTTGATTCAGTTGTATTCAGATTTTGGTATGCAATAATCACAAGCTGTAGCTTACATTATGAACACTGAAATTTATACAAGTACAGATAAAATTCATTCATTTGTCAGATTCATAATTTCATAATCATATAAATGTATTTTGCTCTTTATTTTTTTCTCTCTTTTGTCTCCTCTTTGCTCCTTATCCCAAATCTCTTCCTGCTTTTCATCCATCCCCTACTTCCCTTTATCTTGGCCTCTCCTCCCCTTTCTCCCTTCCTCCCTTCCTCCCTCTCCTTTCTTGCCTCTCAATTCATCTTTCTCTCCCTCTTTTTCCTTCCTATATCACTGTCTATCCATCTTACCTATTTCCCTTCCTTTCTCCTTACTATCCCTGGCCTCCGTCTCCTCCCCTTACAACACAGGTCATAAATGTCTACAGCATGCCTGGCATGGATCCTGACTGGATGGTTGGAGAGAGGGGTTCGCAGAGGGGGAGGGTGCCGCTCACGTACATAGAAGTTCTGTAGTCATCATATTCAATGGGACGGGATGGGTTAAGTATAGTCAAGGATGTTCAACCTTACACAAAAAGCTACCCTAAAAAGTCTCAAATGTTGAATCTTAATGTTTTCAGCCCTGTTGATAATGTTGTGAACATATCTGTACCCCAGGGGGCTACTCGAATTATAACATACCTATGTGTCACACCTAAGTCGAAAATAGGGGGCTCTGGAACTAAATATTGGTCTTTAAAATGGGGTCTCCGGAACGGCCCTTGAATCAATAATTGCTAAAAATGCATTGCTCTGGAACTGAGCACATCAAAAATGGGGCCCTCTGGAACTCATATGACTCCTCGTCTATCGAGTTCACCGTCACGACCGGCTGAGTAGTTCATGATGGGCGCACACTGGAGTGAGAAACCATAAATTTGAGGGTCTCTGGAACAGGGAAAAATAGGAATTTCTATATGGCTTTCTGAATTGGTGATGCTTTGGAACAGAAATTTAGGCTGAAAATGGAGATCTCGACCGAGGCACATACCTGTCATACATTTATGCTAAGTAGCCCTCCGGGGTCTGTACCAGCGTAGGAAATAAGAGGATACAAAATGGATTAAAAATTAAGAATTATAATTGTATTAATATTTCTACTGATACGAGAAAAGCTACTGAGAATCATATTTATCTTGCCATATGGAATTCATTCTTAAAATTCATTCATAAGTTCACAAAAAGCTATATGAAACATATTTCCCCTATCAAAATGTGCTGATGCAAAAAAAAAGAATTGATAATTTACATAGCAATATTTACACTAATGCTATTTGATTAAGTATGAATTACATTTAGCTTTCCATATGGTAGTCATTCTTAGAATTCATTCGTTAACTTCACAAACAACTTTATGAAACACTTACTTGCCTCCCCTCAGAATACAAAGACGCAAATTAGGTACAAAAGTGAGAATTTTAAATTCTACTGATGCAATTAATATCTTTGATATTGAAAATCACATTTTCAGCTTGTTGTGGCAAGTAACTGTCAGTGATTTTTATTTTAAATAAAAACAATTCTTCAGCAAAATACTGTTCATGTGACCTTCTGAATCACTTAAAACCATGTGTAAAGTGATAGTGTCAAATTGCCCTATAAAATTAGGTGAACTTCACCATGTATTTGAGAGTTACCCTGAGTTCGGTGTCTCATTACTGATAATCTTAGCTGTTCTTGAGCTAAGGACCACTTACCCCAATAATTTTATACCTAAGTGTAGCATTTTACTTTATTTGAGTGGTTTCATCTCTTGAGAAGCTACATTTACTTGTGTACATGTAGATGCCTGAAGCCCAGGTGGTAGAGGAGGGGACTTGTAATGTGTTGAAGTTTCATGACATATTGGCCCGAATTCATGACATATTGGCCCGAATTCAGATAGGCAGTTTTTAAAACCATCTGTTAGAACCCATGGTTTATGCAGACTTCCTGTATAAATTACACTTATTTACCGCTTTTGTCACAGTGCACCAAATTGACGCCTGTTGAGGTGGTTGTCAACGCTATTTTATTCATCAGTCCACTGTTTAAAGAGTGGATTCTTGAATAAAAAAGCGTACTTAACCATGGCAACAGGCGTCAATTTTGCAGACTGACAAAATCGCACATCAGAATTGGACATTTAACATCGGTGTAATTTATACAGGAAGTCTGCATAAACCATGGGTCCATGGTTTTAAAAACCGCCTTTGTGAATTTGGGCCAGTGGTTCTGACTTGTCGTGTCTCTTAACCAGAGGCTCATGGGTTCAATTCCACCTCAGGCCTTCATATCCTTCAGCAACAAATATTTCCATTTTGTGCTGGTGAGGGAGGACCTGGCAGGAATTCTCAAAACGCAATGCCCATGACAGCTACTCCGCTATCAAAAGCCAGGGTAATTATGCTACAATGCTGCAGAGACTTCTGATAAAGAAAGTGCTAAGCACTTCATATATATTAGCAACTATAATGATTATTATTATTACTAGAGTTCATGCTAATATGATACATTCGCTGAGGCATTTATCCTTATTACCAGGTCTATAATAACAATAATAATGATAAACCCACAAAGTTTCCTCATGACAATATTTTCATAGGTCTCTTGGATAGCACTAAAAGTTGTTAGTTCTCCCTTTCCTGACATAGCAACATCTTAAGTATCATAATTGTACATGTATTATGCTGCATGAGTATCAGGTACAACTCATATATGTGGTTTTGTAGCTCTCGAGATGGTTTTAATGAATTGCGTTTCTATTTTTACTAGTGAAATCTCTCTGATACATGATTTACTTACACAGGTGGCATTTTTGCACATTATTGTTTGTGTACATTGTGGAAATATGTACATGTTTTTCTAATAAACTCATCCAAACAGATGACTCCTAAATCAATTAACCTTATTTTTGTCAAATCATATTTAGAAAACATTTTATATATGATCCAAAATTCATCTCAACAAAATACGATCAGGTGATTCTCAATTTCCACTTACATTTAGAGATTTTTGAGGTGAAACGTTTATCAGCTTAAGTCTAAGGTTGGACATCCTTATGAAAAAAATACCAAATACTGTTTATATAGTAATAATAAAATGGTTATGCATAGATATTTCTATTGTTTTAAATGTAAAATTTAGTTATATCATTAGCTGCTAGCATAGCTGGTGTATTTGTGTATGGATAGTGCCCCTTTAATAGCTACGAATCATTTATGATGAATCCTACATGTGGTACTTTAATGACCAAATATATTTAGATCAAGCCATGTGCTTCGCCAAGTATATGTGTTCATTAGTTGCATCTATTACATAGTTCATATTATATTTTCCCCAATTTCGTGGCAATCTTGGTGTGTTCAAAATAGCAAAAGCTATCTTTTGTTGATAACATGAAATCCCTAACATTTATAGCTGTATGTGGTTATAAAGTTTATGAATCGACCTGTTTTTGTTCCATCATGGGAATCCATTTTTCCTAATATTATTTTGGCTTTATAATAGCATAATGATATTCAAATATCTTTAAATGAATTTAATGGAAAAATCTTCAAACTTCTACCATTTTTCCTATTATTTTGGCTTTATAATAGCATAATGATATTCAAATATCTTTAAATGAATTCTATGGAAAAATCTTCAAACTTGTATTTTTCTCAGACCTATTGTATTTTGTATTTATGTAGCTTTTCTTCTATGGAAGGGCTTTTTTAAATAACACAAGTTCTTAGCAATATCTGTATGGTTATTTTATTATTATTATTAATTAATATTATTACTATTATCATTGTTATTATTATGAACATTATCATTAGTATCGTCATGATGATCATTAGTATTGTTAATATATATTATCAAAAGAGAGGAAGAGAAAATTTTTATTTCAAGTATTCCAACTTTATTTATGAATCCTTTCTCAAATTCTGTCCCATTATTTCAAAATGAGAAATGCGTATTACCTAGTGTAAAGTTGCTACAGCTCTGTTCACTAATCCTTGCAAACAGTTTTATGTACATGTAGTTTTTTTTCTTTAGTTGAATAGAATGTTTTACATGTGTATTGATGCTTGTGTGGGGCTATAGGTTCGTACATGTATGATCTTCTGCTCGATTATATATTCTTAGCCATTCCATAGAAGTGTTTAATATACCACCACCAAAATATTACTCTTATTAGTGTAAGATATTAAAGTGCAATTACATAATAAACATATAAAGGTAGTTCATTTTGGTTTAATATTATATACCAAAACTATTTTTCCTCAATTCTTGCTAACTGGTTTCACATAGAAAGGATGTATGGTGTAAGGGATGTATTATTGAAAAGACATAAATGTATGTATTTTTGGGGTGAAGAATATTGAATTATACACTGCATGAACAATTTGTATGTACTTAGAAACTATATGAAATATTATTGCATTTTGTTTAAGTTAAGCCATACTTCTGTTATACCAATTTAAATACTTGACTTTGAGGTGTACGTTAAGTACAATCTGATGAAGTTTCCAATTCTGTTGTTTTTTAATGTACATGTACAGTATATGTATAACTGTATTAATTAAATCTGTTGCTTGGTTCATTTGCATTGGTGTTGCAGGGGGGTTTTTTTAAAGAGAAATCTTAATACTTCATTTTAATTTAATGGGATTCAGGGATATTTTTTGCATGCACTACTACATTAAATTTACCACTGAAAATGAAAAATTTCATGTTTTTATTTTATTTATTAAAAATAATTGTAATGTATATATTAGAAAAATTAAACCAAAATTGAATTATTGTGATAAGATACACACGTATGTGTTAATAATGAATGCATGGAAAATAAGGCATTTGATATTCAATGAACACAAATTGTAACAACCTTTTATTAAATTATACAAACAACATCGTTTCCAGATTGATTTTTTTTTTTTTGGGGGGGGGAACCACAATAAGGACTCGTACAATGCAACACCATTGCAAATGGGCAGATTATTTCACGATGTCCACCAATTTTCTTCCAAACTATTGAAAACTATGTTTATCTACCATTGGACAAATTTATAGTCCAATTTTTAGCCATGCGTATTATGTGGACATTGAAAATACATTATGATGTATCGAGGGTGGAGCAGATCACTTACATGTAGAATGTGTATTAAGGTATGAATAGACTTGTACTAAATATAAAGGTATAATAAATCAAAACTTGTTAAGTGATCATGTATGTGTGTCTGGTCATAGCAGTTAAAGCAGCAAATTCCCACTTGGTCTACATTCTTGTTTAAATTTCCATTTGGTCTAATTTTCATTAAAGGTCAAGTCCACCTTAGAAAAATGTTGATTTGAATCAATACAGAAAAATCAGACAAGCGCAATGCTGAAAATTTCATCAAAATCGCATGTAAAATAAGAAAGTTATATGACATTTCAAAGTTTCGCTTATTTTCAACAAAATAGTTATATGAACGAGCCAGTTACATCCAAATGAGAGAGTCGATGTCACTCACTCACTATTTCTTTGTTTTTGTATTGTTTGAATTATACAATATTTCATTTTTTACGAATTTGACGATTAGGATCTCCTTGCCTGAAGCATAAAATGTTAAAATAATGGAATTCCACGTGTTCAGGGAGGAATGAAACTTCATTTCACAAGACAATAAAAATATTTCATATAACAAAATACAAAAGAAATAGTGAGTGATGTCATCAAATCTCTCATTTGAATGTCACTGGCTCGTTCATATAACTATTTTGTTGAAAATAAGCGAAACTTTAAAATGCCATAACTTTCTTATTTTACATCCGATTTCGATGATATTTTCAGTGTTATGCTTGTTGAATTTTTCTCTTTTTATTCAAATCAAGTTTTTGTTGGGGTGGACTTGTCCTTTAATAGCCTGTGAGCAATGTAATAATTTGTCTTATTTCATCTCATGTACCTAATATTCACTTGGTCTAACATCACCTTGTCTGTTCTGAGATGGGCTACTTGTGAACTGAATCAAATTTTCATTTGACAAAGTACAAAATGAGAAAACGTGGGAATATTTGACAATCTGGGCATTAGGTTAACTGGAATATAGCCCAAGTGAGTAACATACCAATTGATGGGTAATTGATAGTAGTCCAAGTGAGTTTAGCCATGATGATCATTAGAACTGTGATACAGAAAGCTGCATGGTAGGATCTTGATTCTCATAAAGGTGGGAAACATTTGCCATGGCACAGGAGTTAAAAGGTTAAAAAAAGAAAGAAGTAAGACTTTCATCAAGCCGCTTGGAGGGAAATATGATCGTTTGGAAAGAGAGGACGAGATGAGGGTCAGATGGAGGAAGGAAAGAACGAGAGAGACGGGCAGTTGGAAAGAGAGGACGAGATAAGGGTCAGTTGGAGAAAGAGGAAGGAAAGAGCGAGAGATGGGGGCAGTTGGAAGGAGAGGACGAGATAAGGGTCAGATGGAGGAAGGAAAGAATGAGAAAGAGAGATGGGGGCAGTTGGAAAGAGAGGATGAGATAAGGGGCAGATGGAGAAAGAGGAAGGAAAGAACAAGAGAGACTGGGGCAGTTGGAAATAGAGGATGAGATAAGGGGCAGATGGAGAAAGAGGAAGGAAAGAAAGAGAGATGGGGCAGTTGGAAAGAGGATGAGATAAGGGGCGTAAGGAGAAAGAGGAAGGAAAGAACGAGAAAGATGGGGGCAGTTGGAAAGAGAGGATGAGATAAGGGGCAGATGGAGAAAGAGGAAGGAAAGAACAAGAAAGAGAGACGTGGGTAGTCAAGGTGACCAGATTTGGACAGTTGAAATACGGGAAAAATTCAAGGTCAAAATCGGTGGTGTAATGAGCAAAATGTATCAATTATGATTCAAATTTTCTCCTCCATGACTGTTAAAATAACATTGAAATTTGATCAAATGATTTCCTGTGCAAATTGATGCCACATCATGTTTTAGCACAAGATAAGTTTGAAAAGAATTAAAGAAGAATTTTAAACTTCAAATAACATTTGTTGGCAAGGCAGCAACAGCTCATTAATTGTAAAATCAAAACATGGATAGAACTGTTTCACTGAAATACAAAATTTCATAATTCCTCATCTTTTTTTAAATTAAAAGGACACAATAAATCAAATACCTGCACATATACATTAAAATTTCTACATTTATTTACAAGACATATCATTTTCCACATTCACTATTTCTTGATGAAAAGTACACATAATAAAAGACAGAAAGTAATGATTTACACATAATGAACACAATGAAGTAAAATATAATTTGAGGCAATCTCTAATGCATGTTGTACAACAGGGAGTTTGCCTTGTAATAAACCCCATCCCCCCCCAAAAAAAATAAGCAGCTACATATACTGTGAGATGGTGACCTTATTTTCAATACCCAGTACACACATGATTGTAATGTTTATGAGTCACATAATACATGTACATAGCTTGAATAAAAATATTAAAAAGAAAGTAAAAAGAGGGGGGATGAATGAATTTGTTTGTTGCACTATCAAGTAATTCATATGCCCGTCATTCGGGAACCAGTGGTGATGTTTTCCATGTTATATTGAATTAGCTTGATATCACATGAATGCCTTTAAAGGCCTAGTCACACCGCCCGAGCATTGTTGTAACGGTCGTGGAGCAGAGAGAAAAAGTCATCACCGCTCGCTATCGTTCACCATTTTCTATTTCGATTGTTTTTTTTTGTTTCAGATTTTTTCCCCAATTTTGTGAGCGAAATTCTACCCTCCCTACCGCTCCAACAACGCTCGGGCGGTGTGACCAGGCCTTAACATTTTGAACTTTTATCCAAAACCAATTCACATTGTTCCGAACTTGACACTGAAGATTGAACAGGCCAATTCTCTGTCACAATGGTCTTGACCGAGATGCATATTCATGGCATGTTGGCAACAGCCTGCTTCCATGCATAAAGTCATTGGAGTGTCATTGTCATTGACAAACCCTATAATTGTTCAAATGCACATTTGCTAAATGAATATTCATTTTCACCGGTGATCCAATGCACATTCACATGATAGTCAATATAAAGTTCACTGGTAGTACAGCTCCAGATTGGCCCCATCTGAAATTTCATCTGAAAGATAATTAGGTTAAGGAAATTCACCAGCACAGTAATCGTAAATCAAAACAATTTTTGTTTATGGAGGGGGGGGGGAGGGTGGGATTGAAAAACTAAACTATATATGTCAACACAGTTTGTGTTTCATATAAATGCACACAAGATAATGGATCATACCTGTGACGTCACTCATTCACCGTAAAGATTGGTTTACAGCAGTGTACTCAATAACTAACATAATATAGCACTGTCACCAGGCAAACAATTTATTTTATTATTTCACACACTTTTCACAACTTACTACCTACAAGTAAATCTGCTACACTGGATAAGCTTTTTAACATTGCGATGAATGGGGATTTCCAGGACTCCAATCTTAGTATCCTGGGGTGGTATTCTGGAATACTGTCATAACTTTTCTATAAATTGTTTCATTTCCAAGATGTGACACCGCTATGAATGTCACAAATCGGTATTCTGAAAATTGTCTTTTCCCTGTCATATCTGTCTAAGTTCCCGCCCATCTTTCGGAAGCAAACCAATCAAAATCATTGCTAGTTCCCAGTGGGAGCCCTTCTAACCAATAGGAAGGCCCGATGGCCCATCATGGCAGGTTGGGCGTATCCCTAATACAGTAGTTGGCATTGCGCAACTATTGATGCGCTTAATAACAAAAAGAGACGGGGAGCTGTGAAGGATTTTAGAAGAGAAATTGAAAAAAAGGAAAACAGAGAAAAAAAGGTGGAAATAATATGCCTTAATAATTGTTGCATGAAAAAATATTTTTGAAAAATTTCATGGATAATCAGTGAAGGAAAGGATTAAGCGCATTTAAAGCCGCATACTTTTGGTGCGCGCTAAAGAGAAGAGACAAAATTTATGACAATATTTGTAAAAAAGTTATGACATCCACCAGAATACAGATTTTGTCATGTCTCTGAGAAAAGACAATGTTCAGAATACTGCTCCAGGGCTAATTTGAGCATTTCAGGGGCTATTCGCAGCCCCCAGCCCCTGCGTAATTTGTTTTCTTTCAAAGTGATTAAAACCTCACTAAATGTTTGTCTTTAGCTTTCAATGGTCAAGGGTCAGTAATGTGAACAATGCCTGTCTTTTTACCTGAGTATCATACATGTAGGACATTACAATATTTTTAAAAAGCATTGAATGCATTATATTATTATCTCAAATATTGGTACATATAATCTGGAGATTGAAGCACCCCATCATGTTCTACTAATACTACAGGTAACCCAGTACGACAATACACCAGACAGTGGACTGTACGGTTTCCAGAAGAAGACCTACTAAAGCTACAGGTAACTCTGCCTACTAAAGTCAGCCTTCTATAAGTCAAATAAATTAGAGTCAAAACAATTTTTTCGACAAGATTATTCAAAATGTGTTATATACCTCTTCTAAGTAAAATTTCTTGGGTTGAGACAGCTTTCTGTCGTCTTGAGTCCATACTAGCAGAGATAAGTTCTGGATGAGACGACTTCGCACCATCCAACCTCATGGCCTGAACATCCAAGAGAGGAACGACCGATCTATCCTTCTTATCCACTTTCCATTTGTACACACATATTTTTCCCCCTCAGCTCTTTTAGATTAGTTACACCATAGTTTTTGCCTCTACTTTCCTCCCATATCTCATATAAGCTCAGCTCCAATTTTTCCTCTCTTATTCAGGTGATATAATTATTATTATATATATATTATTTTCTCTCCCTTCATCTCTTTATTCTGCTTATTTTCATGTTTACTAGTTTTTATTTCTTAATAAACCCCCTTTCTCATACAGCATCAGTTTCTTTATTTGCTTTTAACCTTTTAGGCTATTTGCTTCCCTTCCATATATACAGGGTTTTTTTTTCTGTATAGTCTTCTGTCTTTCCCCTCACACCCAGTGGATTACAATATCAGTTACACCATTTGTATTTATATTTTTCCTTTTTGGATATATTTATATAATTTTATACTTACAGATTTAATTTTACACTTACCGTACTTTCTTCTCTTAGTTTGTTTAATGCTCTAACATACATACTTATGTCTTTTGCACAATATCAGTTCTCCATTCTTTCCCTTTTTCCCACTCTTATGCACCAGTTTACCAGTTTATTATGCCTTTCTTTGTTACCTGTTTGACCCACCTCTCACTAATTCTCGTCATTCATCTCTTCCTCACACCCTCTATCACTGTTTTGTTTCAGATCCTGTTTGATGTTGCCTGCCTCATATCTTAATCCCTCCCCACTTGAGGTCTTTCTTTGGCCTTACTCACACTAACTTCCCTTTGTGTCTGCATACTCCTTTTCTTTCATCCCCTTCATTAACCTGATTGGTCATCTCTTCTCACTAATGCCCCTTCTGTCTCCTTGTTTCCAGTGTTGCTGTTGAATGTCTGTGGTCTATATTATGGTTGTTCCACTTTATATGTTTGTCATTTTGCCTCCGAAGAAGATTCTGCTAGGATCAAAAGCTTAGGCCCCTTTTGACTCTCCAAATGATTTGACTTAGGTAGAGCTGCTGCAGAGTTACCTGTGCTACTACTATATAACCATGCGTGTAATTTGGTATGAATGAAACTTTGTAGAGTGGGTCACTTGAATTGTATCTAATCACATGATAATAAACCACAACAAACCAGCAGGCAAAGTATTATTTTTTTAATATTTTCAAGGGCTACTTTTCACAAACTACTGCCTACATCTGCTATGGTGGATAAGCTTGTACATAACAGAGAATGGGGATTTTCAGGGCATCTTTTTTGTTATTTTCAGGGCTCTTTTAAGCACTTCCGAGGCAAATTCACCCAGATACCAAGTCCAAGCAATTTTTCCCCCTGTAATAAACCGGTCATTATACAGATATATATTTTTTTTAAAGACAATAAAAGGATACAGTCTCCTAATGTGATGTGATCCTTATAGATGGTGTACCATTTCTTGATGACAATCCTATCCCATTTGGTTCCTGTCTGGGCAGCCACAAGCTTCTTCAAGTCTGATATGGTGTCTCGGAGGCTAAAAAAGCAACTTGGTTAAGGAAGTTATTTGATCTTATCTATTCTGTCAATTATGAAATTAATCAAGAAATCAAAACATGTTCTTGTCTTATCTTTCTGTTAATGCCCAATCATAGTGGTGATTACTATTGCAGTTAAACTCAGATTGACTTGACCTTCTAAAAGATATTTTGCTGTGAACACCTTACTCTTTTACAAATAGTGTATTGGTTTTAAAAGGTCATGACGCTCCTTTACACGGGATCAACATTTACGTCCTTTCCAATGAACAGAGTGTTGTTCAACTCCATTAACACCTGCACTGAATACACTGGTGACGCACGCTTACATTATAGCATGGTTTTTGTTAGATGTCTTTCAGCATTAGTTGGACTTGAACCCATGCATATCGACATAATATGCTCTTATCTGGAACAAGCACTCTTACACATCTTCCTATCATTAAAACTTAATATAACTGGCTGAGCCTATTGATGTCAAAACAAGTACAGAACAAGGATGTTCTACATGAATCCATGGTCTTTTCTGTCAGATGGAGGACTTCTAGACCTCTAATATCATTTGATTTTTGCAAAAAAAATGTGAATTTGACCTCTGACTTTCGATTCTAATTCATCATTCATATGTTCACAAGACCTATACAATAAACTTGTAGCATAACTGTATACTTTGAAATTTATCTAATTAAAAGGTGAGATTTTTCTTCATTATTTATTCTTCGAGATTTACATTCATCCTCTTGGAGCTTCAATGGAATGACGTCATATTAAAGAACAGAACCTCTCACTATGAAGTTTACCATTTTTTAAAAAAAATATTTCAAAGGATACTTGCACTTGACCCTGACCTTCTTGCCCAATCTGTCATTAAGTGTTACTTCAATCATGATGGCGATCACGTCTACTAGTAATCCTGCAGGAAGAAATCAAAACACAATTTTGTTTTAGTCAACTCAAAGGGCATTTGTGAAGTGGCTGTCACAGCTTAAAGCTTTAACCTTTGTTTGTACATTTATGGCAAGTTGCCATCTCCTGAAGGTGACAAGAACATACAGTAAATTATGTACCATACTTTTAGAAACATCAATTTTGAGTTGTCCTATTAGGCCAAGTAAAAAAAGAAAGTAGTTGATCGTCCTCGCGCGCATCTATTTTGGCCGCCGCATGGAAATTTTTGATATTTACTATTTTCAAAAATTGGCTAAAAAAAAAAAAAAAAAAAATGGTGATGTTCCCTTTTTCATTGCAGCATCAATTTTCTTGATATTTACTATTTTTTATGGCTGCTGAATAGCGAAAAAAAATCACAAAATTGGCGAGCGATTTGCTCCCATGTGCTTTGGGAACTCTCTCGCAACTTCAAAAACAATTGCAAAGTCCGATATCGCCGTAACTGCAAGAAAGAAAAAAATTCTGATTTGTTTTTCGATTGGAATTTTGAAGATACCATCATAAATTAGCGTGAAAATAAAGTTTGCAAACTCGGGGAAGATCACGGATTTCTTCATTTTTAGTGCATTTTCGGGGACCCCGCTTCCTGAATCTGAACTAATCCGTCGCATGCTTTGGAAATATGGCGCAGAAAAATCAATTTTAGTGACGTAACTTTGTATTTCGGCGGGGTTTTTGGTGAGTGATAGCACCTGTACTTCGATGTGTGTTACGGTGATTGACTGTGCTTGTTGTGACTCTGTTGGGTAGGTAATGCATGACTTGGTGTCTGCTCGTGTGCTGGGATGATGTTATTGACTGTGCTGGCGCAACATGTGAATTTGTGAAATGAATTGAATTTTCTAACGTCAGCAGGCAGTGCATCAAATATTTTAAAAAATAATTTCAAGTGGGTTATTCTTTATGAAGATTGAAAATAATTAATGGGATTCCACGAAGTGCCAATTCTGTTCAAATTTGATAAACTTTATTCTTCCTTGAGCTATTCAATTTGATGGAAAATTGTAAAAATTAGTATCTAACACTTACAGTTACAAACATGAAAATAATAAAAATTAGGCCTACCGGTATGTGAACAATTAACAATTAACTCAATCATCATTTAACATTTGATATCAATTAAAAATGAATAAATATTGAACAGTATTAAACAACATGTAAATGAATATACAAGCAGCTGGAAAACTGCGATGCAAAACCATGCATGCCCAGAGCTAAAAAAAAGAGATTGGCTCTGGAAAACTAAACATGGCTCCATGGTAATAAAATGACCCCACCCCAATGCATTTTACCTTTACAAGTATAATGTTTAAATCATTCACTTGACATGAACGTTTTGTTTTACAATACAGTACCGGTATACATCAGTATAAATACATCAATAGATTTTTATAATACATTTTCCATAGATTTCCAATCAATTGTATTTTATGCATATATATATATATATACATTTCTACTCATTTATTATTAATATTGAGCATGCATCGATCACATATTTCGAGCTTGACATGGCCTGACAACGATTTTAATAAAAAATAGCAAAAAAAATAGTAAATAGTAAGGACCTCCCTCATCACTGATGTCAAAAAAAGGGCCGAGAAAATGCCTCCTTGTTTTTAAAAAAAATAGTAAGATAGCAAATAGTAAGGACCTCCCTCATCACCGCTCTCAAAAAACCCGGACGATCAACTACTTTCTTTTTTTACTTGGCCTTAAGGACCGACATATGACCACACACAAAAAAAAATGTACCGTGAAACCGCTACACTTATTCTTTCTTCCCCATGGAAACCTTCACAATTTACAATTTCTTTATATCATGAAGTCATGTTGAGTTGTTAACAAAGATCAATTCTTTATCAAGAATTTGTATTGCATGTACATAATTAAACACAACTTGCTCTACATACGTTGGCATACACTTGTATGAACAGCTTTACAAAACATTATGTATGACAGGCAGCCCCTAAACTTTTAGTATTATATTTATAATTATTTATAATTATTTATAAGATTTCACGCATTATTTGTTAAATAGTAACTTATAAATTGTTCTTCAAAACAACATTTTGTAACATCGGCAATCGAAGGTACATCATTTGTTGACAAACGGATCAAGGGATCTACATGAGATTGGTCTGGAAAGAAACCTTCAATTTTCACCTTTTTATCAACAAATTTTTTAAACCTTACCCATTAGGCATGATATGAAGGTGTAAAAATAAATAAATTCAATAACATTTACATAATTTCTATCTTCAAAGATATGGGAGGCGGTTCAAGGCTCCATGATGAAGAAGTATATGTCAAAATATTAAAAAATATCATCATGGAGTCCTCAAGGCTATTTTTCAGCACACAAAAAAATGCTGGTTTTTTTTTGCTCCTTTATTTAGAAGTTCCGAAATTGTAAGTAATAACATTTTCAGAATAGGTGTTGAGGATTTATTTATAATGAATTATGATCTTTAATTGTGGTATCAGCTGCTGTAGACTGAACTTTTTGTTTTGCCTTTGGTTTTGCTCTGAATTTTCTCGATCATCAACATATTTTTATTTATTTTAAAATAAAAATCAACTTGTTTATGCATTTAAAATAAAATAGTAAAAATAATTGCTGCGCCTCATAATCAAATCCTATGCTGCCTATGTTTTCATGTTCTGGTGTGTATTCTCTTTCAATGAATTGATTAACAAAATATCAATTCCACTTGTCCAGACATGACAGCATGCAGCAACACTAACCATGCACACCGAATGGGATATGCCGGAGGACTTGGCTCCTGCGCAATTCAAGTTACTGTATCACAGAATTGTGCAAACCACACTGGATATGTGTGCATACGATTTACATGCACTGGTAATAGTAATGGCAATACGACGTGCCCCCTACTGTGGGAACACTACAGTAGGCAAAATTACTAACGGACGCACTCGAAAGTACCCTTTTAACAATTTAACAATAAAAAATATATACATCTACACCATTCGTAGATAAATTATACATACCAGACTAAAACTATTTGATAACAGCTTTTCCAGAGGGAATCAGTCAATTCGTAACTTAAATCGGATGCGGTGAGACTTCGAATACGGTGTCTTGAAGAATTCTAATGGAAATTAAATGCTCAAACATTGTCTTTTATTTATAGTCAGGTCGAGCGGCACAGTCAGGGATCGAACCAGGGTAATGGGGATGATTCATTATGGTTTTCATTATATTTTTACTCAACACTTCTATATCATTATCATTCACTGGCTGATCCAGGGGGGGGGGCAATGCCGGCTCATATGCCCCACCCCCTAGCTTTGAGTGGCACAAATAAAATATGCCCAAAAGCACTTAATACAGAAGTGTGCCCCACTTTTTTTTTTTTTGCTTTTCATTTTTTTTCGTGGACAAAATGTCCTTATTTTTGTTGAAAACCCTTTTTTTTTTGGGGGGGGGTGTCTGTCGAGAATTTCCTTGGGAAGATATATACCCCCCCCCCTCCTTATGGAAAAATCCTGGATCTGATATGATTTGCCTAGATCTATACAGTTCTGTCTCTCTCAGAAAATATGATTCACCCTCTTTCCTTCCCCTTTTCATCATTTCCCTTTTTTCTTAATTGGATGTGAAACTTTGTAATATATATAAATATATAGATTTTTTTTTTGGGGGGGGGGGCATGGTACCCCAGCTACCCTCAAATCTGTATGTCAATGATCCCTACTAAAATTACTTTATCACTACTGGCAGGGATCCCACCAAATTAACTTTTTTTATCATTAGGATTCTTTTAACAATAACACTCATTCAGGAATGAATTTACCATTACATATAACTTTATTGAAACCATACCGAAGAGCTGGAAGTGAATTTTATAGAGCTCAATTGATTTATAATATATGTGATCACTATTCTTTCATATTGAACAGTTGTAATTAAAGGGGAAGTTCACCCTGAAATCAAGGGTTTTTTTGTAAAATAAGCAGAAATAAATAATAAAAAAAAACATTGGTGAAGGGGATTGGTGTATGAGGAAAATCCAAGATTAATAAAGTTATTACAGTTGTAAATTTTGGATTTGTGTCGTTAAAAATGGGGCAGCTGCCCCATATGTTATATACAATATAAAAGGCATAAATTTCAATTTTTATTGGTTCCTGATGATTTTTTTTTTAAGGAACAGGTGTGAAATAATTTGTTGATTGATATACTGAAGGTCTACGTGGAGTAAAAATCATTTGCAATTTTCTTAGAAAATGATATTTCATTGATTATTTACCATACGATACGTAGGAAAGCTGCTCACAAATGGGGTCACAAATCAAATAATTCAGAATTATAACAACTTTTTATTCTTTGATGGATTTTTCTCAAACATTCAACAATTTTTTTTCTGCCATTTTTACAACAAAGTCTAGTCTAATAATCATATTAATAAATCTGTATTCTTTCTTTTGAACAAAATTTTCATCCATGCACACTATTAATTGTTGGTTTGTAACAAAAACAGAGGTATAGGCCTAACAGGTTGAGGCCTAATGTTAAAACTACATATATGTTTTTTTAAATACTTCATGAATGGTGCCAGTGGGCATGAATGTCTTTTGACTTTGAACCAAACAGAAGGGCCCAATACCCCTCCCCCTCAATTCCTTCACCACTTATTTACATTTCTTCCATTCTCAAAGCACCCATTCCTGTCTTATATAGGGCTACATTGAACAATATTACCTTCCTCTTTATATTAAACTTTCGAAATAGGACGGATGATTAACCCATTGGAACTATATGGCTCATGCAGTGCCTTCCAACAATTTTATCCAGAATATTTATATGGAACATGATTTTTTTTTTTTTGGGGGGGTGAATATCATTTCCACTGCAAAAGGCCTGGGTGGTGTTATTCCCAAAAAACAGTCAAAAGGCAATGCAATTAGAGCAACAAAAAAGCACTGTTAAAAATGTCATTTGTCATTATTTTATCAAAATGTTTCTTTCATCACTAATAGGACTCATGTTATATCCATATTCATTTTCTTTTTTGGATAAGTACTGTATGCAAGTGAATAATAATAATTAACAATTAAGGTCTGCATAGCTTCAACTTCAAAACTAAGCAGCATGCCCATATCAATGATGTATCTGAATCTTCCATCCTGTTTTCAAAAGCTCCCTTCTTCTATTTTAACGGTAACTAAACAGGAAACAAAAACAACCTTCAAATTACAGATGTACAATTTATTAAATTAAGTGTACATTTTTAAAGAAAGTAGTGATTATAGTGTATATTACACAATTTTATATCAAATCCATTCTTTTCTGTTACAAAGAATATGTTTCAATATCTATATACTTGTACAAATACATCAATTTGAGTTCAGCTTCATGATAAAGTCAATATGAAACACCAACCTTCACAAAATATGAAAATCTAAAAAGAAAAATTTAATATTGTGCTATTATGTAATGAGCACACAAATGAAAAGAGCCAGAGAGAGAGAGGGGGGGGGGGAGATGGACAGAGGAAAAAATAGAAAAGAAATTCACAGAGAGTCAGATATTAAAACAGAGAGACAGACATACAAACAGAAAATGTGATCAGGTATTAAAACAGAGTAGGCAATGTAACTGAAAGTGAAGTTCTGAGTCAGGAAAACACAATATTCCTCTCTTACAATAAACATAGGCCCGTATTCTGAACTCGGGTTAAACTTTAATGGTCTAGCTCTGTGCTAAAATTACGGACAGCCAAAAATGTCAAAATTTACCTGACATCAATAACAATAATAATAATAAATGGTATATTTATACAGGGTAGCCACTACAGTTCCGAAAACTTCTCCCAGCAGGCCCTACTACTATTATTACCCAGCTAAGCTAGGCTACCTATTCAGGTTCACACAGCTTTTTGAGGAATTACCTCCTGCTGGTACCCATTTACCTCACCTGGGTCGAGTGCAGCACACTGCAGATGAATTCCTTGCTGAAGGAAATTACGCCATGGCATTGGATGTTTCTTACTGTGCTCTTCCTTAGCTAAGAATCTTATTTATCCTTCAGAAACAGTTAAAAATAATTGGCTATCCATAGTTAAACCACAACTTTAAACCAGACTTTTGAATACGGGCCTTAAAAGTGTCTATTATCTTTACAAATACTGAATAATCAGCATACCTCGCTGAAGCCAGATACAAGGTTCAGAAGCGATACCCCTCTCTTTAAAACCAATATCGGTTTGCAGTATGTTATGTTGCATAGCTAGAACTCTGAAATAAGATGATTGAGAGACATCCCATCAAAGCTTTCACAACTAGCAAATTGACAAACAGTTTCAGTTGAAATTATTTTAGTTTGTGTGATTACAGTAATTCTAAATAGACATTCTCCACATTTCAATTGTTCTACCAGGCCCCATCTTACAAAGAGTTGCAATTGATCTGATCAACCACAACTATGGACGGCCAGTAACGTCAACATCTAAAATGTATGTTTGCTCAAAATATTTTCTAGATATGATGCATACATACTTTCATCGTTCTCTTGAAGATTAATTGTGATTCTCTTTGTTTACTAAGGAGATTGTGGAAATTTCATGTAGAAAAAATTATGGTATGGATGGATTTCCATACTGTTGAGATTGATTGGATTTATCATAACTCTCTGTAAGACAGGACCCAGGTATCATCACTTACAATTTAGCAAGTTGAGAAGAAGCAAACATGATTCTGATTTTCCTTAAAAAAAGACAACCCCTCTATCTAAATTAGAGCCTCAGGGCTATGTGTTATACAGAATTTCAAATTGATTATTGGCTGAAATGTTGTTGTGACCCCCGAAAGACAAAAAATACTGGTAAACAAATTCAATCTAAGGTCAAAGTAACTGCAGATAAGGGAACTTCAAAAGAAAAAAAAGACATTGTATGTGAAAGTTTCCCAAACCACACATCACTGTGAGTAAACTTAGTGGATCCACCGGATGTTTCATTCACAAGTTTTGTGAACAAGACACCCAGGTAAGACTGATGGCATGATTGCAATGATAACCTATGATCTAGAAAGCAAAATCATTTACAAGTTTACATAAATATTGATTGCATATCCTCATTTCTTTTTTTAAGCTAAAAGTGAGGACCCTTTTTGTGCATTTAAATCAAAACCAATTAATCACATAATTAATTTTACCACCAATACTGTTAACACATTTGCTTGGTATAAAAAGTAATAAAACGTGACCAGCCACCTCAAAACCCTTAAAAAATTAAGTTTGAGATTTTTATTGAGCTTGAAAAAGCGCATCCTGAACTTTAAAATTATATACAACTTGTCAAAATTGGTCAACAATAGCCCACACTGTCAAGTACTTGTTTGGGTGCAGAAGAAATTTCAGCGAGAGCTTGAAAAAAAATGAAAAAAAATGTTAGATAGTCAGGGTTCAGTCAAGCATAAGATATGCAGAGTGTGCAATCTCATAAACTTCCAAGCAGTCTGCAAAAAACTTGTGTCAAAGAAACTTTTGTATCTTGTTTTCTATTCAACTTCACTACTTAAAATTTTGAAAGTATGAAGAAGTCATGCATTTTTTCTCTTTTTTGTTCTTTTTGAAAACCAAATTTACAGGGAACCTTCCTCCGTGACTTATTGTTGGTTTTGGGGTGGCTGGTGACACATGAAACACCATCCTGAACCCATTTCATACAACTTGTTATAAGCTACTGAAATCCTTCGATTTGATTGGCTGATAGTAAACTTGTTACAGAAATTGCCCATTTCTTATCATAACAAGTCTTCATGAAACGGGACCCTGATTTCAGTAAAACTGATTGCAAAATGCACTCAAACTGACAAGTTACCTTTTTAAAACGTTTAGTGGATAAACTACAAGCATAGTTAGTACTCTTGAGCCAACTACACGTGATGTCTAATTAGATAGTGCACAGAAACAGATCAGTATGTGGCAAGAATTCCCTAACATGCATCTAATACACCATGTACAACTAAGTATTCACATGCAAGTTAGTTACCTCATCATTACTATTAAATCATTACATATCATGCACATACGCACCATTATTTAGCAATGAACCACCTGGGTAGTATGTCATAAAGCTTAGTTTAAGTTAGGACTTGTCACATCATTCCGTGCAAGCATGCGTGTGACTTGCTGATGACTGGTTTGCCACCCGGAGGTCGCCTGCATTGATAGCATCTCATATGTATCTTGCATGCAGTTGCCTGCAGAGCGCACACAAGTCGGATTTGCCCGCAGAACATGGACATACTCCAAACTTGTTGCAGGTGAGTTGCGTGCGATTGCCTGCAACTCATCCGCAAGGCTTGCATGGAACAATGTGACATGGTCTTCATGACTTCATCATGCATTGCTGATGACCCTTCCTTGTCCTTGATCAGATAAGGTCAAGATCCAATCTTTAGATTGAAATTCTTCTTGTTAACAAGCAGGTGAATTAAAAGTTCCCCCAACATTTGAGAAAATTACAGAAAGTACATTCCCATGCTCACTCAGCACAGGAAATCAATGGTCAATAATATGAACAACTTTATGAAATATCCATAAATTCAAAAGCACATCATATGATGGAAAAACAGCATTTCTTTTGTGTTGCAATATGTTCAAGAGAAAAGGGATACTCCTATTTCATAAAACATAAGTTTGAAAGCTGTTTCCTGTTTATATAAGAGTAGAAACCATGATGGAGAGTATACAGTGCATCCCACAAAAAAGAAACCGAGATTTAGCGATGATTTATCATAACTTAATCACAAATACAATAGACAAGTGACCTACCAATGTAAAGCTTAGAATCTCTTCTTTCATCTGATATTACTTAGATTATTCCTCATTCACGCATGAGTGAGCAAAAACAATTCGAAGAAAGGATGCCAAAAACTCATTTGGCGGGGATATCTAAATTTCAAAAAGAAAGTCACACGTCTAAAAAGTTCAATATCTGCTCTTTTATTTGATACCTTAATAACAGAAAATGGTCAAGAAGTAAAAAAGTTATGATCCCTCGAAACAATGCTTGTATTTCCATAATTTCATTAACTAAATGTGTTTTCACGGTTTCCCTCAGAAGCTATCGCACGGTAACAAAAGACTTAATGCATGGCTGATCATCAACAAAACGGAGTGTGGAATAAGTTTGAACACTAGCCTGTAAAATCTCTTCATTTATGAAATTGTGAATCAAGCCTTGTTTCAAATAACCAGAACTTTCTTATTTCTTGACCATTTCCTGTAATTGAGTTATCACATTAAAGAGCAGATATTTAACTTTGTGAAAATGTGGTTTTCTTTTTGAAACCCAGATACAGCCCACCAAGTGACTTTTTGGTATCCACTTTTCAAATTGTTTTTGCTCACTCATGCGTGAATGAAAAATAATCAAAGTACTTTCAGATGAAAGAGGAGATTCTAAGCTTTAAAATGGTCCGTCATTTGTCTATTGTATTTGTGATTAGTTATGATAAATCTCGGTTTCGTTTTTTGTGGGACGCACTGTACATGTACCAGAGCAGGAATAGAGCATTCTAATCTGAAGAACTGAGGGTCCTTCATCGTGTAAGTTTGTTAGTTCAGACACACATGTTCTACTGATAGTATGAGAGCAACGGAAAAATGATTCCAGATTCCAGAAAGACCACATTAATGATGAAAAGTGCAGTGACTAAAGGTCAAAGATGAGATAGGAGCAGGAAAATCCACACCCTGTTAATATAGATAATGGTCTTGGAGGAGGTGCATGATTCCAAAGATTCCAAGGAGGTTGATAAATTCCCTTTTCTCGCATCATCCCTTCTCCGTTTCTTTCTTTCTTTATTGAATGTCACTATAAATATAGAGAAAGGAAATTTGGTAGAGGTTAGTTTTTTTAAGTATCTTAGGTTTTGACTGCCAATGAAACACAAAAAATAGGGGTGGGGCACTTACAACAGAGGGAGGGGCACTACAAAGAGGGAAGCTATAATGTCAACTTGAGTGTGGTTTGGAACAATGTAGGACGGGTTAGGCTAGGGGATAGGTACAACATTTTAACACAGAGCACCAAACTGTGTATGAAGCACATCTTTGTGCAACAATTCTTTTTCTTAAATCTATCAATCAAGAGGAATGTATTTCTGTAGCATTATTTTATAAATGGGCAAAGCATTTTCTTTCCCGAAAATGATATAGTTTACAGCATCTCAAGAAAAGAAAAATTGATTAATTCTCACTTCTGTTTGAAGGTATGTAGTGCTCAATGACATGCAATACATTGTAATAGGGGGTCTAGAAAACCCAAAACAAATTGGCTACAAATTTTATGTGCAAGTCGTAGTGGTAATTTCTTATAATGAACATGCTATATGTTTTTCAAAGAGTATGGGAAGTTTTTATTACTATCATATTCGATCATTAGTGTTAACAGCCCCAAGCAAAAGTTGAAGTGAGAAATGGTGAGAATGAGAGAGAAAGAGAGGGGGTGGGAGTGTGGATGAGAAAGTCAGCAGTAGGTGGCCTTTTACACTGTGCATGCACATTCATGTTAGTACAAATTGAAAGCAACAGGAATATGAAACATGCTTCTTTTCTAGAAATCAATGGTGAAATAATAAATTCATTATCAATAATTGGAAAGCAAACATATGACAGAAACATTAAACATACATTGGTAATCAAAAGTTAGCGACCCCACCACAAAATGCACTCCTTCATGACGAGTGTTGAATGTTGACAGCAACAATACACTGTTTAGTGAGCCCAGGGAAACAAACTTTCTTGAATGAAATATTTTATCAACTGAATTCACATTTAAATATCTAAAACATGGCAGAACTTGAACACTTAATTGCTATTTTTCTGGTTGGCTTTACTAACTTTTGAGCACCACTGTGTATACACACAAATATTATGCAAATGTTATACACGTACAATCACTCTGCCTATAAAGTCAAATCTCTTGGGACAAGAGAAATTCTGCTCAACATTTGAGTTAGAAGGCCAAATTCTAGTTTGATGATGTTATACATTCTGGACTGAAATAATGATTTGATTAAGGAAATTTTTTCGACCAATGGAAGGTTGACTTATTCAGAGTCTACTGATGTAAATAAAGAGAAATTAGGCATTGAAAATTTGTATCTTGCTAGGACTACATGATCTGACATCAATATAAAACTATTAGGTTATCGTAACTTTAATGAATAGATTATATTGGGTTTTTGATGTGCATTGCCTCTCATATTGATATAAAAGTGGAGGCTTTAAAGGTGCATGATCCCTGGATTCAGAGGGTGCTGTTTGACATACATACGCACCGCTGCGGACGGCGCAAGGTGCCCATTGACATCAACATTATCTTGGTTATACGTCGCGTACCCAGATGCCATGTTCCAATGCCAAAGATCTGACGATTTTCAGTTCCAGTGCACTTCAGCCGCTGTTCGAAGAACTTTCCAGGTTGGCTCCACCTCCTTCTGCTGTGTGAAGTGACGTAAGCAGATATTTGGACCAATGCCAATGGAGCCCAAAAAACAGCATAGCATATATGTACTGTGAACGTGTGCAGAATCTGCCCGACTGGCTGATGATTGACAGCTGCATGCGATTTAAGTTGATGATCTTCGTAATGAAGATGGCGGCGAGTGAACACCAACCATCCAAGAGCACCAAGGATCATGCACCTTTAACATATATTTTTCTTTTACAAGAAACTTTGCCTTGAAATGCTATAAATAATGAGGTAAGATAGAACGAGAAACTATCCCCATTATACAATTCCAACTCACCAAAAGGTATCGTACTTCAACCTAACCCAACTATGTACCCTATCCTTTGCACCTGTTTCATGTTGACTTCAAGTGAACAAAATATAATGCTGCCAACATTTTAATTTCTCTTACTACATGATACAAAAAATGCAGATTGGACATAGATTTACAAAAATATTGTCGACAAATAGCCATTGATTTAAGTTGTAAAGAAAATTCATTATCAAGCGATTTTGTATATTGCTCATAACAAACAAAAATGTACGGTAGCACAAAATAATTTGTCCAGTATGTTAAAAAAAAAGATTAAACAATTCTTTGAATCAGATCCGAGTTACAAAATACCGTCCTTTCACCTTCTCGGGGATAGACATACTGTGTAATAGTTTATAAAACCCTGTACAAAACATCAATGAAAATATGAATAGTGCATACAAAGGGGACACTCAGTGTCATAAAATGGTTAATCAACAAAACATATTTATTAATATTTCACATATTACAAAAATATCCAGTAATATACATTTTGATTAAGGTTAAATTGGCAACATGATTAGCAGTTCTTAAATTTTTTAATATCAATGCTTCCATGGAATTAAACTTGGTATAAAATTTTTCCCTTAGAGTTAATTTAATATTACGATCAAATTACATACATGTAGACATAATCTGAGATAATAACACTTCTACAAGAAGTGAAATAATATAAAGTCTTTGCGAATAAATATATGTTAAATACAAAGTCCATTCAAATGAGATTCTGAAGAACATGAAATTCAGGAAAGGTTTTGTTGGTTTGTGCGATCACATATTTTTCATGTGCCCAAAAAGGGAAACGGTTAAACCAAAGGTTTGAAATAAGTTGTTTGCACTAACAAGTGCCAATCTTAGACAATCGCAAATGTATTCTCAGTGACTCCTGCTTTGGATCTAATCAAAACCAATGATATAACTCAAATTTTCAAAAAGTCACAATCGCAAACTAAACAGGAAAGACATAAAAACTATAATATCCCCATTCATGACTTCTCTTAAAGGGGAGTCCAACACTGCAACCCTGAGAAAGCACAAAAATAGAAGCAGAAAGGTGAAAATATAAAGAATGGGACAAAAAAAATTGATTATTTGAAACATGAGGACACCCAGACTGTAATCTTTAAATTGGGAATTTTGACAAAAGATGACATTTTAACCAGTTTGTGTATTGACACAAAAAAGAGGAGTTGAAGATAAACAGAAAAAAATACATAAGAGCTTAGGATGATTTCACACCTGTATGAAGTCAACAAAGAGCCCTGGAACAAAAAAAGAAGTTCCCACTCACTGCAACCTTGAAACCAGTGTTGCAGTTTCAGCAAGTAGATTGGAAAAAGCAGCCCTTGAAAAAAATAATAACGCAAAAAAATAAAATTGCATATCTTTTTCTTTTGTCCAATTTTATCAAAACTTGTACCTATCTGCTTCTCCTATTTTTACTTCTTTCTCTAAAAAATATCAATTGGGGAAAAATTCTCCTGAAGTAAGATCAACAGATTGGAGAATACAAAAACATGATTATTCAATTATACAGAAATCTAAATAAATTGAACACAAAAAATAAAGCTTTGGTAATTCAGATCACATAAGTTAAAGTTGAATACCTACAAAAATTTGGTATCAGAGGTTTCTGTTATACGCCATATTACCATTACTAACTGGTAAGAATAATACGGAGGCCATCATAACGTTTAATGTATTAGAATTATCCTTTGAATAAACATTTAAAATTTAACTGAATGATTGTGGTGTCATAACAGATTAAAAATAATAATCATCACTCATGTGTATGTGAAGATTGCTAATGACATGTTTTCTGTGTGACTTCTCATTGCAAATTAATAACTTTACCATGAGAATTACGGATTATCAAAAATTATGGAATAACAATAACTTTGCAAGCTCAGCATCTACTAAACAATTTCCATTGCAGAATTTGCTACTTCTTCTCTCCATCCTCCTCATTATTGGCTCAATCAGTCTAAATTGGTTCAAATTGATTCAATATTAAAGACACGCAATTTGAAACCAAAAGTTCTTGACAGAATCCTTCAATTTTTAAGAAAAGATCATCAATTGGCAATCGATTGTTGGATTTTTTTTGCAAAGATATGCCATACTTTCTTCAGAGAGAGTTCAGACATGAGTATTACTGCTTCTCTCGCATGACTTCTACCATCATATCTTTCAAGGTCACAATTAAAGGTCAAGCCCACTCCATCGATATACATGTAGTTGATTTGAAGAAATAGTGAAAAGTTTATCAAGCAGAACAAATGTAAATTTCTTCAAAATTAAATGCACATGTAAAATAAGAAAGGTGACATTTTTGCTTCACATGTACTTGGATCACAAAACAGTGATATGCATAACATGGGTGGTATATACAAATGAGCAGGGGTGAACTTGGCTATCAAAAACTCAGCTCAATGACAATATCTAAAAATGACTTTGTACAAAAGCAGCCACCAATACATGCTAAATATATACAGTAAATGTGACCAGTATACTGATTAAAGCCATGTTTTGGTATAGGCTGTGATGTATGCATGATTATAGTGATGGAAAATTTGTAGAAGTCAAGTTGCTATTTCAAACAATTCAGCTTTGAGCCATATAACTTGGGCATAGGTCTTTTGAAAACACAGACTCAACTAAAATTGTGTAAAAGGAGGGTTAAACATTGATCATTTAAACAAGAATGGGAACAAGAACAAGATACATCTGTACCACACAAAAATCAAGAAAGGAAAGAATAATTAAAAAAATATATATATTCTGCTCTACTTTGACAGCAAATGGGATACTTTTGTGAGCATGACCAAATCAATATAAACCTTATACTCCAATGAGATGATAGGTACAGATTATTTCTTTTAGAATACAGATTAGTTTCCTTTCCTTTATTATGTGAACTGATTTTTTTTTCTGAAGCAGATTAGATTGTTTAAGTAGGTTTTTAAAATGACTGCAAAAGGGTGTGGTTGTTCTCATCATGAGCAAATACAATGAATCCTTTATATAAAGACTGCCCCCCCCAAAAAAAAAAAATATACAGAGGAAATAAATGGCATTTCAAACCAGTAGCCAGGAGGGGGGGGGGGTTGATCGAACCCCCTCAAATTGTCAAACTTAAGAGAAAATACAGGAGGAAAAGAAAAAGAAGGGAAAAGAGGGGATCAGCCCCCTTATTGAAACCCCTGGAGGCGGAGCTGTTATTGCCAGATGGTTTTTCAACACAAGTTCTACAAACTGTATCTTTGAGAAACACTGTCAAAACTGGGTGGGTGGGGGGTGAAGTCACTACAATTTAGTGGTAAGCAGTCTTTATAAACAGATGGTATGTCAAAGCAGAAGCATTTTTATACTTTTTTTTCACTGTAAACAACAAAGTTCTGAACTCTGAACATGAACACATAAAACAACACTATATTGGCACTTGGTCTGTACCTGCTTTGCATACTTTCTATTTGGTGTCAACCCACGTGTTCTAATCCTGGTTTGTCTACATTCAGTTCATTGTGGTGGTGACGAATGCTTGTTAGCAAGCAACCAGAGGACCAATGGCTGACGGTCCTCTCTGAGGAACCTGGTAATGAGGATAAATGCCTTACCAAAGGGTACTAGCGCACCAAGTGGGAATCGAACCCAGGTCACACTGGAATCCGAAACCCCCGCTCTACCGATTGAACGATCGCGCCTCCTATGGTTTCCTGCATTGCCTAACCATTGGGTCCCATTGCTATTCAGCCAATTTACCATTTTGTCTATATCCATATCATCTAATACCCACTTCGTCAAAACCCTCTTAGTTATAATGATTACATGAAACTGTTAACATACACAGTGGAAATTAGACCATCTCGACTTAAGAATAATCAAGAATTAGTTTTAAGATGTAGGTGCTTATTTAGTTTACACTAAACAGCCATTGGACCAAATGGGTTAGGCAGAGCTGGAAACCTGAAAAAGAACATTTCAGGATTTGTACAGCTAAAAATTAGTATTTTGATAACGGAATCAGTATTTTCAAAGAAATGACATAGGACAACGCATAAAACTGAACTTTAGAAGTCAGTATTTTGCATGAAACCATTGATATTCGCACTGAAGTTAAGTACTACTTGGTAGCTCAGGATAAGCCCATGTGATATCAGACTACCAGAGAAATAGACAAAGCTTACAGACCAAATGAACGTAAACCTAAAGAACAACAAACTCCCTCTACAATCACCTCCTAAAGAAGGCATACTTTCTTGGCAGCCGACCCTCTTTGTGGAGCAATCCTGACTGGATATCTGCTTGGTCTGGTAGTTTAGTGAGATCACCCAACGCAGCAACGGATGGCTGGGACTGTAGCATCCTGCTGGCCACTCGTTTGATGTCTGCAGCGGTTACTTTCTCTGTGAATGAGATCAAACGTACACAAATAGAAACTTGTCAATAGAGGTGTAAGTATGTATTCATATCAATTGTCACAAAATGAGTCTCAATGAAAATATTTGTCATCCGTTTCCAACAAAGAAGAAAATTCTATTTGAGCCCCTTTGATATGAACTTTAATGCAATTATTATTTAAAAACATTAATCAAATAACTATCATAAGTGCAACTGTGTGTGTCGTGTTTTCAGTAGACAAAAAAAATGGACATGACCTCATACAATTTGACCTTTTGACCCAAGAATCATTTGTACCAAGTATGAACATATTTGATGCAGAAATAAAGAAATGAAAGTAAGTTGAACAAAAACATTATTCATTTTGGAACAGACAAACAGACCAACAGGAAAAGTGATCTCTGCCGAACTTTGTTCAGGCGAGACAAAAACAACTTTTAAACTATGGATGAGTAATCGATCTCAGTTCTTGCAATGAAAGTTTACTTACCAATAAGCTCCACATATTCCCTTGGGTGTTTCCTAGTCCCTGTGGCAAGAACCTGTCTTCCTATGTCTTCAAAGACAACTGGTCTAGACTCTAGGTTCATCATAAGCATGGATTGGAGCTGCCTCTTGGCTCTGCTTAGCTCAACCTGAAATCCAACAAAGTGACTCTTTTGAACTCTAACAGTTGGTCTCATATCAGGATATTTTCAAAGACAGCTGACTTTGACTCTATATTTATCATAAGCATGGATTGGAGCTGCCTCTTGGCTCTGCTTAGCTCAACCTGAAATCCAACAACAACAAAGTGACTTTTTTGAACTCTAACAGTTGCTCTCATATCAGGATATTTTCAAAGACAGCTGGTGTTGACTCTATATTTATCATAAGCATGGATTGGAGCTGCCTCTTGGCTCTGCTTAGCTCAACCTGAAATGCAACACCAACAAAGTGACTCTTTTGAACTCTAACGAATACCGGGTATTAGAGGGGTTCTTTTATCAGGATGAATTCAAAGACAACTGGTCTAGACTCTAGGTTCATCATATGCATGGATTGGAGCTGCCTCTTGGCTCTGCTTAGCTCAACCTGAAATACAACAACAACAAAGTAACTCTATTGAACTCTAACAGTTGGTCTCATATCAGGATATTTTGAAATATCCTGATTTTGTTTTCAAACAGCTGGTGTTGACTCTATATTTATCATAAGCATGGATTGGAACTCTCTTGGCTCTGGTTTATAGCTCAACCTGAAACACAACAACATAGTGACTGCCTTGAACGGGGGGGGGGGTATATTATCAGGATGACATCAAAGAGACAGGCCTAGACTACAGCTTCATCATAAGCATGGATTGGAGCTGCCTCTTGGCTCTGCTTAGCTCAACCTGAAATACAACAAAGTAACTCTTTTGAACTCTAACGAATACCAAGTATTAGAGGGGTTCTTTTATCAGGATGACTTCGAAGACAACATGTCTTGACTCTAGGTTCATCATATGCATGGATTGGAACTGTCTTTTTGCTCTGCTTAGCTCAACTTAAAAAGCAATAAAAACAAAGTGGCTTTGAACTGCAATAAAGAGTCTTATATCAGGGTGACATCAAAGATAACTAGCCCAGACTTTAGGTTCATAATAAGCATGGATTTGAGCAGTCTTTGGCTCTGCTGTATAGCTCAACCTGAAATGCAACAACAAAGTGACTCTTTTGAACTCTAACAGTTGCTCTCATATCAGGATATTTTCAAAGACAGCTGGTGTTGACTCTATATTTATCATAAGCATGGATTGGAACTCTCTTGGCTCTGGTTTATAGCTCAACCTGAAATGAAATGACATAGTGACTGTTTTTCAACGGGGGGAGGGGGTATTTTATCAGGATGACTTCAAAGAGAGAGGCCTAGACTACAGCTTCATCATGAACATGGATTGGAATGTCTCTTGGCTCTTTATAGCTCAACCTGAAACGCAACAACAACTTAGTGACTCCTTTGAACTCTACCGAATACCGGGTATTAGAGGGGTTCTTTTATCAGGATGACTTCAAAGACAAGAGGCCTACACTCTAAGTTCATCATATGTATGGATTGGAACTGTCTTTTTGCTCTGCTTAGCTCAACTTAAAAAGCAATAAAAACAAAGTGGCTTTGAACTGCAATAAAGAGTCTTATATCAGGGTGACATCAAAGATAACTAGCCCAGACTTTAGGTTCATCATATGCAGGGCTCGACACTAGCGGCGGTCCGACGGTCCCAGACCAGTAAAAATCGCTGTCGGGCTAGTAGATTTTCAGAAATAAGAAGATTTACTGGTCCGACATGACCAGTAAAAAATATCATTGTCGGGCCAGTAATTTTTCCCAAAATAGCAAGATTTTAAGGGTCCGACATGACCAGTAATTAAAACCATTGTTGGGCAAATAACTTTTCCAGAAATGGTCAAATTCACTGCAAACAATTTCCCCCCGACAAATTCTGTCATTCACACACAGAATGAATCGCACGTAAGTGTTACTAGAGTAGATACAGTGTACATGTAGCCAGCCACACAACCTACGTGGTAAATTCCCTACTGGCTGCGCGAACGAAACTTGGCTAAACTCTGGCAGAAATCTCTCACAGAACTGTCAAAATTCACGGTTCATACTCATGAAAGGCTCTTATAATGTCCATATTTCCTAAAAATTGGAGTAACTCTGTCATTTGTAAGCAGTAAAAGGAGAAATTTTCACTTCTGTTTGGTTCAAACAGATCGGGTTTCGGGTGATATCGTCTGAATACAGATGAGCCCCACATATGCATTTATGTGTGTGTTGATACACTTGGTTTCTGACTTTCTTTCGTAGCTATTTTAATTGAGCCAAAAAGATACTGATGAATTATTTATGATGATAGTTTTAGCTTTCTTCCTATCTTTCTTTCCTTCTTTCTTTTCAATCTTTCTTTGTTTCTTCCCTCTCTTCTTTCATTTTTTTTACTGTCTTTCTTTATTTATTTTCCCTTTGTTCTTTGATTCGTTCTGTCATTCTTTCTAGCCTTATAAAAAATATTTTTTCTTTATTTCTTTTTTTTTTTCTCTCTCTCTTTCTTTCTTCCTTCGTTCTTTCCTTCCTTCCTTTCTTTCTTGATATTTTTCTTTCCTTAATTCCTGAGTCCATCCATCCTATTTTATATTTTATCTCTTCTCTTCTTCCTTTCTTTCCTTCTTTTTACCCTTTTCTTTCCTTCATTCTTCATTACTTTCTTTGTTTCTTTCTTCCTTCCATCCATCATTTATTTACCCATTCTTGTTTGTACTTGTATTTCTTCATTCTTTCAGCCCTCTCTTTCATTCATTCATTCCTTCCTTTCTTCTGTCTTGTTCTCTCCTTTTCCCTTTGTTAAATCTATCCTTTTATACCTCTCCTTTCTTTTTTTGACTGCTGGCTTCCTTTCTCTCCTTTATTCTTTCATTCCTTTACCATATTTTTAATTGCTTCTTTTTTTCCTTTACTACTTTCTGGATTTATTCTTTCTATCTGTATTGCTTGCTTCATTTCTTTCTTTCCTTCATTTCTTTTTTTTCTTTTCTTTCTTTCTTATTTTTGTTCCTTCTTTATTCCTTCCTTCCTTTCCTTCTTTAGTTCTTTCTTTTTTTTCCTTCCTTCACATGTATCCTTTCTTTACCTTTTCTTTTTTCCTTCCTTCCTTGCTTTCTTTTATTCTTTCTTTTCCTTCCTTCCTCCCTTCCTTCCTTCTTTCTTTCTTTCCTTCTTCGTTTCTGTCTTGCTTTCTTTTTGTCCTTCATTCCTTCTTTTTATTATTTTTTTTGGGGGGCAATGAAAGGCTAGAAAAATAAACTTGCACCTTTTTTTAATGTTTTCTTTATTTTTGGGACCAGTAGATTTTAAGTTCGGACCAGTAAAAATTTGAAAAACTGGGTATCTACTGGTCCGACATGAATAGGTTGGACCAGTAGAAAAAATGGGTTAGTGTGGAGCCCTGTCATATGCATGGATTTGAGCAGTCTCTTGGCTCTGCTTTATACCTCAACCTGAAAAGCAAATGTGACTGTTTCAAACTCTTAAGGTTAGCCTTATATAGGGGGGGGTTTAACACTGTCAATCCAATGTCACAATTCACTATCCAAACCATCTTTTGGCTTGTGACCTCGCAAGCTAAGAGGTTTTATAAATATAACTTCTTGTTGGAACAGTACATTTAACTTTGATAGGTGACCATCACACAGCATGCGTGTCTGTCGGTTTAGCTTGAATATAAAATAGGTTTATGAACATCCCTACATTAACATTAACCCTGACAAGTGTTTGTAATCTGTATTACATTGGGATCAGAGCATGGGTATTGATTTGTGTTGTGAATCTATTGTTTCCCCCTCCCCACTTGACTAGTATGACGTCACAGATCGACACCAGTGGATCAGAGAGTTTTTAAAAAAGGACAAGTCCATCCAAACAGAAAGTTGATTTAAATAAAAAGAGAAAAATCCAACAAGCATAACACTGAAAAGTTTCATCAAAATCGGATTTGAAATAAGAAAGTTAAGATATTTTAAAGTTTCACTTAATTTCACAAAACAGTTATATGCACATCTGGGTCAGTATGCAAATGAGGAGACTAATGACATTATCCACTATTTCTTTTGTATTTTATTATATGAAATATTCTAATTTTCTCCTCATTGTCAAGTGAAAACAATGATTAATTCCTCCCTGAACATGTGGAATAAGCATTGTTTAATATTATGTGGTTCAGTCAAGTTAATCCTTATTGTCAAATCTATAAAAAAATGAAATATCGTATAATTCGTAGTTCGATTCACTAATTCCATGTCACCCATCTGTTTTCTTTGTTTATTATAATTTCTTGCAATGTAACTTATCGTAATGTAATTTAATGCAATATTATGCAACGTAATGTGATATAATTCATTATGCTCTTAATAATCTTTATACTTGTATTGCTTTAAGATATAAATGTTAAGCGCTTAGAAACTATTGTAATAAGCGCTATATAAATGTACATTATTATTATTATTATTATTATTATAATTCAAACAATAGAAAACAAAAGAAATAGTAAGCCATGGACATTATCAACTGACTCACCTAGTTGTGCATATCACTGTTTTGTGAAAAATAAGCGAAACTTTAAAAATGTCATAACTTTCTTATTTCACATCCGATTTTGATTAAATTTTCAGCGTTGTGCTAGTTTGATTTTTCTCAATTTATTCAAATCAACATTTTTGCTGGGGTGGACTTGACCTTTAAGCAGATAAAACTGGATATATATCCAATATGTTGGATCAATATAGAAACTTACCTCTTCAACTCTCCCTGCCATGTACACAAATTCCCTGACAATAACTTCTATAAGTTCTCGAACCTGAAACAACAAGGAGAGTGTCAGGATAATCTTGATGAAGATTTGTAATAAATGAATTAACATCATGCTTGAGTGAACCCAAAAGTTAAACCTCACTTCCTACTTACTCTTTGTAGCTCTCATTGAACTAACTCCATGTTCAATCAAAGATTTGTGTGGAGCTATTTCAAAAATAACCAGAATCAGATATAAACATACTGCCAATTATCATATTTCATTTTCTAATTTGAATATAAAAAACAATGTCTCAACTTGTATTAACAGATCACTGTAACAACTTGTTGAATACTGAATTCTGTGATTCCAATAGACTTTGTTACAGGGATCAATGGTTCCTTTGGAAACAGGTTAGAAAATAAACATATCTTCCTGTTGTTACAGAGAACCAATCATGGTGTATAATAATCACTTATGCTCGATGAGTTCACCATACTAGAGATATAACAACGGTAATGTTTGAAAACGTCTAGAGCACTGTTTTGGGAACGGTGATTGTACCGGTAAATCAAACTCAAGCCAGAACTGTCAATATTCACCATCTAGACCATGTTTGTAATCACAGTGTTCATGACAGATCATGCACATCAGTGCAAAAAAATGCAATCCCTTGAACTGACTTAACTTCCTATTTGCTTGCAAAGGAAGTTTGCATCATACATGTAGCCATAGTATTTTTGGGGGGAGAATGAATGTAACAAGATAATAATTTTTAAAATACATCTTTTTGAAAATAAGATATGCCATCATATCTTTATCTCCTCCATGGTCCCGTTCACTTACCATACTAGGATGAGAGCTCGCCTGTATGCAGAAGATACCACTGTCCTCATAGCTATAATGAACAGCCGCAGCCGAGTACATCCAGTGGTACCTATTCAAGACGTTGAGGTAGAGACGAGTGTACATCCCCTTCCCGGGACCCCCAGCGGAGAAGGAACCTCCTCCGCCCATCAGCATGTTGAGGACAGCAAAGGAGATGAAGTCGGGATCCTGGTGACCACAGCTCTCCAGGGCCAGGACCACGTGGGCCAGTTCAGGGATGGGGGTACCGGGGGCAATGTTGGACATGTCCTTGCTGATCTGCAGGGGAAGTGTAGGTGTATAAGTATCAAGAGGGTGTCAAAATTATCTCAAGGCACATCAAAATTTTTGTGACACTGAAGGTTTTCTCTGAAAATAATTTACTTGGAATTGAAGTTGCAAACATAGAGAGCTTCAGAACAATATCAAGGACTTTGAGATGTCAGAAAGGGTGGTCCCCAGAATCATTGCCAGGTTCTATGATACAACATCCAAGGTATAACCATAACACATAAGTAGCCATGAATTGATTGGCTAATCAAACTCGTAGTTATGTTCCATATGCATATTTTGTTGAACATGTCCACTATCGCCCAATGACTCACAATTAATGTTGGACAGTGTCATCAATAATAAATGATGACATAAGCTTCCATTTTGCTCTCTATTTTAATACAATTAGACTGAATCTCATCATTATTGATGACAGAGTCATCAGTCACACTCTTCCATGCAGGAAATAGATAGGAAATTTTGAATGACTTCCATACTTTGTACGAATTATTTGTATTTGTTATTTATTTTCTTTTTCAAGAGAAAATAAAATTGTAAAATTTCCTTTTTTGGGGAGGGAACAGACATACGATAGATTCATAACGTTTAGCCTAACAACCAAATGGTGTGAAGCTCAATGACTTTAATCTGGATACTTAAAGGCCATCGCACACCTTACGACCCGATTGGTCTACGACTGGCTTGAGACTGAGTGAGAGGAGATGTGACGTCACAGCTCTTGTCAGCTTGAGAGTCGCAGAGCGGTCAGAGACAAGTCGCAAGGAAAATCGTAAGGATTTGACCGATCCTTATGACTGAATCCCAAGCTCAATCCAACTTCCAGCCAATCAGACAGCAGAGTTGCACGACGCATATATGATAGACAATGCACATATGCTGTAGTAAGCGCAATTTTCTCTGTTATGGCAAAATGCAAAAAGCGCATGCGTGAGTCACAGACAGCATGGTAGTCAGATCGCAAGGTGTGCGGTGTCGAGGCTTATGACTACCTTGCGAGTCATCTCCCCTTACTCAGTCGCAAGCCAGTCGTAGACCAGTCAGGTCGCAAGGTGTGCGGTGGCCTTAATATAAGTACAATAAGTTAATAAATTAATTCTGCATTAAGGTGAATGTACGGGAGGGAATCTAACATACCTTCTGTACGCCTCCTGTATATTGCGATATTGAATTATCAATCCTTCCGCCCATCTCCTGAATCTCAGGGGTGCTCCACGTCGGTTTCGTGTTGACGAAATACCGTTGGGCGAGATCGACCAGGGCTTGGTGGTCCATGCCGACCCCAGCCAGGACCATTCTCTCCGGGACCAGATAGTTGTTCATGTATTGCAAGAGGGTGGGGCGTCCAATAAGGGGAATGTTCTCAGCGGGGCATACCCTGGGGAGGCCTAGTGTGTTGTTACGATAAGCAGCCTGTAATAGGGATGAAGGGGGAAAAGCAGAAGTTTAGGATAATGTTTAGATTATGATGGCAGCTGAATAGATTTCTTACATCACAACAAGTCTGGAATATTCAAGGGAACTTGATAGTCAACTCCGGTGGCAAACACTATTAGAGCGTAGGGCACAATATAAGATGATGAGGAATCATCGTATTGTCAACCAGCATGTAGACATTCCACAGATGTACCTGATTCTGGTGATAACATCAATCTGATCACACTCTCGAAGATTCCAAATACCTTATGCAAGGACTCTCATCTGTCACAAGTCCTTCTTTCCAGACACAATCAGGTTATGGAATTCCTTGCCAGATGAACTACCCAATGTCACCTCTGTTAGACACTTCAAGCAAGAGGCACAGACATCCTGCTTTGCTGATAGAGGAGCATGGTTTTGTACATGTAGCTGCATTTTAGTAACTTTGTAGAATCTTCTAAAATGGCACTGTACATACTGCATACCAGACCTCCCAAATATCAGGGTCGGTGGACTGTATTCCATCAGAAGAAGAAGGGGGACTTCATAAGTCTGTGCTGCATCTTTGCGCCTGTTAATTGTGGCTTTTTGGCATTCCTCATCATTTTGTTTGTGATGAAATGTGAGGATCTGTAAAGAAAAGCTGTTTGCAGGGTACCTATCGGGTAAGACGCAACTCTGATTTCTATCATTGGCCCATATTCTGAACTCGGGTTTAAATTAAACCCTGGTTTAAAGTTGTGGTTTAACTATGGTAACGCTTATCTGAAATGCGGTCATGCCTTTCAAAAAAGCATGCAACTAGGCATTTAAGTGCGACTCTATACTTTTTTCTATTTTTTTCTACTTACTGCATGTATAAGCTCTGTCATCATTATTTCTGGATCTGGTGCCATGTCAAGGGCTTCTAATTCAAACAATATTGCTTGCCGGCTATCCTCAATCTATATAGGGAGAGACATACAAAGGGATAGTGATAAATAATTACAGAGACCAGTCTGAAGGCATTGAAAAAAAAAACATGGAGTTATTGGATAAAACAATATATGCATCAATAGCAATGTGTCATGCAGAATCAAATTAAATCTTCAAGGTAAATTAGGAAAAAAAATGTTTTTGAAGGATAAGATTGAACCTCAGGCAAGAAACGATCCTAGATATCCACACTGCAGACACTTCTCTTTACATTTATTGATTTTCTTTTGCAATCATTTCACAATATCGATTTGTCACAATCATGAAAATTTAACCATATGTGATAAATAATGCACATTTATGAGTGTGTAATGGCGATGCATCGCACTGTTCAAATTCCTCCAAATTTTGAGGAGCGAACAGATGAAGATGTCACACATGCTTTCTATTATGACATCCCATGCTTATCTTGTATGCGTGCCTAAATGAGCACCTGCAATTTGTCTTTCCTTTGAAAAACGCATATTTCAAATGGCGTGTCAGTTTTTAGGTGTTATGGTGAGAATGATGCAACCAGAATGTGCAGTGCTGCACAATAAATGCACAATGCTGCGCAAAATGTGCAGGGCAGAGAGGATGCATAGAATTGAAGCTTGGACACATGACTTGCACACGCACTCACTATTGGCTTCATCCTTGAACCTGTTTTATAATTATTCCTAATAATTCAATGCTTTATTTAGATCCCCTCTCCCCTTTCACTTTGCATCATATTCACCTGCGCATACAACAAATAATGCAATGACATAGATGTTAAAGAGTAGGGCGAGGACGCTGTAATTGCTTCATTGTAATAATGAAAAAATAAGTCTGATATTTATTCTTTATCAATTCAATGCTTTGCAGATTCTGAATCTCTTTCATTTCATATCGTATTCGCCCGCAAACTCTACAACCTGAACCCCACGATGGGCTGACAAGTCTAACTCTATGAGATGGCATGAATACGAAGGACTACCCACTCGTCATCACAGAATAAATGACTTGAGAACTCATATAAGGTTAGGATAAACCATTTTTAGACTAATTTTTCTTTCCAAAAGCAAAAGGGATACTCCAGTCTGAAAATAATTATACCTAAATAAAGTAAAATTCATCAAGCAAAATGCTAAAAATTTCATAACAATCTGGTAACAATATTTTGTGAAAGCGTTATGATGCACATCTTCATGGATATCCATTCTTTGGGCTGATGATTACATCCCTACTTTCCTTATTCTTATCATCTTACTTAAAAATCAGAATTATTTCATGTTTTCGTACATCTGTGTATGATAAGTCTCCCTTACAATAAAAGAAGTTGCAGCATTGAATATCTAATGCACTAAATCAGTTAAAATTCTAAGTTTATTAATTCTTAAAGAACAAAAGAACATGTGTGTATATGACATCACCAGCGTGCTCACTGAAAATTCATGAAGACGAGCATAGAACCGTTTCTCTGAAATAATGCAAATTTTTAAAATGTCATAATTTTGTTATTCCTAGTCCAATTTTGATGAAATTTTTCAGTGTTTTGTTTTTCTGATCTTGTTTTTCTGATCTTGTTTTTCTGTTGAAATTGTATCATTTTCAGTCTGGAGCACCCTTTTCAGATTATCATGAACCAGGTTTTTTACTCAAAGAAATATCAGAAAACATTCAAGAGATCTTTACTTACTTCTGTATCTGAAAGCTTGGGTTTGAAAACTACCTCTGACAGCAAGTGTATGACATCTTCTAAACCATCTCTATTTGCAGATACCCCATATACCAGTGTGTCCCTGAGAAAAATACAAGAGGAAAGTAAACACACAAATAACACATACATGTATATCTACTGTTACAAGATAACGAAGGTTAGTTTTGTGCAAGTGACCAGGCATTTGCTTTGCTTCATGCATAAATTTACTTAAGACCGGTGATGAGCAGTAAAATACAAATGACTGGTCATGGTTTCGAGATACAGATAGTTTGCTTAATTTAAATAAGAAGGATCTACATAGAGTCAACACCACAATCATGTAAAACAAACAAAACACATCACAAAAATTTTGCTCAATCACTAGTACCCACTCCGTACCTTTCAAACACTTTCCTCAAATATACCTCTGGTGTGTTAACAGTTCCAGAGGTACCATATCTATTTCTAATTCTCACTAACGCCCCCGCTGGTGTGTATTATTTATATATTAAATAACTCGTATAGCACCTGCTCAAATAGAATAAAGAGAAGAAAAATCATGATTTGAATTTTTTTAAGGTAACTATCTCATTCTCATTAAAAATGCAATATATTTCATATAGAAATATTTTTATAACCTTTGTGACCCGATATATACTCCTGCATATTTTCATTTTTAACTCACAAAGCGGCAGGGGCACTACAGATGCTAGAACTTGCTTTGAAGTAAAATTGCAATTGTATTAAATTGCAATTGAATAACTTTTTTTAACAAATGCTAATTTTCATCAGAAATTATGATAACCTGTATGATTCAAGTATAATAATAATAATAATATTTGTAGGGCGCTTTATACTGGTGTTTCAAAGCGCACAGGTTGGCAGATTATAATAATATACAGTCAATCGGTCAAAAAAGAAAGAAAAAAAAAGTTATGAGAAAAGGTGAGCTTTAAGTGACGATTTGAAAATTTCTACTGAGGGAGCATTTTGGATATGAATTGGTATGAGATCTACTGTAACTCCTCACTAGAAACATTCTCAAATCAATTTGAAATAAAATATTAATACAGCAATGCTTCAAGCATAGACTTATGGTTTTGTGGGATAGATGCTAGTCTATAATACAAATCCCCAAAATGACACTCAAAGACAATGGCTGTGAAAAGATAAACTGTCATTGTAAATAACTAAAATATGAATTGATGTGTAATCCTGGAGCTCATGCCATATTGTGAATTCATTGATATTTGTTCATATCCTTATTTAATTGAGAGCATCAGGTTGATGGCAGAAATGAAAAGGCATTTAGGATCAGAATGATGTGTGGCTTGGGACAAGGGTTAGACTGTGTTAGATTATATCTTATATTCCAGATCTGTACCAGTAGATTGTCTCTAGGAACAATTGACATCACAAACATCATGGAACTGTTTGATACTCTACCTTGAAGCTTGGCAATCACATATTCCACCATGCTGTTCTAATGACTGGAGGATTTCATCTCTGCTTCCAAACTTATCTGTTTCCTGAAAATTTCAAAGAGTACAGATTCATAGTGATAATCAATGAAATCACACAGATTTTTTTTTAAAATCTATATTTGCTCACATACATGTATCAGGGATGCCAGTAGGAATTGATCAGAGGGCCTGAAAATCACCTAGAATACAATATTTTGTACACAAAAATGCTAAAACTATGGTCTGAAAATAAATTGCCAGAGCCTGAATTCAGGCTTTTGCCTGAAAACTGGCATCCCTGACGTATGTCAACTCTTCTTCTTTTTTCCCAATAGGACAGCAGACTTCCCTCTTCAATATTCTACTATCTATGCTCGGAATAAACTCTTCTTAATTTTATCATCTACCAGGTAAAATTTAGTGAGAGAACCTTGAGCACAGGTTTGTCAGCAAACGGCCGTTTTCATCAAATGTCTGCACGTACGACAGGAACACAGTCCAAGACAGGAGATAGTCAATAAAGGTGGGTGTTTCATAAAACTGTTCACAAGTTAAGAGCGACTTAAAGAACGACTGGTGATTATTTCTTGTGGAAAATGGTATATACCAAAATGTTCATTGGCGATGGTTTATCGCGTAAGAAAGAACGACCAGTCGTTCTTTCAGTCACTCTTAACTTATGAACAGCTTTTTGAAACGCCCACCAGGTGTGGACAATGGTTTTCCAAAATAAAACTGATCTGTATTGACTCTATAGGATAATTGCAAGGAAGTACATTGTTGTACAGAATCATCCTGATACCATTCTATGATACCAATGTATTGGTAGAAATGATTGACTTACCCCAAATGCTGTCTTTTCCATAAAATGTGCAATACCCTTTGGATAACCTATTTCATGTCTTGATCCAGAGTTCACCAAGACTGCAAATAGACAAAAAATACAGATGCATTTTCAATTTTTTTTTTCTGCAGGGGGGTGAAAGTTTTCTATTGTAATTTTTACAAATCATTTAATAAATTACAATCTAAGTACAATTTAGTCAATAATGTAAAGAGCCACATGTATATGAATAAATATAGTAGGCCTATGTACATTACAATCATTGATCCAACAAATTCTTCCAGTCAAAATAAGATTTTCCATACCATGTTTCTCCGCAATAAAAAAAAAAATCCCAAGTAAACATGAATATATTGCATAATTTCAAAATACATGTGGATTGCCACAACCTGAGATATTAGTTTAAGTTACATTACAAATTTTAAGTTTGAACTATGAAACAATGAAGCACTTACCTCCAACTGTACAAAACTGGCCAAACTTGTTCATTGAGGCGACTCTCAGCCCATTGTCTAAGGTGGTTATGTCCGTGTGTACGACATCATGCGATACAGCAGCGTATATGGGCTGCGCAATCCCAGGAAGAGGCTGGGTGAGGGGGACACCCCCTGCAGGAGACGAACTGCCAGCACTGCAGTACTGCCTCTGACATAGTAATGATGATTTTCGGGGTCTCAAAGAAAAGGAAAGAAAAGTTCATAAACTAAGTACTCATTTATGTTTTCTACATTTCATTTAATGGCACCATTGCATGTTAAGTATGAATGAAATTGAATTGTACAGATATTAAATAAGCTTGATATTCAAAACAGCTTTCAGTTGCACTTCTTCATCATTTTTATTGTAAATAGAATTCCAACAAAATTGTATGTACAGTAACACCATCTCCTGTCACAGCACATCCCATCTCAGCTCAGTTTGGCTTGGAAAAGCTGCTTAAGGGATTATTTCAAGGTTAAAGGTCATTTATTATCATCGAGACCTTCCATATTAACTTATTGATTAAAAAGTATATTTAAAATGTTTTATAAAACAAAACTTTATATGAAATATAGTAAAATTTATACATCCTTGCTCTGGGAAGTATTTTCACAGCACTCTCTTGCCCTTTTCAAATTGCTACTACTAGCACGACCCCAATTATTTCCTTTCCATTGTTTTTTTAACCTTAATTCCCCTTTGCAACTCCTCCTCCTTCCTCTTCTCCTCTTCTTGTCCTCCTTTACCCCCAACCCCTCCTCCGGCCTCCTTTCTTCTTCCTTTCCTCCATCTTCTTTCTTGTTACTATTATTTTTCCTGGTCTTCTTTTCCTTCAACTCCTTTTTCGTATTATTCCCTCTTCTTCTTTAATCTTGGTATTCTTCTCCTTTCTTCAAGTTTTTTTCTTTTTTAATTTTTCCCATCTTCATTCATGCAAATCTATTTTCCTTCCTTCCCCTTCTTCTCCTATAGTATTATGTTTTAATAATATCTTTTTTCTTTCTTTTTCTTTTTTCCTTCATTCTTTCTTTCGGCATTATCGTGATATTGGGAACCACCGTTCACTTCATACAGCAGCGCTTTATTCAGTCACACGCACGGTTCCCTATTTCCACCTCCATTCACTTTGTACACAACTTCACAAGTGCGCGTACACAAATCTACGAGTGGTTCCCAAAACCACGATTTGGCCTTTCTTTCTTCCTTCATTCTTTCTTTCTTTCTTCCTTTCCTTCTTTCTCATCTTCTCCATCTACTGGTAAACAATCCACACAAAAGATCATTCAGGGAGAGGAACAACGCATTCTTAGTACGAGTCTGACCCTTGCCCATCTGGATCCATTAAAAACAAACAGGGAAATGAATACGTGGGGACGTAAATAAGGATTGCCATTCACACAGCACGTACAAAAATATTTGCTCCTTCGCATTGCAGACAAGTTTCCTTATCCTAAGCTAGAACAGGCCAAATTGGAAATGAAATTATTTAACTTAATAATAAGTAATCAATGATTTAAAGTAAATGAAATGCATACCTTTCCCAGAATGAACCTGGATACTGAAATTTCGAGAACTTTTTGGCAATCCGACATGACACCCGTGAAGCCATGATGCAATCTACGTATGGCAAGCCGTTTCACAGATAAACTCTGTTTTTCTTGTATAAACTCAGTTCATGAACTGATGAAAACAGATTTTTTTTTTCTCAGAAACTCTGCTTATCAACTGATAAACTTTTCAAGAAAACTAAGTTTTTCCTGAGGAAACTGTGGTTATCAGAGAAAAGCTTAGTTTTTCAGAGCTTTTTTTTTAGAAAAAACAGAGTTTATCTAGTTTTTACACAAAAGGCTTGCCATATACGTGTGGTAGGATGAATTCGTCACGGGCAGAGTTATCAATAGTTATCAATATTATGTCTATTATTAACTCTGGTCACGGGTGTCGACCCGGGGGTATGTGGGTTGTGTTGTGGGGATGAATTATTTCAGGTGTGGGATATGGCTTGTGTAATCATCCTCCAATAATTCAAGGTCGAAGATCATCATTATTATCATTATTTTTTTAATAATCCGTATACAGTCCATATTGCAGAGAGAAGATCTGGATGAGACGATCGACTTCGCACCATCCAACCTCATGGCCTGAACATCCAAGAGGGGAACGACTGATTATCCCTTCTTATCCACTTTCCATTTGTATACACATATATTTTTCCTCCTCAGCTCTTTTAGATTAGTTACATTAAAGTTTCTGCCTCTACTTTGAAGTATCATACAATGATAAGATAATTCAGAGGAAAGAATCTGTAAAGTATTTAGGCATTGAGTTGACTAGCTCCCTTTCATTTTCATCTTTAGTAGAATCAATCGTAAAAAAGGCGAATGCCCGTTTGAAATTTCTGTACAGGTATCAAAGTTGTGAGTATGGATCAAAAAGCAAGGCGTATTCTCTGTTTTGCTCTTATTCAGAGTTTATTTGACTATGCTAACCCTGCCTGGTTTAGTGGCATAAGCGAACTCGATAAAAAGAAGTTGAAAATTATACAGAATAAAATGGTTAGATTCATTAACTGTTCTGGTCCCAGAACCCATGTTGGCTACACCGAACTCTCTGGAGCAGGTTTTCTTGAAGTCAACAAAAGATCAAAACAGCTTATTTTGCACCACGTGCATAAAATCTATCACAATAGATCGAATCATTACATTGGATCAAACTTTAATCTAGTTACCGAAATACACAACTATAATACAAGAAACAGCCATTTCAACTTTTGCTTACCAGAAAGGGTAGGTAGTATTGGTAACTCCTTTTATTACAATGCTATAAAACATTGGAATTCCCTTCCCAATGATATAAAGGAAATAGGAAACTTTTTGCATTAAAAAGTAAGAGGAAATTGAAAGAATATCTTTCACTTGAGAGTCAAAAAGAAGATGCAAATGATATGTTGTACGGTTGATTTAGCCTGAATACTGACCAAGTTCTTTTCTCTTCTCTACCAGGTATTATTATGTATTTTACATAGTTTGAATGCAGCTTCGATATGTCCTTTCTTCTATTCTTTTTATTTCTTTTATCGCTTCCTTCTATTCTCCACTTCGTGTTGTTATTGTTGTCGCCGTTTTTGCTGTTGTTCTTCTTATTTATTTTCCTTCCTCATCTTTTTCTTCCGTCTCCTTCTACTCCTCGTCCCTCTCCTTCTTTTCTTCTTCTTCTTCGTTATATTCTTGTATATATTATCTATACATGCATATCTTATTTATTGTCTATATATCAAATTTATTGGTAATAGTAAATTCGGATTTTTTTTCTTCATTTTTTAATATGTAAATAGTATAACTTTACCATTTTATTATCTTAATTCTGTATATTGAGGACCCCACTGGAAATAAGCTTTCGAGCTTTCGTGGGTCATCCTGTGCAAGCATGTTGTTTTAATGCTACTGTATATATGTTATGGTGACTTGCCAAATAAAATCAATCAATCAATATCTCATACAAGCTCAGCTCCAATTTTCCCTCCCTTATTCAGGCGATAAAATGATTATTATATATTTATTTTTTTTCCTCTCCCTTCACCTCTTAGATTTACCACTTATTTATTTTGCTTATTTTCATGTTTACTATAGTTTTTTTTTCTTTATACATTTATACACCCCTCCCTCATACGGCATCAGCTTCTTCATTTGCTTTTACCCTTTTAGGCAATTTACTTCTCTTATATACAGGTTTTTTTTCTATTTAGTCTTCTGTTTTTTCCCCTCACACCCAGCAGATTACAATATCAGTTACACCATTTGTATATATTATTATTTTTTCCTTTTTGGATATATTAATATACTTTCATACTTAGAGATTCATTTTTACACTTACTTTCTTCTCTTGGTTTGTTTAATGCTCTATCACACATACTTATGTCTTTTGAAAATTATCAGTTGTTCTCCATTCTTGCCCTTTTCCCCCACTCTTATGCACCAGTTATTATGCCTTTCTTTGTTACCTGTTTGACCCACCTCTCACTAATTCTCTTGTTATTCATCTCTTCCTCATACCCTCTATCACTGTTTTGTTCCAGATCCTGTTTCATTTCATTTCATTTAGGTTTTATTTCCACAAATCCGTTATGTTACAAAACTTTGATATCTTGCATAACTAAGCTGAACAACCATTACACACGTAGGTTATATAAGTATAAATAGCAAGCATTCTTAATCAATACATATTAATACATGTTTAAGTATACATAAAACGGAAAAGTGGAGGAAACCTTAGAAGCAGAATGCTTGTAGATAAGGTTCCCTTTTTATACATTACTTTTGATATAATTACTTTAGAATAATACACGTGACATTTTATAAATCAAATTATACCTACAAAAACAACACAACACAGAAACGTGACAAAAGAAAGAAACGAAGAAATAAAAGAACAAAATTTGTTTGATGTTGCCTGCCTCATCTCTTAATTCCTCTCGGCTTTAGGTGTTTCTTTGGCCTTATATACTCACACTAACTTCCCTTGTGTCTGCCTACTACTTTTCTTTCATCCACTTCATTAACCTGATTGGTCATCTCTTCTACCTAATGTCCCTTTTGTCTCCTTGTTTCTAGTGTCGCTGTTGAATGTCTGTGGTCTATATTATCATAGTAATAGCTCCATGATATTATGGTTGTTCCACTTTATATGTTTGTCATTTTGCCTCCGAAGAAGAAAGCTTATAGGCCCCCTTTGACTCTCTAATTTACTCCATTGGCTCTCTCTTTTTTAGATAAGCATGCAGTTTTCAGCAGCTTCTTTTTGCCATTATTTTTTAAATCATCATCATCATTACATCATTATTATTATCATAATGAAAATAATGATTATTATGATGATGGTAGTGATGGTTTATATAGCCTATGGACTCGATCATTAAGCGTACCAGTCCCCTACAACGTGTGGCCCAGTACTTCGCCTTCTGACTTTGAAACAGATGGTCGTGGGTTCAAATCCCAGCTATGGCATAATTTCCTTCAGCTAGAAATTTATCCACATTGTGCTGCACTGAACCCAGGTGAGGTGAAAAGGTACCCGGCAGGATTAATTCCTTAAATGCATATGAGCGCTGAGGGCAGCTCGAGCTAAAGCCAGGTTAATAACAATAAGAACAACGTGCCTCGGAATAGAATATTTCTAGATAGATGGCGCTATATAAATGCCTGTTTTATTATAATGATTATTATTATTGTTGTTATTATCATTACTATTATTATTATTATTATTTCAAGTGGGGGGCATGTGTTATCACAACCTAATAATATGTGATCGAACATCATAATATTTATGATTAATCATTATGATGACGGATCGGAAAAAAAAATCCAGGATGAAGAAATAAAATAGCATTTTTAATTTTTCAGAACTATTTTCATAAGGGCATTATCTAATTAAAATTTACCCCCCCCCCCGCAACCAAGCGCTTGGGGCAGTGGCGGACCGTGACCTAGCTGGAGGAGACAATTGATTGGAGGGGCACTGTATTGTTTGTGAACAATGCTGTGCCCCTCCAATGCTTTGTTTCGGCTCCAGTCACGGTCCGCCACTGGCTTTGGGTGTGCGGCATCTATTTTACCACCCTCTTGAATGTAGCCACATTTCTTTTTAGTATTCTTTATCCCGTTTTATGATGTAAAATAAGTGGTAAATATATAAAAGAATTAAGAATAAGAGTATATAAAGGTTTCATAACCTAAAAAAATCAAATTCCTCAAAATTGTGAATTTTCAGGTCAATTAAAAAACAAAGAAAACAAATACAAAAAACAGCTAGCGCTTCGCGCTAGCATTGTCCTCGTAATACTAATACCTAGACGGAAGTAACTAGTACTTAAAACTGTAGTCTCGAGGACTGCCCCCGGTGGCATACAGATGTAAAACTTGGGGACCATGGAAAAGGGGTGAAATTTGAAATATATATCTTTTTTTACATTCTATATATGTCAAATGTTTATTACAAAATGAGATTTTTGCCCTAACCTCTGATAAAAGAAATTAAAAAAAAAATAAATGTTGCATTTTATCTCAGGTCTGGCCCTCTTAAAAGTCTAGACACATTATGCAACTGACCCCCCCCCCCACCCCCTCTTCAGTGAACAAAAGTTCCAGTCATCCTACGGCTGGACGCAGTGGGGGTGGGGGCAGGGGCAGCTACCCCGCCCCCAGTTTTTTTATTATAACATTTTTTAATGATTTTTTTTTTCGGTTAACCAAAAGTGTGCACGAAATCATTCAAAATGCAAAAGCAAAGCAATGACAAGCTCGGTTGCTTCGCTTCCTTATGCCATGGTCACATTTGTTTTACGGCGGCCGTATGGCGAGTCGAAAATAGCCGTTTTAACATTTTTTGTCCAACTACATATAGGTGGTTTGAATCAAAATTGATAAAACGGCTGTTTTCGACTCGCCGTACGGCCGCCGTAGAACAAAATAATGTGACCATGGTAGATTACTTTCGAGTTTCTTTGAAAAATTTTAAGTCCCCCCCCACCAAATCATGAACAAAATCTACACCCATTATATATATTCAGTGGCGGTACAATTATTTTCAGATACCGATCAACCACGAATGGAAGACTAAATTTCCATTAACTACTTTTTGTCTTGTAAAAAGTTCATTCTTTTGTATAGAAATAATAAAAAAGAAGCACTCAAGAAGAAGCCTATTACTAATATGCTACATTTCTTTTTGCCAAACTTTTTAATCACAGTCGATCAATTCACTTGACTGCGCATAAAGATGAACTGTTGATGAGGCCTGATATGGGGGCCTAATATAGGCCTACTATATAATGCATATATTGCCACATGGAATGCAATTTAATCAGGTGTCACATAACAAATTTCAAAACATATGAATACGTCACAAACTTAACTTTTGTTTTGATAATTGCTTTTCTGTCTATCTTTTTACATGCTTTTGAAATGCGATCATGCCTAATATAGGCCTATCAACTCAACAATTGAATTGTATTGAATTAGGGTTAGGGTTACACTTTGTTTATTCAAAAGGTTTATTTGTAATCGTTTCGAAATAGAGAAGCGTTGGAAAAGTAAAAATTTGTGTACTTTTGAAAACATATTGTTCAAGAAAATATTTCATGCTTTGTATGACATCGTTTACATCTTATGTAACTATTACATGTGATTATTTATCAATAAAATTATTTAAAAAACAGAATTGTATCGAATTGAATTGGATATCGACTGTTTTAGAAAAAAATCTCTTCCTTATAGTAAACCTCCAACCCCATCGGACACATTATAGTTATTCAGTTTGGGAGATATGAATGCTAAAGTTGATTGCATGAGACCATTATAATAAACTGGTGCTTCTCGCAAGTGACGTCACAGTAAAAGACTGTAGATTATAATTCCTATAATGAAAGCACAAAGTGAAACATTTATATTGTAGATTGACTTGAAAATGGGGCATATGATTTTTATACACCCTTCCCCATTTAAACGCCATGTCATCCCCGTGATATTTTTAATTTCATTTATTTCCATTTCCAACAATTACATCCTTCTTCGTACAATAATCATTAAAATACAGAACATTTTAGCAATGGAAACATAGAATTTTTAAGGTAATAATATATAGTTACGATTACCATATTAGCAGGTTGGAAAAGGAGGAGGCTGCTAATAAGCGGAGCTTGTAGGTTGCAGCCTCCTCATAAAAATATTATTTTTAAATAGTATAACCCCCCCCCAAAAAAAAAAAAAACACAATGACAACTTGAGTATAAGACCAGTAAAAAAAGGGGGAAATTCTCATTAAACAGGCACTGAAGAGTTGTTTTATTTTCAAATAGGCCTGTAGTGTTTTGTCATTTTCTCTATCCTGAAAGTCGGTTCTATTTCCCTCCTCATTTTGTCCTTTTATGATTTTTCCCATCATTTTTCAATTCTTCTCTTTAACTCCTCCTTTCTTTTCTCTTCTCCGAACTTCTCTTTCTGTTCTCCTATTCGTCCAATTGCGCCATCAATAAGTAGGAGGTGCACTGCATGCTTTCAGGATTTGCAGATAATAAGCTATAGCCACGAATTATAATTATGAAACCATATAGATGACTGAGAGAAAGTATGTGGGGCCGTTTCATAAAGCTGTTTGTAAGTAAAGCCCATCTCACACTACGCGATCCGGTGCGACGCGAATTTTCAAGAAATTGCATTTTGCAATAAACATGAAAGTTCCAAGAAGTAAAATTATTTCATTCAAAGTTTGGCATATTGTTAGGAAAACTGAAATGATATTTAAACTTTGCGGCAAGCACTATATTGTCCGAGTAAAGTCCAAATCGGCTTCACGTCGCAGCCGATGATGACGTCATTACGATTTGTAATTGAAATGGTTTTTATTCATTCAGGATCGAGGCTCTGTCTGGACTGAATTTCGAATTTAGTAGTCCTACCTCTTTTCTGAACTCTGATCCGTAATGTTTTATTAGTTGGAATATCGATATCAAATGTTATCACAATTAATTTGAAATTCAGATCGCAACGTATCGCATAGTATGAGACGGGCTTTACGAGTGACTTTAAAAAAAGACTGGCGATCTTTTCTTGCGATTGGTGATTATTTGGCGCTAAAGGCACCAATCCTTCTTAAAGTCGCTCTTAATTCAATTACGAACAGCTTTATGAAGCAGCCCCATGCAGGTGTATATGACTGTGCTTCCCAACATCTCAAAACATCTCTGACACCGGTCTTGTAATCTAGATGTCGTGGGTTCGAATCCCGCTCGGTCTGCCTGTGATTTATTACAGCAGCCGAGCTCTTACTTCACACAGCAGTAGCGTGTGCTTATACCATTGTGGTATTGTTGGCGACAAAATGAATTATATAATATTAAAGTCTGAAAGCTACGACAATTGAAGTTTCATTTAATTTCACCAAACAGTTATATGCACATCCTGTAAATGGGGGAATGATGACGTCACTAACTCACTATTTTCTTTTGTATTTTATCATCTAAAATATGAAATATTAATTTGCTCTTCATTGTCCTGTGAAACAGTTTTCTTCTACGATTGTTTTTATGGTTCAGCCGAGTTATTCTCTTATTGTCAAATCTGAAAAAAAAATTGTATAATTCAAACAATAACAAAACAAAAGAAATAGTGAGTGAGGGACTCATCGACTCTCTCATTTGCATATCACTTAGTTGTGCATATAACTGTTTTGTGAAAATTAAGCGAAATTTCAAAATATCATAACTTTTTTAGTTAACACCGATTTTGATGAAATCTTCAGCATTGTGCTTGTTTTATTTTTCTCTATTGATTCAAATCAGCATTTTTCTGGGGTGGACCTGACCTTTAAAAATGCATCCCTTATACGCCACTCATACCTCCTGGTTTTGAATTAATGATCAATGCATATGGGACAAACTTTTAACTTCATTCAACTTATTAAAAGTTGCTATACCAGTATCGTGAGCCTAAACTTTCATGAATTTTTAACAATCAGTGGTTCTAACTTTATCCTTCTGGTGATGTAACGTACTGGATGATATAATTCTATAATAAATATATAGGCCTACCATAAATAAATCTGTTAATAAGTCTATCAAAACCCAAGAAAGGCAAATTGGTATGGCACATATTTACACTCGGATGAAAATGCATGTAACCTATATATGCCCAAAACTGAATTCACGCTTGAATCCAGCTGATCTATATCTGTACTAGACAGCAGTAGCATGCAAGCAAAATAACACATCGACAATGCACCGAATCCCAGCAAAATGGCATTCAATAAACAAAATCAATGAAATATTTCAAGGATAAATGATACCAATGACTTTTCTGTTAACAATTCTCTTGGTTTATCTAAAGATGAACTATTGAGGTTGGCGCGACAAAGCATTCGTGACTAAGCCCACTATGGCGAATCGAAAGGAAGGCCGATTATGATGACGTCAGAATACCTAGAAAAGTGTTGACCAATCAGAATCGATGCAAGGATACACCCTAATTTTCACTATAAGGCAAGTGTGTTTGTTCAGGTTGGTGTGCAAAGAACAGGTGATTCGACCCTGGAAGCTCTTCTCCTTCCGACGCTAGAAGCACTTCTTGTGGGAAGGGTCTCCTCTGGGGTTCTGGTGGAAACGACATTTCCTATTTCCCCTATACGATTTCGTGAGTCCGGAACTTGACATCAGACATCATGGGTAAAATGGAGGAAAAGGGAGCCGTCGAAACAGCGGTAGGTTTTTATAACTTATAGTTGAGAGCTGTGTGTGTGTGTGTGGGTGCGTGCGCGAGCGTTAGGCATAAGTTTATAAGTTTCCACCTTTTATGTTTAGGAGTGATTTAGATTCACATGCACCCCTGCCGGATTCATATACTTCATCAGGCAGACTGTCCTGCCAACTTGGCCCGCACAGTCCTGTACTATGCCACTGTTGTTGTTTTTTGGGTATAGTTTGATGACGATAACGGGTGAAATGTATCTTATTTCGTATATTGTCATTATTTGCAAACAAAGTCATTTAATCTAATTGATTATATATTCCTCCAAATTAATGTTTTATAAAATCAAAAGGTCGCTTAGACCTCTGTCACATTTTGCTCTACGGCCTACGGCGGCCGTACGGCGAGTCGAAAACAGCCGTTTAATTCATATTAATAATATATATTATTTTTTCTTGATTTCTTTTTTTTGCTTGGATATTACGTATATTAGCAATTCTCTATTTCATCTACCAAACTGGATGTATAAAAAATCGCTTTGTAGCATTTCCTAAAACTACCTAGAAATGGAATAAGTACAACTGAGTCATGTGATATCGTCAAAATAACATTGAGTGACTCATTCGTTTTATTATAGCCAATGTGATAGCATGGCAAGTAACACATACACTGTAAAAACTGTGGTGTTAAAACTGACACCAATTGGTGTTAATAGAGGACCACACCCTGAGGTGTTAAAATTACACCCTAGAGATTGAACATAACACCAAAGAGTGTAAATGTAACAACCAAAGGGGATGTAATAACACCTATAGGTGTAAAACTAACACCACCAATTTAACACCGGTGTAAAATAACTTGTGTGATCCTCTATGTACACCGGTTAACACCACAGTTTTTGTTGTGTAGTATCGATATACGTTGGAGTCTATCAAATAAAGCGAGTCTGTGATTTGTTTAGGCTTGATCTGGTTGGTTGAAAGGAATGCTTCAAAAGAAAATGTGAAGGCTGGGTCACTCAATTGCGTTGAAAGATATTATTTGATCTTCACATATTATCGTATGGAATCTGAGGCGGACAAACATAAAAAAGTCGGAGAAGAGTGTCACCCGCCGAGCATGAAGGTTCAATCTTATGTATCAGTGTTGACCAAAAATGTTTTCATCTAGGTATAATTGTGAAGATATGAATCTTATCTATGTATGTGATTTTATTGAATTTCACATTCAGAATAATGTTGAGTGTTCAAGAGAACAGGAGCAAAAATAATATGATGTGAAACATAAAAAAATGCATTTATTGAAATCATTTGAGAAATCAAATAACCTCTTCAAATATCAAATATAACGAGTGAAATGTGAACTGGCATGTCGCTGAATGAACGGGTCGTTTCATGGCCCTGGGAAGTGGCCATAGGCAGCATCCCTGGAAATCTGGTAGTTATGATAAATGGCAGAAATGTAATGAAAATGAAGGATATTTTGTAGAAAAAACTTTTTTTTTTTGGGGGGGGGTTCTCTGGAGCGAAACCACCTTCATTTTGGGTTGAAATCATTTATTTTTTTTCTGCTTGTCACATTTCTCGGGGCCGAAATCACCTACATTTTGTTTGTGAAAAGATTTTTGGGAGCTTTTGGGAGCAAATTCACTTCAGCACCCCCACTAAAAATTGTTCCCAGGGCCCTGGGTCTTTTGTTGGATTTTTGGAGAACTGTATTTCCCCATATAATCATTTTAAAATTTGTCCTTAGCCTTTATTCAAACAATGAATTACCATAATCCGGTCAACCTTTCAACAATAAGGTGAACTATTTGTTTGTTGTTGTTAAAGTAGAATCGCCATTTTTGTTTGTCCAATACGTTTACCATAATCATTGTCATTGCGTTTCACCTATACAATTTAATATTTGATACGCCATTAGTCAACAGGACCAACAATATGCTCGCCCAGCATAAACTTCACAAAGTTCTCTTTCGGGAAAGGTAGATGGAGGGGGGGGGGTCGGCACGATATTATATTAGGTTTAAAGCCAGATCTTTTGAAAACAAATGTAACCGATTATTATCATTTTTTTTGGAATACTCGCTTGAAGAAAGGTTGGCTCTTGAAAGTTTGTTTTTGTTTCTTTTTATTTCTGCGTTCACAATACATTATCAAAAATATTTACATTGTTTGTAATATATAAAATAATCCATAATGCATACAATATAAACATGTTACATATACTTCACATTTTAATAATAATACAAAGAAACATTAACAAATGAACGCATGCAGGAGACCGCCGAAAGTGATAATGCTACGCTTTTTGCTTTGAAGAGGCCCTTTGGAAAGAAAAAATAAGAACGTACAAATTACTCATCCAGACCATGAGAAATGCATTGTGCAGTGAAATAGAAGAAAGAAAGAAAGAATTGAATAAATTAGAAGTATGTGTATTACCTACTTTTACTAAACATTTCCGGGTAATTGGTCCATGTTTTATAGATTGATAGATTGTTATGTTACTATGTTTATTTTGTAATTTTTTAGTGGTAATTGAAAATGGACGAAAACAATGGTATAAGTAGTGGCAGATCCTCGACTGTTCTGTCTGCGGGCTTTCAATGCGTCCAAGGACGACAAACAACATTAAAGTGATTGGTTAACATTGGTTCGACTTTAAAAAAATCTGAGCTAGAAGGTCACATTTGTCACTTGTGTCTGTGATATGTTACAAAAATAAAGCCCAGAAAAAAATTGCGTTCGAAAAATAATTATTTAGTGCTTCAAAAATTGAAATGTAAAGTGACCGGAAACACCATCTTAATTTCATCCCACACACTTATGTGTACTATTTAGGTGTCTATAAGACGCCTATTTACCAAATCGGGGTTTGCCTTGTAGTTATAGCTTTTCATTCTCAATAATGGTTGTTTTCGGGGTTTATTAGTTCTAATACATGCACTTGTTCACATGTTTCATCTTGGTTTGAGAATTTTTAAATCGGCTGCTCACAAAGTCAAACAATACCTTTAAACTGTAGCCACAGAAAAAACTAACCTCAGACAACCCCCTTATCATGCTTATGCTAGGCTCAATGAACAATGATTGTTAGCATTGTTTGTACACTACCTTCCCCTGGCGGGAATTCTTTTATTAAAGTTAGGATAAGTTTACGAGTCAGCTAAAGTTCCATAAAGTATATACGCTATTGAATTACATCAGGCTTTTAATGACCAAACATTGTTGTAAGTGCAAATATATGTTCAACTTTCATTTGTTACGTAACTACTGACGGGCGCTACCCAAGGGCGCTACAATGACCCAGTTATCGATTTGTAGCGAGTAAATATCAAGAATAGGTCGATATAATTTGATTAGAAGAGAAGATAAAGTAGTGAAAGAAAAACATTAACTTCATGAATAAGGTAAAGAAGAAGAATCGGGGAAGCGAAAGAGGAGAAGGGAAATGAGAAGGAGGAGGATAAGAAGAAGACGGCGACGACAACCAAGAAGAAGAAGGAGAAGGAGAAAAAGAAAAGGAAGAAGAAAAAAGAAGAAAAAGAAGATGAAGAGAAAAGTTAGGGAAGTGATGGAGAAGAGAATTGAGAAGAAGGAGGAGGAGGAGAAAAAAAGAAGATGAAGAGTACAGTTGGGAATTGATATAGGAAAAGATGATTGAGAAGGAGGAAGAGGAGAAGAAAAAGAAGAAGAGGAAAAATAAGAAGAAAAAAAGAGAAAAAGTAGATGTGAGTGTGTTATAGAATTTAAATGAAGATCATCCCTGTATACTCTCGTTATAGTTATGGTATAGTAAGTGTTGATATTCAGGACTGCATGCCTGGCCTGGTTCGATATATGGGGGGGGGCAAAGAACTGAATCTACTTCTTTTGTACAGCTGATAACTCCTGGATCTCCGTATTGTTATATTCAGTCAGTTTGAATGCATGGGAGCACATTGTAAATGTCATAATAGGAAAGGAAGGGTAGCCTAGGCAAAATTGATAGATGTCAAAGCCTTCGCGCTTCGCCTTGGGATGAGGCTAAAAATAATTTACACTTCGTTTGTAAGGAATTCCTCCGCCCTCAAATAATTTAACGCTCAGCAAATGTGGACATGCTATGGCCAATTTTTTCTGACAATAGAGTTTCTTCTTTGATTCTCGGAGGATCTTGAGACGTGGGTTAATATTTCGATCAAGGTTTGGTGGAAAATCAAACGCTTGCTTTTAGATGCAAACCCCCTTAACATGCTTAAACTCTTAACACACACGATCTGTCACACACACTTGGCGCCCCTATACGATACGCCACTGCATGTAGGGAGCATGCACATTTTTTGCAGGTCTACTAGACTATTAATTGGGTCTGAATCTGGATATTTAAAGTTAATGGGGTTTCTAAAACATTGGATTTACACAAAAAAATATTTTGGTTTTCTCCGAAAAGAGAAGCCAAGCATTAACACATACAAAAAAATGTTATTCGCACGGAAGTTTGAGACTCATACAATATTTTTCTATTGCATTATTGTTCATCTCATCTTTTTAGATCTCTCGATCGTCGATTGAACTTTGCTTTGCTTGAAAATGTCCACAGTGGTTTTACTTTGAAATTGAATTCCTTAGTAATTCCTTGTCTGGTTTAAAGGTAAATGCTAGTTTTGGTAACGATATCAAAATGAGTTCGTACAGAATCCAATGAAATGACTACCAAAGTGTCTGTTTGTATAAATAAAACGCATGTGCCAAAGAATTCTGGAAGAAATTGTGTAATTGCTGAGAAATCAGCAAATAAGCACAGGATTCGGGTAGGGCGTCGGGCCCGACGCTCTAAGCAATAATTATGCATTGTCCCACGTGCGCTTATCTGTGTTGGGGATCTTCGGTGTGAACATTTTTCAGCGTAGATTTCAAGATTTCACAAAGTTCAGTTAATGTAACTGTACCAGATCTAGATCCTCGATGATATACTGACAATTAAGCCT